>NC_133124.1:127862801-128462801 GCF_048418815.1 Hemitrygon akajei
TTATATTACTTTATTTTTCTGTAAATACCCGCAAGAAAAAGAATCTGAAGGTAGGGTATGAATACGTGAGGACATACACTGAGTGGCCATTTTATTAGGTACACCTGTATACTTGCTTGCTAATGCAAATATCTAACCAGTGAGTCATGTAGCAGCTACTCAATGCATAAAAACATGCAGACATGGTCAAGAGATTCAGCTGTTGTTCAGACCAAACATCAGAATTGGGAAGAAGTTTGATTTAATTGACGTTGACCATGGAATGATTGTTGGTGTCAGGTGAAGTGGTTTGAGTATCTCAGAAACTGCTGATCTCCTGGGATTTTCACACACAACAGTCTCTAGAGTTTACGGAAAATGCTACATAAAACAAGAATAACATCCACTGCGTGGCAGTTCTGTGGGCAAAATCACCTTTTAATGGAAGTGGTCAGAGGAAAATGGCCAGGCTGGTTCAAGCTGGCAGGAAGGCAACGGTAACTCAAATAAACATGTGATATATAGGAGTGGTGTGCAGGCAGCATGTCTTAATGCCCAACCCATCAAACCTTAAAGTGGATGGTATAGAGCAGTAGAAGACCACGGACATACACTCAGTGACCACTTTATTATGTACAAGAGGTACCTAATAATGTGGCCACTGAATGTATGCCTACTTTGATTCAATTTAATTTTTTAAATTTACTTTGATTTTGACAAAACATTACATGTTTATAACTTCATTTGTACACAAACTAATCTTTGACTGAGTGCTTTCTATGAACAGATTGAATCAGTACTGCATTTGAGATTATCTGGAGGGAGAGCTTTAAAGGAGATATGTACTAATGGTTCCTAATATCATTATTGTGCTTCCGTAACTTACACTCAGCGCATGCTCATGGTCTTCCGCTGCTGTGGCCCATCCACTTCTAGGTTTGACATGTTGTGCATACAGAGATGGTCTTCTGCACACCACTGTTGTATCACATGGTTATTTGGGTCACTGTTGCCTTCCTGTCAGCTTGATCCAGTTTAGCCATTCTCCTCGGACCTCTCTCATTAACAAGGTATTTTCACCTACAGAACTACTGCTCACTGGATGCTTTTTATTTATTTTTTGCATCATTCCCTGCTGTGCATGAAAATCCCAGGAGAAAAGCAACTTCTGGGATACTCAAACCACCCCATCTGGCACCAACAATCATTCTACACATAAAGTCACTTAGATCAAATTTCTTCTCCATCCTATTAATTGGTCAGAAGAACAACTAAATCTCTTGACTATGCCTGTATGTTTCTGTATGCACTGAGTTGCTGCCACATGATTGGCTGGTGAGATATTTGCATTAATGAGCAGGTGTACAGGTGTACCTAATAAAGTGGCCACTGAATGTATCCCATGTTCACAGCAGCATTATGACCCCATTAACTCCACTTTAGAGTCCCCTTTAGAGGAACTCATTATTGAGAGTCCAGCTCAAACTGTGAGGGCAGACTTTTATTGTGCATTAAAATACACCTCTGCCCTATATAATGAAATATTATTTTTCTTACAACAGTCCATCCTTTGCTTTGTAATCAAGGAGACGACAACCTATTTCAATAAACCATTTATAAATCATGATATCTTTCTGGGTTAGTTGGCTTTGTAAGTGTTTTGGTCATACTTGGAACAGTGAGATGTATTTTTCCTTACATAATAATTTAGCTTGGACTTTCCACTGGATAGTGATCTAACAAATCAATTTGCCAAACTATTTTTTTTGCACTGAATATGTGTATTTCTTTGAAGCAAAGTCATTATAGAAATGTAATAACGGCCCTTTCCCTGGTTACCATTAATACAGTTTTGCTTCCTACATGTCTCGCCTTGGCAGATGTCTGTTCTATCCACTGCAACGTTTCAGCATTGCTGCTGCAGGCCTCATTTTGTGCAGACTCTGCTTCCTTTGCCATCTCACTGCGTACACTGTTCTTTATTTGTAATGTCATCTCTGTATAACTTTTTTTTTTGTCATCAGAGGAGAGAAACTACCAGGATAAATGTTCCTTCTCAAGGGTTACCCTGCACCATCAGGCTCATGAGCCAGTGTAGATAACTTCACTCACCTCAGCACTGAGCTGATTCTAAAGTCTATACTCTCACTTTTAAGGACTCTACAGCTCATGCTCTCAGTATGTTTTTTTTTTGCACCGTTTGCCTTCATTTGCACTTTTGTTGTTTGTCAGTCCGGTTATGCATAGTTCTTTCATAACATACACAACGCAGAACATTGAATAGTACAGCAGAGGAACAGGATTTTCAGCCTACAATGAACCAGCTAAAAAGTAAAATCAAATCACCCCCCTCCAAAACAAATCCCTCCTACCTACACAATATCAATATTCCTCCATCTTTCTCACATTCATATACCTGTATTAAAAGCCTTTAATGTATTTATCTCTACCATCATACCAGACATCCACCACTCTCTGATTAAAAGACTCATCCCTCACATCCCCTTTGAACCTACCCCCCTCTCCTTAAATCATGCGCTCTGGTATTAGACATTTCTCATAAATTATGTTGCATTTCTTTATTTTCCTGTAAATACCTACAAGAAAATATATCTCTAGGTAGTTTATAGTACTTTGTTAATGAAATTGATTTTAATTTTGCAACACTTTGAACTAAAGAATGACCAAACTGGACAGCAAAGGTTATTTGGTGGGTCATGATGCAATTCTCCAACTGAGAAAACCGAACAGACCCAGTCTTCTGCTCAATTCCTGCAGTTCAGTCCATGCACTTTCCAAGCTCAGTTAAGTTTATGATCATGTTCACAGTGTGGTGAGGTACAGGTACAATGAAAATCTCGCTTGCAGCAACATCACAGGCACATAGGTTCTGACGGGCATTTAGGGAGAGAAGAAGAGAAAACGTCTGGTGCGGAGAGGGTCATTAACTCTGTTGTTTGTTTTACTGAGGCAGTAGGAAGAGTAGATGGAGTCCATTGAGGGGAGCTTGGTTTCTGTGAAGTGCTGAGCTGTGTCTGCAGTTTCTGGTGGCCATGGACCAGAGTAGTTGCCATACCGATTCATGATGCATGCAAATAAAGTGGTTTCTGTGGTGAGGGTTGAAGAGAACATGCCAGGTTTTTCAGCCTCCTGAGAAAGTTGAGACGTTGATGAACTTGCTTGACCATGGCATCAATGTGGCTGGACTTAGACAGGCTATTGGTGATGTTCACTCCTAGGAATTCAAAGCTCTCAACCCTCTTGTAAGTAGAAAATGTGCTCCACATCACTCTTTTGTTTTGCTGACACTGGGGGAAAAAGTGTTGAAATAACACCGAGTCTCATTTCCTCATTCCTGTATTTTGACTCTTCATTTGAGATAAGGTCTGAAAATGGTGGTGTGATCTGCAAACTTGTGGATTGAGTTTGAACAGAATCTGGCCATGCAGTCATGAGTGTGTAGAGAATTGAGTGGGCACTGAGGACGCACCAGTGTTTGGAATAACCGTGGCAGAAGTGTTGCTGCCTATGCTTACACGTCCCAGTCTGTTGCGAAAACGAATGTGTCATTACAATAAGGTCCAACCAAGGAGGGAGATTTCAAAACAGGACACTGACTATGTGGCAATAATAAAATAGAGAAGGACTAGGAGCTGAATTTAAGAAATAATATCATTATATTCTGAACAGTGGCCAAAGTAGTTAGAAGCAGCTCCACAGTTATCCAACCATGCTGCAATCATGGACATAAGGACAGTTGGCAGGAGTCCATTCCAAAGGAGATATTAACTGAATTTCTGCTTATACATGTCAGGGGGATACAGTCAGATAGGAATTCTAGGGTGTGAGTCAGGCAGGGTCACTATTATTACAAACTCGGCTATACTTGTTCATGAATAATTCTACTGTGCAAGTAATAGAACACAGAACAATACAGCACAGTACAGGCCCTTTGGCCCATGACCTTGTACCAACTTCTTAACCTATTCTAAAATCAACTTAACCCTTTCCTCCTACATGGTCCTCCATTTTTCTGTCATCCATGTGCTTGTCTAAGAGTTATTTCAGAGCCCCTACTGTCTCTGCCTCTACTACAACCCCTGGCAGGGTGTTCCATCCACTCTCTACTCTTATGTAAAAAAAAATTACCTCTGACATACGCCCTATACTTTCCTCCAGTCATTTTACAATTATGCCCCCTCCTATTAGCCATTATTGTTTTGTGAAGAGTCTCTGGCTGTCCACTTGATCTATGCCTATTATCACCATGTCTAGCTTTATTGAGTCACCTCTCATTCTCCTTCTCTCCAGAGAGAAAAGCCTGGATAATAACGGGAGGTGAAGTCATATTTCGTCTACATGCTTTGGACTGGTATGCTTTTCTTCTTACTTATTAAATTAAGAGAAATTAGTTTTGTTCTTTTGTAGGGAAAGCATAGTGAGGGCTGTGGGAGTAAATTGTACCAATATGGTAACAGGGAAACACAGACAGAAGTAGAGACATGGAATGTAATAGTGACGGCATCTAAGTTTTAGGAACTTCACTAATGCTATACTGTTAAATATTCTCGTTGCAGTCTGATAGAGTTAAAAAGCACAACTGCTTTCAAGGTCAGTACTGTCAACAAAAATGCCTTAATTAATCTATTCAATATATGTATACTGTAAAATATTTATTTATTCATTCATTTATTTATTATTTTTTCTTCTATATTATGTATTGCATTGTACTGCTGCTGCTGAATTAACACATTTCTTGACACATGCCAGTGATAATAAACCTGATTCTGATTCTGATAATAGAAAATCCAATTTACTTCTAGATCTTTTATTTATATATAAAAGTTAAATTAATAAGTTGTGCAAAAAAGTAGTGAGGTAGAGTTCATTCGTTACATGTACATTCAGAAATCTGATGGCAGGGGAGGATGCTGTACTTGAATGGATACGATAGGGTCTTTTAAGAGTTTCTTAGATAGGTACATGTAGCTTAGAAAAATAGAGGGCCATGCGCCAGGGAAATTCTGGGCATTTTCTACAGTAGGTTACATGGTCGGCACAACATTGTGGGCTGAAGGGCCTGTAATAGAACCATAGAACATTACAGCACAGAAACAGGCTTTTTCGCCCTTCTTGGCTGTGCCGAACCATTTTTCTGCCTAGTCCCACTGACCTGCACCTGGACCATATCCCTCCATACACCTCTCATCCATGTACCTGTCCAAGTTTTTCTTAAATGTTAAAAGTGAGGCCACATTTACCACTTCATCTGGAAGCTCATTCCACACCACCACCATTCTCTATGTGAAGAAGCCCCCCCTAATGTTCCCTTTAAACTTTTCCCCTTTCACCCTTAACCCATGTCCTCTGGTTTTTTTCTCCCCTAGCCTCAGTGGAAAAAGCCTGCTTGCATTCACTCTATCTATACCCATCATAATATGCTGTAGATTTCAATGTTTTATTCTATGTTTTTTTGAAGATGTTCCTTTAGGCTCCTGTACCTCCTCGCCATTGGTAGCAATGATGAGAAGAGGGTATGTCCTGGGTGATGGGTGTCCTTAATGATTGATGTCGTCTTTTTGAGGCATTGCTCCTTGAAGGTGGCTTGGATGCTTGGGAGGCTAGTGCCCGTGATGGAGCTGACTGACTTTACAACTTTCTGCAGCTTACTTTGATCGTGTGCGGTAACCCCCCCATTACAGACAGTGATGCAGCCAGTCAGAATGCTCTCCATGGTACATCTGTAGAAATTCTTATCAACTGAGAACGTAGAAGTTCGATGAAATCCATGCTCAGGTAGATCACCTTTGGCTGATCTCATGGTGCACTTCATTGTTTAATAAATCACTCATAATTTTGAACTCCAGCTCTGTGTGATCTTTCAGAATGTTCCTATAGTGCAATACATTTCAAACTCTCAGCAATAGTTCAAGAGATACCTTATGGCAAGCATAGTAAAGCACGTTCTTTTTTGTTACTCTTGATATCCAATTCCAGTGGTGGTAGCTGTACACCGGCTTTAATGGATGATAGCTTTAGTTTTACTTGAACCACCAGTACTGAGGTCTTTGTCTGAAAGGACCATCACACTGATTATAGGAATTTCCTTTAGGTAAAGAAGATACCTTTCACAGCAATGCTGATGATCTCTTTGGTTGTCACTCGTATCTGACAATGGCATTTAGATAGGTGCGTTTCATGATGTGAACTGTATGAAGAAATCTGTGCGAGAGCTTTTAAAGTGGAAAAACTGTTGCACTGGGGCAGTTCCATTTTCTTGACTTTGTAAGTCTGGGTCCAGTGGTGTGAATAGTCATCAGAACTGATAACCATGAACTTCTGTGCCTTGTCATTCCCTTTGCTCTTCACGAAGTGTTGCAGAACCAACCTTCTGGCCATTGATTCTCTCATTTGACCTGTCCACCGGAGTGGACTTTGCATGCTGGGAAGGCACGTCCCTACCTCAATATGTAGGCTACTGGCTATGCTCACCTGGTTTAGCTAGTGTGTTGAAATAGTGTACCGGGATGTGACGCACACCTTGATGGTAACAATGAGAAGAGGGCATGTCCTGAGTGATGGGGTTCCTTAATGATGGATGCCTCTGTTTGAGGCATTGCTTTTTGAAGGTGCCCTGGATGCTGGGGAGGCTAGTGCCCATGATGGAGCTGGCTGAGTTTATACATTTCTGCAGCTTTTTCTCAATCTTATACTATGGCCCCTCTGTACCAGATGATGATGATGCAGCCAGTAAGAATGCTCCACAGTACGTCTGTAGAAATTTACGAGTGTCTTTGGTGACAACAATTCTCCTCAATTTCTTAATGGATACAGTAGATCCTAAGAAATATTGATACCCAGAAACTTGAAACTGCTCAGACTTCCCACTTCTCTCAATGACAACGAGTGTGTGTTTCTTTAACTTCCCCTTTCTGAAATCCACTATCAATTCCTTGGTTTTGCTGGTGTTGAGTGCAAGGCTGTTGCTGTGATACCACTCAACCAGCCTGATCTCCCGTACGCCTCCTCATCACCATCTGAAATTCTGCCAGCAATAGTTGTGTCATCAACAATTTTATAGATAGTGTTTGAGCTCTGCCTAGCCACACAGTCATTGGTGTAGAAAGAGTAGAGCAGTGGGCTAAGCACACATCCCTGAGGTGTGCAGTTGTTGATTGTTAGCGAGGAGGAGATGCTATTTGCGATCCACCCAGACTGTGATCACCCAGTGAGGGTCGAGGACCCAGTTGCGGAAGGAGGGTCAGAGGCCCAGGTTTTGGAGCTTGTTGATTAGATGCAAGGTGGGTAGCAATAAGTGTGTGCATAATATTGTTGTGGGGCGTATGAGGTGCCCAGGAGGGGGTAGCATCTGTTAAATGGGTTTGTCGTGTCAGTTAAGAGGCAGTTCTCTCAGCTTTTGTCCCCACGGGGCATTTGGTTCCAAGTAGCTGAAGACACACACTCAATATTTCAGGAACAGCTTCTTCCCTCTGTCATCAGATTTCTGTATGGGCAATGAACCCATGAACAAAACAACAGATTGCATGACATATGCCAATGATATTAAACATGATTCTGATTCTGCATTAGCACATCTTGCATCCCTGAGTATGTGGTCCCAGAAGGCTGCTGCTATACTTTCAGAGACATTGAGCAGTTACATGACAAGCTCCAAGTCAGTGAGGTGCTCTTCCTCTCCAGAAAATCACTGATTCCTTCCTCCTATCTTTTACTCATCCACCCCACTTCCTCATCATTCACTCATCTTCATTCCTCCTTCCAATGAAGAACACTCTAGAAGAAACACAAGCCATCAGGATGATCAACACCTCCACCCATTAACTCAGCCCACTACCCCCCACCTAGCCTCACTGTAAGTACATACAATCAGTCTATGTATACAACAATTACTTGCACATTGTGTTTCATAGGAGCGATTTTATATTTTTATCTATTATGTTCTTTATGCTCTTGTTTTTTGATGCTGAGTTGGATCTGGCGTAACTTCCCCCACTTTCTCTATCTCCCACTCTGACCTTCCATTTCTTCTCAACTGCCTATTACTTCCTTCGGGTCCTACCTCCTCCAATCCCTTTCCCCTATGGTACACTCTCCTTTCCAATCAGATTCCTTCTCCTCTAGCTTTTGACCTTTCCCACCCACCTGGCTTCATCTTTCACCTTCCTCTTTCCCCTCCCCCACCTTTTTATTCAGGCATCTTCCCCCTTCTTTCCCAGTGCTGAACAAGGGTCCCAGTCCAAAATGACGACTGCTTACTCTTTTCTATAGATGCTGCCTGGCCTGCTGAGTTCCACCAGCATTTTCTATGCGCATTGCTGATCATTTCATTCTTCTTTACATTTGTTTACTTAAGAACAACAAGAAACAACCTTGCATCTTGAATCTTACACTCTCACAAAGAAGTACCACAGTGGAGAAATCTAAACACTTGGAAAGCACACCTAAGATGAATGAAGTGAAGTTGCCATGGTAACACCGGAGGATATACTGACATTTTGTTTTGGATGAGGAAGAGCTGCCAAGTGAGTTTGGCAGATAAATAGTTACTTGTAAACAAAAACATGAGAAATGTGAGATCAAAGGTGAGTGGATTCAAAATAAGCTCAGTGGTAGTAAGCAGAGAGTAACCAATGATTGGTGTTTCAGTGAAAGGAAGGCATCTACTGGTTAAGTTCCTTTTAGTGCATGCTGTGATCTACATCTCTCGTTATTGGAATTACAGGTAGAGTTCATGACAAAGAAAGGTGCAGATAATGCAAACATTTATCATGTGGTTCGCAGGAAGGGTGGGAGTGCTAGTATTTGTCTACATGGACTTTAACAAGTTCTTCAACAAGGTCTCATGTGATAGGCTGGTCTGGAAGATTAGGTCATATGAGACACAAGGTGAGCTAGTAAATTGCATACATTATTAGTTTGGTGGTAGGAGGCAGGGGGCGGTAGTGAAGGGCTGTTTTTCCGATTGGAACCCAATGACCAGTGGCGTGCCCCAGGATTGGTGCTTTGTCCACTGAATGTTCAGCGACCTTGAAAAGGTTGTTGGTTGCACACATAGTAAGTATGTGAATGACACCAGAATTGGTGTTACAGTTGGAAATGAAGAGGGTTGGACAAAGGAAGGACGGATGGCATTCAACTCAGACAGGTGTGAAGTGATGCATTTGGGAAATTAAACTGGGCCAGGACATGTTCAGTGAATGCCAGAGTTTTGGAGCACTGTTGTTGTACAGTGGGACCTAAGGGTATTAATGGATAAATAAGATAATACAGAAAACATATGTCATGTTTGTCTTCATCGCCCATGGCACTGAGTACAAGAGTTGGGGCATCATACTGCAGTTGCACAGAATGTTAGAATGCTTCTGAAATATTGTGTGCAGTTCTGGCCACCACGCTATGGGAAGAACTCTATTAAACCAAGAGTGTGCAAGGGACACTACCTGAATTGGAGGGCTGAAGAGAGAAAAGCTGGCTTGGCCTGTTTTCCATGGAGTAAGGTAGGCTGGAAGGTGACCTTCGAGAGGTTTATAAAATTATGTGAGACATAGATAGGGTATATAGTCACAGTCTTTTCTACAGGGTAATAGAACCTCAAACTAAAAGGCATAGGTTTCAGATGAGAGGGGAAAGATTTAAAGAGGATCTGAGAAGTTAGTTTTTCATACAGAAGGTGGTGGGTACATGGAATGAGCTGCCAGTAGCAGATGCAATTGCTACATTAAAAATGTATATACTTTACACAGGTACATGGATAGAAAAAGTTGAGAGGGATATGGCCTAATTGCAGAGAGATGGAACTAGCTTAGGTAAGTGTTTTGGTTAGCATGGATGGGTTGGGTCAAAAGGCCTGTTTCTATACTTTTAAATCTATAAATCTATGAATCTAAAAGGAAAAGTAGCCTTTCTCCTTCTTAGAAAAAACAAGAACCTTCTATACCTAAGAAAATGGCAATGGAGTGTAAGTGCGTGGTCTTCTGCTGATTTAGACCATCCAATGCAAGATTCATGTGCTGTGCATTCAGAAATGTTCTTCTGCACACCACTGTAGTAATGCTGTTGTAACATATGGTTATTAGAGTTACTGTCACCTTCCTGTCAGCTTGAACCAGTCTGGCCATTCTCCTCTGACCTGTCTCATTAAGAAGGTGCTTTCACCCACAGAACTGCCACTCACTGGGTAGTTTTTGTTTTTCACACCATTCTCTGTAAACTCTAGAGACTGTTGTGCATGAAAATCCCCGGAGATCAGCGGTTTCTGAGATACTCAAACCACTCTGTCACCAACAATCATTCCACAGTCAAAGTCACTTGGACCACGTCTCTTCCATTCTGATGTTTGGTCAGAACAACAGCTGAACTATTTGACCATGTCTGCATGCCTTTATGCATTGAGTTGCTGCCACATGATTGGCTGGTGAGATATTTGCATTAATGAGCAGGTGTACCTAATAAAATGCCCATTGAATGAATAGGTGGTACAGTCAATCAGAAAGGAAAATTACTCCTGTAATTGGAGCTAATTTTTTTATGCCTTTCTACAGGATTTCTCTAATTTGGTGTCCTCAGAACATTCTAAAATATGCTGCAGGATGTTTGATTAGGTCTGGAGATGGGAGTTTGAATGGGAATTTAAATGATCATTGCTGCTTTGTCTGCATCCTTTTCCTAGAATTAATAAAATATGCATAAGATGATTCAGACTTATTGGACATTATAGCTTGCTGTTTGTTGCTTAATGCATTCTGTGTTATCCTGCTGAGCATAGGGAGCATGCTATGTTGATGCTGGACTGTGTGATGACACTTGTGGGCTGCCACAGCACACCTTCGAGTGTGTTGGTAGTTAACACAAACAACACATTTCACTCTATGTTTCAATGTGCACGTAACAAACTTGAAAAATATCTGAAAAATTACACATGATATACGTGCATTGGTTTGTGTACACCTGCTGTTATGTGTTTAAAGTGAAGGAGCTCTCCAGCATCACAAGAAGCTATCATGTGTTTCACTCAGCAATGTTATGTGTAACATGCTTCAGTTCAATTCAGTTTTCTGTGATCGCACACGTCTAAGTGAGTTTATGCTCTGCTCAGCAGTATAATTAAAGTAATTCTCTATGGCTTTGTGTGAATAGTTACAAGGAGAACTAGGTAGCTACAAAAATGTTTCTTTTATTTCAGAATCAAAATCAGGTTTATTATTACCGACATGTGTCGTGAAATTTGTTAATTTAGCAACAGCAGTTCATGTAATATAGTACATGATAATGTAGAAAGAAAAAGAAAACAAATAAATCAATTACAGTAAATATCTATATTATATTGAATAGATTAAAAATAGTTCAAAAATTTACTTGGATTCTTGCTTCCTTTATCTTTAAATAAACTAATTGACAATGTGGTGGTCAAACATACTTTGAGGATTTGGTTACAGTTTAGAAAACATTTTGGTTTATAGAGATTCTCCCTCACGGGTCCCATCTTTTCTAATTGTTTCTTTAAACCATCTTTAATTGACCTATCATTTAAAGAATGGGATAGATTGGGTATTAAACGATTTCAGGATTTGTTTGATGGAGGGAATCTCTCCTCTTTTGTGCAATTTTCAATGAAACTTAACCTTTCCAATACTCACTTTTTTCGATATTACAGATTAAAGATTTTTTAAGATCCCAACTACATACATTTCCTACAAGTCCAGGTAAAATATAATAGATACAATTTTTAATCTGAAACCCTTTGACAATGGTTCAATGTCTTACATTTACGGTCTACTGTTGGGACTGAAAAAGGCCCCTTTAGATAAAATTAAAGGAGACTGGGAAAAGGATTTACAGATTTTCATATCTGAAGAGAGCTGGAAGAGTATTTTAAAATTGATGAATTCTTCATCATTATGTGCTCGTCATTCTTTATTACAATTCAAAGTGGTACATAGAGTTCATATGACTAAAGACAAGCTCTCTCGTTTCTACGCAGATATTTCCCCCTACTGTGATAGATGCACTAATGGAGTGGCCACACTAATTCATATGTTTTGGACATGTCCGAGCATTGAAAAATTTTGTAAAGATGTATTTCAAACTTTTTCTGTACTTTTCAATGCTAGTTTTAAGCCCAAACCCTTGACTGCCATGTTTGGTATTGTTGAGGATAGTATTACAAAACTGAAGCCATCTAATTTGTGGGTATTGGCCTTTATGTCTCTTATGGCCAGGAGGGTGACCTTGCTCAAATGGAGGGAGGCTGCCCCACCCACTCATGTTCAATGGCTATCTGAAATTATGTTGTGCCTTGATCTAGAGAAGATTCGTTGTTCAATTTCTGATTCTAAACATGATTTTCTAATGTTATGGGGACCCTATCTGAGTTATTTTCATAATCTTTGAACTGTTATTAAAGTATGGGTCTGAGCCTTTATTAATATAATATTATATGGTAAGGGTTTTTCCTCTTTTTTTCACCAACCAGCTCATTTTGGTAGTGGGGGTAGATTTTTTTTAATAAAATACAATTATTTTATTTCATTCCATCTCATAATTCAATCTTTTTTTCTACATGATTGATTTGGAATATGGGATACTGTGATCATATTACTATGATTTAAATGAAATGTAATTTGTATTACTTGTATCCTTATGAATTTTGTATTTGTATTCATGCAATTTATATAATACTAATAAAAATATTGAAAGAGAAAAATAGTTCAAAAACAGAAATATATATTAAAATAGTGAGGTGGTGTTCATAGGTTCAATGTCCATTTAGGATTTGTATGGCAGAGGGGAAGAGGTTGTTCCTGAACCGCTAAGTGCGTGCCTTTAGGCTTCTGTACCTCCTTCCTGATGATATCAATAAGGTAGGACATATGGGTGATGGGGGTCCTTAATGGGAGTACACAATGGGTCAGGCAGTATCTGTGGAGAGGCAACTATCGCAATTAACATTTTATGTTGATTGTTCAGCTGTGATACAGCATTAACATGACTTACTTGTAGCACAAAACAGCCTTGCTTTAAAGTATTGCTGTAATAGTGTGAGCAGTAGTACTATTACTCGAGTTGAGTATGATGTTCTCCTAAGGGGTTGTCTATTGGTGTGTCCTCAGGAGGTTGTCGAGGCCTGTTCAGGACCCACATATTCTGGTGTAGTGTGGGTAAGAGTAAGTGGTGGCTGTGGTTAGTCCTTGGGTCTTTTGGCGTTGGTGTCTTTCTTTGCACAGCTGCCGGTTTTTCTACTCTGCTTAGTGGATCTTTTCAGATTTTATGCTCACTTAGTATGGTCTTGCACTTCACAGAAACACACACAAAATTCTAGAGGTGCTTAGCAGGTCAGTGAGCATGTATGGAAAGGAACAAAGAGTCAGTGTTTCAGGCCAAGACGCTTCATCAGTCCCAGCATCATTGATTTGCACTTCACAGGCTGGCATTCTGGAGGAGGGAACACTCTAACTTGGAGCTGGTCAGTCATATTCCCTGCTACCCTGGCCGAGATCCAGCACAATCAAGACCAGAGTGAAAAACACCAGCTGCTCAAACCATTTGATAAAATAAAACAAGTTAATTCTGTTGACTTGTTCAGGAGGAACAAACACAAAATGCTCAAATCTATTATTAAGGATGAGTTTTCAGGGTTTTTGGAGGCACATGACAAAATAGGCAAGAGTCAGCATGGTTCTCAAAGGGGAAATTTTGCCTGACAAACCTTTTGGAATTCTTTGAGGAAATAACAGGCAGGATAGGCAAAGGAGAGGTAGAAGATGTTGTTTATTTGGATTTTCAGAAGGCCATTGAGAAGGTGCCACACCTTGGGCAGTTTAACAAGAGCCCATGTATTACAGGTACAAGCATGGATAGAAGATTGGCTGACTGACTGAAGGAAAAGATTGGGAATAAAGGGGGCTGATTCTGCTTGGCTATCGGTGACTAGCGGTGTGCCACTGAGCTCGGTGATGGGACCGCTTCTTTTCACATTATATATTAGTGATTTGGATGAAGGACGATACCTTTGTGACCAAGTTTGCAGATAATGCAAAGATAGATGGAGAGGCAGGCAAAGTCGAGGAAGCAGGCTGTCTGCAGAAAGACTTGGACAGACAGGGGGAATGGGCAAAGAAGTGGCAAATGGAATATTGTGTAGGGAAGTGCATGACCATACACTTTGGCAGAAGGAATAAAGACATGGACTATTTTCTAAATGGGGAGAAAATTAAAAAATCTGAGGTGCAAAGGGACTTGGATGTCCTCGTGTAGGATTCCCTAAAGGTTACTTGCAGGTTGAGTTGGTAGAGAGGAAGGCAAATGCAATATTAGCAATCTTTTCAAGGGGAATAGAATATGGAAGCAAGGATGTAGTGTAGAGGTTTTATAAGGCACTGCTGAGGCCATCACTTGGAGTACTGTGAGCAGTTTTGGACCCCTTATTTAAGAAGCGATGTGCTGGCGTTGGAGAGGAGCTAGAAGGGGTTCATGAGACTGATCCCAGGAGTGAAAGGGTTAACATATGGGCAGTGTGTGGGGGCTCTGGACCTATACTCACTGGAGGTTAGAAGAATGAAGGAAGCTCTCATTGAAACCAACCGAATATCCAAAGGTCTGGATAGAATTGATTAGGGGAGCCTAGGACCAAAGGGCACAGCCTTAGAATTGGGAGACATCCATTTAGAACAGAGATGTAGAGAAAATTCTTTAGCTGGAGGGTGGAGAATCTGTGGAATTCATTGCCACGTATGGCTGTGCAAGCCAATCACTGGTTTTATTTAACATGGAAGTTGCTAGGTTCTTGTTTAATCAGAGCATCAAAGGTTACAGGGAGAAGGCAGGAGAATGGGGTTGAGGAGAATAATAAACCAGCCATTATGGAAAGGTAGAGCAGATGCAATGGGCAGAATATCCTAATTCTGTTCCTACATCTTAAGGTTTTATTATAACTCAGGAGGCATCTATGGAGGAGAATAAACAGTTGACATTTTGGGCCGAGACGCTTTATCTGTTGTCCAGTCTTGACCATGGCTGCTGACTGTGTGGAGTTTGTACGTTCTCCACATGAGTCCCCAGTTTCCTCCCACATTCCAAACACATGCTGATGAGCTGACTGCATAATTGGAATCCAGTGGGAATTGATAGGCATATGAATAAACAAGGGCTATAGGGAAGCATCGGGTAGATGGAGCTCATCAGCCTGGGAAGGCGGCCCACCTAAGAGAGGAGAAACTCTAATTTCAAACCTCCGCTGCCTTGTGGCCATACCCACTCATGGGAAAGGCTTAGGAAGTAAACCCTGAGGACAAATCCGGAGCTGGAGCCCCTAAGGCAGTCCGACATTGCCTTCAACCTCATTCTGGCAACTACTGTAACAACACTGGTGCCAAGCTGTATCGGCCCTTGCCCTTCCCTTGGACAACATCGGTGTCGTGGAGAGGGGAGACTCGCTGCCGGTCTTCCATACAACCTTTCCCAGGCCTGCGCTCTGGAGATCCATGGTCTCGCTAGACTAACAGATGCCACACACACACATAAGGAAACATAGCATCCTGTAATATTCATTTATCTATTAAAGTCCAAATTGAATGGGTGGTGATAAAGAAGTTTTTGTATGATTCAAAAATAGCCCCATGTTTGATGGCACAGATAAAAGTCTCAGATTTAGGGAGGATGTTGATGATTTGGTTAAGAGCTCTGAAAAATGTCTAATAGAATTTACTTCAATGAAGTAAGAATTAAAGCATTTAGCAATAACAATGAAGAGGATATTGAATAGTATGCAGGAATAGAGGAATCTTGGAGTTATGTGCACAGACCGTGGAAGGTGGAAGAATAGGTTAATATGAGACATACTGGAGATTATTCTTTAATAGAAGACGTGAGAAGTTGTGCAGGGACTGTAGAGTGCAGGACACATTGTCGACAGCTGTGCTCATCATATCACAAGAAGGATGTGATTGTGCTGGGGAGAGAGCAGAAGCAGGAAAATAGTAGCTTTGAGGTAAATTGGGATGAACTAGGCTTGTTCCCTTTGCAACAATGGAGGCTGGGAGAAGCTTAACTGAAGTATATCAAGCTACGATGGGGTTAGATCGAGAAGATAGGAAGTTATTTGCTGACTATACCACAGAACAAAGCCATTCAGTCTGTTAGATATATATTGACTCGCAGAAGAACAATGCCAATAGTCCCACTTTCTCTGTATTATATCCCTGTAGATCTTAGTTCTTCTCATTCCTATTAATTCCTGTCTGATTCCAATTATTCAATTAACTCCATAACCTGCTTTTAGAATGTGAGAGGTGTTCAAGATAATAGGAGGCACAGATAGAGTGAACTGCAAGAATCTTCCTTTCCAGAGCAGAAATGGCTAGTATGAGGGCATAACTTTATGATGATTGGAGGAAAGTACAGGGGGTGATGTCAGAAGTAAGTTTTTCACACAAAGTTTTGGTAGGTGTTCGGTGTGTGCTGCCAGGGATGGTCGTAGAGGCAGATATTAGAGGCATTTAAAAGACACTTGGATAGGCACATGGATGACAGAAAAATGGTGTGCTATGTGGGAGGAGAGGGTCTGATTGATCTTAGAGTAGGTTAAAGGGTTGGCACAACATTATGGGCCGAAGGCCCTATACTGTGATGTAATGTTCTATGTTTTGTGTACGTGTTTTCTCATGGAACTGCACCTTGATATCATTCATTGATGCATTAGACGTACAGACAAGACTGTCCATGATTTATTGTTCATCTCATATTTGAGTGAGCAGATTGTCTTTCTGCATTATGTATTCCCACGCCAAGGAGCTTAGTTTTATCTGGAGAGGGATTTTAAGTCATCAAATTGGATTATACGTCGGCACGGACATAGCATAATCAATGTTAATTTGTTTGTGTAATGTAATATGAGTTTAGGGACATATGAAAATTTATTATGAGAGAATCAATGCAAAAACAGTAAATGTTTGATTAACTCTTTGATTGCTTGCATAAGATTCTGTGAATAATGGATTTTATAATTCTGAATCCCAACAGAAGTATACTGTATAAAAAATTTTATGAGGATGAGTTGAGACTTGTAAGTCCCAATACCGGAAATAAAATACATTTTGACATGTGTTCCTTGCATGATTCTAAGTACTCATCTGTACATTTAACAAGTACGACTTAAAGGAATTGCTGTAATATTTAAGAAACACTCATATTCAGTTGAGTACGGATGGCACTAACTGAAAACATAGTTGTAGAGTCAATGTAGATTTATGCATCACAGTTATAATTACCCAGCTCTCTTGACAATTGTAAATTATTTATGTCAAAAGCACAACTTTAGAACTATGCTGTTTAGGTTATAATTCAGTATGTCTCACAGATATCTGTTAACTCACGTACAGTAAACACCTGTCAAGTTGAACTAAGTGTAGTTGAACTTTTAAAAACTGTTCCACGGTGTAGATATGGCAGAGATGTCTTTCAGTTCCACCACAGCCCTTGTGTAGCATGTCTAGCAGCAATTTCCCTACAAGTTGTGCAATTTCTACATCTAAATAAAACAGGGATGAGAAGGAACTTCATAATAATCATATAATAATGGGAGTGTAATATATCTTAACTCTGCTCTCTAATTCCCAACACTGCAGCAGGCAAGACTCCTAAGGGTAACTCACACCCACATGGATGGATAATATTTGCCAGAAGAAAATTAAGCTTTTAAAGAAGGGATCTTTGAGAAATTTCAATAACATGTTTGAAGCTTTTTTTGTTCAATGTCTTGATTTTCTTCCTTAAACTTTTTAAGAGTTGTGATAATGATGATGATTGTACTGAAGCATTCCTTTTCCCCAAACAGCTCTATTAATGTGATCAATATGGTTTCTAATCTGTGTCTCTGTATTGTGTGACAAATTTTGAAATAAGTAGTACTTTTGAAACTCACAATTCAGTTAGAATTAGCTTAAACAGAAATCTTGTGGGAAAGCAAGGATTAGTCAAAGGGTGTTCAACACCATCATACCCTCAGTACTAATCAATAAGATTGACAACCTGGGCCTCTGTACCTCTCTCTGCAACTGGACCCTTGACTTACTCACAGGGAGCTCATGGTCAGTGCAGGTCAGAAATAACATCTGACAATCAACACTGGTGCACCTCAAGGACGTGTTCTTGACACAACTGTGTGGCTAGGCACCATTCTATAAAATTGGCAATGACACAACTATTGTTAGAATTTCAGATGGTGACAAGAAGCCATACAGGAGTGAGTGGATCAGCTGGTTGAGTGGTGTCATAACAACCACCTTGCACTCAGTGTCAGTAAGACCAAGGAATTGATTGTTGACTTGGGACTCAGGATACCCTGTGAATGTGGACCAGTGTATACATTGAAAACCCACATCAAAGAGCACTGGAGATTTATACATTTGGGTTACCTGGAGAAATCGGCAGTAACGGAACACTGCATTTGCAATGGTTATAGCATTGACTTTGATGGCACAAAACTACTGCACCTCGCCAATAGCTTTGGGACTACCTGGTAAAGGAAGCCATTGAAATAAAAATAGAGTAAAAATAATTTTTAACAAAGATGAAGGTCTCGCTCTAAGTAAGAACTGGAATTCAATTGTGAACAAGATGAGACAGCGGAAACCTGATTGGGCATAATCCCTGTTGAAGGTGGGATTGAAATGTCCGTTAAAATTGATACCTGTACCCAGTTAGTAGCCCGAGAAAAGTTTAACAGTCTCTTAAGTTTACATAGAATAGTGTGAAAGATAAAAAAAAAATCAGTGAGTGGCAGTTCTGTGAGCAAATATGCTTTGTTAATGAGAGAGGACAGAAGAGAATAGCTAGATCAGTTCAAGCTGACAAGAAGGCAACAGTAGCTCAAATAACCAGATGTTACAACAGTGGTGTGCAGAAGAGCTTCTCTGAATGCACAACATGTTGAACCTTGAATTGGATGGGCTACAGCAGCAGAAGACAATGAACATACACTCAGTGGCCACTTTATTAGGTACTGAAGGTAATTAATGAAGTGGCTATGAGTATATTTCCAATTTCACGTAAGCACTATTCTGCACTGACTTATGTGGATTGTTTCATTTTTCTAGCAACTAGCAACCAGCAGATAGGAGTTAGGTGCTGGGAGGTTCAATCACTACTCTGTTTCCTCAGACTTTTCCTTCAGTTCATTTTCCCCTAGAACTCTTAGACCTCTTTGCATGACCAGATAATGTTGAAATAAGTTCAAGGTTACCAAGGATAGCAAAGATTATTGTTTCTCAATTCCGATGATTCGCTTTAACTGTCTGACTCCCTTTAAATTATGTTTTCCTGCATTTTGTTTTACTGACCTTTTGCTTGTGTCCCTGCGTGCATTCAAATTAAATCATGTAAAATGGCTGGGCAAATGAGCTGAACCAGAACTTTGTTCTTTACTGTTGCTAACCGTGCATAATTCAATTACAGGAGCAATCATGGCACTGTCATTACACAGAGAAGGATCAGGGAAGAGGAGTCTGATTGACAGATTGAGGATAGGAATACCCTGAGGTCAATGGAACAGAATCTCAGAAGCAGATCCCACGTCTGCTGCTGTATCTGGTATTTTGCATGTGTGACTGACGACAATTTCCACTGCAAGAATTATTCATAGTCCTCCTTGTAAATACTAGAGATTCTGTGGATGCTGGAAATTCAAAGTAACACATACAAAATGCTGGAGGAACTTGGCAGGTAAGGCAGCATCTATGGAGTGCAATAAACAGCTGGCATTTCGGGCCATGGCCTTCCATTAGGACAATCCTGATGGTCCTCTTGGGGTTGTTGATTCCTCTTAGTATTGTCTGTCTCAGATTCCATTGCTAAGAAATTAATCCACGATTGAAGTAAATTTTGGAGATAAAGGTGTGATTAGTCCCACTGACTAGATGTTAACATTGATGCTTCTCCGTTTGATGATTCTTGGTGCTTGGATTCATGTTTTATAGAATTGGTATCTTCAATGCAACATTTAACGACTTGTATGTTTGTGTCCCTGTATTCCTCATTTAGATCAGGGGTCCCAATCTGGGGCCCATGGGCCCCTCAGTTAATGGTAGGGGGTCATGACATAAAAAAGGGTTGAGAACCACTGATTTAGATACTACATCCCCAGGGCTATCACAATACAAGAAATCTATATTTATATTAACGTCTTCCGCATTTCATTGTGACCCTCTTACACAAAAAACTCATGATCACACCTCTTTATTCTGGAATTGTACTTCGAGTTCTAAAGTCCAAATTATTTTCCTGTAAAGGCTGAATACAGACAGACAGACAGACAGACATACTTTATTGATCCCGAGGGAAATTGGGTTTCATTACAGCCGCACCAACCAAGAATAGTGAAGAAATTTAGCAATATAAAACCATAAATAATTAAATATTAATAAGTTAATCATGCCAAGTGGAAATAAGTCCAGGACCAGCCTATTGGCTCAGGGTGTCTGACAATCCGAGGGAGGAGTTGTAAAGTTTGATGGCCACAGGCAGGAATGACTTCCTATGCCGCTCAGTGTTACATCTCGGTGGAATGAGTCTCTGGCTGAATGTACTCCTGTGCCTAAACAGTACATTATGGAGTGGATGGGAGTCATTGTCCAAGATGGCATGCAACTTGGACAGCATCCTCTTTTCAGACACCACCGTCAGAGAGTCCAGTTCCACCCCCACAACATCACTGGCCTTACGAATGAATTTGTTGATTCTGCTGGTGTCTGCTACCCTCAGCCTGCTGCCCCAGCACACAACAGCAAACATGATAGCACTGGCCACCACAGACTCGTAGAACATTTTTAGCATTGTCCGGCAGATGTTAAAGGACCTCAGTCTCCTCAGGAAATAGAGACAGCTCTGACCCTTCTTGTAGACAGCCTCAGTGTTCTTTGACCAGTCCAGTTTATTGTCCATTCGTATCCCCAGGTATTTGTAATCCTCCACTATGTCCACAGTGACCCCTTGGATGGAAACAGGGGTCACCGGTGCCTTAGTCCTCCTCAGGTCCACCACCAGCTCGTTAGACTTTTTCACATTAAGCTGCAGATGATTCTGCTCGAATAAACAATGATGTGGACACTGCTTCTAAATGGATGTCCTCATGTATTTGCCACTGCTGCCTGGGGAAAGATGGTTTCCCAAGTACAGCTTTCATAAATTCTGTTGTGCAGTATTCTTTTCCATGTTCCTGTAAATGCCTGCAAGGAAATGAATGGCTATATATGTTGTTATGAAACCAGTAACTGGTTTCGCTTACCAGCAAAGATAGATATGTCAGTTGAAGTCCAATGGTACTATTTTCAAAAGTTTTATTAATAAAGGGGCACAAAAATTAAGGTTAATACAAACATTCAGATAACATGCGTCAATACTCAATCTAAAACGCAGGTACATCAATAATCACTCAGAAATAAGCTCTTTCGTTGTCTAGGGTATAATACTGAGTCCAATTGGAAATATAAAGAGTCACTCTGAAGTCTGCAGGCTTTTCCCTTTTTGTTTCACGTGTTGGAGAGAGAGAGAGATTGTTAGGAAAAGAGGACACTTGCCGTTGTCTTTCTGAATCAAATCCTCAGCCTCAGAGGATTTGGCTTCCCTGGTGTTAAATAAAAGCGGTTTTCCGTTGGTTCTAGCCACAAACTCCGCATTCGGAATTTAACGCACGTGGCTTGCTTCAAAATGGCTTCCCGTTCCCACGGGAAGCGGTATCGTGCTTCTTGGTGTCTCCTTGGTGCGTCTGAGGGTCGTCCTCTTTCAGACCCTTCTTTATACTGCCTCACGGGATCTCAGGTGTCAATCAGGTTGCAGGTGATGCAATCTCTCTCTCAACCAGCCCACTTTGCCCGAGGGCTTTACAATGTCCCTGCGAGTTGGCACGTCTGCAGTTCCCAGGTGTCTCCTGAGAACAATGCCACAGTCTCCAGCTTTTGTCCCAGTGGAATGCGGTATCCAGCACGTCGCTGTCTTTCCATTTCCTGTGTCCATTCGGCCTGTCTCTCTCTCTCTCTTGCTCTCTCTCTCGGGTCATTGACCCCCCCTTTCACTAGGGCTCTTGCAATTCTCACAAAGGAGGGGGCCGGTATCATAACAATGTGTACTTTGATAATAAACTTCCTTTGACTTTGACTTTGCTTACGCAGAAGATCCACCCAAGAATCCCCCAGGATTACAAGGGAAATCATTTCCTTTTTCGTACTGTGTACAAGGAGTTCAGTGAATAATCAGTGTGGATTTTGGATCTTAAATAGGGTTACATGTCGCAGGCAGGTGTGATTTCAGCAAGTTCACTTTATATTGGTGAACTCCTGGTGAGGTGATCTCTCAGAAAGTGGTGGATCTCCCTGGGAGCTACACCTGTAGCGTCATCTGCAAACAAGAGGTCTGATCTGGGTAGCTATTCACCAAGAATGCAGCACTGAGGCAAGTATGGGTACTATGCTTCTCTGTCAGATGATAGTGAAGTTTCTCCAGGATCCAGATGCCAGCAGGTCAATAGCGATAGTGAAGGTCCATCCATTCTCTGATGCCAAGGTGGAATCTAAATCAAGGGTGGTGATCCAGTCCTTGGGTTCCAATACCTGCAGGGGTCCGAATAATGGAATCATTGTGGTGTATCAGAGATGGAATTCGTGGTACAATGGGGCGACACAGTAGCGCAGCAATCAGTGCAGTCGCTTTACGTGCCAGCTGATGATCAACGATTGGGGTTCTATTCCCGCTGCTATCTGTAAGGAGTTTGTAAGTTCTCCCGTGACCGTGGTGGATCTGCTGGCTTGTTCGGACTCCTCCCACAACCCAAACACATGGGCTGCCCAGCACAATCCTTACTGATTTGATCTGACACAAACACCACTGTATGTTTCAATGTACACATGACAAATAAAGCTTAGAACCATAGAACATTACAGCACAGAAACAGGCCTTTTGGGCCTTCCTGGCTGTGCCGAACCATTTTTCTGCCTAGTCCCACTGACCTGCACCTGGACCATATCCCTCCATACACCTCTCATCCATGTACCTGTCCAAGTTTTTCTTAAGTGTTAAAAGTGAGCCTGCATTTACCACTTCATCTGGCAGCCCATTCCACACTCCCACCACTCTCTGTGTGAAGAAGCTCCCACTAATGTTCCCTTTAAACTTATCCCCCTTCACCCTTAACCTATGTCCTCTGGTTTTTTCTCCCCTAGCCTCAGTGGAAAAAGCTTGCTTGCATTCACTCTATCTATACCCATCATAATTTTATATACCTCTATCAAATCTCCCCTCACTCTTCTACACTCCAGGGAATAAAGTCTTAACCTATTCAACCTTTCACTGTAACTCAGTTTCTCAAGTCCTGGCAACATCCTTGTAAACCTCTGCACTCTTTCAACCTTATTAATATCCTTCCTGTAATTCAGTGACCAACCTTTACTCTGGTAGACTAAGCAGCTTGTTAGGGAGTTGCGTAAGTAACTTTGGAGGAAATAATGCTCAGTAGCATCTTTTTCACTAGCAGATCTCTCCTTTCTCCAGCTTGTCAGGTTCTTCGGGTTTTCAGAAACCTGGCTTGTCAGGTTAAACTATATATATTTTTTTATATTTAAAGATTCAGCAGGCCCTTTTAGCCCAATGAGCATTTGCCACCCAATTACACCCATGTGACCAATTAACCTACTAACCTGTATGGCTTCAGAATGTGGGAGGAAAGCGATGCAGTCAAGGCCAGAATATATAATCTCCTGACAGACAGTGGCAGGAATTGAACCCAGGTCACTGGCTTTATAATATTGTTATGCTAATTGCTATGTTACCGTGGTGTCCGTACAAATATTTATTACAGAATTGAATCTCGTTTGATTCTGTGGTAATCTTCTTCACTATCCCTTTCAACCATCATTTTAATTAGATGAACTGAGGCTGAAGTCCTTAACATCACGGCCCATGAGGTTTTGTGTTTTAAATGACATGCCATGACTGAATGAGATTACTAAAGAATGGACAATACTAGTGCAATGGTTATGGTATCCGTGCGCTTTGCAGAATTTCCAGAAAATTTCTGCAGATGTATCATGGAGGGCATTTTACCTGGCTGCATCATTGTCTGGTACGGAGGGGCCACTGCACGGGAATAGAAAAAGCCTCAGTGGGTTGTAAACTCAGACAGCTTCATCATGGGTACAATCCACACCAGCATGGGGAGGTCTACAAAAGGTGGTGACTCAACAAGGCAGCATTCATGACTAAGGACCCCCACCACAGAGGACGTGCTCTCTTTTCATTGCTACCATCGGGGTGGGGGGATGGGGAAGATATAGGAGCCTGAAGGTACATTCTCAATATTTTAGGAACAGCTTCTTTCCCTCTACAGATTCCTGAACAGTCCAGGAACAGGCCGATACACCTCATTATTTTAATACTCTTATTGCATTATTTAACTTACTCTTTTAAAAATATACAGTGTATTTCTTATTAGAATTTATCACCGGCCTAGATAGACTGGAAGGCAAGGTATTGAGAGTTGTGTGAGGCTAGATTGCTTCGGGAACTGAGCCAATTTGGAGAGGCTAAGAACAACCTCTCCGGCACTGATTCATTGGGTCCTAGTACGAGGTTTAGACAACTTAAATGCCAACCAAGATAGTCTGGGGCTCCTCTCGCCACAACAGTAAGGCTTTGAGACTACCCCTGCCAGTTGTGCTTCGTGTCTGTGAACTCTGTGGCGATTTTCCCTGTTAATATGATGAACTGAATACCAAGGCTTTGGGCCTACGAGAGCTGCTTCATGTTGGTTCAGAATGCTGTTGTTGCTGTTGGCTTCTATTGTTTGCGTGGTTTGTTTTGTTTTTATTTCTCTTTCTCTGTGGGCACTGGGGGGTTGGTCTTAAATTTTTTAAATTGGGTTCTTTCTGGCTTCTTGCTTTGCAACTACTGCCTGTAAGCAAACAAATCTCAAGGTTGCATAATTGATATATTCTTTGATAATAAATGCCCTTTGTATTTTTGGATCTTTGAATAGCTTTTAATGTATTACACTGTACCTGTGCTGCTGCCAGAAAGCAACACCTTTTATGACGTACGTCAGTGGTAATAAGCCTGGTTCTAATTGTGACTCTGGTGAAAGCTGGGGAATAAGAGATTGGCACAGTAGTTAGCCTGATCGCTTTACAGCACCTGCTGCAAGATCAGAATTCAATTCCTGCTGCAGGCTATTTGTATGTTCTCCTCATGACTACGTAGGGTTCCTCCATGTGCTTCAATTTCCTCCTACACTGCAAAGATGAATGGTTAGGGTGAGGGAGTTGTGAGCACGCTATGTTGTTGCCAGGAATGTGGCAAAACGTATGGGCTGCCCAACAGAGTCCTCACTGATTTGATTTGACACAAATGACACATTTCAGTGTGTGTTTCTAAGTGCTTGTGACAAATAAATCTTTTCTGCCTTTTTCTTTACGGGGTATATTGCAGTTTACCTGATTGATTCCTTGAAAAGACTCATCATTATTTTATTGAAATAGTTAGTTTCTCATGTCAAGAAACAGAACATGTTATTTCTATTGCCTTTGCACAACATTTTGAAATATCTAAGACATTTGGAAATCAACTTGAATGGGAACAAATTGGCAGGATACAGACATTTGTTTGAGAAATGGTGAGGGTTGTGTGAAAGAGTTCTTCGTTCTTCTTATGGAAGATCATTGATTTAAAAAAAAGTCTCTAATAACACTGCACTGCTGGGACTTTGGTGATACCACACAAAGATGATTTCCATCTTGGCTGTTATTCCCAATGACACCTCAACTGACTTTTATTTCACTTTTTTAACATGCTACACAGTAAATTTTCCAATGAACCCGCTGGGTTAAAAGACAACAGTTCATTTCAGCTAGAGGCAAAGATCCAATTGTAATAAGCACTGAAACACATAGGCTCTTCAGACTCATTCAGATTTATTTATTGCATGTACATTAAAACAGAGAGTGAAATGTGTTGCTACCTAAGAATGTGGTGGGGGTAAATGTCACCACACATTCCAGTGCCTACATAACATGCCCACAGCGCTCCGCAGAACAACACAGAACACAACAAGGAACAAAGCAACAGCAGCGAAAGAAGCCCACTTCTCTCTCTCTCTCTCTCTCTCTCATTCTCTTTCTCATGTACACACACACACACACACACACACACACACACACACACACACACACACACACACACACACACACACACACACACACACACACACACACACACACACACACACACACACACACACACACACACACACTTCAGCATCCAATGGATTCATGGCCTCACAGACAATGTGCTTCCTGATTTCCCTGGTGGGCTTCAGGCTCATGAACCCAGGGCTTCAATTGTCAAGCTTTGACTTTTGGACTTGATTGAACTTCAGGCTTCGAAAGCGGGACTTGCCAGTGATGGGATGCTGAACTCCAAGCTTGGGACTTGCTGTTTCACATTCCTAGGCAGTTACTGACCCTCATGCCTCCTGCTTGAATGGACATTTGAACCCAGGACACATGGCCGGGGGCACTCAGTCAGGAGGGACCTGATCCTGGCTCAGTCTGTACCCACACCCCAGATGTTCCATACCTTGGCTGGACAGAGACCCCATGGTCTAGATGCTTGCAATATGGAACCCTAGCTTACAGCTCAGAGTGTAGTACTACTGAGGTTTCTGAACAACAGGATAGTGTATTGCCAGAATTTTAGAGATTCTAATAATACTGATACCAGGAGCATCGAAATGAAGGATAGTGAAGGACTACTAACTTGGAAAGAAGAATCATCTGCTCAGGAAAGTTTCAAATACGATTCAGGTATGCAAGATGTGAAACCATAGCTAACTGTGGTGTGAAATGGCGGATAAGGAAGAATACTATGGCAGTAATTAGCACAATGTTTTATAGTTCCAGTGATTGCCAGTCAGCATTCACTGTTTTGTGTCTTGCAAGGTGTTTGTTGTGATGGATCTTCACTGTCCTGGGTGAGTGTTACAAGGGGGCATTGGGAGTGGACCCAAGTGCAGGACACAGGCACACGGGTAGTATATATAGAACAGTGTTTATTGATAGTTACTAGGAAGGCCAGGGAGTGAGGACTAAATGTCAACATGGACGTAAACATCGGATAACAAACTAGTAAAAGCTGGACTTGACCTGGACTCGGGCTTGACCCGGACTCGGACTTGGAACTTGGATCTTGACTTGGATTTGGAACTTAACTGGGACTCAGCCTGGACTTGGAACTTAACTGGGACTCAGCCTGGACTTGGAACTTGACTCAGAGCCTGAAACTGGAACACAGAACCTGGAACTGGAACACGGCTTAGAGCCTGGAACTGGAACACGGAACCTGGAATTGGAACACGGCTTGGAGCCTGGACTTGGACACGGACCATGAGCCTGGACTAGAAGGACTTGGACATCGAGGAGACAGGATACCCAACTCGGAGTAATGGCAAACAGCCGGATCTACTTAGCTGGAAGGACTTAGGCAATGAGGAGGCAGAATACCCAACTCAGAGTAGCGGCCAGCAGCCGGACCCACTCAGCTGGAAGGACTAGGCTAGCAGGCTCTCGACTCAACTTAGGAACTGCGGACATCAGGCTCTTGACTCAACCTAGGAACTGAGCACGGCAGGTGCCCAACTCGACCCAGTCTCAGCCGGCTGTGAAAATGACAGAATTCATATCTTACTTGGAGTAGCGGCGAAATGGCCAGTGACCCAGCTGGACACGAAAACGACTGAATTCACTACGTGACCATGGCACTGAAGCAACTAGAATCCACGATTCTTGGCAGCCCTGAGACAAGCATGCTGAGGTGACTGGTTACCGGTGACAAACTTCTGATGATGGTCCAGCAATCAGTAGCTGTAACCCAGAGCCCTTTTATGCTGCCGGTTTGAAATGAAGATCGGGTGCCTTAATCAAGGCGTCCAATGGAACACAGGGAAAAGGAAATAACTGGAATGAGGAGTCCACGGACTGGACCGTGACAGTGAGGAGGCCTTGTTTTTGCCAGGCTCAGCTTTCAAAATAGAGCAGCTGACATTTCTAAAGATCAGACAGCTGTTTTGAATGTTAAGCCTCCAACTATTATCTTTTGTCTAGCTTCTTGGTCACAAACTGGAGCCATTTTTCAGCTCTAAAAGTAAATGGAAAGCAGTGTTATGTACCCCGTAACTGGGTGTCTTACCAACAAAGATAGAAGTGTCCGCTGGAGTATGGTACTATTTTCAAAACAGTGTTTATTAGTAAAATATACAAATCAATATCAACAATGCAAATATACAGATAATACACGTTAGCAATACTAAACCTAAAAGTGTGGGTATAATAATAATCAATAATAAACAAGCTCTATTGTTGTCTAAGGGATAATGAATTATCATGGGGAAGTATAAAGTTCAGTCTGTTCATGTAGGCTGAGGTAGTTGTTGGTTCTTTTGTTGTAATTGTTGGAGAGAGAGAAAGTGAGCAAACAGTAACAGCTATTGTCTTGCAAACCTTCCTTTACGATCTTGATCCGCCGATGTGTTGTTGTGGCCATTCAGGTATGACCCCTCTGTCCTTTAGCTAGACCGTTCTTCTATGGTGGACTCATCACCCAGGCAAGGGTGGACACACACATAAGCCCCCACCGGCCTCGCTATAAACACTGTGAGTTAAAATTGACCGATCATTCGTTTGGTCTCTGATGCCCCCACTCTTCTAGTGGGTTCCAACACTTAAACAGTGCTCACTAGTGTGTCTCTTGGTGTGTCTCCTGGTGTGTCTGAGGGGTGTCTCCCCAGACCTCACTTTTATCCCTACTCATGGGGTCTCAGATGTCAATCAGTTTTGAATGGCTTAGCCCATCAAACCAGCCCACTCCGGCTGTCCACTGAGGAATTTTAATGAACAGAATAGTACCAAGTAAACAGCCCTCTCCGGAGCCGTGAGTCTTACAGGAGTCATAATATGGTCTCTCTCCCCCAGTGTTGTCTCTCCCTCAGTGTTATCAGCAGCAGATGTTCGAACTTGTTTTCCTCTTATCTGTGTCTCTCTCTCATTCTCTCTCATTAACAGCCTGGCAACAGTAATGGTTTGAAATTCTCCCAGAGGAGGGGGACATGGGCAACCTTGCACCCTTCTGCCCATCAGAGCTGTTCATCCTTCGTAACAGCAGCAATCAGCTTAAAGTTAAAAAGACAGCTTTGCAAACAAACACAGTATTTAGAAGAGGATGTTGATTATGAGGACCTGGTCTAATCAATCAAGAGGTGCAATGTAAGACAATAAGGTTATGTAATTTGGCTTATTTCAATCTAGACACCTCTGGCTAATTTATTTAGTTTAAGAAAGCTTGAGACCAGGTGGATGCCATCACTTAACATATCAAATAACAAATATATTAATAAGTTGGGAGACTTGTGTGCCAAGGAGATTGCTTCACAGCATTAATTGTGGGTACCTGGGAGCTGTTTCTCTAAGAAGCTTTCAGACCACTTAGGTTGAAAGGTACCTGAAAGAATACCACATGCGTGTGAAGTCACCCAGGTAGCAAAGTAATAGAGCAGCTCAGGCTTTTTGGGAATGGCTAAAGAACATCAAGAATCATGACAGAAACATGAGGTGAATTTGAATCCATTCATCTGCCTTTGATTTCTGCGACTGGTTCACCTGCAGCTCATGGGTAATAGGAATTGTACGTGTGGTTTGGAACTCCTTTTTGTTTTAGACAAGGCTTGTAGTTTGGAAGCCTGTTATAAGATAGAAATCCTCTGTGTGCTTCAAATGTGTTTTAAGAATGTTGTTCGGACTTAAATATGTATAACTGAAAATAAATGAGCTGTGTTTTACAGACAGACATACTTTATTGATCCCGAGGGAAATTGGGTTTCGTTACGGTCGCACCAACTAAGAATAGTGTAGAAATATAGCAATATAAAACCATAAATAATTAAATAATAATAGGTAAATTATGTCAAGTGGAAATAAGTCCAGGTCCAGCCTATTGGCACAGGGTGTCTGACACTCCGAGGGAGGAGTTGTAAAGTTTGATGGCCACAGGTAGGAATGACTTCCTATGACGCTCAGTGTTGCATCTCGGTGGAATGAGTCTCTGGCTGAATGTACTCCTGTGCTTAACCAGTACATTATGGAGTGAATGGGAGACATTGTCCAAGATGGCATGCAACTTGGACAGCATCCTCCTTTCAGACACCACCGTCAGAGAGTCCAGTTCCACCCCCACAACATCACTGGCCTTACGAATGAGTTTGTTGGTTCTGTTGGTGTCTGCTACCCTCAGCCTGCTGCCCCAGCACACAACAGCAAACATGATAGCACTGGCCACCACAGACTTGTAGAACATCTTCAGCATTGTCCAGCAGATGTTAAAGGACCTCAGTCTCCTCAGGAAATAGAGACAGCTCTGACCCTTCTTGTAGACAGCCTCAGTGTTCTTTGACCAGTCCAGTTTATTGTCAATTCGTATCCCCAGGTATTTGTAATCCTCCACTATGTCCACACTGACCCCTTGGATGGAAACAGGGGTCACCGGTGCCTTAGCCCTCCTCAGGTCCACCACCAGCTCCTTAGTCTTTTTCACATTAAGCTGCAGATGATTCTGCTCGCACCATGTGACAAAGTTTCCCACCGTAGCCCTGTACTCAGCCTCATCTCCCTTGCTGATGCATCCAACTATGGCAGAGTCATCAGAAAACTTCTGAAGATGGCAAGACTCTGTGCAGTAGAGAAAGGGAGACAGGACAGTCCCCTGTGGAGCCCCAGTACTGCTGACCACTCTGTCTGACACACAGTGTTGCAAGTGCACATACTGTGGTCTGCCAGTCAGGTAATCAATAATCCATGACACCAGGAAACTACTTTGTTAGCAGGAAGTATCTCCTCCTTGGTAGAAAGGGGGGACCAACAGCTCAAATAGTGGTCACAGAATAACCTCCGTTTAGTGAGGGTACTTGTGGCTATTTATATCCAGTAGGGCTTAAGGTGTTCCTTTGAGTTTAACACTTTGTGGTCAGCAAACCCAGTACCCTCACGTTGTACCTTCTCCCATGACTGCATGGGTTTCCTCCGAGTGCTCTGGCTTCCTCCACAGTCCAAAGATAAACGGTTAGGGTTAGTGAGTTGTTGACATGCCATGTTGGCACCAGAATTGTGGCACCACTTGCGGACTGCTCCCAGTGCCATCCTTGGGCGGTGTTGGTTGTTGATGCAAACGACTCATTTCATTCTATGTCTCGATGCACGTGTGACAAATGAAGCTAACCTTACAACCTTCAGTGAACATGCCACAAAGGAAAGGATACCAAAGGAGCTTTGATCAGGAAATGGAGGTGATGATGGTGACTGTTGCCAAAGTAATCCCATTGTAAATTATAGTTCAGGCACTAATAGCTTACATATAGACAACAGGCCCATCAGACAGGAACAGAATTCATCATTCGGCCCATCGTTTCTGCTCTGCATCCCATCATGATGTTTATTAACCCTCTCAGATCCATTCACCTGCCTTCTCCCCATAACCCTGACACTCTTACTAAGAAGCAAGGACCTACGAAACTCTGCTTTAAATATTCCCAATGACTTGTCCTCCACAGCCATCCTTGGCAATAAATTCCCCAGACTGACCACCCTCTAGTTAAAGAAATTCCTCTTCATCTCTGTAGTAGAGGAACATCCTTCTATTCTGAGGCTGTGTCCTCTGGTCATAGACTGACTCACTATAGGAAACATCTGCTCCACACCCTCTTGCTTTAGGCCTTTCAATATTCAATAATTTTCAAAGAGATCTCTCCACATTCTCCTAAACTCCAGCGGGTACAGGCCCAGAGCCATCATATGCTCCCCTATCATTGTTACAAACCTCCTGTAAACCCTCTCCAATGTCAGCAACATTTCTTAAATATGGGGTTTAAATTATTTAGTAATGATTAAACAGGATAAATACTTGCAGTGATGGTCACCAAGAGCAATGTATGTTATGTTAGTGTCTAAGCTAAATACTATCTGCAGATGGGATTATTATGGTCACACAGCAGAGAACAGAGATCAGGGCCATGCTGAACAATTTACACTAATCCTACATTTATCCTGTTTTACTCTCCTCACACTCTCATCCACTGCTCCCCCCACCCCACCCACCACCCTCAGATTCACTCACTTACACACTAAAGGGACTTTACGGTGTCAATTATCCTACCACTAATATGTCCTTTGGGATGTAGGAGGGAGCCAGAGTAAGGCCATAGATCATTAGACACAGGAGCAGAATAGGACACTTCACCCCAATGATTCTGCTCCACCAGTCCTGATAACCATGGCCGATTTATTATCTTGAAAGAACTGGAAGGAACTTATGCAGATACGGAGTGAGGGTGCAAACTCCACACAGACAGCACTAGAGGGTCAGGTTTGGGCCAAGATCATTCTACCCATGAGGTAGTAGTTCTACTATCTGCATCACCAGGAGTTCAGATCCCAGCATGGCAACTATAGAATTTAAGTTCAGTGGATTAACTAAAGCTGGAATTCTCTAAAATGGAAACCATGGAAATAAAGGAATGTTATAAAAACCCATTTGACTGTCTAAGGTTGTTCAAGGGATGAAAATTGCATCTTCACCTGTTTGGCCCAATCCTTTTGCGACTTCAGACCAACGTGGTTAGAACGTAAGAAACAGAAGCAGGAGTAGGCCATCTGGCCCACTGGGCATGCTCCAACATTCAGTAAGATCATGGCTGATCTGGCTATGGACTTACCTCCATCGACTTGTCTTTTCTCCATAATCTTTAATTCCCCTACTATGCAAAAATCTATCCAACCTTATCTTAAATATATTTAATGAGGGAGCCTTTACTGTTTCATTTGGGCAGAGAATTCCACAGATTCTCCTCATCTCAGTCCTAAATCTACTCCCCCAAATCCTGAGGCTATGTCCCCTAGTTCTAGTCTCACCCACCTGTGGAAACAACTTTTCTGCCTCTATCTTATCCAACCCTTTCATAATTTTATTGACTCTTAAATGCTCCTCTGAGATAGCCGAGCAACCTGCTCAGTTCTCAGGATGATGACCTCTGGCCTATGCAGACATCTCACAGGAGACTGAAGAAAAACAGCCCTCTATCTAAGTATTATTTTGTGGCATAGTATGTCTCATTTGGTGCCCAGAACCGAAACAGAAATAGAGTCAAATGGCAGGTTATGGAAGGGCCAGTAAAGAGTCGCTGAAACCTTAACATTTAGGTAGACAGATTTCCAGATAGGTACATTTTTTAGACTAAGAATTACACGTTTGTAGAAGGCAATGTGGATGATGTTAAACTAAGGAGAGGAATAATATAGTGGAATGGTCTACCAGAATACAAATGTGTGTAAACAATCTTGCAGAGCAAGTGGATGAGTAGAAAATAAGTTAAGTAAAAGAGAAACAACACACACAAAATGCTGGTGGAACACAGCAGGCCAGGCAGCATCTATAAGGAGAAGCACTGTCGACGTTTCAGGCCGAGACCCATCGTCAGGATGTTTCGGCCTGAATCGTCAACAGTGCTTCTCCTTATAGATGCTGCCTGGCCTGCTGTGTTCCACCAGCATTTTGTGTGTGTTGTTTGAGTTTCCAGCATCTGCAGATTTCCTCGTGTTTGCTAAGTAAAAGGGAATTCAGTTTAAAAGGAGAAACAAGAATAGTCATATTCCTTGTAGGATCTCCATTGACTACAGCTCGCATTCAATACTATCATCCCTCTATTGAGGCCTAGGACTAAGCTTCAAGTCCTAGTCCTCAATACCTCCTTGTGTAACTAGATTCATGATTTCCTCGCTTACAGATCTCAGTCAGCTCCAATTGGCAACAACATCTCCTCCACAATCTCCCTCAGCACAGGTGCACCACAAGGCTCTGTGTAGTCCCCTGCTCTACTTGCTTAATGCTTTTCACTGTGTGGCTAAGCACAGCTCCAATGCCATACTTAAGTTTGTTGACAACACTACTCTCGTTGGCCAAATCGAAGGTAGTGATGAATCAGCATATAGAAGGGAGGTTGAAAATCTACTGAGTTGTGCCACAACAACAACCTCTCACTCAATGTCACCAAGACCAAGGAGATGATTATTGACTACATGAAGTGCATGAGCCAGTCCTCATTCAGGGATCAAAGATGGAGAGGGTCAGCAACTTTAAATTCAGTGATGTAATCATTTCAGAGGACCTCTCCTGGGTTCAGCATGTAAGTGCCATTATGAAGAAATCTCGGCAACACCTCTCTTTTCTTACTAGTTTGTGAAAATTCGGCATGTCATCTAAAAGTTTGACAAACTTCTGTCGATGTATGCTGGAGAGTATATTGGCTGATTGTATCATGGCCTGGTTTGGAAACATTAATGCCTTTGTACAGAAAACCTATAAAATGTAGTGGATACAGCCTGGTCCATCACATGTTAGGCCCTCCTCAGCATTGAGCATATCTACACTGAACACTGTCACAGGAAAGCAACATCTATCATCAAGGACCTCCACCATCCAGGCCATTCTCACTTCTCATTGCTGCCATCAGGAAGAAGGTACAAGAGCCTTAGGGCCCACACCACCAGCTTCAGGAACTGTTATTACCCGTCAACCACCAAGCTCTTGAACTAGAGGGGATAACGTGACTCAACTTCCTTCACTCAATCACTGAACTATTCCCATAACTCACGGACTCACTATCAAGGACTCTTCATTTCATGTTCTCGGTATTTACTGCTTATTTTTAAATTATTATTTCTTTTTTAAAATCTTTCTTTTTGTGTTTATACTGTTTGCTTTTTTTTGCGCATTGGTTGTTGTCCGTCCTGTCGGGTGTGGTCTTTCATTGTTTCTATTGTGTTTTTCATACTTGCTGTGTTTGCCCACAAGAAAATGAATCTCCAGTTTGTATATGGTGACAAATATGGCGTTATGGCTGCCCGGATAGATCACAGCTAGAGTAATATTTGTAATCCTGGTCTTCATGTTATTAAAGTAGCACGAAGACCAGAATTATGTTTTAGAGAGGATTCAGAGGAAATTTCCCAGAAATAAGCTTTGGAAAGAATACAGAGGAGATTTACCAGAATACTGCCTGCATTAGAGAGCATGCCTTATGAGAACTGGCTGAGCAAGCAAGGACTTTTTTCCTTGGAGCGATGGAAGATGAGAGGATACTTGACAGAAGTGCTCAAGATGATAAGAGGTATAGTTTGAGTGGCTTTTTTCCCAGGGCTGCAGTGGCTAATAGGAGGATGTATAATTTTAAGCTGATTGGAAGAAAGTATAGGAGGGGTGTCAGGATGTAAGTTTTTATTTTCGCAGAGAATGGTAAGTGCATGGAATGCCCCGCCAGACTTGATGATAGAGGCAGATTCTTTAGGGACATTTAAGAGACTCTTAGATAGATACATGGATAATAGAAAAATGGAGCGCAATAGTGATTTAGATGTATATCATATTTTTTTTTACTGAGTTAAGTATTGTATATAATTAGTTTTGCTACAAGAAGTGTATGGGACATTGGAAAAAAGTTGAATTTCCCCATGGGGATGAATAAAGTATCTATCTATCTATCTATCTAGGAAGGAATGGTTGGATTGATTTTCCAGTAGTTTAAAAGGCTAGCACAACATCGCGGGCCTAAGTGCCTGTACTGTGCTACAATATTCTATGTGCTATGTTCTAAAATGACACTGAAGTACTGGCAAAAGTATAAACAGCAAAATAGAACTGAATGTGTGCAATGACCGCAAAATATCGTACAGACCTGAAATCTTTGCTTCAGAATAAAGAAGACAAAGAGGACAACGGTCAGAGATCATTTGATGATCTATGATCCTTAGGCCTCTCAGGGTCCAACCTTACATTTCCATCATGAGAAGTAGAAATAGGTAAGGCCAGCCAACAGGGCTCTGGTGAAGCTGTGTAGGTCAATCTCTTGTATAGTGGGTACAATGGATTATGGAAACATTCGTGAACTCCAACCATACCATTGACTTTGGGTGATGGAGATGGGAGGCCAACAATGGCCTTTGCTTCACTGGGAGCTAAGAGCCCTAGAAGAACAAGAGGATGGTCATTAGGTGAATTGAAGGGAATCTTTAGATTCTGTATAGATCTCCACCATTTGCATGTTCAAAAGTTTTCTTTAATTGTGTATGGGTTTGGAAGGAGCACCATAAAGAAATTAGTAATAGGTCAAATAAAAAAGAACTGCAGAGATGAGTGAGGATGTGCAGATTTCTTGGGTAGGTGAAGCAGACGACGCAGGTATGTTCAGTAAGAGGCTTGATCCATTTTTGAGGGGAAAAATGAAGTGGAAGTAGAACAGGGTGAAATGAGGTGATTTGAGGTATTTGAGGCTCTGAATTAAATTCATTCTATGAAGAAAGGCAACTGATAGCAATTGGAACTAAAAATAAATCACGAAGCAGAAAAAGCAATGAGCTAACCTTTCATGCATAAGCTCTTTGTCAGAACAGGTTAAAATGATGGAATATCAACCACCATAAAGATTTCAGGTGGCACAGTTGCACACATTCATTCCTTCAGGAAATTGTCAATGACTTACAATATTGATTCTCACTTTAACACAGGCATCTTTTTATTTGTACAGTGCCTCAGTGCAGCAATTCTTTGCACACCATTAGATTAAATTGAATTGCTTACCTGAAAAGAACTAAATGCTACAAAACCCTTCATCGTTATATTTTTGACTCATGGGAAAGGATAAAAAAGTATTATAAAATGTTTCATGTCTTCTTATTCTTCTTAGACAGCTCTTCAGAATTGAGGACGTTAATGTTTCCACTCCGGTTGAATGATATATTATGGCGAGCACCACCTTTCCTGTATCCCGTTAACAGAGCCAATATTCTGAATTTTTCATTATTGTTGATAGGATCCAAATCCAATAGGAAAAGTATGTAATGGTCTTGGGTTTGCTGACCGCATAGTTCTAAACTCAAAAGAAGACTTTAAGCCCTATCTGATATAAATAATGGTGAGTACTCACCAAAGGGAGATGATAATGTAACTACCCAGTCTTCAAAGATGAGTTTACTTCCCTGTTTATTTTCCATGGTGAGTTCAGCTGCCAATACTCACTATTCGAGCAGTGGGTGCCCTTTCCCTACCAAGAAGATACTTCCAGCTAACAAAATAGTTTAAAACACAGTTCATTTACTTTCAGTGATATATGTTTAAATCCAAACAGCATTCTTAAAACACACTTAAAACTTACAGAGGACTTCTATCTTAAAACAATTCTAAATTACAACCCATTTCCAAAATGCAAAGCATTTCCTAAACATAAAGATCAAAGCACAAAGAATAAAGGATTTCCAAGCACATGTAAAGTTCCAATAAATTAAAAAGACATACCCATAATTTTCAGACAGACAAGTCATTCATCACAGAAACCAAAGCTGGAGGAATGGATTCACCCCATGTTTCTTTCATGTCTTTTGATGTTCTTTACCCCATTGCTAATAAGCCAGAACTGTTCTCTACATTATACCCTTTTCTTCCGCTTGAGTGACCACAAGCATATGAGATTTCCTCAGATATTTAACACAAATGATTTAAAAGCTCTTTTGGACACATAGGTCTCAATTAATGCTGTAGATATTGTGAAGATAACCTTCTTGAGCAAATGAAACCTTTCAACTATAAATATATCAGTTATTGATATACTGAGTTATATTATCCATCTGTTCTGCAAGCTTCCTTGAGCTAAGCATCTTAAGAGTCAGCTTGTCTGTTTGAAACAACTCAAATTAAACAACCCATTGCCTTATACTGAATTCTAAGCAGTAAAAAAGCAGATGTGGTGACTTGCACCTTCTCTTCATAGACGGAGGGCATTCAAAATATAGAGTTTGTTTGTAAAGCTGTACTACAGAGAGTACTTTTTTAACTTCAAGTTGATTACCGCTTTCCACTTACATATTAAGAACTGAAGACCAACTTGCATTTACGACCAGAAACAAAACAAAGCATAGTTGGAAGTTTGCTTATAAGTGTATTTGATCTTGCAAGTGGCCAATACTGTGTTTAGAAAGCAAGGTTAGTGAGAAACCGAAGAGTGAATATGTATCACACATGGTTAGTAGTATGGAATACAAGACCTCTCCATCTTCTGTCTTTACAGATTTTGTGATATGATTTTCTCCAAACTATGAAACAACTGCCTGGGCTTTAGGCTTTGAAGTATGGTCACATAGACTAAGTTTACATCCATTTAGGTTTTTTTTCATATCCCAGATTTTTATTTTTGGACTGTGGTAAAAACAGGAGGCACAGCTACATAAGCATGCACCTAATTAACTGATATACTGAATGTATGCTCATGCTCTTCCACTGCTGTAGCCCATCCTCTTCAAGGTTCCACAATAGAACATCTTGACTATCGTTGCATGCTTTTATGTGTTGAGATGCTGCCACATGTTTGGCTGATTAGATGCTTGCAATAACAAGCAGGTGTGCAAGAGTATCTCATAAAGTGGCAACTGAGTGATTATAATTAGAAAGGGAAACAATGCAAGGATTTGGATTGAAAATGCAAATCTCACACAAGCTGGGTACAGCAAGATACTGACTTATAATTTAATAAGCTTGTAACTGAGCCATTCAGTGTACCTGAGGTATCAAAGTGTGTATATTTCACCATATACGAACTCGAGATTTATTTTCTTGCAGGCATTTAAAAGAAAATAAAAATACAATGGAATTTATGGAAAAATATACATAAACAAAGATTGACAAGCAACCAATATGAAAAAGGCGATAAATAATTTAAATAAAAAATGAGTTGTCGAGTTTTTGAAAGTGAGTCTGTAGGTTTTGGAATCAATCCAGTGTTGAAGTAAGTGGAATTATCCAAGCTGGTTCAGAAGCCTGGTGGTAGAAGGATAATAACTATTATTTAACCTGTTGGTGTGGGGCCCAAGGCTTCTGTACCTCCTGCCTGATGGTAGTAGTGAGAAGAGAGCATGCCTGGATGTTGGGGGAACTTGATGATAGATGATGGATTTCTTGTGGCAGCATTCCTTGTAGATGTGCTCAGTGGTGGAGAGGGGTTTTCTTGTGATGGACTCACTTTCTCTAGACTTTTCATTCATGGGCTTTGGTGTTCCCATATCGTGCTGGGATGCAACCAGTTAGGACACTCTTCACTGTGCATCTATGGAAGGCTGACAAATTTTTAGATGACATACAGTATCTATGCAGTGTTTGAAGTAAGTAGTGGGACTGTCATTCCCTTGTTACAAATAATATTCTCTCAATAACATTGATCAGTTAAACACAGATAGAATTTCTATTTACTGACAAGTACCTTTACTGGCTTAACTAACAAACACTTGAATTTACAAAACCAAGTACCTGTGTGCCCACCCATTAGACTTCCCTGTCCCTCTATGAACAGTCAAAGAGAGGAAAAGGAGTCTATCCTAGTCAGGCGTTCTTCTTGATCCTGATTTAATTCCATGTTTCTGACGTGGGGTCATCCACTTCTGCGATGGTTGGTCTCCACAGAGTGGTCACTGTCTGTGCCCACGAAATCTTTCAATCTTATCCCATTCCTCACTGGGTCAATCTGTTGATCAGTGAAATCTTTCAATTTCATTGGCTGAAGCTTAGCTGACTGACCTGTTTCAGCTTTTCATTGGCTCTGGCCCAAGGCTACAAGTTGTGTTACTTTATGGTCCTTCCCCCCCCCCCCCCCCCAAACCTGTTTTCTTATCTGAAAACAGTATCAGGTATAGCAGATCATCAGTAGAAATCTCATTGCATCCATATTCAGTTGCTCTGATTAAGTTATCCCTGAGCAAGAACCAGTTCACTAAACAGTTCACAAAATAACTGCTGCAAGAAGAATCTTGCAACGTGGCCACCTCCGTTCCTGCAACCCCATAGCAATAACAAAGACTTTCTTTGTTCACTTACACTGCTCTTGCCTCATTCCTGTTTGCTAATTTGTAGTTAGTTGTTGTTCCTGGCCCACACCTTCTTTATGATGTCACTTACATGATGACCCCTGGAATTATCTTCTGCTATGATAATGCTAAGGGATTTAAAGTTACTGACCCTTCCCACCTCCGATCCACTAATGAGGACTGGCTGACAGACCTCAGGATTTTTCCTCCTGTGGTTAATAGGGACATTTAAAGGTCAAATGTGCAAGAAAAAATGGAGGGTTATGGACTATGTAAAAGAGAAGTGTGAAGCTGATCATAGAGTAAGTTTATATTGTTTGGCTGTCTATAGTTTATCTTGCTGCTGTAATGTTTTTCTGGGTGTATTGGGGTTGGGGGGGGGGGGGTTGATGCTCTTGTTGCCTACTGAGTGATTTAATTTTGTGTGATCTGTAAGATTTCTTCACACAGGGGATGTTGGGATTTTGTGTTCCCACAGTTAGCCCGACTTGTTTTTCTGTTGGTGTTGGGTGTGGGGGCGGGTGTTGTTGATCTTGCTGCATTGTGCGATTTAAATTTGGTGTGATATGGGTTGGAATTTGATGCTTCATGTTACTGCAATTTGCCCGATTTGTCTGTGTGTGTGTGTGTGTGTGTGTGTGTGTGTGTGTGTGTGTGTGTGTGTGTGTGTGTGTGTGTGTGTGTGTGTGTGTGTGTGTGTGCGTGTGTGTGTGTGAGAGAGAGAGTGTGTGTGTGTGAGTGTGTGAGAGTGTGTGTGTGTGGGAGGGGCGGGTTGGTTTTTGATGTTTTTCCTTTGTACTTCCATTGTTTTCTTTGTTTTGTGGCTATCTGGAAAAGAAGAATCTCAGAATTGTATACTGCATACCTACTTTGATAATAAGTAAACCTTTGAACCCTTTTTTTAACCTTTAACCACTACACTACCATTCTGTCCCACATATTAAGTATGTAATATACGTAATACAGACCTAATTAGTATTTAAGGTTTTTAATTTTAATCTGTATAAATGCAGTTCAGTAGCTTCACTATAAAGCATCTACATTATACACTGCACTTGGCTTGGCTGCGTTATTGAACAGCATACCCTCAAAATTTGAGACCTTGATCGCTAAGAACAAATGCAGTGGTAATGGGAAGATCTCAGCTTTCCCTGAAAATTAGCTACTATCATGACTTGGACATACATTAGTGGCTCTCACTGTTATAGAGTTATAGAGCACTACAGCAGAGAAGCAGGCCTTTTGGCCCATCTAGCCTATGCTAAACTATTATTCTGCATAGCCTCATTGACATGCAACTGGACTATAGCCCTCCATACCCCTTCCATTTATGTACCAATCCAAGCCTCTCTTAAATGCTGACAACAAACCCACATCCACCACTTCTGCTGGCTGCTTGTTTCATACTCACGCCACATTTGGAGTGAAGAACTCCCCCCTCAGGCTCTGTTTAAACATTTCATCTTTTCACACTCCATCCATGACCTCTAGTTCTAGTCTCTTCCAACCTGCTTGCACTTACCCTGTCTCTTCCCCTGATAATTTTGTATACCTTTATTAAATCTCCTCTCATTCTTCTTTGCTCCAGGGAATAAAACCCTAACTTATTCAACTTTTCCCTATAACTTCAGTCTTCAAGTCCCAGCAATATCCTTGTAAGTTTTCCTTGCACACTTTCAATCTTATTGATAACTTTCCAGTAGGTAGGTGATCAGAACTGCACACAATGCTCCTAATTAAGCTTCACCCATGTTTTATATAACTTGAACATCCCAATTCCTGCACACAATGCTTTGATTTATGAAGGCCAATATGCTAAAAGTTCTCTTTACCACTCTATTCACCTGTGACACCATTTTCAGAGAATCTGCTGTCCCAGGTCCCTTTGTTCCACCACACTCTTTTGCTTTGTCTACATCTCCCTAAACTCCCTACAAATAGAACTTTGGGAGTTCTTTCACACGAAGAGCTACAGAATTCAAGAAGGCAACTCATCATTACCATCTCAAGAGCTATATAGGATGGGCATGAAATCCTGGTGGTTGTCCATATTAATGTTTGCTTTTGGGCACTTTTCAGATTCTATCAAGTAGGAGAAACTCAAAGAATAAAAAGTATGATTAAACATATTGGAAAAATAAGTCAACATTTACCAGCATATGTCAAGAATACAAGCAAACGGTTCTAAAATGATTATCTAAAACCAGTTGAAGTTAGCTTTTGTAAGTTGATATGATTCCAAACTGCGCTGTCATTTTGATTATAACTTCAGGTAATTTTCCTCTTCCCCCTTCTCTCTTTATGATTCCCCACTCTGGCTCACCTCTTTCCTCTTCTCTCGTCACCTGCCTATTACCCTCTCCTTGTCCCCCTTCCCTTTTTCCCATGGTCCACTTGCATCTCTTATCGATTCCCCCTTCTCCAGCTCTTTATCTCTTTCACCAATCAACTTCCCAGCTCTTCACTTCACCCCTGCCCCTCTCCCGGTTTCACATATCATCTACCACCTTGTACTTGGTGATCCCCTTCCCTCTACCTTCTTACTTTGACTTCTCTTTCTTTTTGCCTGGAATAGTGACTGTATACTCTTTTCCATTGATGCTGCCTGGCCTGCTGAGCTCCTTCAACATTTTGTGTGTGTTGCTGTTGATGACATGAATATATTTCCCTCCCCCTCCCTTCTTCTAACCCCCACTCTGTCTCTTACCTCTTCTTACCTGCTTACCAGCTCCCCCTGGGCCCCTTCCTCCTTCCCCTTCTCATATGGTAAACTCTGTTAGCTTAAAAGATTTCTTTTTCTCTAGCCCTTTATCTCTCTAACCCACCTGGCTTCACCTATCACCTTCTAGCTATCCTCCTTTCCCTCTCCCCACATTTTTATTCTGACATCTCCCCCATTCCTTCTCAGTCCTCGGCCCGAAATGTTGACTGTTTATTCATTTCCCATAGATGCCACTTGACCTGCTGAGTTCCACCAGCATTTTGATGTGTGCTGCTCTGGATTTCCAACATCTGCAGAATATCCCATGTTTATTCTTCGGCCTCTTCATCTTTTCCACCTATCACATCCTGGGTTCTCAGTTTAACCTCACCATACTCCCTTCCCCATCCTTCCCCACTAAGCTGGCTTCATCTATCACCTTCTAGCTTGTACTCCTTCCTCTAACCACCCCCCACTCCAACCATCTTATTGTGGTATCTTCCCCCTATCTTTCCAGCCCTGATGAAGGGTCTCATCCCAAAGCGTTGACTGTTTATTCATTCCCAGAGATGCTGCCTGACCTGCTGAGTTCCTACAGCATTTTGTGTGTGTGTGTTAATCTGGAGTTCCACCATCTGCAGAATCTCCTGTGCTTATGACACGGATCATTTTCTTGCTGTCAGACTTTAGAAAAGCAAGGAAGAAAATGTTATCCTTGTTGTTACTCTTTTAAACGTGGAGAACTTACATTATCAATACATGTGTTATGTTACCTGCTGCAATGAACGAGGCAAACCCAAGCGCAGGACACAGGCACGGAGGTTGCATTAGGATGTGGACGTGGGCGTGAGCGTTGAACGGCAAACAGGAGGGAGTGCAGAAAGGCAGGAGACAGGCAGAAATTGATCTTGACACGGAGCGTAGAAAGGGAAGCAGCAGGCAAAACTTTTCTTAGCACGGAGAGACGGAGTTACACAGGTAAACCTCAGTGCTGAAGTAACAGGACTTAGCTGCCCCGGCGGCACATGTCCAGTATTTGCCGGATGGTGTAAGCTGGGTAGTCGACAATGATTCGGGCAGATGGAGGAGGTTCAGCAGGAGGGCACAAAGGGCTGACAAAGGTTTCAGTTGGGAGATGTGGAACGTGGGATGAATGTGCATGGATCTGGGCAGTTTGAGTCTGAGCATTGAGGGGTTGATGATTCTCTCAATTTCGAATGGTCGGAGGTAATGAGGGGCAAGTTTCTTGTGTTCATTCTTGAGGGGGATGTCTTTAGAAGAGAGCCAAACCTTCTGACCAGGCTGATAATTCGGTGCAGGAATTTGATGGAGATCGGTAATCCTCCGGTTGTGGTTAGCTGAGTGGAACAGGGCTGCGCGTGCATCCTTCCAGACCTTGCGCATCGGTGGACATGGGCCTGAACAGAAGACGCAGCAATGTTGTCTTCATGCGCAGGAAACAGAGGGGGTTGGTAACTGGGGGAGCATTCGAAGGGAGACATTCTGGTGGCGGTGCTGACCAGGGAGTTGTGGGCGTACTCTACCCAAGTGAGATGGGTGCTCCAGGATGACGGGTTGTTGGAAGATATACAACACAGTGCTGCTTCCAAATCCTGGTTTGCTCGTTCTGTTTGACCGTTAGTCTGTGGATGGAAGCCGGAAGACAGGGTTACTGAGGGTCCGCGGGCTTGACAAAAGGATCTCCTGACTTGAGGGTCAGAAATGATGTCAGAGGGAATTCCATGAAGGCAGAAGACATGATGGACAAGGAGGCCAGCTGTTTCACGGGCTGTGGGGAGTTTGGGAAGGGCTACGAAGTGCACGGCTTTGGAGAAGCAGTCCACCACGGTAAGTACAGTAGTGTTCCCATGTGAAGGGCGTAGTCCAGTAACAAAATCCAATGTGGGACCAAGGGTGGCCAGGGACAGGTAGGGGACGAAGCAACCCGGCAGGTGGTCGATGGGAGGCTTTTCCGCGGGCACGAACGGAACAGGCAGAGACGAAGGAGCGAGTGTCAGCATCCATAGAGGGCCACCAGAAATGTCGCTTCAGAAGGGACAGAGTTCGATCGATTCCGGGCTGGCAGGTGAAATGAGAAGTGCGCCCCCGCTGAAGAACCTGAGACTGGACAGAGTCAGGTACAAAGAGGCGATTGGGGGGTCCATCACCTGGGTCAGTTTGAGTCCGTTGGGCCTCTCTGACTGTGGATTCAATCTTCCAGGTGAGAGCAGCCACTACACAGGATGGTGGAAGGACGGTCTCGGGGTTGGGAAGGCCCTCTTCGGAGACATATTGATGGGAAAAAGCATCAAGCTTCCCGTTCTTGGAGCCAGGACGATAGGTGAGTGTGAATCTGAAACGGCCAAAAAATAATGCCCATTGGGCTTGGTGGGAATTCAGGCGTTTGGTGGTTTGGATGTATGCGAGGTTCTTGTGGCCCGTCCAGACAATGAATGGATGCTCAGCTCCCTCCAGCCAGTGCCTCCACTCCTCCAAAGCGAGTTTGATGGCCAGTAACCCCCGGTTCCCAAAGTCGTAGTTCCATTCAGCAGGGGATAGACGATGAGAGAAGAAAGCATAGGGATGGAGCTTCTGGTCTGGGATGGAGTGTTGGGAGAGGACCGCTCCCGCCCCAGAGTCGGAGGCGTTGACTTCCACAGTGAATTGATGAGACGGGTCAGGTTGGGCCAGGATGGGAGTGGAGGTGAAATGCCTCTTCAGCTCCGAGAAGGCTGAGTTCACTTCGGGGGTCCAGTGAAAAGGGGTCGCAGGAGAGGTGAGTCGAGTAAGGGGCGCTGCCACCCAGCTGTAATCCCTAACGAAGCGACGGTAGAAGTTAGCGAACCCCAGAAATCGCTGAAGTTGCTTGAGCGTCGTGGGTTTTGGCCACTCTGCCACCGCCCGGATCTTTTCGGGATCCGCCCTCACTTGCCCGCTCTCAATGATGTACAGACAGAATGGTCATGGAACTCACACTTCTCAGCCTTAACAAATAGCCTCTGAAGAACCTGGCGGACATGGTGGGTGTGTTCCTGAAGATTGCGGGAGAAGATTAAGATGTCATGCCGAATTAACAGTCGGGACCGTGACATTGCCAAGATACCCACCCTTCCTACTGTATTGCTTATATCATAATGCTTCATTTAATTCACTTTGCATGTGACTCCTTTACTGTTTTTCTTGATAGGTCATCTAGAAAAAAAACTGTAGTGATGTAATGCATGAAAAGCAAAATCAAACACAGGGAGATGCATTTTGTAAACAGAGTACTGAGGTGAAATAATAATAAAGGTTTTATTTTCACTCTGAAAACATGATAAACTGACAGTTCCCATTAAAAGCGGCATTAGATTACTCAAAAGTACTGAAACTCATTACAACACTTCACTGGATTGATTTACTTAGCTTCATCCATAAACAACTAAAATAAAAACTATACATAATCTAACAACTCAATAATAACTGCACCTCATTCAAAGCACTTTGTGTATGTTGCAGATAGTTTATTTTTCATGGTTTATTATTTAAGCAATAATGATTCCACTTTACAAACATATATTGCAGATTGAAAAATCAAATTTTGTTTTCACTCATGAATTACTTATTTAAGTATAAAGGCACACTTGCTATACTGAAATTATGACATGCTTATATTGAAATTGTGCTTGAAACCTCTAATTGCTTAGCTTACGAGGTCTCATAGATTCTTGGAAACCAATTCTAGCAGATGGAAAACCCAATTGGTGAAGTGATTAGTTCTTTTAATTTGTTTTTAACTGTTAATTTAAATTCAACCCAAGGAAACAGTCTAGTTGAAAACTGTGGGATGTTTTGCCAAGTCAGTTTTTTTTTCACTTTTGCAAAGCAGGCAGTTTGAAGAAGCATGTGTTCTTGCAAATTTTTACAGAGCATTCTAACTGGCTTCATCTCCGTCTGGTATGAGAGGAAAAGGGGACCACTGCACAGGATAGAAAAAAGATGCAGAAAGTTGTGAATTCAGTCAGCTCTATCACGGGCGCTAGTCTCACCAGGATTTAGGACATCGTCAAGGAGCAATGCTTCAAGAAGGTGACATCCATCATTAAGGACCTCCATCACAGAAGACATGCCCTACTCTCATTGCTACAACCAGGAAGGAGGTAAAGAAGCCTGAGGCACACTCTCAATGATTCAGGAACTGCTTCTTCCCCTCTGCCATCAGAATTCTGAATGGACATTGAATCCATGAGTGCTACCTCACTCTTCTTTTTTGCACTACTTATTTAATTTTTTTCCTCACACACCTTGGGTTGTACCAGAAGCCTGGGAGATTGAGGGTTTGGCGCAGTATCGTTACTATTCCTAGTAGCACGCTCCCCTGGACTGAGATTTCAGACGTTGTTGCTGAGATTTGTTGGAGCCACTCTCCCAGTCCAAGTGTCAGAGCTCCAAGTACTCCTATCACCACTAGGATTATTCTGGATTTAACCTTATACATCCCTTCTATCTGCTCTTTCAAGCCCTGGTATTTCTGCAACTTCTCATATTCTTTTTTCCTGATGTTACTGTCATTTGGGATTGCCACACCTATTACATTGGCTTTCTTCTGTTCCTTGTCCACTATTACTATGTTGGTTGTTTGGCCAGTACGTGCTTATCAGTTTGCACTTGGTAGTATTTAGTACAGCATCTTAGTTCTGTCATTCTCCACTACCTTTTCGGGTGTTTCCCATTTGGACTTGGGAGGTCATCAGTCGCCTAAACGCAGTGACACCCTCGCGGCAGGGATCACTGGTCGGCCTCATGCGGCCGGCAGGAAGTGCCGTTGGTACTGGCCTAGAGCGCGGACAGATGGGCACCGCCTCTGAACCTGTTTACCACACTGAATGTTCGTGGGGAACCCGGTGCTAAAATATTCGCAGACGACCTAATTCGGGCTCAGGGTTTCGTAAGTATCAGAGCAGCTACCTCGCTTCAATCTACTGAAAGTCATCCCTCGAGCCAAACTTTTGTCGGTTGATAGATTCTATCGACCTACAAGGAGGGTGGCCATGTGCCCTGTCGCACTCCTCGGTCGGTTGGTCGGTCGCTCTCTCCGGACTGCGACTGCCGTGGCCCCGGTACAGGAACAGCCGCACCTGGCCAAGGCGTCTGGTGGCGGGCGGGCGGGAAGTTGTCTAATGAGGCAATGAAGCCCTCAAAACTGCTTCGGTACCTTGAGTCCAAGCACCCTGCACTTAAAGACAAACGCGTTGAGTTTTTTTCAGCGGAAAAAACATGAGCAAGCAGGACAGCAGCTAAGTGCTGAGAGCCATGAAAACTAAATTGTGGAATAGACTGGACATAAGGAACCTGCTTCGAGTATTGCTGTATTTCGGTCATGTTTAACACCAACTCCCACCCCCTGTCGGCCGGTCTGCTAGAATATTGTCAATATTAAACCAGTCTGTGGTGCAAAAAAAAGGGTGGTGACCCCTGGTGTTCACACATTATTTCTACTTCCGGGTTGCGGGGTTTTACTTCCAGTCTTTTCTACCCCGGTGCGCATGCGTATAACTAATCGATTTGGGGTCGATCTTGCCTTTTACTAAGGCCGAGGTAGGGGATCTTGGGCTTAAAAAGGTTGGTGACCACTACTCTACATCTTCCGCCTTCACCTGATAGCCTCAAGAATCCACTTTATAATCACTCAAAGGTATCTGGAAAACACCACGTGCAGATGATGTCATCTAGTAGAAGACAGTATAAATATTAGGAATCATTGGGGATTGTTAGGAATGACACGGAGAATGACAGAACACGGGGTGACAGAAAGAAGCGCTAGAATTTGGTTTCTATGATGGACGACTCGTTCAACTGTGATCATTGGTGTGTTCTTTTAGTTCATAAAAATTGTACCTGTGCTTTGTAATTCAGAAACTTTTAATAAATCATTAATCTGTGAGTGTTAAAATTTGTGTTCAGAATTATTTGTCTAAATTTTAATGTGCATCTTTAAAAATAAAATAAACTGTGTTTCAACCACTTTGTTAGCTGGAAATATCTCCTCATTGGTAGGGAGGGAGATCTCACCACTTTGAGGTTAAGTGGCAGCAAAACCTTACTACAAAGGCTAGATAAGGAGTCCCGTTCTAGCTCCTGAGGGGTGGATGTCCACAGTATAAGCTCCTTATAGTGAGGGTACCCATGCATATCTGTATCAGATAGGACTTAATTTTTTTTTAGTTTCGGGCTTTGAGGACAGGGAACAGAGCAGAGGGTAGTTAGTAGATTGGTTAGAGAGGATAATGGGCAGGGGAGGTTGAGGAAGATGGGGAAAAATGGCTGTGTAGGCCTGACATCTTTCAGAGCCAAGTGTAGCACTCTATTAATCCGTTAAACCCGCGGGCTGAGTAAACCCTTCAAAATTAAAAAAAAAGGTTGTTGAATCAAGTACCATTGGATCAGAATGTGTTTTGCCACAGGAGGCAATTAAGTTAAAAAATAGAACTTTATTTGAAAGGGAAAAGATAAACACTTGAAAAGCAGGAATATCTAAGGACTTGGATTAAAGTGTAAAACATGCATTTGCCTAGGTCTTTCAAACTGAGTAAAATGTCGCCCAAAGGTAGTTAGATACAACTGAAATTATTCATTATATAATTAGGTTTCAGCTATCTTTTAAATAAATGCAATAGATCTGCCAATTGTAATGATGCATGTACATGCTTTACAGAACAGCACAGAGATATGCGCCCTATAAATTATTAACTATTCACGCTACAACCCTTCAGGTGCTGTTAGAAGTCTGGGAGTTGTGTCTTTTTATAGTGCAATCACTTCTGTTCATTGTGAACCGCACTTTTTAATAATGTAGCTCATCACATTCAGAAACAGACAAATCCAGTGCAAGTCATAAAATTATAATGTATGTGGAGGGAAGTAACATTGTCTTTGGTGTACGTGGTAGACATTTCATACTCCCTGGGCCTTTGAAAACATATGTATATAAAAATGAAAATGGCAGGTTAAACCAGTAGGATAATCCCTTGTGTGTTTTTTTACTTTTTATTTTATTTCCATCTACAGCATGTTGCGCCTTCATTTTACATCAAATTCCAACATAATTTGAACGTTGTCACCTTTGTTACAATTATTGTAAGCTATTTCACAATCTCGATAGGAAATCAAACAGCATTATCTGGTGCCATAAGACTAAGGTTACTATTTGGATCCCAGCAGTGTCACTGGTTCTTTAATAGAGCAGAGATAGTTGTTTTTCCAAAATCTTGTCAAAAATAGAAGTAGGAATTCATAACAAAAGATCTCACTCATGTCATATTCATAATAAAAGCAGAGTGTAGATCTGTCAGATGGTAACTGGAACTTCAGTGCAAAAATGGGATAAGCATTTCATATCATAAACCTGAGGAAATCTGCAGATGCTGGAAATCCAGAGCAACACACACAGAATGCTGGAGTGACTCAGCAGTTTAGGCAGCTTCCATGGAGAGGAATAAATAGTAAATGTTTTGGGCCTAGACCCGTCATCAGGCCTGGTCATGTCATATCTAGGACTAGAGGGCAGAGCATCAGAGTAGAAGACATTCCTTTAGAACAGAGATGAGGAGGAATTTCTTCAGCCAGAGGATGGCAAATCTGTGGAATTCATTGCTACAGACGGCTGTGGAGAACAAATTATTGGGCATATTTAAAGCGGATGTTGACACATTCTTGATTAGTTAGAACGTCAAAGGATTCAAGCGGAAGGCAAGAGAATGGATTTGAGAGGGATACTAAATCCGTCATGATGGAATGGTGTAGCAGGCTCAATGGCCTAATTCTCCTCCTATGCCATATCATCAAAAATAATTAATTATTTTAAAGTTGGCTTTCTCTTCAGAAATTAACTCCAAAGTGTGTTTTAAAATGCTTTATGAAATTGTTCTTGACAAATCAAGTTTGGCTGATTGATCAAACATGGAGATTCTGATAGTTACTGGATGGCAATGTTGCTGCTATTGGAGGAAAATAGTCTTTCTTTTTAAATATAAACACCATCATTCATTGGATCGGTGATGGGACCGTGATGACTTCACACACTTCTAAAGGTGTTGTGCCTCAAACTCAACTCAAAACCCTGAAAGTCCAAAATGAATTAACCTTTGGGTTAATTCCTTTGCCCAAGTTTTTCAACTACAAAACCCCACTTCATAAGACAGCAAATTCCTCCATTCCTGCCACTATCTGTAAGGAGTTTGTTTGTTCTCCCTGTGATTGTGTGGGTTTCCATCAGTTGCGCCAGTCTCCTCCCACGTTGCAAAGACGTACAGTTATGGTTAGTGAGTTGTGGGCATGCTACGTTGAAGATGGAAGCCTGGTGTCACTTTGTAGGCTGCCAACAGAGCCTTCACTGATTTGATTAGATACAAATGACGCATTTCACTGTACATTTTGATGTTCACATGACAAATAAAACTACTCTTTAATCTTTATAATCTATTGAACGTATAAAAAGGAAAGGACAGAATTTATGTTGCTATTTTACTAAAATGACACCATTTAAGTGTTTACTTGAATGTTATTCAACCCGCCCCCTTCTTGTCAGAAAGGTGAGGCCGAAGGTGTGTTCCCCAGGGCTGTTCCTCAGTGGAGAGTGTGTGCGCGCGCATGAGAGAGAAAGCGAGAGAGAGAGTGTGTGTGTGTGTTCCCCGTGTGTGCGCGCGTGAGAGAGAGAGAGTGTGTGTGTGTTCCCCATGAGTGTCCGCGTGAGAGAGAGAGTGTGTGTGTGTTCCCCGTGTGTGCACGCGTGAATGTCCTCTTTTGGAAGAGGACAGCGAGGCATTGAGAAGAAGTGTGGCGGCGGCCATTTTCAAATTGCTTCTCAGATCGGAGTTCTGAGAGGCGGGACTGTGCAGGCGCGTGAAGGAGGCCTGGGAAGGAGGGAAGATATAAAAAGGAGAGAAGGAGTGAGGTAGTTCTCTTTTGGAAGAGGACAGCAAGGCATTGAGAAGAAGTGCGGTGGCGGCCATTTTCAAATTGCTTCTCAGATCGGAGTTCTGAGAGGCGGGACTGCGCAGGCACGTGAAGGAGGTCTGGGAAGGAGGGAAGATATAAAAAGAATGCAGCCTTAAGCAGCGGGCAGCGGAGTGAGCCGGGAGCAGAGTGTAGGGCTTGGGCTCAGAGGGCTTAGGCGGAAGAGGGCACAGTAGGCTTATCTTTTAGTTCTTGTTATTTTCAGTTATTCGGGAAGTATGAGTGTGAGGGCAGCTTGTTGTTCTCGGTGTCGGATGTGGGAGGTCCTGGAGTCTCCGAGCCTCCCGGACGTCCACATCTGCGCCAGGTGTGTCGAACTGCAGCTCCTGAGGGACCGAGTTAGGGAACTGGAGCTGCAGCTCGATGACCTTCGCCTGGTCAGGGAGAGTGAGGAGGTGATAGAGAGGAGTTACAGGCAGGTGGTCATTCCGGGGCCACGGGAGGCAGATAGGTGGGTCACAGTCAGGAAGGGGAAGGGGCAGGTACTAGAGAGTACCCCAGTGGCTGTACCCCTTGACAATAAGTACTCATGTTTGAGTACTGTTGGGGGGGACAGCCTACCTGGAGGAAGTGACAGTGGCCGGGCCTCCGGCACAGAGGATGGCCCTGTAGCTCAGAAGGGTAGGGATAGAAGAAAGAGGACCATAGTAATAGGGGACTCGATAGTCAGGGGTTCAGACAGGCGGTTCTGTGGAGGTGATCGGGAGTCCCAGATGGTAGTTTGCCTCCCTGGTGCCAGGGTCCGGGACGTTTCTGATCGCGTCCAAGATATCCTGAAGTGGGAGGGTGAGGAGCCAGAGGTTGTGGTACATGTAGGTACCAATGACATAGGTAGGAAAGGGGAAGAGGTCCTGAAACGAGAGTATAGGGAGTTAGGAAGGCAGTTAAGAAGAAGGACCGCAAAGGTAGTAATCTCGGGATTACTGCCTGTGCCACGCGACAGTGAGAGTAGGAATGGAATTAGGTGGAGGATGAATGCGTGGTTGAGGGATTGGAGCGGGGGCAGGGATTCAAGTTTCTGGATCATTGGGACCTCTTCTGGGGCAGGCGTGACCTGTTCAAGAAGGACGGGTTACACTTGAATCCTGGGGGCACCAATATCCTAGCAGGGAGGTTTGCTAGGGCTACAGGGCAGACTTTAAACTAGTAAGATGGGGGGGGGGTGGAAATCAATTTGAGGAAACTATGAGAGAGGAGGTTAGTTCACCAGTAGAGCAAGTAAGTAGACAGTATGTGAGGGAGGAAAGGCAGGTGATGGAGAAGGGATGCGCTCAGCCCGAAGTTGTAGGGGAGAAGAAAGAAAAGGATAATAAATTTGAATGCATTGCTAGGGATGAAAAGAGAGGAGGAGGTGGAGAGTATCTTAAATGTATCTATTTTAATGCTAGGAGCATTGTAAGAAAGGTGGATGAGCTTAAAGTGTGGATTGATACCTGGAATTATGATGTTGTAGCTATTAGTGAAACATGGTTGCAGGAAGGGTGTGATTGGCAACTAAATATTCCTGGATTTAGTTGCTTCAGGTGTGATAGAGTAGGAGGGGCCAGAGGAGGAGGTGTTGCATTGCTTGTCCGAGAAAATCTTATGGCGGTGCTTTGGAAGGATAGATTACAGAGCTCCTCTAGGGAGTCTATTTGGGTGGAATTGAGGAATGGGAAAGGTGTAGTAACACTGATAGGAGTGTATTATAGGCCACCTAATGGGGAGCGTGAGTTGGAAGAGCAAATGTGTAAGGAGATAGCAGATATTTGTAGTAAACACAAGGTGGTGATTGTGGGAGATTTTAATTTTCCTCACATAGATTGAGAAGCTCATTCTGTAAAAGGGCTGGATGGTTTAGAGTTTGTGAAATGTGTGCAGGATAGTTTTTTGCAACAATACATAGAAGTACCAACTAGAGATGGGGCAGTGTTGGATCTCCTGTTAGGGAATGCGATAGGTCAGCTGACAGATGTATGTGTTGGGGAGCACTTCGGGTCCAGTGATCACAATAGTATTAGCTTCAATATAATTATGGAGAAGGACAGGACTGGACCTAGAGTTGAGATTTTTGATTGGAGAAAGGCTAACTTTGAGGAGATGTGCAGGGATTTAGAGAGAGTGGATTGGGTCAAGTTGTTTTATGAGAAGGATGTAATAGAGAAATGGAGGTCATTTAAGGGTGAAATTATGAGGGTACAGAATCTTTATGTTCCTGTTCGGTTGAAAGGAAAGGTTAAAGGTTTGAAAGCGCCATGGTTTTCAAGGGATATTAGAAACTTGGTTCGAAAAAAGAGGGATGTCTACAATAGAAATAGGCAGCATGGAGTAAAGGAATTGCTCGAGGAATATAAAGAATGTAAAAGGAAACTTAAGAAAGAGATTAGAAAAGCTAAAAGAAGTTACGAGTTTGGTTTGGCAAATAAGGTGAAAGTAAATCCGAAAGGCTTCTACAGTTATATTAAAAGCAAGAGGATAGTGAGGGATAAAATTGGTCCCTTAGAGAATCAGGGTGGTCAGCTATTTGTGGAGCCGAGGGAGATGGGAGAGATTTTGAACGATTTCTTCTCTTCGGTATTCACTAAGGAGAAGGATATTGAATGGTGTAAGGTGTGGGAAACAAGTAAGGAAGTTATGGAACCTATGACAATTAAAGAGGTGGAAGTACTGGCACTTTTAAGAAATTTAAAAGTGGATAAATCTCCGGGTCCTGACCGGATATTCCCCAGGACCTTGAGGGAAGTTTGTGTAGAGATAGCAGGAGCTCTGACGGAGATCTTTCAGATGTCATTAGAAACAGGGATTGTGCCGGAGGATTGGCGTATTGCTCATGTGGTTCCATTGTTTAAAAAGGGTTCTAGAAGTAAGCCTGGCAATTATAGACCTGTCAGTTTGACATCAGTGGTGGGTAAATTAATGGAAAGTATTCTTAGAGATAGTATTTATAATTATCTGGATAGACAGGATCTGATTAGGAGTAGCCAGCATGGATTTGTGCGTGGAAGGTCATGTTTGACAAACCTTATTGAATTTTTTGAAGTAGTTACGAGGAATGTTGACGAGGGTAAGGCAGTGGATGTAGTCTATATGGACTTCAGCAAGGCCTTTGACAAAGTTCCACATGGAAGGTTAGTTAAGAAGGTTCAGTCGTTAGGTATTAATGCTGGAGTAATAAAATGGATTCAACAGTGGCTAGATGGGAGATGCCAGAGAGTAGTGGTGGATAATTGTTTATCGGGATGGAGGCCGGTGACTAGCGGGGTGCCTCAGGGATCTGTTTTGGGCCCAATGTTGTTTGTAATATACATAAATGATCTGGATGATGGGGTGGTAAATTGGATTAGTAAGTATGCCGATGATACTAAGGTAGGAGGTGTTGTGGATAATGAGATGGGTTTTCAAAGCTTGCAGGGAGATTTATGCCGGTTAGAAGAATGGGCTGAACGTTGGCAGATGGAGTTTAATGCTGAGAAGTGTGAGGTTCTACATTTTGGCAGGAATAATCCAAATAGAACATACAGGGTAAATGGTAGGGCATTGAGGAATGCAGTGGAACAGAGAGATCTAGGAATAACAGTGCATAGTTCCCTGAAGGTGGAGTCTCATGTAGATAGGGTGGTGAAGAAGGCTTTTGGAACTCTGGCCTTTATAAATCAGAGCATTGAGTACAGAAGTTGGGATGTAATGTTAAAATTGTACAAGGCATTGGTAAGGCCAAATTTGGAATATTGTGTACAGTTCTGGTCACCGAATTATAGGAAAGATATCAATAAATTAGAGAGAGTGCAGAGACGATTTACTAGGATGTTACCTGGGTTTCAGCACTTAAGTTACAGAGAAAGGTTGAACAAGTTAGGTCTCTATTCATTGGAGCGTAGAAGGTTGAGGGGGAATTTGATCGAGGTATTTAAAATGTTGAGAGGGATAGATAGAGTTGACGTGAATAGGCTGTTTCCATTGAGAGTAGGGGAGATTCAAACGAGAGGACATGATTTGAGAGTTAGGGGGCAAAAGTTTAAGGGAAACACGAGGGGGTATTTCTTTACTCAGAGAGTGATAGCTGTGTGGAATGAGCTTCCTGTAGAAGTAGTAGAGGCCAGTTCAGTTGTGTCATTTAAGGTAAAATTGGATAGGTATATGGACAGGAAAGGAGTGGAGGGTTATGGGCTGAGTGCGGGTAGGTGGGACTAGGTGAGATTAAGAGTTCGGCACGGACTAGGAGGGCCGGAATGGCCTGTTTTCCGTGCTGTGATTGTTATATATGGTTATTCAGATCTATCTATCTCCAAGTTAGTATAGTAAAAACCTTATTCATCCTGAATCCCATCACACGCGAAGCTCAAATATCACTGGTATAGTCCCTGAGTTCCTGACCCAGGAAGGGCTGAGTTCAAAATTATGTATTTCAAATTTTAGTTAAAATCTCTTCTCTACCTCTATATTTTCCTTCAGCTTCATCCCACAACCAATTAACTCAAGCACCAGAACTCCTATACTACCAGATGTCTTCTCTGCTCAGATTCTAGTCACTTGTGTGACATTGTCATGGCCCAGTTTTGGAGCCCCTACCCTCACCTGTGCATGACCTAAATTCTTTGATCATTGTGACAATGGACTCTTCTGTTTGATAGACAGGGATTGATTAGGGAAAGTCAACATGGCTTTGTGCATGGTAGGTCATGTCTATCTAACCAACCTGATAGAGTTCTTTGAGGAAGTTATCAGGAAAGCTGATGAAGGTAAGGCAGTGGGTGATGTCTACATGGACTTCAGTAAGGCCTTTGACAAGGTCCCACATTTTTTAGTCAAGAAGGTTCAGTTACTTGGCATTCAGGATGAGGTAGTAAACTGGATTTGACATTAGCTTCACCTCTATCTAGAGGTGTGTGATGAATGGTGTGCCACAGGGACTGGTGATGGGTGCAGTTTTGTTTGATATCTATATCAATGATCTGGATGATTATTTGGTAAATTGGATCAGCAAATTTGGAGATGTCACCAAGATTGGGGGTGTAGTGGATAGCGAGTAAGGCTATCAAAGCTTGCAGCAGAATCTGGACCAGCTTGAAAAATGGGCTGAAAAATAGCAGATGGCATTTAATGTGGACAAGTGTGAGCAGCTCACAGTGGACAAATCAGGATAGAACTAACACAGTGAATGGCAGGGTGTTGTGGAGTGTGGTAGAACAGAGGGATCTAGGGATACAGGTTTATAATTCTTTGACAATAGCATCACAGGCATACAGGGTCATAAAGAGAGCTTTTTGCACAATGTCCTTCATAAATCAAATTATTGAGTTGAGATGTTATGCTGAAGTTGTATGACATTAGGCGAGGCCTAATTTGGAGTATTGTGTGCAGTTCTGGTCACCTACCTACAGGAAAGATATTAATGAGATTGAAAGAGTTCAAAGAAAATTTACAAGAACGTTGCCAGGACTTGAGGACCTTAGTTATAGGAAAGGTTGACAAGTTTGGACTTTATTCCCTGGAGCATAGGAGAATAAGGAGATATTTTATAGAAGTATATACAATTATGAGGTAATTGCAAGCACTGAGATTGGGTGAGACTAGAGGTTATGGGTTAAGAGCAAAAGGTGAAATATTTAAGGGGAACATAAGGTGAAACTTCTTCCCTGAGGGGGTGGTGAGAGTGTGCAATGAACTCAGTGAAAGTGGTGAATGTGGGTTTGACTTCAAAATTTAAGAGAAATTTGGGTAGGTACATGGATCGGAGGGCTATGGTCTGGGTGCAGGTCAATGGGACTAAGTGGAAAAGATGGACTAGATGGGTCATTTGGCCTGCTTTTGTGCTGTAGTGTTTCTGGCTCTAAGACAATATAGAAACAGCAATTATAAAAAGTGGTTTAAAGTATTTTCAGTGCAGTGCTGTGACCGGGGCGATAGACAGATCCAACCCCATCCCCACTGAAAGTAATATTATGCAAAAAATTTACAAAGGATGCATTTACCCAGAAATCTGGATACTTGAATGGTTCTACCTGAGCATTGATCACTCTCAATACAATTAGAACAATTTTAAGTTACACAACACCATTTCATTTTTCCTTTCTACACTCCTGAAGTTAAATTACCTGTCCCTCAGTTAGAAATGAACTGGAGTCTAGTCATGGCCTAAATTGTCATGCCATTAATTTTCTGGTGACAACCTTTTTCTTTCATGCTTTTCAACAGGCTGCACATCTGTTCATCCTTCTAGTGTGTAATTCACTCAGTCTCTACTAGATGGCGCTTAAACCTAAAAGCTGAAGGAAGGAAGCCGGCCCATCCGTATCTCTTCAAGGTGCAAAATGAACAAAGTAAATATCTCCACATTTAATTGAACAATGAAAAACAACGCTGTGCAATATTACTTATGATTTCTGATTAAGAAGCCAATAGAATTTTATTTGGTAAAGCACATGAAATAATTAATGCATCCACTGACAGGATTTAGTGGATGATCCAGAGCATCAGAGAAAAATGATAATAACTCAAAAATTAAATTAATTAAATGCATTTACAGAGACTATTCCATTATAATGGCACCTTTGACAAATATTAAATGCTATAAGCTTGGTTGCACTTGACAGTAAATCTAACTATAGCATTAGATGTTTGAAAGAAATTCAAAGCATAGTGCAGATGATACATTGAGCCAACATTAAATGCAATAGAGAGACTAAAAAATTGTCCATAATAATATGCTATCTGTAAAAGATCAAGAATTCCTCTGTTTCAAAATAAATGAGTGTAATGGTCCTCATTAAAGGGAATAAAAGTACTCAATATCCTCTCATTGTTCTATGTTCTCATGCTCTCTGGCAATTCCTCAAATTAATTACCTTTCATTCTCCTGCTTTAAGTTTCACTTGCCATTTGTAGGGCTACAGAACTTTGATCTGATCTGATCTGCTGAAAAAGTCCAGGCCCTTCAGCCCACAATGTTATGCTAAATCAATTAAACTAGAAATAAATACCTAACTAAGCAAATAACTTCTGCCTACACAATGTTGATATATCTCCATTCAATGCACATTCATGTGCCTTTGTCTAAGAGCTTTTTAAATGCCTCTATCATATTCTTCTCCACTGGCATCCTCCACTCCTTCTGTAAAATAACCCTGCATATCTCTTTCGAATGTACCCCCTCTCATTTAAAATTTATACTCACTGGTATTCAACATTTCAAGCCTGGGGGGAAAATAAAAACACAAGAAAGTCTGCAGATGCTGGAAATCTAAAGCAACACACCTAAAATACTGGAGGACCTCAGCAGGTCAGACAGCATCTATGGAGAGGAATAAGCAATCGATGAACTCGACCTGAAAGCCAACTGTTTATTAATTTCCATAGATGCTACATGACCTGCTGAGTTCCTCCAGTATTTTGTCTATGTCTCATAATCTTACAAACTTCTATACAGTTTTCCTTCAGCCTCCACTGCTCCCAATGAAACAACCCAAGTTTGGCCAACCTCTCCTCATAGCACATGCCCTCTAAACCAAGAAGCATTCTGGTAAACATCTTCTGCTCCCTCTCCAAAGCTTCGACATCTGTCCTATAATGGGGTGACCAGAACTGATGGCAATACTCCAGATGCAGCCCAACTAATTCTAAAATCTTTTTCTCTCTGTATTCTGACCACTGATTTTGCTGTTATAACATGCCCGTAGTCTTGTGTTGTAACTTCACCGTGCAGGCATCTCAACATTTTTGGGTATCACTTTCCAGAGCTCTCACTGAAATATTGTTTACCACTTTCACTGTTGTCTTTGCCCTTACCATGACCCCAGGCATCCACCACTCTCTTTGTAAAAGTGAGGATAGTAATGACAGTAATGATGGAATAAAAGATACAATGGACATGATAGATTGCAGGTTTGATGGGGTATTCACTCCTTGATCACTTTATTAGGTACCTCCTATACCTACTAAAGAGGCAGCTGAGTGTATGTTTCTAGTCTTCTGCTGCCGTAGTCCATCCAGTTCAAGGTATGATGTGCTGTGCATTCAGAGATACTCTTCTGCACACCACTGACCACTGTTCTAACATGAGGTTATTTGAGTTACCGTTGTGTTCCTGTTAGCTTAAACCAGTCTGCCCATCCTCCTCTGACCTCTATCATTAACAAAGCATTTTTGCCCACAGAACTGCTGCTTGGTGGAGGTTTTTTTTTTGTTTCTAACACCATTCTCTGTAAAACTCTAGAGACTGTTTTGCATGAAAATACCAGGAGAACATCAGTTTCTGAGATACTCAAACCACTCCATCTGGCAGCAACAAACATTTCATGGCAAAGTTACTAAGATCACACTTCGGCCCCATTCTGATGTTTGGTCTGAACGGCAACTGAGCCTCCTGACCATATCTGCATGCTTTTAGGCATTGCGTTGTTGCCACATGATTGACGTTAATGAGCAGGTGTACAGGTATACCTTATTTATTTATTTATTTATTTAGAGATGTGGTGTGGAATGAGCCCTTCTGGCCCTTTGAGCCATATTGCCCAGCAACCCCAAACAATCCCCAATTTAACCCTAAATGTATTCACTGTTCAATTACAATGATCATTTAACCTACTAACTGATATGTCTTTGGACTGTGGGAGGAAGCCGGACACCCGGAGAAAATCCACATGTGCCATTGGGATGATGTACAGACTCTTTACAGAGGATGCTGGGATTGAACTCTGAACTATGACCTCTCGAGCCTTAATAGCATTGCACTAACTGCTAATAGAGTGGCCACTGAGTGTACTTCTGTTAGTGCTATTGGTCCATTATACTTGATGGATGCATGGACACTCTGTTCCGAGCTTCCAGATCTGTTCTGTTTGCCTCTCACCTCACACAATGATTATGCCTCATAACATGATGTTAATCTAGGCTTTGTCTCCACCATGATTATTGTTGTACTGGCCAAAAGTAGATCAATAAGGTTGAAGTTGTAGAATTCTGTATCATTACCTGGCACAGAACTAATCTGGTGACTACGACATTCAGAATTTGGCCAGATCAGTCAGTAGTGGACTTCCAATCCACCCTTATTGATGGATATTGTTGTCCCTCCGCTGAAGTATTTTTAGATATTGCATCTGTCAGGGTTTTATCCCAGCACTGATCAACATTGATTACTCAGCTGAAGGAGCACAGTAGCTCTTACTCTAGAGAAGTTTGTCTCCCCTTGTTTAACCTAATTCCATAAAACCACATGGTGCCCATGGCCAATGTTGAGGACTCACATGTCAGAATTCACTATTTCAGAACCACCACTAGAGATGGTTGATGGTCTGCCTCGCTGGTGGGACATGGTGTAGGCAAGGACCATAATGGAGCAGCCCAATATGTTGTCTATAAGATCATTTTGTGAGTATGATTCTCTAAGTGTTTTTGACTACAAGACATAGGAGTAGAACTAGGCCGTTCAGCCCATCGAGTCTGTTCCGCCATGCTATTATAGCTGTTTTATTATCCCTTTCAACTCATTCCCTTGTTTTCTCCCCAGAATCTTTGACATCCATACTAATCAGTTTATCAACCTCTGCTTTAAATATACCCAATGACTTGGCCTCCATAGCTATCTATGGCAATGAATTCCACAGATTCACCATCTTCTGGCTAAAGAAATTCCTCTGTTCTAAAGACACACCTTTCTGTTCTGAGGCTGTGCCTTCTGGTCCTAGACACCCCCACTATAGGAAACATCCTCTTCACATCCACTCTCTTCAGGCCTTTCAATGTTCTATATATATATTGAATGGATATGTATATAAGATCCCCCCACTTCATTCTCTAAGCCCATCAAAGCCATCAAATGGTTCTCATTCATTAACCCTTTCATTTCCAGAATCATTCTTGTGAACATCTGCTGGACTCTATGCTTACACATCCTTTCTTAAAGAGCCTGAGAAGAACTAAGAATGACGACCAATTAGTATTATGGTTAGAATGAATGAAAACAACAGCCAATTAGTATATGCTTATGCTGATGTTTTCATAATGCTGGAATATTTTATTGTTTTGACCTTCCAAATATATACTTCGGTTCCTCATCAACTTTCTCATCAATCATTTACGTATTAATAGGTTTTCAGAAGTTTTGAATTCAATATAAAGAACGAACAATGTCTTCTTTTCTGCTTATTAACAAATGTTACTTTACATTTTGATACTTTACAATAATTTATTGCATTGATGATTCTCTTCTAGAAGTGGAATAATAGTGCAAGGATTTCAGTACCAAACAGAAATAAAATGTGTTTCAAGATTGCTTTATAAAGTTATAGAAAATGATATAACTCAATGGGCCAAATGGCCCAGTTCTGATCCCATATCTTATGTTTTTTTTCTCACCTCATTTTATTCATTTAAAACAATGTTTCTGCCTGTGTTCTCCAACGTTTACATCACCATGGACAGCAGTCAGCCAAAGACTTAAAGTTAAAACCAATAAATCCCTTAATGCTCCATTGAACCTCTGTATTTATGTAACTATTTCTTATTGGGTTGAAGTTTCTTTAATCGTATGGGGGGAAACTCCCTTTAGCCAATTCTTCTTCTTCAATGAACACATTCTTCTTCAGTAAAGCATGTATGAAGAATTAGTTGGTGTCTGAGTAAATATTCTTTTAACTGATCATTTGCATTAACAGAGACACAGGTGATAAGCAGAGCTGGAAATGCCCAGTGCAGTAAACCTATTAGAGTCATGGTGTCATAGAACTGTGCAGCATGGTAAAAGGCCATTTGACTCAACTTGTCCAAACCAACCAATGAGAACCCTTCTGTATTAATCCCACCTTGCAGCACTTGTTCCATTGCTTTCTATGTCCAGGTGACACCAGGTTCAGGAACAGTTATTATCCATTAATCATTATGCTCTTGAATGAGAGTGGGAAAACTTTACTCACATCAACAATGAGCTGATTCCACAAGGACTGAACAATTCATGTTCTTAGTATTACTTCTTATGTATTTATTATTATTATTATTATTATTATTATTTTGTTTTCTTATTTTTTGTATTTACACACCTGTGCATTTATAGTTATAATCTTTAATTCCTTCTGCAAAGTGTATTCATTCTCAGTTTTCTAAGTTTAATCTTCCATTTCTCTGCTTATTCCGGCAACCTATAGACAACACAGAACATAGATGACTACAGCACATTACAGGCCCTTCGGCCACAATGTTGTGATGACCATGTAACCTACTCTATATTTTCCTTCTAGACCAGTACCACACTGTTCATTATTTACCAAGATCCCAAGCTTGAACCGTCTTAAAGCTCAGAAGTCCTACCCATGTCTAAATAATATACCTACACTCAGTGGCCACTTCATTAGGTACACATATACAGCTGCACGTTAATGCAAGTATCTAATGAGCCAATCATGTGGCAGAAACTCAATGCATAAAATCATGCAGACATGGTCAAGAGGTTCAACTGTTGTTCAGACCAAACATCAGAATGGAGAAGTAATGTGATACAAATGACTTTGACTGTGGAATGATTGTTGGTGGCAGACAGTGTGGTTTGAATGGTTCCTCTATGTCCTGTTGTCGTTCGGCAGTTTGCAATGCACCCACAACTATGTGACACCATCTTTTTTGTTTACCTATATGGCCTTGCTTGAGTTTCCTTCTAGGATATCCACCCTCATTACTGAAGTGAAGCAATATTTCACTATCAGTGCCGTGCCTTTTACCCTCCTCCCTTTCTTGCCCGAAAATTCTACACTCTCTGTCTCAGTGATGGTAACAATAATGTTTTTACTCTTGTTAATTAAAAGAGTTCATATTCAAAGTTCAAATTTTTACCTAAATTTATTGTCAAATTGCAGATAACTCACCACATACCACCTTGAGATCTGTTTTCTTGCAGGCACTTGCAGGAAAATAAAGAACTACCATTGAGTTTATGCAAAGCTATACATAAACAAAGACTAACAATCAATGTGCAAAAGAGTATGTACTTCACTCGTCATATTCCTTGCATTAAATTTAGCAAATATGCACTGATTCGCTTGTTCTATCTATGGACTTACTATTTCTCCTCTAGGTGATCCCACTTCTCCAACTGAACAACCATTCAAAACCCCTTCCCCTGCAATCTCAATTTAAATCATTCAGGGCATCAAAGGGTATGGGGAAAAGACAGGGAACTGGGGATTACTGGAAGAATTGGATCAGCAGACTCGATAGGCCAGATGCTCTACTTCTGCTCCTATATCTCATGATCTAAAGCTTCCCTAAAAACACAAGCTAAACTTTCAGCAAGGGTGTTAGCTCCACCCTGGTTAAGGTGCAACCTGGGCCATTTGTACAGGTCCCAGCTTCCACAGAAGTGGCCCCAATAATCCAGGAATATAAAGCCCAGTCATCCGCACCTTTCTTCAGCCATGCATGGATGTGCTCTCTTCTTCTATTCCTATACTCACTAGAAACAATCAAAGATTGCAACCTTTGTGGCTCTTTAAATATCTACCTAGCTCCGTAAACTCATGCTGCAGGACCTTCTCCTTTCATCTACCTATGCATGCATGTGTCATGACCTCTGGCTTTTCACCCTCCCCTTTCAGAATGTCCTGTCCTCTGAGACTTCTTGACCCTGGCACCAGGGGGCTGACACTCTATGCGGAAATCTCGTTTGTGGCCACAGAAAAACCCATCTGCTCTCCTTGCAAAAGGAACCCCTACAGCTATCACTCTCCCAACCCTTCCTTTGCCTAATCACAAATGGTGGTGCTGTGAATGAGGCTGCTGTAGGCTATTGCCTCTGTTTTTGTGGATGCTTGCAAAGAAACAGAACTTCAGGATGTATATTGTATACATTCCTGTGACATTAAATGTACCTATTGATACCTATTGCTGCTGTTCTGCTCTGTGAGGCTGTCTGCCAAACAGTAACCCCTACAGTAACAAACACACAAAATGCTGGAGGAACTCAGCAGGTCATGCAGACAGGTATCATGATGAAGGGTCTTGGACCGAAATATTAACTCTTTATTTCTCTCCATAGATGTTGCCTGACCTGCTGAGTTCTTCCAGCATTTTGTGTGTGCTGCTAGGATTTCCAGCATTTGCAGAATCTCTTGTGTTTATGATTTATTACAGCATACTTGTTAGAAAGGAGTGACTACAGGGAACTTCTGTACTACCTGCTTGCCCAAACTGTCCTCGTTAGTGGTCACCTACGTTTCCTCTTCCCATATCTCCAAAGTGGCCAGGTTACTTTGAGCTACGAGGGGTGATTGATAAGTTTGTAGCCTAAGGTAGAAGGAGTTAATTTTAGAATACCTAGGCTCATTTATTTTCCCCACATTTACACACTTCGTCCAGCGGTCGTGAAGCATACAGATCCCTTCTTTGTGGAAGTTGGTGTCTTGGACCTCCAGAAGTGGTCCACAGCATGGGTGATTGATAAATTTGTGGCCCAAGGTAGAAGGAGATGAGTTATTGACTTCAAATTTTTTGCATTTTTACTCAAAGAGTTGAACTGCAGGTGCAAGCAACGAGAGCTGTATAACTCTACATCTACATCTACATCTACATCTACCTTAGGCTACGAACTCTGCTACCAATCACCTCTGCTGTGGACCACCTGGAGGTCCAAGATGCTCTTGTTACATGCATTCTCGAACCTTTCGAGGTAGTTTGCCAGCTGCAACTGGACTCACTTCCTGTAGATTTAGTCACTAGAGACAATGGAAGAGTCTCTGCTCTCCCGTATCCTGCAGGAGCAACATACCACTGCACTCGTTCTTACAATCTTTGTGACTACTCTCTTTGATTAAGACAGTGAGACAGAGGTAAGTGGCCAGTACTCAATGTATCAACCACAGCGCCAGCAATTACTGACCGAGTTTCGATTCCCACCAGTGTCAGTAAGGAGTTTGTACATTCTTCCTGTGGGTGTCCACCAGCTGGTCCGGTTTCCTCCCACATTCTTAAGGGCTAGTGAATCGTAGGTTTGCTACGTTGTCTGCCGGAGGCATGGCAACACTTGTGGGCTGCCACCGGCATAATCCTCACCGATTTGATTTGACTCATGATGCATTTTACTGTACATTTCAAAGTTTTGATGTACATGTGACAAATAAAGCTACTTTTTATCTTGTAGAGAGATGTTAAAATCTGTGACTTGTTTGGGGTGGCACAGTAGTGTACTGGTTAGTGTAATGCTTTTACTGTGTACTTGATCCAATTCTGCCACTGTCTATAAGGAGTTTCCCCCTACATTCCAGAGATGAGCACTTTGACCTCGAGAAAGCCACTCCAAGTATTTGCCCCTGCTAGAGCTTGCCTTCCTTCTAAATACAACTGATAGTCTGGGAAGTGAAGAAGGGGCAGATCAAAGTTAAGATGGTGCTAAATGGCGATTCCTTTGCTTACATCTTCGGAACCAGCTCTATCTTTGATATCTCCTTTTCTCCTTTTCAAGGTTCTTTTGAAGACCCTGACCTGGAGTTACACTCTGACTTTGGTTTCTTGCTGGAATGGGACCCGCTCTCAGGGCCTCACGACCGGCCGCTTTTTGATGTCCCAGGGATGCGGCCTGGAATACTAACGCGCCTTTGGGGAGCTGGATTTTCGTGGCTGTGGAGACTTGCTGATTCTAGGCCGGTGCCCCTGACTGAGGCATCATAGGAGAACGCGGATCATCGGAAGCAGCGGGTTAACTACCGTGGGCTGTGTGTGCGGAGCTCTGAGCCTTTCCGGGGCCGACTCTCTGGGCGCAGAGCTCAGAAAATGCAACACCACAGACTTTTAACATCGTAAATCAGTGAGTTGTTAGTTATGTCTCCCCTCTTGCTGTGAAACGGGGACACCTCTTTTTCCCTTATTAGGGAAAGAGAGAACCTGTGGTATGTCAAATACTGGGTGAACGAGTAGTCATTGCTGTACTGCAAGTCTTTGTCTTTATTGATGATTTGCTGCACGTGTGAGTGCATGGTGGAGGGTGCTAATGTTTTCGTGTTGGTGAGGGTGGGAGGGGGGTCATTACCTTGCTGCTGCCTGGCTGTGGGAGGGGGGAAATGGGGGGGCTTTGGGGTTCTTACGTTTAACTGTCATTCCTTTTTTGGGGCACTCCTCTGTTTTCGTGAATGTTTGTGAAGAAATAGAATTTCAGGATGTATATTGTTTATATTTCTCTGGCATTAAATGTACCTATTGAAAATCTCATTCTCTTACCCACACCTCGCCTTACTGGTGGCCACTACTACTTCCCACAGCAGTGAGAACTTTGCCGCAGAAGTCTGTAAACTCAATCAGCTCTTTCGAGGGAACTAGCTCCCCCACTCTCAAGGATATCTTCAAAAGGCAACGCCTCAGAAAGGTGGCTTCCCTCATTAACACCCAGGGCATACCTGCTTTTCATTACTGTCATCAGGGAGAAGGTGCAGGAGTGTGAAGACTCTGTATTTTAGAAACAGCTTCTCCCCCTTCATCATCAGATTTCTGAGCAGACAATGAACCCATGAACACCACCTCACTATTTTCTTCTCTTTTTGCACTACTTATTATGTACGCATCTGATTATAGCTTACAGTCTATTTTCTGTATTACCCTGTATTGCTACTGCTAAGTTACAAATGTCTGCTGCTTTGCCACATGCTGTTGAAAATAAACCTGGTTCTGATTCTGATTCTTCTGCTGCCAGCTTTGCTGGTAGGAAAAACTATTGTAAATTATTAATTTAGGAAAGAGTTCTGATATTACCGGAAAAGAATACCGATATATTTTTATAAGGTAGGAGATTCGTGATGTATACAGATTAACATAACTTCTTGTGGACTGTTCAGACCAGTGACATCAAATTGTTATTAATGTCAATGCTTCTGCATACCAGCACAGCAAGGTACTGACTTTAGTTCCACTCTTAACGAAACATAATGCAGCATGGCATTGTAATGGTTAGCACATTGCTTTATAGTGCCAGTAACCTTAGTTCATTTCCTGTCTCTGTCTGTGAGGTTATACATTCTCCCATGACTGCATTGGTTTCCTCCAAATGTTCTGGTTTCCTCCCACTTTCCTAAAATGTACACGTTAGTAGATTAGTTGGTCACATGAATATAACTGGGTGTCATGGGCTCATTGGGCCAGAAGGGTCTGTTAACATGCCGTTTCTCTAAATAACAAAAAAACAAAGACCTATTTAATCCCCACCTCATGGCCGTAAGACTTGTTAGCAGGTTTTAGAGACAATAAAATGAAAATGACCTCACTAATGAATAAGAAATGCTTTTGAGCCATTTTTATCTGATTCCTATTGTATTTGTAACCACAGTTTAACAAAAGGCTGTAATTTACCAACGGGCACCACAGAGTGGCAATCTCATTCAATAAATCCATAAGGAGGGAGCACACTTGGAATATTCTGATGGCTATAAGCTATAGTGTCACAGGCCCTCAGTGAGGTATTGGAATGGAGTAGTTTACAGATGCATCTCTTAAAGGGGAAAGGTGATATTTAAACAGTCACATCCCTTTGCACCATCAATAGTATCAACAGATGGGGCTGGCAAAATTAGGCAATGTCAACACCAATCATCAAAGATCCCCAATGTCTGGGCCATGCCACTTTTTTCACAGCTATTAACTGGGCAGGAGGTGCAGAAAACTGAAGTACACCACCAGGTTCAAGAACAGCTGCTTCCCTTCAACCACTCGGTTTTTGAACCAATTGGCACAACCCAAATCACTTTAGTTTAGCATCATTGGAATCAGAATCAGAATCGTTGCACACACAATATCAAACTCACACCAGATACAGTTATATAATATACTTTAAAGATTTTACTAGAACTAAATGACTACTAACAATATAGTATCTATGAAGGAAAAGAAAATAAGTAAAAGGCGCCAAAACTTATCAGAGTTCAGTCAATCTAGTGCACATCGTTGGAGCTCAACCACCGAACCGTTCAACCACCCTTCGCTTCAGCTGTCCTCCACGACCTCGCACCTGGGACCACCCGAAATGGTGGATCGAGCAGTGTGGCACATGTCCACCTTCTTCAGCGTCTTCTTCCCTGCTCTCGAAAAAAACTGCAAAACCCCAGCTCCCAGACCCACAAAAACAAAATGACATCCAACCCCATTGGTTAACAAATGAATACAATCCCCGTTATCAGCAATCCTAAACCTAAACAGACTGCGAGAAGCTTCGAGAATGCACTGCCAGACAACACTCTCTCTCCAGTTAACATAACAAAAAGCGGTTTTACTTTTAACAAACAAAGAAGCCATTTTGATTAACATACGCAGTACATTCTGCATATGTCAACCGCTCCGGGGGCCGCCTACTTCTCTGAGATCTCCGTACCCCTTCTGCCGACCCTTTCGCCTCAGACACCACAGGGGACACTCCTGTCGGATCCCCGAACTCTCCCTCACTGGGCTCCCACTTCGCCTGAGAACCCTCTGCCTCGGACACCCCAGGTCTACCTGTCAGACCCTCACTCCCTCCCTCACTGGGCTCCCTCTTCACCTGAGAACCCTCTGGCTCACGTTCGGGTTCCACCCTCTCTCCCCCCAATGCCGACTGCCTCTCAGTCTGCCCATCAACACCCTCCCTCCTCTCACCTAACTCAGTAGGGGAAGGGCCAGGAGCCTCCTCTTCTGGTACTGGAGCACTAGCGAATGGAAACAGGGGCCACACATCTGAATCGTCGTCTTCCAAATCGATATCCCTTCCCGGGGTAAGGACCAGTCCCGCCTCTTCCGCAGTGGACTCTTCCCTCGCCCCGCGCCCTCGCAGAGTCCTTGTACTAGGCATAACCTCCCATTCTGGCTCTTTATCCACCTGCACCACTTGACTCAGGGGCAGCAGGTGATTCCGATGGAGTACCTTGACAGGCCCCTTCCCATCCTCGGGTTTCACCCGGTAAACTGGTAGATTCGGCATCTGGCTCTCTATCACATGGGGGTGGCCGCCCATCGATCTGCCAACTTGTGCTTACCAGGGAGTCCTATATTCCGTAAAAGGACCCGGTCGCCCGGCAATAATTGAGCAAACTTCACTTTATGATCATGTCTCCTCTTATTCCTCTGATTCTGTTTGGTAGCCGCCGCCTCGGCCAACTCGTACGCCCTTTTAAACTCTCTCCTCATATCGGACATATACAGGGTAAGGGGTAATCCTGGATTTCTCAACCCCAAGCATAGTCAGTAATTCATGGATAAGCCGGCTCGCAAAGACCCACCCCTGATCACTATGGATCCTCCTGGGGAGGCCATAATGAACAAAATACTTCTCCCATAATACCTTTGTCACTGTCGTCTCTTTCTGATCCTTAATGGGAAACGCCTGAGCATAGCGAGTGTAATGATCGGTGATGACTAAGACATTCGCGGTGTTGCTGGTGTCAAGTTCAGTCGACAGGAAATCCATATGCACCAGGTTCAGGGGCCCCGCAATCTGCAAGTGTGACAGTGGAGCCGCCAACACCGACAGGGTCTTCCTCCTGATGCAACGACTGCAGCCCCTACAGTATTCTTTAACCTCCCCCCTCATCCGGGGCCAGTAGAACCGGTCCTTGAGTAATCCATAGGTCTTTTCCACCCCCAAGTGTCCGGAATCATCATGTAAGGCCTGGAGTACAGTCTGCCGATACTTCTCCGGGACGACCAGTTGCCAACGCCGGGGTTGGTCCGGAGGCGCCATGACCTGGTAAAAGACTTGGTTCTTCAACTTTCGTCGAGGCCATTCCTTCAATAACAGAGGCAGGGACGCGTGTTTCGCCTTCTCTGCCAACGCCACATCCCCGTTCTCTACCGCCCTCCACGCAGTGCCAAGACCCGGGTCGTTCTGCTGCGCATCTGCCACTTCCCCTGGACTTAGTTCCGGCAACTGTTTAGTCTGCAGTGCGGTCAGGTCACAGTAAGCTTGGGGCAGGGTGTCATCAAAAGCCCCCAAAGGGTCCACTATAAGCTTTTTGCACAGAGCTTCCCAGACCTGACTCTTCCTCACAGTCCTCTATCCACGGAGGTTTCCTAACCTGCTGGGGTTTTTCCAAGCTTTCTGCTTTCTCTTTCTCAAATTGTTGCCCAGTGTTTCACATTATTTAGGGCCGGCTGCTGAAATATCCAACTACAAACTGGGAAGCTCTGTCCAAAAAGCTCACTTAAGCTTCTTGTGCGTTTACTTATTAATTGACTCACACAAAGTTAGAACTTTACATGGGCAGCTGAACTTCAGTAACTCCAAGGAGTTAATTGTGGATTTCTGGAAGGGTACATAAGTTGTTCATCGAGGGGATCAGCAGTGGAAAGGGTGAGCAGTTCCAAGTTCCTGAGTGTCAGCAGTGCTGAGGATCCAGCATATTGATGCAATTACAAAGAAGCTCAACAGAAGCTATATTTCATTTAGAGTTTGAAAAGATCTGATGAAGGCTAGCAAATTTCTACAGATGTACCATAGATAGCATTCAGTCTGTTGCATCACCATGTGGTTGAGAAGTGCCAATACATAGGACTGGAAAGTGCTGCGGAAGGCTACAAACACAACCAGCTCCATCATGGGCATTAGCCTCGCCAGCGTCAAGGGCATCTTCAAAAGGCGATACCGCAAAAAACCGGCATCCATCACCAAGGACCCCTATCAACCAGGACATGCTATCTTCTCTTTGCTGTCATCAGGGAGGAGGTGCAGGAATCTGAAGACACACACTCAATATTTTAGGAACAACTTCTTCCCTTCTGCCATCAGATTTCTGAATGGACAATGAACCAATAAACACTAACTCTCTATCATTTTTGCTCACTAGTTATTTAATTTACTTAATACACATATATAGCATTTCTTATTGTATTGTCTTTTTTTCTCTGATTTGCTCTTTACTGCTGCTGCCACAAATCACATTTAATGGCATAAATGATATTAAGCCTAATTCTGAATCTGTTTAACACACACAAAATGCTGGAAGAGTTCAGCAGGTCAGGCAGCATCTATGGAGAGGAATAAACAGTTGGCATTTCAGGCCAAGACCCATCAGTAGTCCCGATGTATCATTTCAATTCATAATATCAACTGTTTTTTCTTCTCCATAATGCTACCTGACCCATTGAATTCCTCCAGCATTTAGTATTTTTTCTTCAAGACCTCAATCTTCAGAATCTCTGATGTTTATAGGCATTGTTTAAGTGGGTTTCTTCATTGAATTTAAATTTTTTAGCCACATTGAGCTAAGCAGCATGACAACACTGATCCCAGGGTCTGGAAAGGGAAGGGGAATGATAAAGTTGGATCATGCATCCAAAGATCAAGGCATAGCATTATTTTCTTGTTCTTGTTCTCCATCTATTTCATCTTTTCTTTTCCTCCTTCTTCTCCTTCTCCACCTTTTTCTTCTTTTCCTTCTTTATCTCCATCTTCTCTTCTTCTCCTGCTTTTTCATTTTCTCCTCCTCTTCCTTTTCTCCTTCTCCTTCTTTCTTCTTGTCTTTCTTTGTCACCTTCTCTTCTTCTTTTGCTTCTTCTTCTTCTCCTCTTCTTCCCTTTCTTCTTCTCCCTTATTCTTCTTCTCTTTCTTCTTCACCTTCTCTTCTTTTTCTCCTCCGTGCCCATTAGCAATTCACTTGGCAGTACCCATGCACTCATCAATCACTGCACAATGACACATGGTTTGTTACAACAATGAAACAAATGGAAGGATTATAAGATTAATGGAAAAACACTGATGCAAAATGCTGACAGGGAAAGATTAGGGTATCATAATAGATCAGCTTCTGAAGACATCAAACCAGCATCTGGTGTCAGAAAGGGAAATTGAAAACGAGATTGTATACAAGCAACGTCATGTGGATCAAAGGAGGTTACTGTATAATATATACTGCAGAATCTAAGTAAGAGAGTAGGTTTTGTCAGTGACTGTAAAAGGTCTCAAATATACATGGGCATTTTGTGCAATATTTTATTTAATAGCTTTGCATTTTTGCATTCACTGTGCAATAATACGATTATATTTAATAAAATTCCAGTCCAGTAGAAATTCTTGGGACACCTGGATAGTGTATTCCAACTGTGGGTTTCAATATATAAGGTATTATCTTCCCCTGTTGCAATTTACTGAGGGGGTAACCACTAATTGGGAATTTAACATTGCTCAGCAGTGGGTCTCATGCAAATATAGGACACTACAGCCATGGAAGAGCAGCACTGGAGAAGACTAAAGATACTACTGCATCGGGCCCTACACATCTTCTTCCTAGATGATAAGGAGAAAGTGTTGTCAAAAACAATCAGACATTGCACGCTAAGTGTAGGGCCATTTAATAATACAGTGCATGAGGGTGCGGAGCTCCCAACTACCACAGGCTAATAATGAACATGAGAAATTCTGCAGATGCTGGAAATCCAAAGCAGCACACACAAAGTACTGAAGGAAGTCAGCAGGTCAGGCAGCATCCACAGAAATGAAAAAAATGTTGACGTTTCAGCCCGAGACCCTTCTTCAGGACTGGAGAGGAAGGGGGTAGACACCAGAGTAAAAAGGTGGAGGGAAGGGAAGGAGGATAGGTAGAAGGTGTTAGATGAAGCCAGGTGGATTGGAAAGATAAAGGACTGGAGAAGAAATAATCTGATATTAGAGGAGAGTGGACCATAGAGGATTTGGAAGGAGGAGGGTTCCCATGAGGAGGTGATAGGCTGGTGAGAAGAGATAAAAGGCCAGACTGGGGAATAGAAAAAGAGGGGGGGGATTTTTTTTACTGGGAGGAGAAATCGATACTCATGCCATCAATTTGTAGGTTACCCAGACAGACTATAACATGCTGCTCCTCCACCTTGAGGGTGGCCTCATCTCGGTACAAGAGGAGGCCATGACTGACATGTCAGAACAGGAATGGGAATTTGAATTAAAATGTTTGGTCACTGGGAAATTCCGCTTTTGCCGGACAGAGTGGAGGTCCTTAACAAAGTGGTGAAGTGTTAGTGCAGCTATAAGATGAGGGTTTGATTCCCACCGGTGTCTACAAGGAGTTCTCCCAGTGACTGAGTGGGTTTCCTCCAGGTGCTCTGGTTTCCTTCCTCATTCCAAAGATGTATGGTTAAGGTTAGTAAGTTGTGAGCATGTTGGCACCAGAAGTGTGGCGATGTGTGTGGGTGGCCCAGCACAATCGTCACTGAATTAATTTTATTTGACACAAACGGCACATTTCACTGTATGTACATCTGACAAATAAAGCTAATCTTCAACTGTTAATGGGCAATAACTTTGGAAGAAATTTAAGATAATGCATTAAGTACAACAATCTATCACATTTGTTGTATCGATCAAACAATCTGCAAAGGTATGATTGGATTATGTTTGTGGTTTAGATCTACGTTTTGTACCAAACTGATTGAAGGAATATGTATTTTATGTATTTATTTAGCAATACAGTGAGGAGTCAGCTCTTTTGGCTCTTTAAGCATGCTACCCCAGCAACGCCCGACAAACCCAATTAACCCTAACATAATTATGGGGTAATTTACAATGATCTACCAGGTACATCTTTGGATTATGGAAAGGCACCGGAGCACCCGGGGAACACTGACACATTCCATGGGGAGGACGTACAGACTCCTTACAGAATGATCTCTGAACTCCTGATTGCCCCGAGCGGCAATAGCATCATGCTATTTACTCTGGTGCCATGGTACCCAGGGTCACCTGCTGCCTTGATGGGATCTTAACTCAGGACTTTGCCTTATCACCAGACATCTTTGGTTTACTTGGTGATCTGATTATTAGGTCATTAGCATGCCTGCCTAGAAAGGAACTTATGAATGAAGTTTTCTTTTGGATATTTCCTAATTTGAGTTCCTTGTGATTGATTAGGTAAAAGCAACGTATTTTTAACACAAGTGTAATGCCTCAAATCACAAACAAGAGAAACCCTGCGGACGCTGGAAATCTGAGCAACACACACAAAATGCTGGAGGAACTCAGTAGGCCAGGCAGCACCTATGGAGAAAGTACAGTTGACGTTTCGGGCTGAGACCCTTCAGCAGGACTGGCGAAAAAAGCTGAGGAGTAGATTTAAAAGGGAGGGGGAGGGGGAGAGCGAAATGCCAGGCGATAAGTGAAACTTAGAGGGGAAGGGATGAAGCAAAGAGCTAGGAAGTTAATTGATGAAAGAGATTGAAGGCCATGGAAGAAAGAAGAAAGTGGAGTGGGTGGGAAGAGCACCAGAAGGAGGCGATGAACGGGCAAGTGTCCAGCACATAATTCTCCGAAACTTCTGCCACCTCCAACTGGATCCCAGAACCAAACACATCTTGCCCTCCCCCCCACTTTTTGCTTTCTGCAGGGATAGCTCCCTACGAGATTCTATTGTCCATACGTCCTTTCCCACTGATCTCCCTCCTGGCACTTATCCTTGCAAGTGCAACAAGTGCTTCACCTGACCCTACACCTCCTTTCTCACTATCATTCGGGGCCCCAAACAGTCCTTCCAGGTGAAGTGATGCTTTACCTGTGAGTCTGTTGGGGTCATATACTGTGTTCGGTGCTCCTGGTGTGGCCTCTCGTATATCAGTGAGACCCAACGTAGAGTGGGAGACTGCTTCACTGAGCATCTACATTTTGTCCGCCAGAACAAGCGGGATCTCTCAGTGGCCACCCATTTTAATTCCACTTCCCATTCCCATTCCGATATGTCCATCCATGGCCTCCTCCATTGTCGGGAGAAGGCCACACTTAGATTAGAGGAACAACACCTTATATTCCATTTTGGTAGCCTCCAACCTGATGGTATGAACATCAATTTCTCAAACTTCCAGTAATGCCTTCACTCCCCCCACCCTCACTCACCATTTCCCATACCCTTTTCTCTCTCTCAAGTTATCTCCTTACCTGCTCATCGCCTCCCTCTGGTGCTCCTCCCAGCCCCCTTTCTTCTTTCTTCCATTGCCTTCTGTCTCTTTCACCAATCAACTTCCCAGCTCTTTGCTTCATCCCTTCCCTTACAAGTTTCACCTGTCACCTGGCATTTCTCTCTCCCCTCCCCTCACTTTCCAAATCTACTCCCCTCCGTTTTCTCCAGTCCTGTTGAAGGGTTTTGGCCTCAGCCTTGTTGGCAGCCGATGGAGTAACATCATTTTAGATTGCTTCTACCCTACTTACTTTATTGTCTCCTACCAGGTTTTTTTTTTGAAACCTTATTATAATTCTTTAATACTGCTCTACTATGGCTGGGAAAAGAACAAAAGCTTTGCAAAAGAAAGAGAAACAGAAGATGAATCCCCAGTCACTTTGGATTCAATCAGTGACTTCCTTAAATGGCAAAAATCAGAACTTTCTGAGGAGTTTCAATGACTTAATGGCAAATTAGATACAATCTAACAAACTTTAACTGAGCATGAGAACCGAATTTAGGAAAATACTGCAAAGCTGGTGACACTTGAAGAGGATGATGAAGATACAGTTAAACTCTACAAAGAGTTATCCTTGTCTAATGAAAAAATGATGAAAAGGATTATCAGTCTGGAAAATCAAAACAGGAGAAATAACTTGCGAATTCTGGGTCTTGAAGAATCAATTGAAGGCACTGACCCTATGAATTTCTTCGAAAACTTTCTGAAACAGTTATTCTCTGCTTTATTCACTTCTGAGCTGAAGCTCGATTGAGCATATCGCTCGCCGACTTGGAAGCCTTTGTCGTTGGCAGCGAGACCCAGGTTGGTCATTCTAAGTTTCCATGAATTTCGTATTAAGGACTTTTTAATTCATCATACCTGTCAACTAGGAATGATTGATTTCCATGGTTACAGATCAGATTTGTGGAAGACTACTCGCCTGAAGTTATGGCTGAACATATGAAATATAAAGAAGTTATGTCAGAACTTCACAATAAAGGATTTAAACCATCCCTTCAGTTCCCCACCCATCTGAGCATCGTTTTGAAGAACGGATTGCAAAGAAGAATGAAGTCGGTTGAAGACGCAAAAGAGTTTCTGAAGGCTGAAGTCTAAAACTTATATTTCATATTTGATCAAATTTTTCTTCTGTTAATATGAATTTGAATTAAGGTTTCAATAAGCTTACATTTTGGCTGTTCATATACTGTCTTTTGTTATATTTTTTGATACTTTTTATTATATCCCTTTTTGAGGCTTAGTTTTAATATAGTTCTCTTTGAATTTGTTTAAATTGGCCCATTTATATTTTTGAATACTGAGTTATTTTTCTTTTTATGTTGTGTCTTGGTAGAGACATAATTGATCTTGAAAGACCGGGGTTTCTGTCAACAGGAATTTTTTGGAAGGGAACTTTGTTGTTAGCTGGCTGATTGTCTATTGGTCAGCCTTCTTGCTTTGGCTGAGTGAGGGGGAGGGCTTATTTCTTTCTGGGAGCTGTGTTGGGTTGATTATATGATTGTCTGTTTGATTATCTTACCTTATGATTTGCTTTCTAGTTTTAATAACTTATGACCAGATCTTTTAATTACATGATGATTTGCATTTAAAATGATTCAAAATATTAACTTATTTAGTTTGAACGTGAAAGGATTGAATCACGCCATTAACCAGCACAAAGTGTTTGCTTATATTAAAAAATTAAAAGCACCCATTATTTTCTTACAAGAAATGCACATATGTAGCTGTGATAGTTTACGTTTTTTACTCGATGGAAGGGTATGCAATTCCATTCTTCGTTTAATGCAAAATCACGTGGATTTTCGATTTTTGTGGATAATACAGTTTCCTTTGTTCAGTATAAAGTTGTTTCGGATCCTAATGGTCGATTTGTTATTGTATCAGGGAGTTTAGGCAATAAATTGATTGTTTTTGTTAATATATATGCCCCCAACATCGACGACCCAGGATTTTTTGAGCACCTATTTTCATTTTTGCCAGTTTTGCGTACTCTCTTGTAATGGGAGGAGATTTTAACTGTTGGTTGGATCCAGTATTAGATTGCTCATCTGTCAAACAAGCAGCACTTACTAAATCAGCTTTGTTTATCCAATCCTTTCTAACTAAATGTGGCATAGTTGATGCTTGGCATTTTCTTGATCCGAAGGACAGGGAATATTCTTTTTTCTCTCGTGTCCATCATTCTTATACTAGGATTGATTATTTTTTTATTGACAGTCGAATGATTCCATTGATTCGATTGATCGAATACAAAGAGATTGCTATTTCTGACCACTCTCCTGTACTTCTGTCTCTAAGTCTTCCCTATGAGAAGATTTTGGCGATTTAATTTAATTTAATTTAATCAAATTTAAATTTAATTTAATTTAACTCTGTTATCCAATGAGGACTTTTTAAAATTTATGAATTTATGTATTTATGACCCTTAAACCCTGCCTGTCATATAACCCTCCACCTTAAATTCCTCCATATACCTGTCTAGTAGTCTCTTAAATTTCACCTTAAATTCCTCCATATACCTGTCTAGTAGTCTCTTAAATTTCACTGAGTATCTGCCTCCACCACCTACTCAGGTAGTGCATTCCACGCACCAACCACTCTCTGAGTGAAAAACCTTCCTCTAATATCCCCCTTGAACTTCCCTCCCCTTACCTTAAAGCCATGTCCTCTTGTATTGAGCAGTGGTGCCCTGGGGAAGAGGCGCTGGCTGTCCACTCTATCTATTCCTCTTAATATCTTATATACCTCTATCATGTCTCCTCTCATCCTCCTTCTCTCCAGAGAGTAAAGCCCTAGCTCCCTTAATCTCTGATCATAATCCATACTCTCTAAACCAGGCAGCATCCTGGTAAATCTCCTCTGTACCCTTTCCAATGCTTCCACATCCTTCCTATACTGAGGCGACCAGAACTGGACACAATACTCAAAGTGTGGCCTAACCAGAGTTTTATAGAGCTGCATCATTACTCTGTGACTCTTAAACTCTATCCTTCGATTTATGAAAGCTCACACCCCATAAGCTTTCTTGACAACACTATCTACTTGAGAGACAACTTTCAGGGATCTGTGGACATGTACCCCCAGATCCCTCTGCTCCTCCACACTCCCAAGTATCCTGCCATTTACTTTGTACTCTGCCTTGGAGTTTGTCCTTCCAAAGTGTACCACCTCACACTTCTCTGGGTTGAACTCCATCTGCCACTTCTGCATCCCATCAATGTCTCTCTGCAGTCTTCGACAATCCTCAACACTATCCACAACACCTTTGTGTCATCTGCAAACTTGCCAACCCACCCTTCTACCCCCATATCCAGGTTATTACCGTAGATTTCGCACTACAGAGCGCACCTGATTAAAAGCCGCTGGCTCTAATTTTAGAAATAAAATCAATTTTGTACTTGTACAAGCCGCACCGGATTTTAGGCCGCACCGGATTTTCAGCCGCACCGGATTTTCGGCCGCAGGTGTCCCACATTGTAATATGAGATATTTATACAGAAAGATATTACACGTGAGGATTTTTTAACTTTTAATTAAATCCATATGGTAACATAAACAAATACATATTGCAAATGCTTTTTTTCGAACCGTGCCTGTAACGCGGCTACTTTTAAATATACGTTGCGTATACTTTTTTACTGAACAACATTCCAATATCTCCTAACGACTGGTAAAAAATATATATACTGCAGCCTACCAGGAAAAGTTATTGATCGCCTTTAACTTAAAAGCAGCGTTTTGGCTCCGCCGCTCCGCCGCTCGCCCCCCGCCTTCCCGTTTATCGCAAACTGGCATTTTCCCACAAGACGCGGCGAAACCGGGTGTGACGTCATAGCATCCCGCGATGTAGTACAGAAAACAAATATAGTTAAAACACTTCTAACTTTAACTAACAAATGAATTACTAAGCGAAAATATTATAAACTAAGTAACTGCCATAAAGGCAGCACAATGCTTTTCTTCGAGTGTTTTCCATGTTGATGAGGGTGAGTACAAATGACTGATTTACAATAATTTAATTGTGAAAGTGCGCTTGATTTATCGTACAATTTCATTGGACCTCTGTGAACTACTCATCAATTTTATTGGTCTACTGTTACGAGGCAAAATGTTTTTGGCGGCATGAAAAAAAATCATGCATTAGCCGCACCGTAGTAAAGGCCGCAGTGTTCAAAGCTGTTCAAAATGTGGGAAAAAAGTAGCGGCTTATAATCCGACATCTACGGTAATAAAAACCACAAAAAGTAGATGTCCCAGAACAGATCCTTGTGGGCCAGCACTAGTCACAACCCTCCAATCCGAAAGTACACCCTCCACCACGACCCTTTGCTTTCTGCAGGCAAGCCAATTCTGAATCCACCTGGCCAAACTTCCCTGGATCCCATGCCTTAAAAACACACTTTCTAATTGGTCGCCTCACTCTTTATCACTGATCGACTGAATTAATTCTATTAAAATGAATATTTTATCTAAATTTATATACCTTTTTCAAGCTGTGCCTGTTTTTATTCCTAAATCTTTTTTTGACTCTTTGGATTCAATTCTTTCTTTCTATATATGGAAGAATAAAAAACCTCGAATAAATAAAGCTCACCTTCAGAAAACCAAACAGAATGGAGGCTTTGCCTTACCCAATTTTAGATGATATTATTGGGCAGTTAATATACAAAAGATTATGTTCTGGATATATTACATTAACCACGAGAATTGCCCTCTATGGGTTTCTTTGGAAGCCAACTCTGTTATGAAATTTTCCATTATTTCTTTACTTGGATCCTTACTTCCTTTATCTTTAAATAAACTACCTGACAATGATTTGGTTACAGCTTAGAAAACATTTTGGTTTATTGAGATTCTCCCTCTAGAGTCCCATCTTTTCTAATTTTTTGTAAAAACTTCTTTAATTGACCTATCTTTTAAAGAATGGGATAGATTGGGTATTAAATGATTTCAGGATTTGTTTGATGGAGGGAATCTCTCCTCTTTTGTGCAACTTTCAACGAAATTTAACCTTTCCAATACTCACTTTTTTTGATAATTACAGATTAGAGATTTTCTAAGATCCCAACTACATACATTTCCTACAATTCCAGATAAAATATAATAGATACAATTTTTAATCTGAAACCCTTTGACAACAGTTCAATATCTTACATTTACGGTCTGCTGTTGTGACTGAAAAAGGCCTTTTTAGATAGAATTAAAGGAGACTGGGAAAAGGATTTACAGATTTTCATATCTAAAGAGAGCTGGAATAGTATTTTAAAATTGATTAATTCTTCATCATTATGTGCTCGTCATTCTTTATTACAGTTCAAAATGGTACATAGAGTTCATATGTCTAAAGACAAGCTCTCTCATTTCTACGCAAATCCACTACTGTGATAGGTGCACTAATGGAGTGGCCACACTAATTCATATGTTTTGGACATGTCCGAGCCTTGAAAAAATTTATAAAGATGTATTTCAAACTTTTTCTGTACTTTTCAATGTTAGTTTCAAGCCCAATCCCTTGACTGCCATGTTTGGTATTGTTGAGGATAGTATTACAAAACTGAAGCCATCTAATTTGTGGGTTTTGGCCTTTATGTCTCTTTTGGCCAGGAGAGTGACCTTGCTCAAATGGAGGGAGGCTGCCCCATCTACTCATGTTCAATGGCTATCTGAAATTATGTTGTGCCTTGATCTACAGAACATTTATTGTTCGATTTCTGATTCTAAACACGATTTTCTAATGTTATGGGGACCCTTTCTGAGTTATTTTCATAATCTTTGAACTCATATTAAAGTATGGGTCTGAGCCTTTATTAATATAATATTATATGGTAAGGTATTTTTTTCCTTTCTCTCCTATTTTTTTTTTACCAACCAACTCATTTTGGTAGTGGGCATAGATATTTAAAAATAAAATACAAGTATGCTATTTCATTCCATTTTATAATTCAATCTTTTTTTCTACATGATTGATTTGGAATATGGGATACTGTGATCATATTACTATGATTTAAATTAAATGTAATTTGTGTTACTTATATCCTTATGAATTTTGTATTTGTATTCATGCAATTTATATATTATTAATAAAAATATTGAAAGAGAATGGTTTCGGCTTGAAACGTCGACCGTACTTTTTTCCATAGATGCTGCCTGGCCTGCTGAGTTCCTCCAGCATTTTGTGTGTGTTGTAAAGCTTTAAAAACAATTTTTTTCATGTTCAATTAGGCAGAATTAGGAACTTGGCTCATCCAGTCTACTCCTCGATTTTGTCATGGCTGATCCAATTTTCCTCCTAGCCCCGATATCTTTACCTTCTCCCTATACCCCTTCTTGCCCTGACCAGTCAAGAATCTATCAATCTCTTCCTTAAATATACATAAAAACTTGGTCTCCACAGCTGCCTGTGGCAAAGAGTTCCACAGATTCACCACTCTCTGACTAAAGGAATTCCTCCTCAGCTTCATTCTAAAAATATGCCCCTCTATTCTGAGGCTGTGTCCTTTGATCTTAGACTCTTCCACAGGAAACAGCCTCTACAAGGGACAGTTTTTAAGAAACATCTGAAAGGAAGAAAATGGAGAAGCATAGAGAATGAGGAAATGAATTGCAAAGTCTGCTGCCTGGGCAACTGAAAGAACACTTTTCATTGGTGGAAAGATTTTAAATCAGAAATATCAAAGTCAAAAAGACCAGATTTCAAAGCCAGAGTAGAACAAACAGTTGTGCACATTTTACAACAAAAGCTACTGTATGTTTAATAATGTTGAGTGAGGAATAGATATCATCTAGTGGATTAGTGATAAAGCCCAAAAGCTCTTCCCATCTTCTTCAAAAGAGTGTGGCTATTTACTACATAGAGTCATGGAATGTTAGAACACTACAGGACAGTAAAATTTCCTTTGGCCCATCTAGTCCTTGCCAAGCTATTATTCTGCCTGGTCCTATTGAACTGCACCTGTACTATAGCCCTGCATACCCATCCCATCCATGTACCTATCTAAATTTCTTTTAAATATTGAAATCAACCCTGCATCTGCCACTTCTGCTGGCAGCTCATTCTACACTGTCACTACCCTTAAAGTGAAGAAGTTCCCCCTCATGTTCCCTTTAAACATTTCACCTTTCACCCTTAACTCATGACCTCCAGCTTTAGTCTCACCCAACATCAGTAAAAAAAAAGCTTGCTATCTATATCTCTCATAATTTGTACACCTCTATCAAATGTTTGCTTATTCTCCTACATTGCAAGGAATAAAGTCCTAATCTATTTAACCTTCTCTTATTACTCAGGTCCCACAGAATGTTGACAATATTTCAGCTTAACAGCTCACCAAGCTGATAGCACCTTAGGGCACCCATCTCTTAGTTCTTGGTTTAGATATGCAGGTGTCTAGAGTGTGATTTGAACCCCTGCTTCTTCAGTTCAAAACTAGGATGCTATTAACTAAGTCACAACTAACACAACATCATCTCCATCAAGAAGGAAGGCAAGAAACTGCTGAAGTTGTAGATCTCAGTTCATTCATAAATATGCCATTAAGAGGAGTCTTATCTAACTGACAAAATTAAGTTTTGATCTGAAAGTTGGATTGCTGCTTGCCAGTTTGATGTCAAAGTTCAAAGTAAATTTATGAATTTATGATCAAAGAATGTATGTGTATATATATATATATATATCACCATACACAATCCTGAGATTGGTTTTCTTGCAGGCATACTCAGTAAATCCAAGAAATATTGTTGAATAATTGCACGCCACAGGACAGAAAACAACTAACGTGCAGAAGACAGTGCATTATGCAAAACTAGAAACAAGTATTTAAACAGTGGTGGGAGAATTATGATGCTATTAGACAGGAAGTTGAAAGTATAAATTGGAAATGGATGTGCTCAGGGAAACACACAAAGGAAATGTGGATGTTGTTTAGGGAGCACTTGTATGGTATTCTGGATGGGTTTGTCCCACTGAGGAAGGGAAAGGATGGTAGGGTGGTTTTTATAAATGATTTAGATGAGAAAATGGAAAGCTCTGTTTCTAAGCTTGCAGATGACACAAAGATTGATGCTGTTGTGGATAGTAGAAGGTTGTCATAGAATGCAGTAGGATATTGATAAGGCACAGAGCTGGGCTGAGAAGTGACAAATGGAGTTTAATCTGGAAAAGTGTGAAGTGATGCATTTTGGAAAGTCGAACTTAAACTTAGAGTACAGGGTTAATAGCAGGATTCTTATCAGTGTGGAGGAACAGAGGGATCTTGGGGTCCATGTCCATAAATCCCTCAAAGTTTCAGCACAGGCTGATAAGGTGGTTAAGAAGGCTTATGCTGTGTTGGCCTTCATATAGTCAGGGAGACTGAGTTGAAGTGCCACAAGGTAATGTTGCAGTTCTGTAAAACTCTGGTTAGACCACACTTGGAGTATTGTGTTCAGTTTTGGTTGCATCATTATAGGAAAGATGTGGAAGTTTTAGAGAGGGTGCAAAGGAGATTTAGCAGGATGATGCCTGGATTAGAGGGCAAGTCTTTTGAACACAGGTTGAGCGAGCTAAGGTTTTTCTGTCTGGAGCAAAAGAGGATACTTCAGGGATGATTTAAGAGACAATTAGGTAGGTACATGGATGAAAGAAAAATGGAGGTCTATGTGGGACAGGAGCATTAGACTGATCTTGGGGTGGAACATAACATAGGACAATAGCACGGTACAGGCCACTCAGCCCACTATGTTATGCCGACCTTTTATTCTAAGATTAATTTAGGTTAAAAGGGCAGTACAACTGTGGACTGAATGGTCTTTACTGTGATGTACTGTTCTATATTCTGTTATCTATATCAATTAATTTTGGGTGTATGGGGTATGGAGGGAGGGGCAGCACCTCTGGTGAAGGGGTTTGTCGTATCCATTCTGTGCAGCTCACTCACCTTTGGTCCCCACCAGACACTCAGCTCTCATCTATGGCTCCAAGCAGCTGTTTGCATGTGACAGCAGCCACATCCTGCTACACTGCTTCAACAGGCAGGCTAAACCAGCTGAGGGTAGCTGGCGGCCTCCGACCCCAGCGAGTCAGGGACATGCTTGTCCCAGCATGGGAAGTCAGCTCTGGTAGACTGGGCAGATGTGATTTACACTGAGTACTGTGTGGCTGGGCATAGCTCAAATGCCATCGATAAATTGCTGACAGTGCAGCCATTGTTGCTGTAGTCTCAGGTGGTGACGAGAAGGCGTACGGGAGTGACATATGGAGGAGTGGTGCCGCAGCAACGACTTGGCACTCAACGTCAGTAAGATGACAGAGCTGATTGTGGACTTCAGGAAGAGAAAGACGAAGGAACACACACCAATCCTCATAGAGGAATCAGAAGTGGAGAGAGTGAGCAGCTTCAAGTTTCTGGGAGTCAAGATGTCTGAGGATCTAACCTGGTCCCATCAAATTGATGTAGTTATAAAGAAGGCAGGAGAGCGGCTATGCTTTATTGGGAACTTGGGGAGGTTTGGCACGTCAATATGTGCACTCAGAAACTTCTGTGGTTGTACCGTGGAGAGCATTCTGACAGGTTGCATCACTGTCTGGTATGGAAGGGCTACTACACAGGATGAAAAGAAGCTGCAGAAGGTTGTAAATCTAGTCAGCTCCATCCTGGGCACTAGCCTACAAAGTACCCAGGACATCTTTAGGGAGTGGTGTTTCAGAAAGGCAGCATCCATTATTAAGGACATCCAGCACCCAGGGCATGCCCTTTTCTCACTGTTACCATCAGGTAGGAGGTACAGAAGCCTGAAGGCACACACTCAGTGATTCAGGAACAGCTTTTTCCCCTCTGCCATCCGATTCCTAAATGAACATTGAATCTTTCGACACTACCTCACTTCTTTTTTAATATACAGTATTTCTGTTTTTGCACATTTTAAAAAATCTATTCAATATACATAATTGATTTACTTGTCTATTTATTAATACTATTATTCTTATTTTATTTATTTTTTTTCTCCCTGCTAGGTTATGTACTGCATTGAACTGCTGCTGCTAAGCTAACAAATTTCACGTCACATGCCGGTGATAATAAACCTGATTCTGATTCTGAAGGCAGTTCTGCAACGCTCTCTGGAGAGCAAAGGACATGACAAGGCACAGAAGATTTCCTGGTCACCCACTGCAACCAAGTAAGACCCCAGTGTGTGACACTTGCTCGTATCACTGCACTCTGATTCTGAGGTCAAGAGAGTGGAAATGCCCTAGTGCAAAAGGTTTTTCTACTTTAAAGACTCTCCTGCGCAGGTTTGCTGTCATCGACGAACATGACGGACAGTTGCCATATTAAATAGAAGTAAAATGCAAATTGGTGTCCTGATACAATGTACTGTGAAGTGGATTATAATTAGGTAATTACTTTGGGCAGATTTTACTATCTCACAGATTGGAAGAAGGACATGAACGCAGTCAGTGTGATTCACAACATCATCGAATGGACACTAGGTTACATTATTTTACTTTCAGTCCACTTGATCAAAGAGTCATCTGAGTCAGCCTCTGACGATCCCTTTGGTTTACAGCTTTTCTTTAGATTGAGATGAAGCACAAACACTCAGTCTTGGATCTGGCAGGCTTGTCTGACTATGGCCAACATCCAGTTAGTTGCTTGTGATCACTGTTCTTCTAATGATATTTCTCTACAAGCACTAGATGAATGGGCAGATGGGCTTGCAACTCAATGCGAGATGTGGGTTCTATAGACTCCTAATATTGTGCTTGAGCTTGGATAACATGTAAAATAAACAATTTCCATCTACTCTATTCCTTGCTTGAAATGGTTCTGTATGGTTTGATGTATCAAGCAGGGGAATAATGTGTGATCAATGTGATGTGGTTTCACTCAAGTTGTTAATGCATCAATCCAGTTTGTCACAGACCCAAGATGTTGGCAGTTTCTCTTTACACAATTGTAGCCCCACTTGTTGTGTTTTACCAGAACTCTGTTTTGAATCGAGTTTGATTTGATCATTGCTGCAGCTGTGCTAATACAAAATTTGAAGACCAGTCATTTATTTTTATTTCATTACAAGTTAATTATTCCAACACAGATTACAAGGCTCAAGTCACGTAGATGAACATTTTTCAGTGGCCCCTTGTTGCTGTGCAATGCACACTAAATGCTGGAGGGATTCACTAGTGGAGGGGAATAAACAGTCGATGTTTAAGGCCGAGTCCTTTCATCAGGATGGGAAAGGACAGGGGAGGGGTGGGGGATGAAGCTAAAGTAAAAAGCTGGGGCAAGGGGAAGGAGTACTAGCTGGCACATGACTGGTGAGGGGGAAGTCGGGTGGGTGGAGGAGAGGGGGAGGATGAAGTAAGAAGTTGGGTGGAGGAGGTAAAGAGCTGAAGAGGAATGAATTTGATAGGAAAGGAGAGTTCGTCATGAGAGAAAAGGAAGGAAGAAGAGTTCCAAAGGGAATTGATGGACAAGTGAGGGCCCTTCATGTCTTGTTGCTGAATTTTTGGAGGTAGTTGTGGATAAGATATGTGTGAAGCAGGACTGGATGGTTCTGTGTACACCTGAGACAGTCTTCCTCACAGTCTCTTATCCTTTCCCTTTTGTTAAGAAATTACCTAGAGCTCCTGTAACTGACTAAAGGAATTTTCTTTCTAAGTTAAAGTTCACCATGATGCAATTGTGATATTTTCTGCTTGTTGACCAGCTGAGTGTCTTTAACACAAGGAGAGCCTGCAGCTCTGTACAATGTTTGACCCTTTAGACTGCTACAAGGAACATTTATAACATCAGGCATTCAGAGGTTGACAGAAGTATTGAGCCAGCCATTGTTCTTTATTGAGCAAAGCAAGCACGATCATTAATCTGCCTGCAAGGAGAAATCACTAAAATCCTACTTTATACATATCTTCTGTTGGTTTTGGCTTCCGGGTGTAAAACATGTCAGATCATACGTTATATGTGGGCAGCATGGAACTTAACTTGAGTTGAAGATTAAAAATTAACTTTATTTGTCTGGTATGGGGGGTGGTGGCTACTGCACAAGATCAAAGTAAGTTGCAGAAATATGTAAAATTAGTCAGCTCCATCATGGGTATCAGCCTCCATAGTATCCAAGACATCTTGAAGGAGCGGTGCCTTAGAAAAGCAGCGCCATCATTAAGTACCACCACCACCCAGGGCATTCTCATTGTTACCATTGAGAAGAAATTACAGAATCCTGACAGCACATGCTCAGCTTCTTCCTTTCTGCCATATGATTTTTAAATGGACTTTGAATCCATGAACACTACCTCACTGTTTTTAATTTCTGATGTTTTTTACACTATTTATTTTAACTTAACTAGACATCTATACTTACTGTAATTCAGTTTCTTTTTTCTTGATATTTATTTATCATGCATTTCATTGCCTTGCTGCTGTAAAGTTAAGAATAGATAGAAAATAGGTGCAGGAGTAGGCCATTCGGCCCTTCGAGCCTGCATCACCATTCAGTATGATCATGGCTGATTATCCAACTCAGAGAACCCTGTACCTGCTTTCTCTTCATACCCCCTGATCCCTTTAGCCACAAGGGCCATATCTAACTTCCTCTTAAATATAGCCAATGAACCGGCCTCAACTGTTTTCTGTGGCAGAGAATTCCACAGATTCACCACTCTCTGAGTGAAGAAGTTTTTCCTCATCTCGGTCCTAAAAGGCTTCCCCTTTATCCTTAAACTGTGACCCCTCGTTCTGGACTCCCCCAACATCGGAAACAATCTTCCAGCATCTAGCCTGTCCAATCCCTTTAGAATTTTATACGTTTCAATAAGATCCCCCCTCAATCTTCTAAATTCTGTGAGTATAAGCCTAGTTGATCCAGTCTTTCTTCATATGAAAGTCCTGCCATCCCAGAAATCAATCTGGTGAACCTTCTTTGTACTCTCTCTATGGCAAGAATGTCTTTCCTCAGATTAGGGGACCAAAACTGCACACAATACAAGCTTCACTACATATGCCGGTGATATTAAACTGATTCTGATTCAGATGTACATTGAAATATTAAATATGGATTTGCATCAACAGCCCACACAGTCGGAGGATTGTGCTGGGGTGGGGGCAGCCTGTAGGTGTCCCAATGCTTCCGGCGCCAACATAGCGTGCTCACAACTTACGTAACCTGTACATCCCTGGAATGTGGGAGGAAGCCAGAGCTCCTGGGGTAACTCATGCAACCACTGGGAAGGTGTTCAAAGTCCTTACAGGCAGTGTTGGGAATCAAACCCTGATCAGTGATCGCTGGCCCTGTAAAGCGATTAAAATAATTGCCACACCACTGTGCCACATATACGTAAAGTTATATATGGTTGTTATGGAGCAGAACATCAGCTCCATCCTGAAGAAGGCCCAGCAGCGGATGTATTTCCTGCGGCTCTTGAGGAAATATGGTCTGCCTCAGGAATTGCTGCTGCAGTTCTACACTGCAGTCATTGAGTCTGTCCTGTGCACCTCCATCATTGTGTGGTTTGGAGCCGCCACCAAGCAGGATAGAACCAGACTACAGCGCACAGTGAGGACTGCCGAGCGCATCATTGGAGCCTCCCTGCCCTCTATTGTGGACCTGTACTCTTCCAGGTTGAAGAAGAGGGCGGGGAACATCATAAAGGACTCCTCCCATCCTGCGCACGGACTGTTTGATCTGCTTCCGTCTGGTGGGCGCTTCAGATCCCTCCAGACTAAGACTAATAGGCCCTGGAGAAGTTTTTTCCCTACTGCGGTCACTTTGCTGAACAGTTAACTGCCGGTTAACTGTCGGCTAACTATTACTTGGATTGCACTACCTGTATGTATAATCTATATTTTCATTTATATTTATCATTATTATTGTTATGAGCAGAGAGACAACATCTGCCGGAAGTAAATTCCTTGTATGTGCATAGGTACTTGGCGATTAAAGTCTGATTCTGATTCTGATTCTGATTCTGATGAAGGCAAGAGTACACAGCGGTAGAAGTGAGACCCATTACAGAGGCAATTCTTTCCTTCCTTTCTCCCCCCACAGTCGGGACAGTGGAGTGCTCCTGCTCCCACAGGAAGTGATCGGGATGCAGCTTCTTACAGGCCATGCTAGGGAGCTGGAGCTGGAGCCGGATGACCTTTGCATCATTCCGGAAGCTGACGGGTTGATGGATAAGTGATACAGGGAGACAGTTGCACTATGGTGACTGTCCGGGGGCTAGGCAGCCAGTTCAGGGTATACTTGTGGCTGTTCCCCTCAACAACAGGAATGCAACTTTGGATGCTGTTGGGGGAGCGGGGGGGGGGGGGGGGGTGAGCTAGCAGAGGAAAGCTGCAGTAGTCAGGTGTCTGACAATTAATCTGGCTCTGTGACTCAAAAGGGAAGCGGGGAGAAGAAGAAGCGAGCTATGGTGATAGGGAATTTATTGGTTAGGGGAACAGACAGGAGGCTCTGTGGACGAGAGTGATATTTGCATCTAGTATGCTACCTCCCAGGTGTCAGGGTCAGGGACAGCTCGGATCAAGTCCAAAGCATTCTTAAAGGGGAGGGTGAGAGCCACATATCATGATTCATGTTGGTATCGATGACTTAGGCAGGAAGAGTGATGAGGTTCTGCAAAGTGAGTTCTGGTAGTTTGGTTAGGGCCTCCAGGATGTTGATCTCGGGATTGGTACCCATGCCATGTGCTAGTGAGGCTAGAAATGGGAAGGTAACACAGTTTAACAAATGGCTGAGGAGATGATGAAGGAGGGAGGGCTTCAGATTTTTGGATCTTTGAACTCTCTTCCAGGGAAGCTGGCACCTCTACACCTGAACTGGAAGGGCACTAATATCCTTGTGGAATGTTTTCTCCTACTGACTTGGGAAGGAGAGGGGCTATGACACTTTCAAGGAATTATGAATCTGTATTTCCCGATTCTGTTGTTAAGAAAACTCCTCAGTGCCCTACTGTTAGGCCTCCCAATAGTCAGTGAGGTTTAGGAGAGTGAGTATGTAGAGTACTAACCGACAGTTGCCAGACAAATAAGGTTGTGTTAGTTGGTGATTTCAACTTTCCAGATATTGAGTGGGGCTTCCATAATGTGAAAAAAAGAATGGATGGGATAAAGTTTGTCAAATATGTTCATGAATGTTTCCCTAATCAATATATAGAGGTCTCAAGAGAGAGTGTGATGCTGGATACCCTATTAAGAATGAGACAGGGCAGGTGACAGAAGTGTGTGTGTGTATAGAAATGCACTTTAGATCTACTGATCATAATTCCAATAGTTCCAAGGTAACTGTGGAGAAGAATAAGACTAGTCCTTGTGTTAAGATTCTAAACTGGAGCAAAGGCAATTTTGATGGCATCAGAAAGGATCTGGCAGGTGTGGATTGTGACAGGTTGTTTTCTGGCAGAGGGATGTTTAGTAAGTGGGAGGCCTTCAAAAGTGAGTGTGTATGTTCCTGATAGAATAAAAGGAAAGGCTAAGAGGTTTAGGGAACCTTGTTTTTTTGAAAGATATTGAGGCTGTGGTTATGAAGGAGAATGAGGTACCTGGCAGGTATAGGCAGCAAGGAACAACTGAGGTACCTGAGGAGCATAAGGAATGCAAGAGAACATTTAAGGAGGAAATCAGGAGGGCTAGAAGAAGTCACAAACAAGATAAAATCTGCAGATGCTGGAAATCAAAGCAACACACACAAAATGCTAGAGGAACTCTGCAGGCCAGGGAGCCTCTATGGAAAAGAACCCTGCTGAAGGGTCTCGACATTTTGGGCTGCAACCCTTCAGCAGGGCGAAAAGAAGTTCTGGCCAACAAGTTGAAGAAGCACATATAATGGTTATGATTCTGACCTTATCTTCTGGACTTCAAAAAAAATTAAGATCAATGAAAATTAGATTGATTTTGTGTTGTTTTATAAAACAAACAGTTACGGTTCAGCTACACATTATTCTTCTTTCCAGATACTCATTTCCATCAATTTTACAGCATAATCCAAAGTCAAATTTAGCCAAATTGCTTCTGGCAGACACTGCTGAGAAACTGTTTAACCATGATCACTAGTAAATAGAACACTAAAATGATGATCATCAAAAAAATTTACTCCTGGAACACTGCAGTTGGATCCATACTGTGGGAGCTCACCAAGGTACAACTGACTGAACTCCCAAGCCAGAATCAGGTTTAATATCACCGGCATATGCCATGAAATTTTTTAACTTAGCGGCAGCAGTACAATCCAATACATGATAATGGAGAGATAGAAAACTGTGAATTACAGTAAGTGTATATATATTGAATAGTTAAATAAGTAGTGCTAAAAATAGAAATAAAGAAGTGGTGAGGTAGTGTTCCTGGGTTCAATATTTATTCAGAAATTGGATGGCAGAGGGGAAGAGACTGTTCCAGAGTCATTGAGTGTGTGCTTTTGGGCTTCTGCACCTCCTTCCTGATGGTAGCAATGAGAACAGGGCATGAGCTGGGTGATGGGGGTCCTTAATGATGGAGGCCGCCATTTTGAGGCACTGCTCCTTGAAAACATCCTGGATACTATGGAGGCTAGTGCCCATGATGGAGCTGACTAATTTTGCAACTCTCTGCAGATGGTGATGCAGCCGATGATTTCTACTACTGTCATGCAGATGGATATGCCCTGTCAGTAATTTCCTACTTAATCCCATAACATTCTGACTCAGAAAGACATTCATTATTTATTCAGCATAGGTGAGTCAGATATTGAAAATTCCTTTTAAAGAACCCTGAGGTAGAACTTAGACCACGAGGGCTGCAGTGATTCAGGGCATAATGTTATTGTGCCAGCAACCCAGGTTCAATTCCTGCCACTATTTGTAAAGAGTTCGTACGTTCTTCCCATGACCATGATGGTTTCCTCCAGGTGCTCTGGTTTCCTCCCACATTCCAAAGAAGTATGCATTACTAAGTGTTTAATATCTCAATAATATTTTAGTAATCTTGTATATATACATAGTTTGTTTAAATAATTAATCATGGATTATATGTAAAAATGTATGAATTGCATATGTCATCATGCTTCCACATGATACATGCACAACCTCACTTAATGTAAAGACAAAGTTACACCCGTATTTCACACTGCCCGCATCTTCATTTGGATTGATTTAATGTTAATTGGTCACGTGGGTGTATTGGGCGGCATGGGCTTGATGAGGTGGAAGGGCCATTTACTGTGCTGTGTCTCCAAATAAATAAAAATGAAGTTAAACGGTCATAGCTCTGGATTCCTAAAGAAATACAGCACAGAAACAGGCCTTTTGTTCTACTGATTCTGCAGCAGCCACCAACCCCCCATTTACTCTCACTCCACATTCATCCCATTTTTTATTCTGCCCAAATTCCCATCCACTATTGATACCCTTTACCCACCCTCAAGTTAGCAGTGGCTAGTTAACCTGCTTGGCAGCGTAGCAGTGAGCACAATCGCATTACAGGGCCAGCTGTCAGACTGGAGTTCAATTTCTGTGGCTGTCAGTGAGGAGTTTGTACGTTCTCCCTGTGATTGCGTGTGCTTCTTCCGGGTGCTCCAGTTTCCTCCCACATTCCAGAGACGCTCAGGTTAAGGTCAGTGACTTGTGGACATGCTATGTTGCCGCTGGAAGTGGGGTGATAATTGTGGTGGCCCAGCGCAATTCACTGTATGTCTCAATGTACATATGACAAATAAAGGTAATCTTTATCTTTAAATCATTGAAAGTGAAGCACCTGAAATAAATTCATCATGTTACAGGGAGAATATGTAAATTCCACACAGATAGTACCTAATGCCATGCTTGAACTTTGGTGTCTAGAACAACGAGAAAACACTGTTGAAACTGTGCAACTGTGCCACCTTAAAATGCTTTCACAATCACCTTGTTGAAGAAAATCAGGGCTGAAAATTAATTGCTGGCTTTGGAGTGACGTCAGACTCCTTGTGATTAGCTTAAGCTCAGCTTTATTTATCCCACGTACATCAAAACACAGTGAAACAGGTCGTTAAACTGAAGAGATTCTGCAGATGCTGGAAATACAGAATAGCACGTACAAAATGCTAGAGGAACTCAACAAGTCTGGCAGCATCTATGATAAAGAATAAATAGTCAATGTTTTGGACTGAGTCTTGATGGAGGGTCTCAGCCCAAAACATCCTCTGCTTTTTCCATAGATGCTGCCTGACCTGTTGAGTTCCTGTAGCATTTTTAAATGCATTGTTATACATTGAAATGCATCATAACATTAAAAAAAAGCTGGTGTGACATATAAAAGCCATGTCCCTTTTATACCCCATACAAATAATTTATAATTATATTTCATGCTTATTTGTAATTCATGCATATTTCATCCACAAGTGGATGTGTATTCACATGTATAGGTGATCACATATTCCAACTGTCCACGAAGATGAAATATCTACCTTAGTTGCAACAAAGGCGTATATTTCTGTTTTGAATAATTCATAATTGAATAAATTGTAAAATGATGGCCTTTATTAAGTAAGATGGTGGTTATATTAATTTTGCTTCTTGCATCAGAATCTAAATAAAATCTGCTTTAGCAAACAAGGAGGCAGCAAAAAAAAAATTAAAGGAAAAATCCCAGTTTATCATTGGCCATTAGTTGTAGCTGAGACAAAGAGATCTTCATCTCAGTTTTCCACAACCATTAATAATACATGATTCTGAAAACAAGAGTTGCAAGAGCAGTTAAAAACAACAGTTCTGACAGAGTAAAACTCAAATCTCGGGGTCCAATATGTCAAGATGACAGGTAATACTGTTTAGACAAGGCATTGTCTTTTGAAAGTAGGCAACAGCATGACAAAAGAATAAAGCGCCATTACAGAGTCCCATCCCAAGATTCCAAGATTGTTTATTACCATTCATCAGTACACAAGTGTAAAGGAGAACAGTATGATTATTATTCTGGATGCAATGCAGCATGAAAAACACAATAAGCTTAAAAAACAGTGCAAAGAACATAAAGATAAATTCATAAGGTTATCTTACACACATAGACTGATTGTATATACATAGAGTGAGGCTAGGTGCAGGAGTACTGGCACATAAGATGGCTCTTGGCAGGTCACCTTACGTACAAAATTGATTCAGGAACAGCTTCTTTCCATGTTCCCATCTGCCATCTGATTTCAGAATGGATTTTGGACCCATGTACACTACCTTACTACATTTTTGCACCACTTATTTAATTAATTAATTTAACTATTTTATATATATAAAATGTACTGCTGATGCAAAAACAACAAATTTCATGACATGTGCCAGAGATATTAAACCTAATTCTGACTTAGTGGCGGCGAGGTGGGTTAGTGGATGGAGGTGTTGCTCAGCCTGATGACTTTGGGGAAGGGGGGGGCAAGTAATTGTTTTTGAGTTTGGTAGTCCTGGTGAGCAGGGTGGGTGGGAATCTTCCTGATATTGCTGGCCACTGTACAGCACCTTTCTGTATATATGTCATTGATGATGGGTGTGCTGGAGCCAGTGACGTGTTGGCCAGTTTTGACTAACGGTCGTAGAGTACCCCCAACCCCGACCACCACGGTGTTGTGTCAATAAGACACAGTGATGCCGCACGTTAGGATGCTCTCAGCCCTCATTCTTTTGAAGGTCTTGAGCACGGTACTGATGAATATAGTCCAGCTCTCTTCAGCCTTCTTAGAAGACAGAGGCGTTGGTGAGCTTTCCTGACTGTGGAAGATGTGTTCTGGGACTATCAGAGATGTGCATTCTCAACAGTTTGAAATTGCTCGCAGTTTCCACTGCAGTGCCACTGACGTGAAGAGGGGTGTGAGTGGTGCGAGTTCCCCTGAGGTCGATAACCATCTCCTTTGTCTTGTTGACATTGAGGAAGTGGTCACCTGATTGACTCCAGGCCTGGAGCTCTTCCACCTCCTTTTTATAGGCTATCTCATCATTATCAGACATAAGATGTTATTTAGCCACAAGAAGCTTCTTTTCACAGATCCTTTCACAGAATGATATTAATAAATAAATGTCTCTTCTTCATTCAAGATTTTAAAAAAAATATCATTTGCATTATTGGAAGTGTATCTGTAATGCAACAATTACAAAACAATCACATATTTTTCCATAAAAACACAAAAATGCTGGCAGAACTCAGCAGGCCAGACAGCATCTATGGGAGGAGGTAATAACAACGTTCCAGGCCGAAACCCTTCATCAGGAGTGAAGTAACATTGGATGGTCGAGGGGGGATAAGAAGTGGGGGGAGGGATAAAGTAGAGAGCTAGGAAGTGATAGTCTGGAGGGAAATGGGCTGGGGGAAGGTGGAGAATTATGGGAAATAAAAGAGAAAGAAAGGTAGGGCTGGAGGGGGGGGGGAGATTATAGTGAGGGGGGAAAAAGAGAGAGAAAGAGAACCAGACTAAAATTATAGATAGGGATGGGGTAAAGGGGGGGGCAGGGGTATTAATGGAGGTCTGTGAGTTGAATGTTCATGCTGGCAGGTAGGAGGCTACCTAGGTGGGAGATAAGGTATTGCTCCATCAACCTGCGTGTGGCCTCATCTTGACGGTAGAGGAAGCCATGGACAGACATGTCGGATTGGGAGTGGTCTGTGGAATTGAAGTGTGTGGCCACAGGGAGATCCTGCCACTGCTGGAGGACTGAGTGCCGGTGTTCGGCAAAACGGTCTCCCAGTCTGCGGCGGGTCTCCCCAATGTATAAATGCCCACATCGGGAGCACCGGATACAGTATACCACTCCCACTCCGATATGTCTGTCCATCGCCTCCTCTACCGTCAAGATGAGGCCACACGCAGGTTGATGGAGCAATACCTTATCTCCCGCCTAGGTAGCCTCCTACCTGCCGGCATGAACATTCAATTCATAGACCTCCGTTGATACCCCTGCCCCCCCTTACCCCATCCCTATCTATAATTTTAGTCTGGTTCTCTTTCTCTCTCTTTTCCCCCCTCACTATAATCTCCCCCCAGCCCTACCTTTCTTTCTCTTTTATTTCCCATAATTCTCCACCTTCCCCCAGCCCATTTCCCTCCAGCCTATCACTTCCCAGCTCTCTAACTTTATCCCTCCCCCCACTTCTTATCCCTCCTCGAACATCCCATGTTACTTCACTCCTGATGAAGGGTTTCGGCCCGAAACGTCGTTGCTACCTCCTCCCATAGATGCTGTCTGGCCTGCTGAGTTCTGCCAGCATTTTGTGTTTTTATTTATTTCCAGCATCTGCAGATTATCTTGTGGTATCACATATTTTTCCAGTCTGCTATCAAAAATTGTAAACTTGCTATTTAAACAGCATCAACTTCTAGGCAATAATAGTAAGCTTTATACGGACACATCTTTATGTCATCCTCCTGTCGTCATACTTTGTGAGCTAAATAGTCTTAAAGACAAAGGCAGATGCTTAATTCCTGCCTTTACTCATGAGGAAAGCACCATCACTTTGACTAAGGCTGAGCACATCGATGTAGTCATCCCTCAGCATCCTGTAATCAGAAATTACAAAGATTTCATGCACTTCGTCAACTATGTGATGTAACTTTGCACATATTTGTATAAATATACACTTTTTTAAAGCAGTACACTCACTAGTATTGCATCAGCTTTAAGATTGGGGTTCCGATTTCCACACTGTCTGTATGGAGTTTGTACATTCTCCCCGTGACAGCGTGGGTTTCCTCCGGGTGCTCTGGTTTCCACCCACAGTCCAAAGATGTACGGGTTAGAGTCAATGAGTTGTAGGCATGTTAATGTTGGTACCAGAAGTGTACCGGAACAATGCATGCTTATTTGATTTGATACAAATGATTCATGTCCCTTATATGTTTGATGTACATATGACAAACAATCTTTAAAGTTAAAGGATCTCTTTAATCTTTTCCATCTAAAATATCAGAGCAAAAATTTCACAACATATATGTCAATGGTATTCAACTTGATTCTGATTCAGATTCTGATGGGTAAAATATGAACACTTTGATGATTTAGGGAAAAAAGAGATTTGCTATTTTAAGCCTTTTTAAAATATTGATTGAAATGTAAAATGAATAAGTTGCCAAAGTTGATAATCACGGAAATACTGATCTGACTTAATGTTTAATGCAATATTTACAGGATTAATACATGAACAGAGAAAGTAAAGGTTATTTTTTTTTGTAATATGTGCATTGACTGACTAAAACATATATTGAAATGTAAGCTTTGCTTTTTCATTTAAAAGTATTTTTAAAAAATAATGTTTTATGTTTTGAAAAATACTGCACATATAATAGACATTGGGCCATACAGTGCCAGACTTCCTTAATAATAACATAATAATGCAGTGTGTCCTGGGATAATAATCTTGAAAGCTGGGTCATGGAATTTTAGTTTTTACAGTGGATGTGAATGATAAACTGAGATTAGCTTTATTTGTCAATGTACCGTACCTTGAAAATATACTGTGAAATGAGTCATTTTGCGACAATGACCAAGTCTGTGCTGGGGGCAGCGATCAAGTGTCACGATGCTTCTGGTGCGAACATAGCATGTCCAGAACCAACTAACCCTTACTGACCTGTACATCTTTGGAACGTGGGAAGAAAGCGGAGCACCAGAGGAAACCCACGTGGTCATGGAGGGAATGTATAAACTCCTTGCAGAGAGCAGCGGGAATTGAATGTCTTGGAGATGGGTTTGGAATTGGTCTATCATTGTCACATGTACCAAGATACAGTGAAAGGCTTGTCTTGCATACCGTTCACACAGATCAGATCATTACTACAGTGTATTGAGGTAGGACAAGGTAACATTGGTAACAGAATGCAGAATCAAGGGATATAACACGCGCAGTGGCCACACCCCGGTAAATCGTCTCGGCAGACGGGCCAAACCAGCTGAGGGTAGCCGATGGGTTTTCGACCCTCGGTGAGGTAGGGGATTTGCATATCCCAGTGTGTGAAGTCCGGCTCTGGCAGAGTGAGTGGAAGAGACCGATTAATGGTCCAATGGTCAAGAAGGCAGGCCAGCAGGTGTTGGTGGAGCGCTAAGAGCACGACAAGGCACTTAGACGTCATCCACTGCAAGAGGTGGTGATCTCTTTAAGCTCACCCGGCAGAAGGCAAAGGCAAACCACTGCTGTAACCTGCCGAGTGTATGATTTCCCAACATGTCAGAGCGGCATGGAGGGAAATCGTCCACCAAGTGGAATTTCCAGATGCGGCCTAATGACGAGATGGGGTAGGTGATAGGGAACTAATCCTATAACAGATGTATCTAAAGTTAGGATACATAAAGTTAGGATGTGAGTAAGGGATAAGAAATTTAAAGAGAATCTCAGAAAGATATTTTTCACCCATAGGATTGTTGGAATCTTGAACACACTGTATGAGCGAGTGGTGAATGCAGATACTCTCACAGAATTTAAGAAGTGTTTATGTGAGCACACCAAGGTATAATGGATTAGTGAGGATGGTTGTTTGACAGTCAGAAGAAGCATCTGTTTCTGTATTGCATGAATCTGTGGCTCTATAACCATCCTAGACAAAACAACACACGTAATTGGACCCAATCAATCACTCTAAAAATTCATTCCTTTCATCACCAGTACACACTGGCTGTTGTGTATAACACATGCACAACGAACTGCAGTTATTCATCCAAGCTATTTTGAGAGCACTCCCCAAGCTTGTGACCTCTGTCACCAAGAAGCACCAAGAACCTCTTACAGGTTCCCCTCCACGTTCCAACCACTTCTTCCATAACAACATTGGAAGTAATCTCAACAGAAGAATTGAATTAGTTGAAAAAGTAGCTGACAGCAACCTTCTCAGTTTAACGGCAGTTAGTTAACAAATGCTGGCTTTGCCAGTGTTGCCCACATTAAAAAAAAGCCCTAAAATAAATGGAGGCACTAGAATCTGCTGGAGGAACTCAGAACTAGAATCAGAGAATCAGATTTAGGAAAAAAATATGTGTATGAAAAAGTAGTCCTAAAAGAGAGCAACATTAGTGAGGTGGAGTTCATGGGTTTATAGTCTGTTCAAAGTTCTGACGGCAGAGGCGAAGCAGCTATCCCTAAAATGTTGTTTGTGTGTCTTCAGGCTCATGCACCTCTTCTTTGATTGTAGTAATGAGAAGAGGGTATTTCCAGGGTGGCTGTGGTCCCCACTACTGGATGCTGCCTTCTCGAGGCAAAAGCCTTTTGAAGATATCCTTGATAGTGAGGAGGTTGGAGCCCATGAAGGAGCTGGTTAAATTTACAACTCTCTGCAGCCTTTTCTGGTCTTTTGCAGTGGCTCTTCCATACCAGACGGTAATGTAACCAGTTAGAATGCTCTCTACAGTACAAGTTTGATGAGGTCTTTGGAGACATACCAAATCTTCTCAAACTCTTAATGAAATATACTGTAGCTTCTGGCGTGCCTTCTTCATAATTGCATCAATATGTTGGACCCAGGATAGATCTTCAGAGATGTTGACACCCAGGAACCTGAAGCTACTCATCCTTTCCACTGCTGACACCTTGATGAGTATTGGTGTGTGTTCCATTGAGCTTCCCTTCTTGATGTCTGCAATCAAGTCCTTGGTTTTACTGATATTCATTGCAAGGTTGTTGTTACGACCCCACTCAACCAGCTGATCTGTCTCACTGCTCATTGCCTGCTCGGCATCATTTAAGATTCTGCTGACAACAGTTGTGTTATTGGTGAATTTATGGATGGCGTTTGCGCTAAGCCTAGCCACACAGTGATGGGTGTAGAAAGAATAGAGCAGTGGATCCCGGTGGATGAAGCAGCATCTAGATACAGGAGCAGTAGGTACTGGAAGACACAAGTGACTGCAGATGCTGCCTGTCATGATGCAGGTTTTTGAATTGAAATGTCGACAATTCTTTTCCTGCATAGACGCTGCTCAACCCAATGAGATCTCCAACAGGCTGGTTGTTGCTATAAAGATGCTCTTCTCCCATTTTAATGAGTGGATTCTTGTGGGATTGGCTTTGAGTGACAACCATCCTAGCCTAATTATGTTGGCAAGGCACTAGCTATTTATAAAGACATTCCTACCAAGTCTAACTGTACCCAAGAGAAATACGACAGAGCTACTTGGCACCCCAGTACTTAACAGATCATTAGTGTTACTTAACTACAAATATAAGTAAGTAGAAATCTGCAGCCAAGTTTTGTTTAATGGCACCTTTGGGACCTAGAAACCAGGTGATTTTTTTTCTGGAATTTATCATTAATAGGGAAGCTAATGTATTCCAACACAACAGATGAGATGTTGGCCAAGCTGACAAGGTATGAGAAATATAACCAATACTATTTCATAACAAATTTTAGTCAGATTTACTCCTTCATCTTAAAAAAAAGAACAAGATTTGCACAACTGACTTCCCGTTATGCCGCTGGCATTTAGGGCAGCAGGGAAGGGCCTCTGTTCCTGTCTGCCTTTCTCTGTCCTCTCTTTTGCATCCCAAGTGTGGTTCAGGGTTCTCATTTCTGTCTCATACCATCGCACACAGTCATAGAAGGATTCTTCATTGCTCTTTCCGTAACAATTTTTGTTTGAACCAGCCAGAAATGTTAGCCCTGAGCTGAACCCCCGTACCTGGAGTACCGGTGGACTACTCTTAGTCTTACCCTTTGACCTGTTTGTTATAGGTGATCCTACCAAGAGCCAAAGTACAAGGCCCTGACTCCAGTCCGCACAGATATCCGGGTGATTGAAATGCGCAAGCCTCCAAACAATATGACGTTTGTGGTCTTCTTGGAATTAGATTTGCACAAGGGAATGGAAAAATCAATATTATTTTCAGATAGGGCTTAATTTTAGACATTGTGATTGCATAAATCCAAGACAGCTGATACAATTGAATACGGTGTTGATGGGATTTGCCAGCCAAAGGTATTTTGTTGTAATTCCTATCAGTGGCAGTAAAAGTCCAGTTCTGATTTCAATTAGATTTCTTTACACTTTACAACACCCTGTAGATTTCATGCTTAGGTCACTAAACATAAGTATTATATACTAAACAGTGCAGTCTGTCATTTGGTATACTTATTAATGTTGCAAAAGTCTTTAGTCAAAAGTCTCATGTGATTAAAGCTACATCATCCAGCCATATACTTGTCTTTGTGAAAAATGGCAGCTGTGGGTAATGTCAAAAAAAGGGTGTGGAAAGTAAAGATTATTGATTTTTTTAATTGAGTTTGACTGCAACTTGGTGTGAAATCTGATTTTCTAGGTATTGATCACAGCACTGAAATGAATTACTCCTACTACTCTCTAGATTTATAACAATCTTTAAAAGAGGTAGCATGTTCTTTAATTTCAAATTATTTCAGGAGCCTTGAGTCAATTATCAATACTGTATTGTATTGATAATTGACTCAAACACTGTACAGGGCAGCATGGTAATGTAATGGTTAGCACAATGGTTGACAGTACAGGTGACCTGGGTTCAGTTTCCGCTGCTGCCTGTCAGGAAGGTGTACATTCTCCCTGTGACAGCGTGGGTTTTCTTCTACACTCTAAAGTTAGTAGGTCAATTGGTCATTGTAAATTATCCAGCTAAAGTTTACAATCAAGCCAACACCTCAGCCATCTTGGATACATAGAGTCATTTTAGTTGCTGTGTTCTGATTAGGCTAAGATTAAAATTGGGGGTTTGCCGGGTGGCTTGGCTTGAAGGTCCAGAAGGGCCTATTCTGCACTATATCTCATTAAAATAAGAATTAACATTTTAAGTAATCATGCTGATAAACTTGATGAAGTTGTGTCCATTTACCAGCATTAAATAGTATTGGGTCTAAACCTTGTTTAATGCCTCTTCTGCCATATTGGTTCATAAGTTCTGCTTGCTTTGGTATGAACACACAATTGCTGAAAGAGCTTAGCAGGTTGGGCAGCATCTATGGAGAGAAATAAAGAGTCAATAGTTCGGGCTGAGACCCTTCATCAGGACTGGAAAAAGTAGATGGGGGGAAGAGAAGCAGTACAAGTTGGCAAGTGATAGATGAAGTTAACATTGGAAATGGCTTAAGCAGATAATCTGTGACTAACTGGCCTGATTTTTGATTGCTAACAGAGGAGGAATCTGTGAGTGGCCAATAACTGTGTGTCTCACTGTGGGAAGCGCTGTAACTGAAACTCTCGCTGGCCTTCTGCATTCACCTTGCTATCTCAATCTCCCTCAATGCTTTAATCGGTGATTAACGGGCACTTTAAATGGCAAAATGGAGTCAAACATTGGTTTCATGCCTTGTCTCTTTACATTGAGGCTGTCCAAGTACGTGCTTGCTCCTGGAATCTTCTCAGAGAGAGCAAAGTGCTGGATCACTCATACAATCTCAAAACTGTAACTCACAGACTCTAACAGTCCCAGAGACACATTTAAGGTGAAAAACAGCAGTAAAAGAAGTAAAAAGGATATTTTCATTTGCTCTCTGGAAGATGCTAACTAAGGGGCGCTTTGACTGGAGAGACACTCATCGAAAGAGCATCTGTGCTTGTGTGTTGTCCCTCTCTTCCGATGAATGTTCGTGACATAAAGACACTCTAACACCTTCCCTTATACAGAACAAAGAAGTTGAGAGAACTATGATGCAGTGTCAAATATTCATTATATTAACACTCTCTCATGACCTAAGCCCCACCACTTCAATATGGACCCAAGTCCACTCTAGCAATGGCCACCACAGCCAAAACTGAATTCTCAGGAGTCCATTACACTTTAGGATTCCACAAAAACACCAGGTCATTTGAATGGTTCAAAAGCACACCTTCCAATAGGAAATTACAGGCCTGAAATGGTCATTGCCTCGAAGAGTATATTTAGTAGAATTGTTAGTCATTTTGTTAGCTGCGTGCCAAGCATTGCCATGTCTAGCCAGCACCATCTTTGAAGAATCTTTGGAGAAAATTGCAAAATATAAACCTGGCCCACTGCCTGTGGAGATCATTTTTTGATTGACAGCTGCCTTGAGATATCCAACTGGTGTTTCCAGGAAATGAGGTTTTGTATTGTGTGGTCCACTTTGTGCTCTGCACCCATTTTGCAGACCAGCTTAAATCAGCATATGGGCTTCAGAATGAGAATCAGAATCAGATCAGGTGACATATATGTAATTTGTTGTTTAGTGGTAGCAGTACAATGCAATACATTGCTATAAATTACAAATAGATATAAAAATACAGTAAGTAGTGCAAAAGAAGAACAAAACTAGTGAGGTGACATTCATGGGTTCATTGTCCATTCAGAAATCTGATGGTGGAAGGGAAGAAGCTGTTCTTAAAATGTGGAGTGTGCATCTTCAGGTCCCTGTACTGCTTGCCTGATAGTAGTAACGAGAAGAGGGCATGTCCTAGGGTTGGGGGTCTTTAATGATGGATGCCAAATTTTTCAAGTTTCAACTTTTGAAGATGCTCTCAATGGTGGGGAGGCTTATGCTCATGATGGAGCTGACTAAATTTACAACCCTCTGCAGCTTGTTCAGTGGCTCACCTATACCAGATGGTAATGCAACCAGTTAGAAAGCTCTCTGCGATACATCTGGGGACATTTGCTTGAGTTTTTGGTGACGTATTAAATCTCCTCGTACGCCTAATGAAATCTAGCTGCTGGCGTGCTCTCTTCATAATTGCATCGATATGTCGGGCCCAGGATAGAACTTCAGAGATGTTGACATCTTGGAACTTGAAACTGCTCACCCTTTCCACTGGTAGTCCTTGTCCTATGCCTTGAGATATTCTTTCGATATGTCACAACCACCGTGCTTTCCATTAAAATCTTACCTCTCTCTGTTTTTTCTCTTTTTGTCAGCTTCTGTTAAAATTGGAAATGGCTTAAGTAGATAATCTGTGAATAACTTGTCTGGGATAGTGAAAAGTACATGATTTATAAGTGCTTTGGAGTTATGTGGAAGTCATTAATATTGCACTGTTACTAAATTATAATGAGATAAGAAGGCGTTGAGCTCAGTGGAAGTAACAGTAATAGCAATATCAACAACTTAATGTAGCAGGCATGAAAAATGGCCTTTTAGTAACCTTACACAGTCCTCAAAGGATTAATAATTAAAGACACTGTGTCACCTTCCCTCACACAGAGCAAAGAACTTGACAGAACCGTGATACAATGTCAAATATTCATTATATTAACACTCTCTCATGGCTTTATGGAAAGATTTAGTCATTCCTTTGAATATTTTCTGCCCCGCTCACTCTAGATTTTAAATCATTCTCTTGGGTCATTTTCTATGTGCATCTGAGGGTACTTTCAATTGTGTTGGTAGCTAGGTAAGTTTTCAATAATGCTATGCTGAAGAATGTTATTGATATTATATATCATTTCCACCTTCGGGACCATTCTCCGCTTTCATAACATCTCTCCTAAACGCATTAAGCAATAAAGCATCACAGCTTCAAATCGCATTTTAAGCTTAAATTAAGAGCAGTGTTTAAGGACAAATAAGCAAAAGCTAACAGTGACATAATTCATATAATGGTTTTAGGAACTGAGAGTAAATCAATGCACTACTTTCCGTGGAAGAATGGGAGTGAGTTTTTCTGGTCTAAATTCTGCTGGGCTGATCGCAACTTTACATCCGGAAGTCTATCATCATCATCAATTCCATCAGCAAGGACATCCATCATTTTTATATTTATTTGTTTATTTTGAGATACAGCACAGGATAGGCCCTACCAGCCTTTTGAGTTGTGCTACATAGCCTAATCACAGGACTACTTGCCTACTAACCAGTACATCTTTGGACTGTGGGAGGAAACCAGAGCACCCGGAAATACACACATGCTCCATGGGGAGGTTGCCAGGATTGAACTCTGAACTTTGGCGCCCTGATCTGTAATAGCGTCATCCATACTATGCTTTCTACTACTATCGGGTAGGAGGTGCAGGGGTCTTAGATCCCACACCATCAGCTTTAGGATCAGTTATTACCATTAACCATCAGACTCCTGAACCCCCATGGATAACTTCACATACTTTAGCACTGAATTGACTTTGCAGCCTATAGACTTAATTTCAAGGATTCTACAACCCATGTTCTCAGCTTAATTTATTTACATTTTTTATTGTTATTGCATGATTTGACTTCTTTTGCATATTGATTGTTTTGTTTTGTCTTTGTTTCTGAATATTTTTTCATAAATTCTATTGCATTTCTTTATTTTCCTGTGAATGCCTGCAAGAAAATTAACTGGAAGGTAGTATTTGGTGACACATTCATTCCTTGATAATAAATTTGCTTTGACTTTGAAAAGTATGGAAAAGAAGGTCCTCCTTTCTCCTATGCCTAATTATCTCCATATTCTATATCAAATGCTTCCTTCTTCAACTCTTACATTTCCCTTCATCATCTCATCTCATTTAAGCCCTAGAACTTGAACATCCAAGGGCTTAGTCCCAGCCTTGTCCCTTGTTCTGAGTGGGAACAGGGCCAAGGGTCATGGATCTGGTGTGTGTGAGTTTTGTCACAAAGTGCTGGCACATTGCCTCGGGTCTTACAACACCTTTGTCTGAATAATAGAGGAAGGCTAGGTAATTCAGAGCTATCGTTTGATCACCCCTGAGCATCAAATAGTGTTTACATTTTTTTCTTTTCTAACTGAGTACGAAGATTTTTGCCATCAGTGTTTTCTTTCTCAACTACTATTATGTCAGTTTAAAAATGAATGTTTGCTCTATCTGCAGTATGAGTAAATATGAATATTTAAATGCATATCTTTTCCATTACTTTCTTTTTTAAAGCAGCAGCTTTAAAAGTTCTGTTACAATACCACATGGAAGAAAGATGCTAATTTGAGTATAGAAGGATGAGAGGGATATCATTCAAAAGTATTGAATTTTGAAAGGCCTAGATAGAGTTGATGTGGAGAGGATATCTCCTATAGCGGGGAATCTAAAGCCGAAGGGCACAGCCTCAGAGTAGATGGATATCTGTTTAGACAGAGGTGAGGAGGAACTTCCTTAAGCAGAGGGTGTGATTCTATGGAATTCATTGCCTCAGATAGCTGTGGTAGTCAAGTCATTGGATATTTTAAAAATGGAGAGTGATAGGTTCTTCATTAGTAAAGGCATCAAAGGTTATGGGGAGAAGGTTAGAAAATGGAGTCGAGATGGATAATTAATCAGTCATGATGGAATGGTGTAGAAAACTCGATGGGCTGAACAGTTTAACTCTGATCCTATGTCTTATTGGCTTATGGCATCCCATGCACTCAGAGATTTCAACTGTTAGTTTAGCTCTGAAGCATTCAGGTTTTCCCCAGAGCATGGATATGGGGGTTGTCTTCAGAAGGACTGCATTGTGTCACTCCTTCTAAAGATATCACAGCAGGATGAATTTATGACAGTTGAATTGGTGACAATGAGATCAAGAAGCTCGGCTGAAATTGAGCAAATGTGAAAAGTCACAATAAGCTATAATTCAGAGGCAATTTTATGATGCGCACTAAAATCTCTTGATGTGAATAAGTTGTGTTCTTCATCACATTTATCCTTTAAAAAACAGCTGGAGGTTGATAGTCTTATTTAAGTGCCCTCAGGAGTAATGTTCCCTAAAATCAGAGCAGACTTCCAACCCAAGCAATAAAGGAAAAATGTGATTTTGATTGTAAACTATATGGCAATTGTACAAAGTGAATGTGGATTTGTGCATTAAATTGGGAATTACGGGAAAGGACCCAAGGGAATGGGGTGGCATGGCAGTGTAGCAGTTAGTGGAACGCTATTATAGCAGCAGCTGTAAGATCTGGGTTTGATTCCTGTCACTATCCGTAAGGAGTTTGTACGTTTCCCTGTGACCATGTGGGTTTCCTCAGGGTGGTCCAGTTTCCTCCTACATTCCAAAGACGTACACTTAGGATTAGTAGAATCAAGCTGATGTTTGCTCAGTACAATCATCACTAATTTGATTTGACAAAATGATGCATTTTGCTGTACGTTTCAATGTGCATGTGGCATCATGCTAATTAGATGTCTGCCCAATGCTTTCAGCATCTGGATATGTTTTTGGTATTGACAGGGGACACATAGATACCGTGTGCCAGGATGAGGAATGCTTGGCCAACAGCTAAATGAGATTAATCATTTTGATCTCTCTGCACCTAAATATTATTTCCCTCATTTTATTTTGCTCGGTGATGACTCTTCACTACGAAAGGCTGATGTGGCATCTTCATTTCTGCTCAGTGTAATCAAGCCCTGTATTTCTCATGTTCTCAAACTTACAGTCCACTTACATGTAGGATTAACAATGGCAAATGCAGTGTTAGCATTCATTTTGAGAGCAGGCAAATATAAAAACAAGGATGTAATGCTGTGGCTTTATACGTTTTTGGTTAGAGTGCATTTAGAGTATTGTGAGTACCTATTTAGCCCTAGCCTAATCACAGGACACTTACAAAGACCAATTAACATACTAAATGTAACGTCTTTGGGTTGTGGGAGGTAACCAGAGTACCTGGAGGAAACCCACGCGCAGGCATGAAGGAACTTGTTTACAGTGGACGCTGGTATTGAACTCTGGACTGTGATGCCCTGAGCTGTAGTAGAGTCGTACTAACTGCTACGCCACCTTGCTGTCCCGTAACTAAGAAAACATGCTGGCATTGGAGAGTCACGAGAATGATCCTGGCAATAAAAGGGTTAATGTATGAGAGGTGTTTGATGGCTCTGGGCCTGTACTCACTGACTTTAGAAGGATGAGTGTGTATCTTGTTGAAATCTATTGAATGTGGAAAGGCCTAGGTAGACTGCACATGGTGAGGATATTTCCAAACATGAGAAAGTCAAAGACCAGAGGCAATGTCCCTTTACAACAGAGATGAGGAGAAATGGTGGAGTTCATTGCAATAGAAGACTGTGGTGGCCAAGTTATTGTGTATATTTAATGTGAAGGTTGATTAGTAGTTGAGTAGTAAAGCTGTCAAAGTTTATGGGGAGAAGCAGTAGAATGGGATTGAGGGGGAGAATAAATCAGTCATGATCAAATGGAGGTGCAAACTCAATGGGCCAAATGGCCCAATTCTGCTGCTATGTCTTATGACCTGTTTGTTGAGTTAAACATTTGAAACAAAACACCCTCCTATTTGCAGTAAAGTCATCAGACCTGGTATATTTACTATAATCAAACTGCATCAAAGACAAAATGGCCTTGACACTCAGTTTCTGCTCTTCCAGGATCGGCTGAGATAACATACTAGGATGTATTTGTGGAAGGGCCATCAAACATCTCATCTAAACCCTTCTGCTGTCAAGGTGGGGAATGTCGCAGATGATATTTTATATTTCTCATATAATCTAATGGCATAGTGAAGGCCTTTCTGCCTGTTGTGTCTCAGAGCATTCCCCATCAATTTCATTCTCCTAATCGTAGAATTTCTCCAACCATACACCCTAATCAAGGGAGGTTTCCAGTAGTTAATTAATCTACCAACCAGTGGGAGGAGGCTGGAGCACCTGACGGAAAACAAAAGCACAGGGAGAAGGTGAAAACTCAACACAGACAGGAAAGGATTAGGATCAAGCCTGGAGCTGTAGGGATTGATCATAATCACTTTATTAGTTACCTCCTAATAAAATGGCCACTGAGTGTATTTTCATCCCTAGGCTCCCTGTGTTTTTCTTTTAATTAGTTTCTCTTTTACAGTATTTTTATTCAGAAGAAGAAAGAAGATTTACAGAGTGCAATACATAGATACATCTCAACATAAAGTATGTACATTCAGATATTGTAATAAAATTGATCAGAATGTTATATCATATCACATAAAGGTATACCACTTTGTAATCAAAAATTTAAAGATAGGTTATACATCAAAAAAGAAATATTTTATATAAAAAAGTCAACCCCCTACCAACTACCAAGGAAAAAAGCTGATAGATGATAATGGATAATTAGAAAAGAAACATATTCATTTAAGAAGAGAAGATAGAAATATACATAAAAGTTTGTGCACTGTTAAATTTTATAAATTGGAAAAGTAATTTAGGAAAGGTCCCCAGATATCATAAAAAGATTGTTTCGAATTTAAGACTGAGCAGCGGATCTTCTCTAAATTTAAATAAGACATACTATCAAGTAGCCATTGAAGATGTGTAGGAGGGGTAGACTCCTTCCATTTAAGCAAGATTGCTCTCCTTGCTAAAAGAGAAGTAAAAATTAGAACCTGTAGGTTAGGAGTATTTAAAGTTATATCTTCATTTGCAATAATACTAAACAAGACGGTAAGGGGATTTGGGTCAAATTGGACCCTAAGAAATTGTGAGGAGTATGGAATACTTCCCGACAAAACTTTTCAATTTTAGGACAAAACCAAAACATATGAATTAAAGAGACATCAGCAGAGTTGCATTTATTGCAAAGTGGAGAAACATTCGGGTAAAAACTGGACAGCTTCTGTTTAGAAATGTAAGCTCTATAAACCACTTTAAATTGTAGAAGAGAATGACGAGCACAGAAAGACGATTTATTAACCGGTTTAAGAATTTTATTCCATCTTTCATCAGAAATCTGACAATTTAGGTCATCCTCCCAAGCTTTTTTTATTTTATCTAAAAAGTCTTGTCTAGAATCAATCAAAAGGTTATAGATAGCGGTAATGGTTTTTACTGGTAATTAGTTTAATGTTTATGAGTTATAAAACATCACAGGTTTTACTTCCCAGTCCATCACAATCACTTACAAGGCTACTACACTTTGATAGTGGCATCAATGCCAGAACTCGGCAGGACAGCTGGCATGAATGCTGAAGGAAAGAGAGCTAACATTTTGGGTCAATGGCTCTTTGCTAGAATGCGGAAAATGTAGAAAACAGGTATTTGATAAATGACATAGAGTGGGGAGGAGTAGAAAGAGTAAAGGGAACATCTGTCATAAGGTGGGGATTTGGAGAAGATACTTGACACATATTGAGTCAAATAAGGAAGGGTGACAAAGGCATATGGATGACAGCAAATCTGTCTTGAGAAAGACAATGTGTATAAGGAAGTGTACTGAGAAAGTGTATAAGATGATGATGATGATGATGACAGGTATTGATTATGTGGATGGTCAGAGGCTTTTTCCCAGGGCTGAAATGGCTGCCACAAGAGGGCACAGGTTTAAGATGTTTGGGAGTAGGTACAGAGGAGATGTCAGGGGTAAGTTTCTTTTAAACGCAGAGAGTAGAGAGTGCGTGGAATGGGCTGTCGGCAACGATGGTGGAGGCAGATATGATAGGGTCTTTTACGAGATTTTTGGATAGGTACATGGAGCTTGGAAAAGTAGAGGGCTATGGGTAACCCTAGTAATTTCAATGTTGTGGACCAAAGGGCCTGTATTGTGCTGTAGGTTTTCTATGTTTCTAAAGTGTAAGCTTAAGAAACAAGAGGTAGAAGAACAAAGAAACAAAAAAAAACATGCTGAAATTATGAGATTGAGAGGACAATTATTAAACATTTGACATAAAGGAAAGTGTTTGGATAGACCAATAGATTAGGCAATGTTCATGAAGTGGAAACAGAGCGTAAAACAATAAACATAAACTGTAGATGCTGGAAGTCAGAAAGAAAAACCGAGAATAACAAAAGTAGGAGTATCTGTAAAGGACAGTGAATAATTTGAAGCATTTCTAAGAGTTTCAAAGCCTTTTCTGAAAGCATTGTTCCGGTGATGCACCATCAATAACTCTCCGAGATGTGAGGCGAGATACTGGCTTTAATTGACTGGAAGAAAGAACAAGCAGCAATTGACCACCATGCTACATCCTGGAGACTGAGGGCAGGGCTCAGGCCTCAATCGCCTTTATACTGGGGTCTGTGGGAGGAGCCACAGGAGCAGTCAGCGGGGGGGGGGGGGGGCGTATCCAGACAAGTATATGTAGTTCACCACATCCGGAAAGCACTATACAGCTACTAAAACAAAAGAGTTTCATGTATCTTAAAAGTTTCTTTCTCCAGGCAGTTAATCTGATCAGCCATTCTAGGGTAGCTACTCCACCCCATCCCCTTCAAACTAATACCTCCGTCACTGCACTGCACTGTAGACACTTAAAACTATTTTTATAATACTGTTTACATTGTAAATAGATGCTGCTATTTATGTATTTATGCACATTTAATTCTGTATCCCTACCTTAACCTCTAGCTTTATGTTTGTTTGTTTGTTTATTTATTTATTATTTATAATTGCTGAATGTTATTTTGGTTGCATGTCTCACCCTGCCCAACACTTCACAGCAAATTTGTAATAGATGTGAGTGTGTACGATGAATGAAGTTGATCCTTGATTTTCCCAGTTATGATAAAAGGTTAATTATCTAAAACTTTAACTCTTCAGGGATAGAGTCCCTGAAAGTGATTTATAGGTTGTTGGAAAATCTCAATGATAGGGCAAGTGAAGTTGAGTGAAGTTATCTCCTTTGGTTCAAAATTCTGATGGTTGAGGGTAATAACTGCTCCTGAACCTGTTACCAAGGCTTATTTAATAGCAGTTTCAATTCACTCAGAGTTGAACCACAAAGGCAGCACCTTTCTAGACATCCAAGGTTCTCTTATCTTTCCATCCCTCTCCTTCTTTCTAACAGGAATATACCTTCCCTGTAGTCTGTGCAATTGATATTTAAACACCATCCACATGTCTGATGTGACCTTGCCAGAAAAAAAATATGTTCCTAATTAACTCTTCCTAGTTTCTGCCTAATGCCCTTGTAATTTGCCCTACTCCAATTTCAAACACTCCTGCAAAGACCTTATCTATAAGGTCCTTATCTATAGATATACCGAAAGATAAGGAATTGTGATGAGGAGGTAGGTTCAAGGAGGAGCTGAGAGGAATGCTTTTTACTCAGACAGTCATGGGTGCCTGGAACGTGCTTGCCTGGTATGGTGGTGAAGGCACATACATTAGAGGCTTTTGAGAGAAATTTAGATAGGCACATGAATGTGAGGAAGATGGAGGGATATTGAAGGTAGGAGGGATTAGTGTTTGTGTACTTATGATTTAGTTCTTAGTTGGGTCAGCACAAATATTGTAAGCTGAAGGACCAGGTCCTGAGCTGTACTGTTCTATGTTCTACATATACGTGGAAATAATAAACAATAATATATACAATGTCAGGCACAAAAAAATCAACATGGTACAAGATTGTAGTGCAAATCTGAAGTAGTGCAAAAGGAACTGTTAATGCGACCATAATGGAATAACCAGGATTGCTGGAAGAGTATGGAAACATGGCAGCACCTCCAGGAAAGGGGTGTGTAAGAGGTGAGCAGTTCAGTGGTCTGATAGGTGTGGGGAAGAAGCTGTAAAGTGTGGTTGTCCTGGCTTCCAAGCTCCTGTATTTTCTCCCAAAAGGCTGATGAGAGAAAAGGGAATGGCCAGGGGACCGGCATCCATGATGATACTACTAGACCTCCTGATGCAGCACACCACGTAGATGGACTGGATAGAAAGGAGAGACGAGCCAGAGATGGAGTGGGCAGTGTTTACTGCTCTCTGTGTGCTCAATTAATCCAAAACAGAGTTTTTGCCACACCAGTCTGAGAAGCAGCTTTCTAAAGTGCTTCTATAAAATATGGACAGAATCCCCTTGGACATGCTGAATCTTTTCAGATGCCTATGAAAGCAAATATATTGCTGTGCTTTCTTTATCGCTGCATTAGTGAGATGGGATTAGGTGATGCTGGTGATATGAATGCCAAAGAACGATGAAAACAATCATTTCTACAGCAGCTCAGAAAATATTGTGGTTTCCTTTTCATTGTTTGGTCCAAATCTTGGAACTCCCTACCCAGTGGGAGAGTGCTACAATGGGACCACCCTTGCTCCCTGGAATCTCAACAACAATGGCTCAAGGCAGACAATAGATATCTTTATCATTAGCGACGTCACATCCCAAGAATGATGAAAAAAAATCACTTTTCATGTGGAGATGGGGGAACTTAAAAGTGATTCTGTAGAAAAAGGTTATTTTGGGTGGTTTATTCAGGTTGAATAATTAACTATACTAAATTCTGGAGCTCCGGACTACTCGAAGGGGAGAATATCTGTAGATACTGTAAATCAAGAGTAGCACGCATACAAAATGCTGAACAGGTTCAGCAGGTCAGGCAGCATCTAAGAAAAAGAATAAACATTCAAAGTTTTGGGCTAAGACCTTTTATCAGGAATGGAAAGAAAGGTGGAAGAGGCCAGAATCAAAAAATGAAGGCCATGAATTAGCCCTGTTGATGAACAGCTGCTTTTTTTTGTCACCCTTGGGACTTCCTTCTACTGATCCTTACTCCTGCGGGAGAACCGTCTAATTATTTATTTATGGCTGTTGAACTGACTATAATTTTTCTGTTCAGAACCAGGGAAGAATTATATAATGTTGAGCATTACCACACCTGATAGAAATCCTTGTCATCTGTAGTTCAATTCAATTGGTGAATTATGTTGTTCTCCCTCGAGGGCTTAAATGAATCATTGTTGGAATACAGCAGAGCACACACACACACACAGAAACTGCGCAAGGTCAACGATTAAAGGAAAATAAATTTTGCAATGTCATGAATACAGCAGGCATTATATAAACAAGTATAATTGTTTTACCAAGCCTCAACAGACTTGGTTTCATTTCTTAGAAATTGCCCAGAAATTAATTCAAGATTCAAGATTCAGGATTATTTCTTGTCATTTTTCTGTACACAAGTGCAAAGGAGAACTAAATGATCATGCTCTAGATCTGATGCAGCAAAAAAAAACACGATAAGCATAAAGACACAATAAATATAGATATAAAAGCAATCTCACAAAACATATTGTACAAGTAACTGTTGAGTGTGGCCATGTATATATGTTAGATCAGCTTATAAACATGGACTGATTGTGTGTACACAAAGTGATGCTGGGTGCAGGAAAATCTGAACATAAGGCAATCCTGACAGATGTTAAAGTGACAAAATGATTCTTGGTTCAAGAAACCCTTTAGGTTGCAGCAGGGCATAGGAAAATGCATATATATAATATGTAATGTGGGGCAATTATATAAGTACAAATAATGAAATCGAAACATTTTAAAAAATCTTGATAATTTTAATCTGTAAGCATATAGCACTTTATATGACATTCATGGTTAGAACATAGAACAGTACCACACAGTACAGGCCCTTCAGTTGTTCCAACATTTTCACCTACTCAAAGAGAAACATAACCCTTCCCTCCTACATAGCCCTTCACTTTTCTACCATCCATGTGCTTATCTAAGAGTTTCTTAAATGTCCCTAATGTACCTCTCTACCACAACCCCTGCTGCCTGTTTCACTCACCCACCTTTCTCTGTGTAAAAAAATTACCCCTGACATTCCCCTATACTTAACCCCAATCACCTTAAAATTATATCCCACATTTTAGCCAATACCACCCTAGGAAAAACATCTCTGGCTATCCACTCAATATTTTCCTCTCATTGTTTTCTAAACCTCTATCAGTTGACCTCTCATCTTCCTTTTCTCCAAAGGGAAATGCCGTAGTATACTTAGCCTATCTTCATAAGACATGACTCTAATCAAAGCAGCATTCTGACAAATCTCCTTTGCACCCTCTCTAACCTTTCTGTAATGAGGTGACCAGAACTGAGCACAATACTCCAAGTGTGGTGTAACCAGGGTCTGCATCATTACCTCATGACTCTTGAACTCAATCCCTCAACTAATGGAAGACAACATGCCGTACGCCTTCTTAACCACCCCATTAGCTTGGGAAACAAATTTGAGGGATATATTCCATCAATTACCTTAAAATTATGCCCCCTTGTATTAGCAAATAGTTTTGCTTCCATTTTAGATTACAGGATTTATACCTATTTCGGAGGAACAGAGAGTAGAACATAAATTGTATTTGCCTGCTGATATTAGTAACTTTAATTTATAGCCCTCAAAATCAAAAGTAGGGCACCCCTGTTAGTTGGGATGGACCATGGAAGTTGTGTCCTAGCTGTGATCCACTAGCCAAGGTGGTACAATATGAAGAGCAACCTGTTGCCCATGCAGCAAGCAAGCCGCCCCTCTCCATGCTGCTGATGAATCCGAAGAAAAAGCAAGAACTGATACAATTTGGCCCCCGCAACACTGCAGGAATTGCCAGTCAATGTTCAACTCCACATAGGACTGCCTTAGGGACTCCAGCTCCAGAGTTTTATCCCAAAGCATTCCCTATGAGTGGGTATAACCACAAAGCCATGGAAATTGGAGATCAGAGTTTTCCTCCTCCAAGATGAATCACTAACCACGGCCGGCAAGCCCTGTCTGTCCAAAGCAACTGGTCTTAAGGTGCCAGTAACCCCGCCTTTGCCTCTTCTCCTGTCAGTAGGAATGTGTAGCTGAGCCACACATCAAGGCCAAGAGCTGGACTTGGAGGTCAGAAGCTATTTGAGATGCATGCCATTGGGAGCATTTAACAGGTAGTGTGAGCTTAACTCCACTACAAACCCCCACCCTGACCTGCCTATGCCTATGACAACCTTAAGGAACCAAGTCAAAAGTAGGCACTATTCTTCCATCTAATGTCATTGTGTATAGAACGTTGTCATCTTCAGGATTACAACATCGTTTTAGAATGAAAAACACAAAATGCTGGCAGAACTCAGCAGGCCAGACAGCATCTATGGGAGGAGGTAATAACAACATTCCAGGCTGAAACCCTTCATCAGGAGTGAAGTAACATGGGATGGTCGAGGGGGGATAAGAAGTGGGGGGAGGGATAGAGAGCTGGGAAGTGATAGGCTGGAGGGAAATGGGCTAGGGGGAAGGTGGAGAATTATGGGAAATAAAAGAGAAAGAAAGGTAGGGCTGGAGGGGGGGAGATTATAGTGAGGGGGGAAAAAGAGAGAGAAAGAGAACCAGACTAAAATAATAGATAGGGATGGGGGTAAGGGTGGGGGACAGGGGTATCAACGGAGGTCTGTGAGTTGAATGTTCATGCCGGCAGGTAGGAGGCTACCTAGGCGGGAGATAAGGTATTGCTCCATCAACCTGCATGTGGCCTCATCTTGATAGTAGAGGAGGCCATGGACAGACATGTCGGAGTGGGAGTGGTCTGTGGAATTGAAGTGTGTGGCCACAGGGAGATCCCGCCACTGCTGGAGGACTGAGCGCTGGTGTTCGGCGAAACGGTCTCCCAGTCTGCGGCGGGTTTCCCCAATGTATAAATGGCCACATCAGGAGCACCGGATACAGTATATCACCCCAGTTGACTCGCAGGTGAAGTGGTGCCTCACCTGAAAGGACTGTCTGCGGCCTGGGATGGTGGTGAGGGAAGAAGTGTGGGGGCAGCACTTCTTCCATTTGCAGGGATGAGTGCCCGGAGGGAGGTCAGTGGGGAGGGATGGGGGGGATGAATGGACAAGGGAGTCGCGTAGGGAGCGATCCCTGCGGAAAGCCGAGAGTGGGGGGGGGGGGAGGGTAAGATGTGGTTGGTGGTGGGATCACGTAGGAGGTGGCGGAAGTTACGGAGGATTAGAATGATTCAATTTCTCATGAAAATAACCCCTGGATTGCTAAGCACTTCTGTGCACTAACATGGCTGGAACAGGAATTGTGCTTGGCATTACAGCTAATTTTAAACATTTATATGTATTCTTTGCACACCTTGGGCACTGTATAGAAATGATAATGAATGAGTAGGACCTCTAGCCCAAAGCATGCAATCATTAAATAACTATTACTGTGAAGGAAAAGGAAGAGAAGTTGCTGCATGCAGGGGAGAAAATTAGGTTTAAAAGGCTCCACATCACAAAGGGTTTTGGGGTGCGGGGTGTGGGCACAGAAGATAGGGGAAGTGGAAACAATAGGAACACAATGTAAAATCACAGAACACAGGCTGTGGACCACTTGCAGAGATGAACTGCCCCTGACCCCAATTTGATCAATGAGGAAGTGGAAATTTTATTGCTTAAAGTGAATGTAAAAAAGCTTTATTCTTTGCTAGAGACAGGTATTCTATTCAAGGGACAACAGTACTCCTTGGCTTGCAGGAAATAATGACACAAGTTCACACTGATCGTAGTGAATGCAGCCCTTGGATACAAATGCAAAAGAAAGCTTTATACTTTGAGGACTTCAACAAGGATAGCCTATTGCTCATTTATTGAGAGAAGATTTACTGGAATCTTGCCTAGGATAAAATGTTACAATACAAGGAGAGACTGGATAACCTCGGCTTATTTTCCTCGGGTCAGGAGGTTGAAGGGATTTATAGAGGTTTGTGACCCCACCATCCAGGCCATGCCCTCTCCTCACAGCTGCCGTTGGGCTGGAGATACAGGAGCCTTAGGTCCCACACCACTAAGTTCAGGAACTGTTATTATCTAACAACCATCAGGCTCCTTGAAATGGCATGGATAACTTCTTCAGCTCAATATTGAAATGATTCCACAATGTACAGACTCACTTTCCAGGAGTCTATAACTCATGTTCTCAGAATTAGTTATTTATCTATTATCTATCTATCTGCTTGTTTGTTTATTTGTTGATTTATTTATTTATCTAACTATCTGTCTATCAATTATTATTTATTTTTGTCTGCTCAATTTGTCTTCTTTTGCACATTGGTTGTTTGTCAGTCCCTAATGTTTTCATAGACAGGGAGAGTTGTGGGGATAAGCTTATTTCCACAGAGAGTGGCAGGTACCTGGAATGTGCTGCCAGGGGTGGTGATAAAGACAAATATGAAAGAAGCATTTAAGTGTGATACATGTTCACTTTCCAGGAACCAATAGGCTTATTACTAACCTCAGCTTTCCAGCACAGTAGTACAACCTTATCAAAGGTCAGAGTTGTTTGTTAGAAGTTAAACTTCTAACCAATGTTCCTTGCTCAGCAACTTGTTGTGAACAAGAATCAATCTTTAGTTTTTAATTTGAAGTACATGCAATAATAGGGTCAGAAATTAAAAGGACAGCTTCACAAACTGTGTTACAGAGCACAGGCACGGGGCTGGCTGACAACAGATGTGCTTTGCAGAGTGATGTGACAAAGAGAGCACATTAGCCAAACACAGCGCGATGGTTTATGGCACTTAGCATATCAAACATGGCCATCAATCGTTCGTGTACTCAGAGAGTCAGCACTTACAGCATTAATTGTCTGGAATCTCGTTCCTCAGAAACTTTGGGACTATCTGTGTGAATTATTTTGTCACAGCAAAATATCACATGCAAATAATGTCAACTAATCGCAAAACGTTATAAACGTTAGAACGCCCTAGGGATTGTAAGGAATGACAAAGAGAATGACAGAGGTGTCGTGAAAGAAAGAAGAACTAGAATTCACTCCTCAACCTTCACTTTCTTCAATGGGCAACTTGTTCATCTACAACTCATTGGTATGATCTTTTAGTTTGTAAGTATTGTACTTCTGTTTGGGAATCCTTTGTAGTTTAAAAATCTTTTGTAATTTGGAAATCTTTTATAAATCAGAAATCCTCCAAGATTGTTAAATTCGAGTTAAGGACTATTTGTCTAAATTTTAAAAATAAAATAAACAGTGTTTAAGTTACTTTATCAGCTGGAAGTATCTCCTCCCTGGTAGCGAGAGACCCTTTCATTCATACCCTTTCATTCCTGGTAGCCATTCATATGTTCTGTGGTGAACTACATATAGCTGTCTGGACATGCCCCCCTGCTGACTGCTCCTGTGGCTCCTCTCACAGACCCCTGTATAAAGGCGATTGGAGGCACTGCTCCTCCCTCAGTCTCCAGGATGTTGTGTGCTGGTCTCTTGCTGCTGACTGCTCTCTTCCAGCTAATAAAAGCCTATCTCTCGACTCACGTCTCTGAGAGTTATTGATGGTGCATCAGTCACGTACTGTGTTTGATGCTGGAACTTCAACCTCAGTTGCTTCTGCTGACTGTATTGACCCATTGTACTCCATCTTCAAAACAGAGCCTGAGTAGAAGAACTATTGCAGAAGGTGTTTGGTGATAACAACTGCAGATGACTAGCCAAAGGCTGTTTCATATGAGCCTTCTATATCCACCTATAGTATATATTGGCAACATGCAGAGCCTAAGCTTTAAACTTTTTCTATCTATTGTGCAGAGAGCTCCAGAGACTTGTTTGATTCTGTGCTTCAGGGAGGCCAGGTCAGAACTACTACCAGTAATTTAGCCTTTTGTGTCATTTCTTGGTACCTAGCCATATATTTCATGATTACTGCTGCTGGCATAAGTCGTTTAAATCAGAGAATGTGTTTCCATGGATAGAGCTATTAGAGATATACAGCTATATTAGCTATAGAGCTACATGAGACAAACTCACGTAGATTGGGAGGTTTATTATTTACTGAGAGAATTGGGTAAACCAAATATAAGCAGCTCAGTGGTAATGATGCAGAGTCAAAGCTGCTTAAAATGAGGAAGGTGGAGATTGTGGTTTCTGATGTTCAGACTGAGATATATAAAATACTTATACTTTATATTGGAAATTTTTGAATATTTTGAACCTTTCTGAATAGATAATGAGCCTATACACACTACCTCACATTCTTTTCTTTTTTTGTTCTCTTTCTGTAATACTTAGTCAACTTACTTTATGTATATATTTCCTATTGTAATTTATAGTTTATCATGATTAGTATGTATTGTTGTATACTGCTTCAACAAAACAACAAATATCACGGCATATACCAGTGATATTAACCCTGATTCAGATTCTGATTCTGTGATCTCCCTCACTCTTCTAAACTCCGGTGAGTACATGCCCAGAGCCATCAAACACTCCTCATGCATTAACCCTGCCATTCCTGGGTTCATTCCTGTGAACCTCTTCTACACCCTTTCCATTGCCTTTTTTAGGTAAGGGGTCGAAAACCGTTCACAATATTCCAACTGTGGTCTGACCAACTTCTTATCCAGCCTCAGCATTCCATCCTTGTTTTTATATTCTGATCCTTTTGAAATGGGTGTGAAAACTGCATTCACCATCCTTACCACCAGCCCAACCTGCAAGATAACCTTTAGGAAATCGTGCACGAGGACTCCCAAGTGCCTTTGCACCTCTGATTTCTCTCCACTTGGAAAAAAGTGGGTGCCTTTAAATCCTTTACAAAAGTTCATGCCCATGAACTTCCCTACACTACATTGTATTTTCTGCAAACTGGACCACAAAGCAACAATTTACATCATCCAAGTCACTAACAGATAATGTGAAATGAAGCAGTCCCAATACCGACCACTGCAGAACATTACTAGTCACCGGCAGCCAACATGAATAGGCCTGTTTTATTTTGATTGCCTCTTCCCAGTCAGCCAATCTTTTACCCATGCTAATATCTTTCCTGTAATACCATTTGCTTAGCAGCCTCATTTGCAGCATCTTGTCAAAGTCCTTCTGAAAATCTAAGTAAAAAACATCCAAAACTCTCCTTTATATATCCTGTGTGTTACTTCATCAAAGAATACCATGGAAGATTTCCCCTAAAAAAACATGTTGAAATTTGCCTATTCTATCATAAGACCATAAGACATAGGAGAAGAATTAGGCCATTTGGCCCATCGAGTCTGCTCCACCAATCAATCATGGCTGATCCTTTTATCCCCCTCCTCAGCCCCACTCCCCCACCTTCTCCCTGTAACCTTTAATGCCGTGGTCCTATTAACTTCTGTCTTAAATACACCCCCAGCCTAGCATCCACAGATGCCTTTGGTAACAAATTCGACAAATTCTCCAACATCTGGCTAAAGAAATTTCTCTGCATCTCTGTTATAAAATGAATGCCCCTCTGTCCTGAGGCAGTGTCTTCTTGGTCTAGACTCTCTCACCATGGGAAACAGCCTTTCCACATGTACTCTGCCTAGGCCTTTCAACATTTGAAAGTTTTCAATGACATCCCCCCTCCTCCTTCTAAGTTCCAATGAGTACAGACCCAGAGCCATCAAACATTCCTCATATAACATTTTTATTCCCAGAATTATCCTTGTGAACCTCCTCTGACCCTCCTCCAATGTCAGCACATCCTTTCTTAGATAGGAGCCCAAAACTGTTCACAATACTCAAGGTGAGGCCTCACCAGTGCCTTATAAAGCCTCAGCATCACATCCCTGCGCTTGTATTCTAGACCCCTTGAAATGAATATTAACATTGCATTTGCCTTCCTCACCACCAATTTAACCTGCAAGTTAACCTTTAGGATGTTCTGCACAAGGACTCCCAAGTCCCTTTGCGACTCAGATTTTTGGATTTTCTCCACATTCAGAAAATTGTCTTCACATTTATTTCTTCTAGCAAAGTGCATGACCATGCATTTTCCAATATTGTATTTAATTTGCCACTTTCTTGCCCATTCTCCTAATCTAAGTCCTTCTGCAGCCTTCCTGTTTCCGCAACACTATCTACCCCGCTACCAATTTTTGTATCATCTGCAAATTTGGCAACAACACCATGTATTCCATCATCTAAATCATTGATATACAATATAAAAAGAAGCGGTCCCAACACTGACCCTTGTGAAACACCAGTAATCACTGGCAATTCAACAAAGATCCTTTTATTCCCATTCACTGCCTCCTACCAATCAACCAATGCTTTAACCATGCCCGTATCTTTCCTGTAATAGCATGGGCTCTGAACTTGGTAAGCAGCCTTATCTGTGGTACTTTGTCAAAGGCCTTCTGAAAGACCCAGTATGCAAGATCCATTGCATCCCCTTTATCTACCTTACTTGTAATCCCGTCAAAGAATTCCAACAGGTTTATCAGGCAAGATTTTCCCTTAAGGAAACCATACTCACTTTGCATTGTGTTCGCCTGTGTCACCAAGTGATCCATAACCTCATCCTTGAAAAGTGACTCCACCATCTTCCTCACCACTGAGGTCAGGCTAACTGGTCTATAATTTCCTTTCTACTGCCTCACTCCTTTCTTAAAGAGAGGAGTGACATTTGTAATTTTCCAGTCCTCCAGAACCATGCCAGAGTCCAATAATTATTGAAAGATTGTTACTAATGCCTCCACAATCTCTACTGCTACCTCTTTCAAAATCCTAGGGTGCTGTCCATCCGGTCCGGGTAACTTATGTACCCTCAGGTCTTTCAGCTTTTTGAGCACCTTCTCTCTTGTAATTGTAACTGCACTCCCTTCTCTTCCCTCACACTCTTCAACATCTGGACACTGCTAGTGTCTTCCACAGTGAAGACTGAAGCAAAAAAACTCTTTTAGTTCATCTGCCATCTTCTTATCCCTCATTATTATTTCTGTGACCTAATTTTCTAGCTGTTCTATATCCACTCTTATCTCTTTTTTATAAACTTGAGAAAGCTTTTTCTATCCATCTTGATATTGTTTGCTAGCTTGCTTTCATATTTCATCTTTTCCCTCTTAATGATTCTTTTAATTACTCTCTGTAGGTTTTTAAAAGCTTCCCAATCCTCTATCTTCCTGCTAATTTTTGATTTGCTGTCTGCCCTCTGTTTTGCTCTTACATTAGCTTTGACTTTCCTTGTCAGCCACTGTTATACTATTTTGTCATTTGAGTTTTTCTTTGTTTTTGAAATACACCTATCCTGCACCTTCCTCATTTTTTCCTCAGAAACTCAAACCAGTGCTGCTCTGCTGTTAAGCCTGCCAGCATTTCCTTCCATTTTACTTTGGCTAACTCTTCACTCATACGCTGTAATTTCCCTTACTCCACTGAAATACTGCTACGTCAAACTTTACTTTCTCCCTATCAAATATCAAGTTGAACTCAATCATATTGTGATCAGTGGCTCTGAAGTGTTCCTTTACCTTAAGCTCCCTAATCAACTCTGGTTCATTACCTAACACCCAATCCAGTATATCGGTTCCCCTAGTAGGCTCAATGACAAACTGTTTTAAAAATCCATTTCATAGGCATTCAACAAATTCACTCTCTTGCGATCCATTACCAACCTGATCTTCCCAATCTACCTGTATGTTATAATCTCCCATGACGATAATAACATTGCCCTTTTGACATGTTTTTTCTATTTCCCACTGTAATCTATAGTCTACATCCCAGCTAATGTCTGGAAGCCTGTATATAACTGCCACAGGGTCCTTTTACCCTTGCAGTTTCATAACTCAACCCACAAGGATTCAACATCTTCTAATCTATTGTCACATCTTTCCACTGATTTGATGCCACTTTTTCCAACAGAGCCACACCAACCACTCTGCCTACCTTCCTATCCCTCCGATACAATGTGTAACCTTGGATATTCAGTTCCCAGCAACAACCATTCTTCGGCCATGATTCAGTGATGGCCACAAGATTGTACTCGACCATTTGTAAAAGCGTAACAAGATCATCCACCCTATTTCTTATACTCTGTGCATTGAGATATAAAACTTTGATTACTGTATTTGCTACCCTTTTCGATTCTGCATCCCTAATGCACTGATACTCACCCTACTGGCTGTAATTTTGTCTTGTCACCTGCCTGTGCTTCCTGACAGTCTGTCTCTATGCCATCTTTGCTTTTTTACCATCCGTCCTATCCTGAGTCCCTTCACTCTGGTTCCCACCCCCTTGCCAAGTTAGTTTAAACCCTCCCCAAAAGCTGTAACAAACCTGTCTGTGAGAATATTAGTCCTCCTTGGGTTCAGGTGCAACATATCACTTTTGTACAGGTTAATCCTCCCCCAGAAGAAATCCCAATTATCCAAGAACCTGAAGCCCTGCCCGCTGCACCAGCTTCTCAGCCCTGCATTTATCTGCCAGATCATTCTGTTTCTATCTTCACTGGTGCATGGCGCAGGTAGCAATCCAGAAATTACTACGCTGGAGGTCCTGCTTCTCAGCTTTCTACCTCGCTCTCTAAAATCTCTTTTCAAGACCTCTTTGATTTTCCTTCCTATGCCATTGTTACGAATATGTACCAAGATATCTGGCTGCTCTCCCTCCCCCTCAAAATGCTGTGGATGCAATCCAAGACATCCTTGACCCTGGCACCGGGGAGGCAACATGCCATCTGGGTGTCCCGTTCATGTCCACAGAACCTTGTCTGTTGCTTTGACTATTGTGTCCCCTAACACTACCATTTCCCTCTTCCAGGGGAAGTAATAGGCAGTGAGAAGTGATAAAAGATCAGAGTGGGGAATAGAGGAAGGGGGGTATTTTTTTTATACTGGAAGGAGAAGTCAAGATGCATGCCTTTAGGTTGGAAGCAATCCAGATGCAATATAAGGTGTTGCTCCTCCACACTGAGGATGGCCTCATCTTGGCACAAGAGGAAACCATGGACTGATATGTTGCTATTTATGTGGGCTGCCTTGGTGCTATGAATAGTCAAGAATATTTGAACTCAGGCATAAAATGGACAGGAACATTTTTCCAAGTCTGTTACATCTCAGGATGCATTTGAAAAGTCTCAGGCAAATAAATTCTGATTCAGTTAAATACAATATATATATGTGAACACTGAACAGTGAAGAAACAACATTATTTGTAGCTGTTTCAATATTCAGGTTCCGCGTCATCGTATAATGTTCTCTGTCTAGAGTTAAAGATGTGTACAGGAAAAAAGAGTGAAGCTTGCGAGCTGACAACACTGAAATTTTCAGGTATTGGCTGCATTCTTTAGTACAGAGGCAACCGACCCTTAGAGAGCCCTGGCAAGTGTGGATAAGGGAGAGATTATTGGTCAAACTCTGTTCAAGCACGGTATGAGAGTTCCCGGATATACTTTGTGTGAGAACTACCGTAGATTCCGGACTACAGAGCGCACCTGATTAAAAGCCGCTGGCTCTAATTTTAGAAATAAAATCAATTTTTTAATTGTAAAGGCCGCATCGGATTTTAGGCCGCACCGGATTTTAGGCCGCACCGGATTTTCGGCCGCAGGTGTCCCACGTTGTAATATGAGATATTTACACAGAAAGATATTACACGTGAGGATTTTTTTAACTTTTAATTAAATCCATATGGTAACAAAAACAAATACATATTGCAAATGCTTTTTTTCGAACCGTGCCCGTACGCGGCTACTTTTAAATATACGTTGCGTATACTTCTTTACTGAACAACATTCCAATATCTCCTAACGACTGGTAAAAAAATATATATATTGCAGCCTACCAGGAAAAGTTATTGATCACCTTTAACTTAAAAGCAGCGTTTTCGCTCAGATCCAAAGCCGCTCGCGTAATGTGCTCCCTCCCTCCGTCCCGTTTCATCGCAAACCGGCATTTTCCCACAAGACACCGCGAAACCGGGTGTGACGTCATAGCATCCCGCGATGTAGTACAGAAAACAAATATAGTTTAAACTAAGTAGGCAGCACAATGCTTCGAGTGTTTTCCATGTTGATGAGGGTGAGTACAAATGACTGATTTACAATAATTTAATTGTGAAAGTGCGCTTGATTTATCGTACAATTTCATTGGACCTCTGTGAACTACTCATCAATTTTATTGGTCTACTGTTATGAGGCAAAATGTTTACGAGGCGGCATGAAAAAAATCATGCATTAGCCGCTTCGGATTATTGGCCGCAAAGTTCAAAGCTGTTCAAAATGTGGGAAAAAAGTAGCGGCTTAAAATCCGGAATCTACGGTAGTAAAATTCTTGAGTGAAGTCATGCAACCAGTGGGTGGATGTGCATAATGTAACTAACAATTGTTAATATAATGAGTTGGAAAGTGCAGTCATTAAATATAAAGATCTTAAAGATGAACTTTATTTGTCACATACATGGAAATATTAAAACATACAATTAATTTCAGTATTTGCATCAAATCAAATCAGTGAGAATTGCAGGCCGCAATGTCGTCACACTTCTGACACCAACATAGCATTACTGCAACTTGTTAATCCTAACCGTACAGCTTTGGAATGTGGGAGGAAAGTGGATAACACAGAGGAAACCCACATGGTCATGGGGAGAGTGCTTACATTCCTTACAGGCATTGGCAGGAATTGAACCCTGATCGTTGATCGGTGACTGGTGCTGTAAAGCGATTGTGCTAACTGCTATGCTACTGTGCCACTTCCACCACCATTGAGGTTCATTCTGGTATAGCATCATCAGTTGTATTGGAGTAGAACCAAAAGAGCCAAAATGACAGCTCAGTCTCCATTGGCTGTATTGGTGTTCCAAATGATCAGATGCGAGAGCATTGGAACCTAGACATAAAATGCATGCAAACATTTTTCCAAGCCAGTTACAGTGGAAAAATAATGTAATGCTGAGAATGCATTTGGAAAAGAAAACAAAATTCCATAGGAGCAACACACATAAAATGCTGGAGGAACTCAGCAGGTCAGGCAGCATCTATGGAGAAGAATATAACATTAATGTTTCATACCAAGACTCTTCATCAGGATCCGGGTAAAGGGAGATGAGTCCTGATGAAGTGTCACAGCCTGAAACATCGAAACATCCCTTCCATAGGTGCTGCTTGGCTTGTTGTGTTTCGCCAGCATTTTGTGTGTCTTGCTCTGGATTTCCAGCACCTACAGAATCTCTTGCATTTAAAACTATATAAGAGCTTTTCTATTGAATGGAATGTTTCAGAGACATACAATATAAAACCAAGTCCTCCAGTTCAGTGAAAAACTAAGGATGTCTCACAGGGTTCATTGTGCCAATGTTGTGCAAATGTTCCAGAATGATTTCAATTCTAAAATATCAGAATTTGTGGAGAGGTATAGTTGTAGGATCATGGAAAGACACTTCACAGAACCTGTCCAGATGAACCATTGACAATTTATATTTATCAAGTCCATTCTTTTTAATCTCCCAACATTTGTATTGGCTCTCACCAGATTCTAGCTATCTCTGACACAAAGGATTTAAAGGGGGAATAATAACATAGGTGAGGTATTAGGTCATGCAGCCAATTGAGTCTGTTCTGCCATTCTATCATGGCTGATTTATTATCCCTCTCAATCCCATTCTCCTGCTTCTCTCTGTAACCTTTGACACCCTTACAAATGAAGTGAATACAGAAACCGTAAATGCAAATGGAATTGGGTGTCCTATGTAGGATTCTCTATAGGTTAACTTTCAGGTGAGCTGTTAGTAAGAAAGGCAAATGCAATGTTAGCATTCATTTTGAAAGGACTAGAATATAAAAGCAAGGATGATGTTATCACGGTCCTATCTGGAAAGTCCCCGCCTTTCTATTACCTCAGTAATTGGGCCTCAATCCCCTTGTCTAATTTCCATTCATTCCCAGTTCCACTAATTGCACACATCTGCTTCCCATCAGTAAATGCAGCATAAAAACCTGGAATCACAACAAGGAGCTGCCAGTTTGTTGGTCGACTCTTGTATGAGTAACCTCGTTTCATGGTTCTTTAGGACTGTCAGTCCTAAGTTCAGCATCGTTTTCCTGGATTCTCTACGTGAACCTTGTCTCCGTGTCAAGCCTCTCCTGGATACCTATTCCACGCTCACGACTGTGCTAACACCTCTTGATCCGTGCCTGTGTCCAGCACTTGGGTTCCCCTCGCAGCCACATCCTTGCAACAGATGTAATGCATGGTTATTTGAGTCACAGTCGCCATCCTGTCAGCTTGAACCAGTCTGGCCATTCTCCTCCAACCTCATTCTCCTCATTTTCGTCCACTGATCTACCACTTCCTGAATGTTTTTTTTGCACTAAACTCCAGAGACTGTTGTGCGTGAAAATCCCAGGAGATCGGCAGTTTCTGAGATACTCAACCCAACCTGTCCGGCATCAACAATCATGCCACGGTCAAGGTCACTTAGATCACATTTCTTCCCCTATTCTGATGCTTGGTCTGTACAACAGCAGAATGTCTTGACCATGACTGCCTGCATTGTGTTGTGGCCAGATGAGTGGCTGATTAGGTATTGCATTAATGAGCCAGAGTACATTGTACTGAACGAAGTTACCACTGATTGTACTTTAAATGACCTATCCACGTCATGCTTTATGGTGAGAATTGTATGGTAAAGAAAGAAACAAAACCACAACATGAAAGTCTAAAGCCAACATAGTAAGTCAAGGGTAATCCAAAACTAGGATATTTTTCACAGAAGAAAAGCTTTCCACAGCAACAAAAGGCAGAATGTAAGAATGTAAATATTTGAAACCAATGAGATCAATGTAGATTTGGGCTTACACAGCAAAGTACTTCAGGAAGAAATTACCATCAAATGGTTCATTTACCAATATAAGCACTGACATGACTCCAGATTGTTTGAATAATGGACAAGGATATTTCTCTAAGCTGGTTCAGCCAACTACAACAGAGAGCAGTGAACTTAAAACCACATTCAAATGAACTACTTAAACTTTAATCCAAATGATTAGAGTCAGAGTGGTCAGAAAATAAAAGGTGCGTTGCAACTTTATGGAAGGTAGTTAGACTGCCCTTGGGGTACTGTATGCAGATTTGGTCGCTGCACCGTGTTGGAGAGTGCAGAGGAGATCCATCAAGATGCTGCTTGGATCAGACATCTGTAGTTATTAGAAATGAATCGATAGGCTGGGGTGGCAGGGAAACTTAATAGGTGTATATAAAATTATGATAGGCATAGGTAGATCAGAACCTTTTTCATTAGACCATAAGACATAGGAGCAGAATTAGGCCACTCTGCTCACCGAGTGTGTTCCGCCATTCTATCATGGCTGATTTATTATTCTCCTGTCTTCTCTCCACTACTTTGACATCCTGATTAATCAAGAACCTACTAATCTCCGCCTTAAATATACCCAATGACTTGGCCCGCTCAGCCGTATGTGGCAATGAGTTTCACAGATTCAACACTCACCGGCAAAAGACATTTTTCTTCACCTGATCTAGATGTAGTTCCCTCTATTCTGAGACTGTACCCTCTGGCCCTAGACTCCCCCACTATAGGAAACATCTTCTCCACTTCCACTCTATCTGTGTCCTCTGGCCCTAGACTCCCCCACTATAGGAAACATCTTCTCCACTTCCACTCTATCTGTACCCTCTGGCCCTAGACTCCCCCACTATAGGAAACATCTTCTCCACTTCCACTCTATCTGTGTCCTCTGGCCCTAGACTCCCCCACTATAGGAAACATCTTCTCCACTTCCACTCTATCTGTACCCTCTGGCCCTAGACTCCCCCACTATAGGAAACATCTTCTCCACTTCCACTCTATCTGTACCCTCTGGCCCTAGACTCCCCCACTATAGGAAACATCTTCTCCACTTCCACTCTATCTGTGTCCTCTGGCCCTAGACTCCCCCACTATAGGAAACATCTTCTCCACTTCCACTCTATCTGTGTCCTCTGGCCCTAGACTCCCCCACTATAGGAAACATCTTCTCCACTTCCACTCTATCTGTACCCTCTGGCCCTAGACTCCCCCACTATAGGAAACATCTTCTCCACTTCCACTCTATCTGTACCCTCTGGCCCTAGACTCCCCCACTATAGGAAACATCCTCTCCACTTCCACTGGCCCTAGACTCCCCCACTATAGGAAACATCCTCTCCACTTCCACTCTATCTGTGTCCTCTGGCCCTAGACTCCCCCACTATAGGAAACATCTTCTCCACTTCCACTCTATCTGTGTCCTCTGGCCCTAGACTCCCCCACTATAGGAAACATCTTCTCCACTTCCACTGGCCCTAGACTCCCCCACTATAGGAAACATCTTCTCCACTTCCACTCTCTAGGCCTTTCAAAATTTGATAGGTTTCAATGGGACCTCCTCTCATTCTTTTAAACTCCAGTGAGTACAGCCCAGAGCTCTCAATCGTTCCTCATACTTTAAACCTTCCATTCCTGGGATCATTCTTGTGAACTTTCTCTGGATCCTCTCCAATTTCAATATACCTTTTCTTAGATAAAGGGCCTAAAACTGTTCACAATATTCCAAGTGTGGTTCTGACCAATGCCATATAAAGCCTTAGCAGTACATCCTTGCTTTAGTATTTTAGTTCTCTCGAAATGAATGCTAACATTGCATTTGCCTTCCTTACCACCAGTTCAAACTGTAAGTTAGCCTTTAGGGAATCCTGCACGGGGAATCCTACATCCCTTATAGAAATTTCTCACAATTTAGAAAATAGTCTGCACCTTTATTCCTCCTACCAAAATGCATGGCAATGCATTTCCCTAAACTAGGATGGTTTTGCCACTTCTTTGCCCATTCTCCCAATCTGTCAAAGTCCTTCTGCAGACACCCTGTTTCCTTAATATTACCTGCCCATTCACGTACCTTCACATCATCCTTCACAAACTTGGTCCCAATGCCATCAATTCCGTCATCCAAATCATTGACATATAGCATGAAAAGAAGCGGCCCCAACGCTGACTGCTCTGACACAACACTGGTCACTGGCAGCCAACCAGAAAGGCTCCTTTTAATCCGACCCTTTGCCCCCTGCCACTCAGCCAATCTTCTATCCATGCTAGTACCTATCCTGTAATACCAATGGATCTTACGTTGTTAAAGAGCCTCATGTGTGGCTCCTTGTCAAAGGCCTTCTGAAAATACAAATAAACAACATTGCCTGACTCTCCTCTGACTATCCTGCCTGTTATTCCCTAAAAGAATTTCAACAGATTTGTCATGCAAGATTTTCCCTTTAGAAAACCATAAACCCACTGATTCTCACAGCTACCTGGACTATATCTCTTCCCACAGTGTCATTTGTGAAATTGCCATCTCCTTCTTTTAGTTCCCCTGTCTTCACCGCATCTGCACTGAGGGTGAGGGTTGACATCCCAGAACTAATGAAACGTCCTCCTTCTTCAAAGAAAGGGGATTTCCTTCCCTCACCATCAATGCTGCCCTCACCTCATCCTTCTGCTGCAACAGCAGGGATAGGGTTCCTCTTGCCCTCACTTAGTACCCCACCAGCCTCCACATACAGCACATATAATTCTCCAATGGGATCCCTCCATCAAGCATATCTTCCCTCTCCCCACTTTCCACTTTCCACAGGGATCAGTCCCTATGTGACTCCCTTGTCCACTCATCCCTCCCCACAAATCTCCCTCCTTGTACTTAACGTTGCAAGCAGAATAAGTGCCACACCTGCCCCTTCACCGCCATACTCACTACCATTCAGGGCCCCAAAAAGTCCTTCCAGGTGAGGTGATACCTCACCTGTGAGTCTGCTGGGGTCATCTACTGTATCTGGTGCACCCAGAGTGGCCTCTTGTATATTGGTGAGACCTGACGTAGATTGAGAGATCGCTTCACTGAGCATCTCTGCTCCGTCTGTGAGAAAAAGTAGCAGGATTTCCCAGTGGTCACCCATTTTAATTCCACTTTCCATTCCCAGTCTGATACGTCAATCAATGGCCTCCTCCACTAATTTGTGATGAGGCCAGAGTTTGGTTAGAGGAACAACTCCTTATCCTCTGTTTGGGTAGTCTCCAGCCTGATGGCATGAATGTCGATTTCTCAAACTTCTGGTAATTGATTCCCCCATCCCCAACCCTTGTTCACTAATCCCCATTCCTGTTTCTCTCTCTCACCTTAACTCCTTACCTGCTCAGTAACTCTTGGTGCCCCTACCCCTTCCCTTTCTTCCAATGTCTCCTATCCTTTCCTATCATATTTGTCCTCCGGCCCTTTATCTTTTTCCCCAATCAACTTCCTAGGTCTTTACTTTACCCCTTACCCCTCTCCTATTACCTAGCACCTTATATTTCTTCCTCCCCTCCTCCCACCTTCTTACTTTGTCTCTCATCTTTTTTGCCAGCCCTGATGAAGGGTTCTCTTTTCCATAGATGCTGCCTGGCCAGTTGAGTTCCTCCAGAGATTTTGTGTGTGTTGCTTATAATTTCCTTTCTTCTGCCTCTGTCCTGACTTAAAGAGGGGAGTGACATTTGCAATTTTCTAGTCGTCTGGAGCATTCCAAACTCTAGTGGTTCTTGAAAGATCATTACCTATGCCTCCACAATCTCTTCAGCCACCTCTTTCAGAACCCTGGGGTGTAATTCAACTGGTCCAGGTGTCCTATCTACCTTCAGATTTTTTTACTTTCCCAAGAACCTTCACCTTCGTAATAGCAATTACACTTCTGCCTCCTGCATTTCTGGCATTCTGCTAGTATCTTTCCCAATAAAGACTGACACTAAATATTTAATAAGTTTGGCCACCATTTCCTTGTCGTTCATTACTACCTCTCCAGCAGTCCAATATCCACCCTCATCCCTCTTTTGCTCTTTCAATATCAGAAAAATCTTATTGCGTCCTCTTTTATATTATTGTCTAGCTTACCTTATAATTTCATCTTTTCTTTCTTTATGGCTTTTTTGTTGTTTTCTGTTGGTTTTTAAAAGCTTCCTAATCCTGTAACTTCCCATGAATTTTTGCTATATTATATTTTTGCTTTAATGCTGTCTTTGACTTCCCTTGTCAGCCACGGTTGCCTCATCCTCCCTGAAGAATACCTCTTTATCTGTGAGATCTACCTTTCCTGCCCCTTCCAAACTACTCTCGGAAACTCCAGCTAATGCTGTTCTCCCATCATTTCTGCTAATGTCCTCTTCCAAACAACTTTAATCTGCTTTTCTCTGATGCCTTGGTAACTCCCTTTACACTACTGTAACACGGAAATATCCAATTTCAGCTTCTTCTCAAACTGCAGACTGAATTCTATCATATTATGATCACTGTTCCTTTACTTTAAGCTCCCTAATCAATTCTGGTCATTACATAATGCCAAATCCAGAGCTGCAATTCCCCTAGTGGGCTCAACCACAAGCTGATCTAAAGAGTTGGCATTCTACAAATTCCCTCCCTTGGGACTCAGCAACAGCCTGATTTTCCCAATCTACCTGCATATTGAAATCCCCCATAACTGTTGCAATATTGCCCTTTTAAATGCCTTTTCTATCTCCCATTGTAATTTGCAGCCCATGTCCTGGCTACTGTTCAGTGGTCTATATATAACTAGTATCAAGGTCTTTTTACGTTTCTGGTTTCTTAACTTTAGCCACAGGATTTTACATCTTTCAATTCTATGTCACCTCTTTCTAAGTATTTGATTTCCTTTTCTACCAACAGAGACACCCCATCCCCTCTGCCTGTCTTTTTGAAAGATTGTGTATCCTTGAATGTCAAACTCACAACTGATCTTGGTTCAGCTACGACTCGGTGATGCCCACAACATCATACCTGCCAATCTCAATATGGGGCTACAAGATCATTTACCTTATTCTGTATGCTGCGTGCATTCAAATATAACACCGTCAGTCATTTATCACCCTTTCTGATTTCATATTAAACATTACCTTATTCCACTGACTGCAATTTTGCCTTATCATCGCCTGTCCTTCCTCACTATCTCACTACACACTGCATCTACTTGTATACAAACTGCCCATCCTCAGCCCTTTCAGTCTGGTTCCCATTCCCCTGCTGAGTTAGTGTAAACCTGCCCCGACAACCTTAGCAAGTCTGCCTGCAAGGATATTGGTCCCCCCTCAGGTTCGAGTGTAACCCATTGTTTCTGTACAGGTCAAACCTTCCCCAGAAGAGACTCCAATGATCCAGAAATCTGAAACCCTGCTCCCTACAGAAATTCATCTGCAAAATCATCCTATTCTTACCTTCAGTGGCACGTGTTGTATGCAGCAATCCAGAGATTACTACTCAGCTTTCTACTAGCTCGCTAAATTCCTCTTTAGGCCCTCCTTCCTTTTCCTGCATATGTCATTGGTACATGTGTCAATCCGTACCATGACTTCCTGTTATTCACCCTCCCTCTTCAGAATGCTGTGGTGTCGATCTGAGTCATCCCTAACCCTGGCACCTGGGAGGCAACATGCCATCCAGTTGTCTCTTTCATATCCACAGAATCTGCTGTCTGTTTCTCTAACTATGGAGTCCCTTATCTTTAATGCTCTCCTCTTCTTCACCCCTTCCCTTCTGAGCCTCAGAAATAGACTCAGTGCAGCTTGCCCTTACTCTGTATCCCCCCAACACTATCCAAAGTGATATACCTACTATTGAGGAGGACAGCCACAGGGGTACTCTGCTCTGACTGCCTTACCCTCTCCTGAAGGTCATCCAGGTACCTGCCTCCTGCAACTTAGGGGTGACTACTTCCCTGTAGCTCCTGTCTATCACCTCATTCTCCCTTATGAGCCATAGGTCAGCCAGCTCTAGCTTTAATTCCTTAACATGGTCTCTAATGATCTGCAACTTGGCGTTCTTCGTGCTAATGTTCTTATCAAGGAGACTGGAGGTCTCCCAAAGTTCCAACATCTCACACAAGAAACATAACGCTAACTCTGCACTAACAGAAAAAGCAAGCTTACTGGAAACTTACTTAGAACCTCTGCCTATGCTTGTCCAAGCCTGTTCTACCCTAAGACCATTAAACAAAACCCTGATCACTCTAATAGTGTCCATTCACAAAATGACCACTTGCACAATGGCTACTCTGCTTACACCTTTTTTCTTTTTATTTGCCCATGCTGAGTGCCCAGTAGATTGTTATGTTTGCAGCCTGTCAAAAAGTCCCAAAAGTACCCAAAATCTTTTTAAACCTTGCCCTGCATCGTCAATAAGCATCCTCTCGAGCTAATTGCAGCTGCCGAAAAGTCCTGAAAGCACCTGAGTTCTTTTTAAACCTCACCTCATAAACAACGTTTTGTGTTGATTGAAGCCTGCCAAAAAGTCTCGAAAGCAACAAAGCTCTTTATCTCACACTGACTGAAGCCCACTGAAATGGAAGTTGGAAGTATCAAAAACAGGAGAACATAGTTTAAAGTGAGAAGACATTTTGAGGGAAAAGTTATTTTTTCTTCAATATGTAATTGATATTTAGAACTTACTGCCTGAGAAAGTGGGAGAGTCAAATACAATCACTATGTTCAGGAGTCATTCTGATAGGCACTTGACCAGGCAAAGTATAGAAGAATAGAAACCTTTTATAATCAGAAAGAAGGTACAGGAGTCAAAGGCCCTTCATCACCAAGTTCAAGAACAGTTATTACCCTTCAACCATTAGGCTCCTCAACCGGCATGGACATTTTCACTCATCACAACCCTGAACTGATTTCAGAGCCCACAGGCTCACTTTCAAGGACTCTACAACTCATGAACTCAACATTATTTATTTATGTTTCTTTTGTATTTGCACAGTGATCCGTCATAAAAGCCCTGCACCAGCTCTTCACTCTGTTTGGATATCCCTGCTATATCCACAGTGATAGAGGGTCCTCCTTTATGAGTGACGAGCTGCGCCAGTACCTGCTGGCTAGGGGTATTGCTACTAGTCGGACCACGAGCTATAATCCCCGGGGGAATGGACAGGTGGAGAGGAGAATGCCACAGTGTGGAAGGCCACACTTTTAGCCCTTAAGTCAAAAGGGTTGCCGGTCTCTCGATGGCAGGAGGTCCTCCCCGAGGCACTTCACTCTATCTGCTCCCTGTTATGTACGTCCACCAATGCCACCCCTCACGAGCGCCTATTCTCTTTCCCAGGAAGTCTGCCACTGGGACCACCCTACCAGCTTGGCTGACATCCCCAGGGCCAGTGCTGCTCCGGAAACATGTGAGGAGCAATAAATACTCCCCGCTGGTCGAGAGGGTTCACCTTCTACATGCGAACCCCCAGTATGCTTACGTGGTCTTACCTGATGGGCGGGAGGACACGGTCTCCGTCAGCGACCTGGAGCCCGCAAGAGCAGCAGACCACTACCCCGAACACTCCACGGTAACTATGAACCCTGTACCCGAGGTGACACCGCGCACACCGAGCCCTACACAGACTCCTCACGACACTCCTATACCAGGCGCCTCGCACACGCATGAGTGATCACTGACGCCTAGTGGGCTGACAGCACAAGTCCTTGGAGGGCCCAGGTGGTTGTTGTTCTGACCGGGCAGAAAAATAGGATGGTCGTGGACTATAGCCAGACCATCAATAGGTTCACGCAGCTTGACACGTACCCCCTACCCCGCATCGCAGATATGGTCAACCAGATAGCTCAGTACAAGGTGTACTCGACCATAGATCTGAAATCCGCTTATCACCAGCTCCCCATCCACCCAGAGGACCGCCCTTACACCGCCTTCGAGGCGGGCGGCAGGCTCTATCACTTCCTGCGCATCCCCTTCGGTGTCACAAATGGTGTCTCTGTCTTCCAGAGGGAAATGGACCGGATGGTGGACCAGTGCCAACTGAAGGCCACATTTCCCTATCTGGTTAATATCACCGTCTGTGGTCACGACTGGTGGGATCACAACGCCAACCTCCAACGATTTTTCCAAGTGGCCAAAGCCCTGAACCTTACTTATAACAGGGACAAGTGTGTGTTTGAAACCACCCGACTCGCTATCCTTGGGTATGTCGTGGAGAACGGGGTCATTGGCCCTGATCCCGACCGTATGCGCCCCCTGTTAGAACTCCCTCTTCCCACCACCCTCCGAGCCCTCAGACGGTGCCTGGGCTTCTTTTCCTATTACACCCAATGGGTCCCCCATTACGCAGACAAGGCCCACCCCCTGGTCAAGTCTACCACATTTCCCCTCTCTGCCGAGGCCCGCGCGGCCTTCAGCTGCATTAAAGGGGACATTGCCAAAGCAACGATGCATGCGGTGGACGAGACCATTCCCTTCCAAGTAGAGAGTGATGCCTCCGATTTCACGCTGGTTGCTAGCCTCAATCAGGCAGGCAGGCCAGTAGCATTCTTTTCTCGTACCCTTCAAGGCCCTGAAATTCGGCACTCCACGGTGGAGAAAGAAGCCCAGGCCATAGTGGAAGCTATTAGGCACTGGAGGCACTATCTCGCCAGCAAAAGGTTCACCTTGCTGACCGACCAACGCTCAGTTGAGTTCATGATCAGCAACCAACAGCGGGGCAAAATCAAAAATGATAAAATTTTGTGGTGGAGAATAGAACTCTCCACCTACAACTATGATATCCTGTACCGGCCTGGAAGGCTCAATGAGCCCCCTGATGCCCTATCCCGGGAAGCGTGTGCCAGCGCACAGCTTGACCAGCTATACGCCCTCCATGCACATATTTGCCACCCGGGAGTTACCCGATTTTATCATTTCATGAAAGCCCGGAACCTGCCGTACTCCCTTGAGGACGTCAGGATGATGACCAGGGACTGCCAAGTCAGCGGTGAATGCAAACCGCACTTCTACCGTCCTGAAAAGGCGCAACTTATCAAGGCCACCTGTCCCTTTGAGCGACTGAGTGTTGACTTTAAGGGCCCCCTTCCCTCCACCGACCGCAATGTCTACTTTCTCAACATTATCGATGGTACTCGCAGTTCCTCTTTGCCATCCCCTGCCCTGACACCACTGCCACGTCTGTCAATAAAGTTGATGCACCATCAATAACTCTCTGAGACGTGAGGCGAGATATCGGCTTTTATTGACTGGAAGAAAGAACAAGCAGCAATTGACCACCATGCTACATCCTGGAGACTGAGGGCAGGGCTCAGGCCTCAATCGCCTTTATACTGGGGTCTGTGGGAGGAGCCACGGTCAATGGGAGGAGCCACAGGAGCCGTCAGCGGGTGGGGGGGGGGGGGCATGTCCAGACAGGTATATGTAGTTCACCACACACAGTTAATCTCCTTTTGCTGATTGGTGTTTTGTCGGATGTGGCGTGTCGTTTTAATTTGATTCTATTGTAATTTGTTCTACTGTGATTGCCTGCAAGAAAATGAATCTCGGGGTAGTATATGGTGACATAAGCGCATCTTGATTATAAATTTACTTTGAACTTTGATCCTATTATGGGTAAATTGGAGTAGTGTAGGTAGGCAAAAGGTTCCGCATGCACGTGGTATGATAAAAGGCCCATTTCTGGGCTGTATAGCTCGATGACTCTATCCTGGCCATTTTCTGCTTTAGTTGAAACCCTCACTGGAATGAAGCCGAATGAAGTGAGTGCCCCTGCTGGAAGAGGGAGGGTTTAGCTCCCGTGGAAAAAAAAATTATACAGAAGGCAAAGCTGCATCAGATTTTCAGGGTGGAGTAATGCTGTGGATGGTAGGGAATGTGGAAGCTTAACAGTGTCTACCTTTCCTCAGTATCTTTAGATGCCACCCTCCTTTCAGATCCAAATGATAGACCCATGAGCAATGCTGTAAACACCAGCAGGGGTCAGCATTGTACAGGACCAGTGGACATGGTAAGGTGGCTGGCTGTAGCTGTTCCTGGATTTTCCAGCCCATGATTTATAAGCCGTAAAAAAACGTTGACCTGATAACATGTCAAGTGACAGAATGAGATCTAAATCACTACCTGCAGTTTCTCTTCAGGAACTTTGTTTATGCCGCACTTTTGGGAGGTACCTTCTTTGGATTTACATTTCACTCTTAAATGGGAGTAAATTAACAAATAAATCATGGAGTGAGACCAGTGACTTTGCCATGAAAGGTTTCTTTCCATTTCTGCTGCTAATTATCCTGGGGCCCGAGTAGGTGTCATTAAATAAAAGATGATATAAATTACATCATCTAACCACATGGTTTGAGTAATTGAATCCATTTGTATTTTCCAGGCTTTGGTTGATATAGCAGAGCTCACAAGCATCCCATTAGGACGGTTGTTTAAACAGAAAGAGAAAAACAGGATAATGAGAGGGTTCCACCTGGCCAACCTTGGCTGCCTGAATTGTAATTTAGTACTAGACACAGCTTTTCACCCACCTTGTAACCCAGAGTCAGATTAATCCTTAGCAGCATCATTTATATGACTCTCATTAATTACGAGGCGGCTTTCTTGAATAACAGCATATTTAGTAGTGTGTTCAGTGGCTATCTTCCTCCTAGACATATGGGTTGTTAAATATTACATTTTCTTCCAAGAGTCAGCTTCTTTAGATTTATTCCAAGGGTAGAGGGTTGCAACCTCAGTCTGCTCCATCATGGGCACTAGTCTCCCCAACATCGAGGGCATCTTCAAGGGGATGATGCCTCAAAAAGGCGGCATTCATCATAAAGGACCTCCACCACCCAGGTCATGCCCTCTGCTTGTTACTACCATCAGGGAGGCGGAAGACACACACTCAATATTGATTCCATCAGTCGGCGAACCTTGTACACTGGAGCAACTTCTACCATCCTAAGTTCCAGAGGTGCAGGCTAAAGTGGGTTGAATGGTTCGTGGTCAACAATCTTGAGGCAGGGCACGTGGAGGGTGGTTGTGATCCTGAGGGATGGTGGCAGCTGGATTGATGTGATGGCCAGTGAACCAGGGCTGGAGCTTGCAGGAGTCTGTGCACAGGAGCAGAACTCAGGTGAACCACCAGACATGGTCCCCAGGCCAGAGTAGTCTAGCTGGGCTCGGCCAGCAGTAGGTCTGGCAGAAGTAGGTGCAGTTGGCAGCTAGGATGGCATTTCGTCCCCTCTTCCAAGCATTCCAGCAGCGATGAACCAGGACCTTGCTGGATGGGACTTCTACTGTTAGCTCCTTCGTGTGGTTCCTCAGGAGTTGGTAGCCATGAAGCACTTCAAAGGTTGACATACCCATGGAAGAGGAGGTGCATAGTTTGTAGGACAGCTTGACCCAGAGCAGATAGATCTTCTATGTGGAAGGATTAGAGGTGGCAAAGCATCTCAGGAACTTCTCCACTTGCTGACTGGCTCTCTCTGACTGTTGGTCTGCAGATGAAACCCAGAGGGCAAATTCACTGAGGTACAGAGGAGGGAGCAGAAGAGTCACCAGAAGGCGGAGATGAGTTGTGGATCCTAGTCCGACACACTGTCCTGAGGGAAGGCGAGGTAGCGAACTACATGTTGAGTACCAGGTCCGTTGTCTCATCGGCTGATGGAAGTTTGGGGAGCATAATGAAGTGGGCCGCCTTGGAGAACGGTCCATCACTGTCATGATCATCATGGCCCCACTGGAATGTGACATACCCATGATGAAAACCATGGTGATGTGGGGCCACAGATGTCAAGCGACCTGTAGGGGCTGCTGGAGCCCAGAGGGGTGCTGCTTGGATGAATTGCACTGAGCACATTGAGAACAAGCAGTGACGAATTGATGATCTGTGATCATGGTGGGCCACCAGAATCAGTGTCACAGAAAATCCCGAGTCTGTCTTGTGCCTGGATGGCCAGACAGGGGTGAAGAATGGGCCCACTGAAGTGCCTCAGATCGCATGGCTGCCATCACGTACATGCAGTTGTCAGGTGCGTTGGCCAGACCAGTGTCATGCTTTGGGCCTTGGTGGATCTGCTTTTGAAGGTTCCAGGTGATTGGAACAAGGATCTGGGAGGAGGGAATAACGGGCTAGGGATCAATCACTATTTCTGCTGGACCAAGCTATCATGACAGGGCGTTTACCTTTGTGTTCTTGGACATAGGTTGGAAGGAGATGGTGAAGTTGAAATGTTCGAAGAAGAGAGCCCAGTAACCCTGACATGGGTTGACTCAGTTGGTCTGCTGAATGGATATGAAGTTCTGGTGGTCAGTCCAGATCAAGAGGAGCTTGGATTCCCTATCAGCCAATGTTTCCTTTCATCCAAAGGCCATTTGATGGTGAGTAGCTCCCTTTCTTCTACTCCGTAATGTGCAGAGTTGAACGTCCAAGTTGTATCTTCCCATCTGTTCCTCGCTGGGGGAGGATGGCTTTGGCACCTACATCAGTTACATCCATCTATACCACAAAAGGTCCAGAGGGGTTTGGATGGTGGAGAATGGGAGTAGTAGTGAAGCAAATTCTGAGCTTCTCAAATGCATGGTCTGCCACAGCAGATCAGGTTATCCGTGAGGTAGGTAGTTTGGTGAGGAGCTGTGGTCTCTAATGAACAAGGTAGAGGTTGGAGCTGTTTGAGGAAGTGAGGTCTGGGCCATTCAACGATGGCGCTCACTTTCTCTGGGTCCATGGTTATGCCTTGGAGTGAAAGGGCAGAACCCAGGAAGGAAATTACTGGGGGGTGGAAATGTATTTTTTTAACTTGCAGTGGAGTTTTGTTTTCGAGGAGAACCTGGAGGACTGAATGTAGTTGGTCTTGGGTATCCTTGGAGAAGATGAGGATGTCATTGAGGTAGACAAATGCATCCCTGTGTAGCATGGCTTGGAGGAACTTGTTATTGAATGCTTGGAAAATGACTGGACTATTGGTAAGTTTGAAAGGCATTACCATGTACTCAATGTGGCCATGTTGTCTTATGAACATCCTTTTCCATTCATCTCCCCGGTGGATGCAAATCAGATTTTACACTCTCTGAAAATTCAGTTTGGTGAAGATCTGCACCCTACAGAGTGCTTCTAATGTCCTATCAATCAGGGGAAGAGGTTAGCAGTTCTTAATAGTGATTTTGTTAAGTCCAGGATTGTCAATAGAGAGACAAAGACCCCCATCTTTATATTTGACAAAGAATAATCCTGCACTGGCTGTTACTGGGATGGTTGAATGAAGCTGTAGTCATTCATGGTTTGGATGTCCAGAGAGGAGAGGAAGAAAATGATCTGGGGGAGGGGTGATGCCTGGCAGGAGGCCTGTTGTGCAGTCATATGGTCTGTGACACAGAAGTATGCTGGCTTCCTTTTTACTGAAGGCAATGGCTAAATTGTGGTATTCCATTAGGTGTTTGGTAAGGTCAAAGGCTTCCATCGTCTCCATGGATTTACAGGTTGAAGGCAGATGATCCAGCAGGTGGGTCCCCAACTCAGCAGTGATCTGGATGTCTAGGCAAAGTGAGGCTGAGTCAATCAGGAAGTCTTGGAGTTACTCGCAGTGTTCTCTGATGCTCATGTGCACAGGCCGTGTGCATGCTCTGATTATTCCAGACGGCAAGGGATCACCGTCAATGGCTGTGACGAAGAAGGGATGAGAGATAGGCTCAGCCTGTGACATATAGAGATGGCTGGAGCTCAAAGTGTACGATGGATTGGCATCAGGTCGGAACATTCAGACACTGGAATCCAGGGCTCTGAGGGAGGAGCTTGACTGGTGTAGGGTGTAGCAACCCTGCACACGTCAGGGCACCGAGGTAACTGAAGTCTAGGAGCAACTTGTTGAGGGAACAAGGATTGTGGATGAGAACTGGGCTGCAGTGGATGAGTTGGAAATGAATGCAGACTGGGAGGTCCATGCCTGTGCTGGTCTGACAGATCCTTCTCAGACAAACTAACCCAGTTTAAGCCATGACATTAAATGTTCTGCTGAGGTGGTGACATATACTGCACTGCTTAGTAAAAATGATTATTGTTTCTGAATCAGAGATTATGGACTCAAGATCCAGTCTTGACACTTCAGTACAAAAATCTGTACTGAGGAAACATTTCGTTTTTGAAGATACATTGTGCAAGGCTTCCATATTGCTGTTAATAGATAAAACGTTTTATCTTAGAAATGCCTTAAATTCAGAGTAGTTGCCTCAGATGAGCTTATCTTTCACTGATTCCCCACCAAATCTACAAAAAAGTTGATGATGACTTTGAAAATGCAGGCTTGACACTTCTCACTGTTAAAACCTGACTTCCTGAGTATACCCTAGACTGTGGGTGAAGGATAGCAACAATAAAGATGGCAAATAAGGTGGGAAAAATGATACAGCCCTGTTTGACTACTGTCTTGACAGTGAAGGGTGCTGATTCAGTACCACTATTGCTGAGGACAGTGACTGACACACCATCATGCAGTAGCCTCTGTGTAAGTACTTGTCAGGGCAGCCATGTCAGGTTAATATATATCCGAGAGCTTGGTGGTCTGTTGTATCAAAAACCTTGTGAAATCTATGAAAGCCACGTATAAAGGTTGCGTTTGTTCATGGCATTTTTTCTGATATCGGCATGCTTTGAAAATTATGCCTGCGGTAGCTCTAGGTAGCACACTGTGATGCAGAGAGGACTTTTTCAAACAGCAGTAGAAGTCAGATAAGAAAGATATGTGCAATCACATTGTCTATTGTTGTCAGGAGGAAAATGCTTCTGTAATTACCTCAACCTGCCTGGTCTACTATTAGGGCATACGTGAGCTTTGAAGGCAGTTGTTCCTTTTCCCAGACCTTCAGGAGCAGAGTTTATATGTAATGCAGGAGCACTGGTCCCCCTTGAGGTTTTCTGCTGGAATCCTGTCAGGAGCAGAGGCTTTGTTGCTTTTTAAGCTCCTGATAGTACCCTGGGCCTCTTTCATACTAGGAGGTTCCCCATGATGTCCTTCACAGGTCTCTGGTTCAGCAGCGCTGTCATAGTTCAAAAGTTCTTGAAAGTGTTCTCTTCATTGATCATTGATAATCCTTCTGATCCATTGACAAGTTTGCCCTGTCCTTTGAGGGCATGGGTCTTTAATCTGCAGTAACTTGGACCATAGACTGCTTTGGTGGCAATGAAGAAGCCTGTTGTGTCACCAGAGTCTGCCAGTCTTTAGATCTCCAGGGCTTTAGATGTCCACGAAGAATTATTTAGCTCGCTCTCCCTGTCCTGGACTTAGCCTTGACTGTGGAGTAAGCTTCTCATTGGCTAAAAACTACTCCAGAAATCCCAATTGTGTATAGAATGGACACCAGGTTTTTCAATGTCAACTGGTTAAAGGCCAAAAACAAGGTCAGCATCACCGATATCATGGAGCTTCAGTATGCGGATGCCAGCACCATTGCAGCATGCTCTAAAGAACACCTCCAATATATACCAAGGCATATAGGGCCATGAAACTTGTTTTGAATATTAAAAAATACACAGATCCTATATCAGTCACTGCCCAACCAGTCCCTCAGGGCTGTGTACTAAGCCCCTTCCTTTACTTTCTGTATGCCCATGACTGTGTCAACACCCTCAACTCCAATCTGCTAATTAAATTTGCTGATGACACTACATTGATTGGCCTAATATCAAATAATAATGAGGCAGCCCCTACAGAGAAAAAGTCATCACCCTGACACAGTGGTGTCAAAAAGAACAACCTCTCCCTCAGTGTTGTAGCAACAAAGGAGCTGATTGTGTATTACGGGAGAAATGGAGACAGACTAGCCCCTATTGATATCAATGGATCTGGGGTGAGAGGGTGAAGAGCTTTAAGTTCTTCGGCATAAACATCACCGAGGATCTCATGTGGTCTGTACATACCGGCTGTGTGGTGAAAAAGACACAACAGTACCTCTTTCACTTCAGATGGTTGAAGATGTTTGGTTTTCTATAGGAACACAAATGAGAGCATCCTGACTGGCTGCATCACTGCCTGGTATGGGAATTGTAATTCCCTCAATCGTAGGACTCTGCAGAGAGTGGTGCAGACAGACCAGTGGATCTGTAGATGTGAACCCCACTTTTCAGGACATTTACAAAGACAGGTGTGTAAAAAGGGCCCGAAAGATCATTGGGGACCCAAGTCACCCCAACCACAAACTGTTCCAGCTGCTACCATCGGGGAAAAGGTACCACAGCATAAAAACCAGGACCAACAGGCTCTGGGACAGCTTCTTCCACCAGGCCATCAGACTGATTAATTCATGCTGACACAATTGTATTTCTATGCTATATTGACTGTCCTGTTGTACATAATATTTATTATAAATTACTATAAATTGCACATTGTACATTTAGACAGAGGTGTATCGCAAAGATTTTTATTTCTCGTGTAGATGAAGAATCTAAGTAATAAAGTCAATTCAATTCAATTCAATTCATTTATCCAGCCCTCCATAAAAGTTGACGATATCACACTTGAAAATATAGACTACATTTCCGATCTTGGGAAAGTCAAAGACTTTCCCATTTCTGCTCAAAACAAACATCAACACAACCACCAACTGAGTTGTGCTAGTGGAGGCTATGCAAGACTAAAGAAAAGAGTCTTTGAAGCTTGTGACCTACTGCTCCAAACAAAACTTTGGTTTGTAGAGCAGTTATCTACTTAGTATGGAGCTGAATCAGGACCACCTACGGTAGGCAACTGAAAGCCCTGGAACAATATCACCAAAGATCCCTATCAAAGATTCTGAGGATCATCTGGAAGGACAGACACACTAACACCAGTGTTCTGGAGGAGGACAACATGAACAGCAGCTCCACCAAGATAAACACCAACTCCAATGGATAGATCATGTCATCCAGATGCCTAACTCACATCTCCCCAAACAGTTCCTTTATTCCCAGTTGAAGGAAGGACACCACAAAAATACATAATGAAAAAAACAACAAATTCAAGGCAACAAATGTAGAAAATGTTCTAGAGAAACCAGGAACAATCCGACACATTACAGGATCCTGCAGCAGTTTAACTCAATCTGATTACTTACACAGGTACAATCAAGTGGCAAACATCATTCACCAAAAACGAGGAAATCTGCAGATGCTGGAAATTCAAACAACAACACGCACAAAATGCTGGTGGAACACAGCAGGCCAGGCAGCATCTATAGGGAGAAGTGCTGTCGACGTTTCGGGCCGAGACCCTTCGTCAGGACTAACCGAAAGTGTCTCAGGCCGAAACGTCATCAGCGCTTCTCCCTATAGATGCTGCCTGGCCTGCTGTGTTCCACCAGTATTTTGTGTGTGTTGTTGTTGTTTCACCAAAATCTTGTTTTAAGATAGAAAGTCATAAATACACCATACCTTACAATAAGTACACTATAGATCTACTTTAAGAGTCCTACAAATTGTATTATGACAAATGCAGTATTACAGATAGGACAATCCATAATATCTATCCAGATATAACAGGATAAACAAGCTAGAACAACTTACTTAATAGATATAGCCATTCCAAACACACATAACATACAGAAATCAATAATGAAAAACACCAGAAATATGTTGCATTAAAAGAGCAAGTGGAAAGACTGCAGAACATGAACAGGGTATACATTGTCCTAATAATAATATCTACAAATGATATCATTCCAAAATCACTGAGAAGTTCAGCCTACACAGCAATATTTATGCAAATCCCCAGAAAGCCACAATATGAAACACCATTTGAATAGTCTGAAAGTTTTTAGCTATTGATAAATGAGTCTGCTTGGCTCTAGCCATATATTAAGTTTTACCAGTTTGAGCTAAGAAAAAAAATAGAGTTAATGATTCTAAATAGATAAATAAATAATACAGAGAACATGAGTTGTAGACTCCTCGAAAGTGAGCCCATAGACTGTGGAGTTAGTTCAGTGATGAGGTGAGTGAAGTTATCCACGCTGCTTCAATAGACTGAGGGTTGAAGTGTAGTGGCTGTTCCTTAACCTGGTGGTGTGGGATCTAAGGATCCTGTACCTCCTTCCCATTGGCAGGAATGAGAAGAGAACATAATCTGGAGGGTGGGGGTCCTTGATGATCAATGCTGCTTTCTTGTGAATTTGCTCAATGGAAGGGAGGTTTTTTTTGTGATGAATTGGGCTGTATCCATTACTTTTTGAGGGCTTTTCCATTCCTGGGCATTAGTTTCTCCATGCCAGACTGTGCTGCAACCAGTCAGGATACTCTCTACTGTGCATCTATAGAAGACTGTTAAGGTTTTAGGTGACATGGCAAATCTGTGCAAACTTCAAATAAGGGAGTGGTGCTGCCGTGCCTTCTTTGTAATAACACTTATATGCTGGTCCCAGGACAGATTCTCTGAAATGGTCATGCCACGGAATTTAAAGATATTGACCCTCTCCAACTCCAATCACTTAATGGGGACTAGCTCATAGAATTCTGTTTTTATCCTCCTGTCATCAATAATCCGCTCTTTGGGACCAATTCAATGCCCCTTCATGTCTCATTCTTTTTACGCAGTTCTGACAATTGGCATTTGATCAGAATCTTTAAGGGTTTCTTTCTCTGCAGATGTAGCCTGACCTGTTGAATGTTTCTAGCATTTTGTGTTTCTATATATTTCAAATTTCCAGAATTTCCAGTTTTTAGATTTTCACTTTAAAAACAAACGTTTTCTCAGAACAGCGTTTAATGAGCTTCTACACCAACTTCTAAATGATGTTTCGCCTTTCTTTGTACACACTAATACTCTCATTGACTCAGTCAGTTGATTGAAAAAGGATCCCTGGTCAAGATAGCAGAGCTTGTCATCAAAATGTCAGTTATAGTCAATACCTGGACCTGGCTGGAAGCCCGAGAAGAGTTTATTGATCAGTTAATTGGATTAGATTTCTCCTTCAAATGGCAAAAAGAGTTCCAGCCATTAAAATGTGTAGCGATTCACTTTGGAAGATCAAATTTGAAGGCAGGATACAGGATTAATAACTGGATTTTTAGCAATGTGGAGGATCAGAAGGATCTTGGAGTCCACACCCACAGATCCCTCTAAGTTGCCAAAATTGCCGAACAGGTAGAAAGGGTTGTTAAGAAGGCATGTGGTGTGGCTGGTCTTTGTCAGTTGGAGATTGAGTTCAAGAGCCACAAGGTAACGTGCTGCAGCTCTATAAAACCCTGGTTGGACCAGACTTGGAATATTGTTGTCACTTCATCTTAGGAAAGTTGGTGAAGCCTTAGAGAGCGTGCAGAGGAGATTTACCAGTATGCTGTATAGCTTAGAGAGCATGCCTTTTAAAGATAGGTTAAGTGAGTTAGAACTTTTCTCTTTGGAGCGACTGAGGATAAGAGCAAACTTGATAGAGGTATACAGGATGAAAAGAGATATTAATAGAGTGGATAGCCAGAGACAGAAGTGGATAGCCAGGGCAGAAGTGGCTAATACAAATGAGTATAATTTTATGGTGATTGGGGGGGAGGGACATCAAAGGTCAGTGTTCTTTACAGAGAGAAAGGTGGAACACTCTGCCAGGAGCGGTGGTTGAAACAGATACATTAGCAACATTTAAGAAACTCTTAAATAGCACATGGATAATCGGAAAATGGAGGCTATGCAGGAGAGAAGGGTTAGATTGACCTTGGAGTAGGTTATAAGGTTGGCACAACATTGTGGTGTACTGTGTTCTCACCAATTCTCATTAATCCTGCTTCAGAGAGGATGGACTGAAAAAGGTTGGAAAGACTGCAATTGACATTTTCCTTCATTTAATTGCATGCACAAAGCAATATAGATTTATCTGTTTGTTCTGCAGCAATTACTGACAATCTAGACTGTTTTCACCCAGCAGTAGATAAGGCATCCAGCAGTGTTTCATATATACTATCCCATGACAGGAAGGTTATTGTAAATTACACTATAATTCAACTGAAGGGGAGAGATTCTGCATAGCTTGCACAAAAGTGACTTTAATTTCCCAAGAAAGCAAAGCTTTGTTATATCTTGGTTTGAGAAAGAGCCGAGCAACTTTATTAACTCCCTCAATTATGCTTTGTTCAGGCACTTGAGCTTTTGCTGAGGCAGAGAAGGTGCAGCGAACAATTACACTTACCTTAGTGGACAGACGAGTGGGAGCTGCATTGGTTGTGAAGATGCCAAAATCAGCACCGCATTCGCACAAGAACACACGGGGAGTCAAAGAGACTCCATCTGTTTATATTGACTCTTCGCAATACTAAATTTTTACCGCAACTTAAGGACTCACTTTCAAGGAGTCTGTAGCTCATGTTCCCAACTTTCTTACTTTCTTTCTCTATCTGTCTAACTATGTATCTGTGTATCTATCTAACAGTACCTATCTATGTACCTATGTATGTATTTATTTACTTGCAGAGTCTTTCTTTTGCACATTGGTTGTTTGTCCATCTTTCCCTATGTGTAATTTTTCATTGATTTTATTGTGTTTCTTTTTATCTACTGTGAATGCCTGCAGGCAAATGAATTTCGGGGTAGTATATGGTGACATGCAGTACACTTACTTTGAAAATAAATTTACCTTGAACTTTGAATTTTGAAAGTACGGGAAGAGATACAACGAACATCATACATTGTAACTACTGTTCAGGATTAACCATGGTAGTGCTGCTGTCAGCACTTTAAAGCTATGTTTGTACTCATTAAAATGATTGCTGTGCTCATTCACCTCTGCCTGTGCCTTACCCTGGGTGTACGGTGCAGCAGCGAGAAGTAACTATAACAAACATCTGCACCAACACAAGAAAATCTGCAAATGCTGGAAATCCAGGCAATGCATACAGAATGTTGGAGGAATCCAGCAGGCCAGGAGCATCTATGGAAAAGAGTAAATAGTTGACGATATGGATTGAGACCCTTCATCAGGATGCCTTACATGCAGGAAATTACAAATGATGGCGAACATTAACATTTAGAGCAATAGGTGTGAGTGATTAAAAGAGGTAGGCCTCAGGCTGGGGAGCTTTACTTGACAGGACCCTCATAGTGCCATGCTTGCAACTTATTAGTTAATATTAGATTTACTAGTAAGCTAATTAACAGCAGCTAATAAAGCAAAGTTAAGGTCATTTGGAGCAATCATTTTCACAGTGGTCCTGGGTAAGCGTGGGCTGCTGACGTTTTACTGTGAAGAAGGGGAGTAAGTGGTCCACATGTGGGGAGTCACAACAGCTCTTTAAAAAAATGCTTCGGTGAGAAGGCACAGGGAAGAAGAGGCATCTTGCTGTCCATCCAATATTATTGATTCAGTGTAGGTAGGGTGGCAGTTTGGGCAGTAGAATGCTTCTCCTGCAGTATGTGGGAAGTCAGGGAGTTTCTCATGGTCTTCCAGATGACTACATCTGTGGGAAGTGCACCCAGCTTCTTCTACTGACAGACCAGGTCGAGGAACTGCAGCTGGATCTGGAGGTACACAGGATCAACCAAAGAGCTAATGACTTCATCCAGGGAGATCACATCCAAGCTACAGGCATCAGATAGATGGGTAAACACTAGGAAGAGCAAGGGGAACAAGCAATCAGTACAGGATACCCTCTGCAGCACAGAGTACAGCATGAAGGAAGTAGGAGAAGGATAATGAACCTTGGGTATCAAGAGAGGTGGTAAATTTAGTCAAGAAGAGAAAGGAAAGCTATGTAAGGTTTAGGAAGCTAAGATCAAACAGAGCCCTTGAGGATTATAAAGAAGCCAGAAAAAAACTCAAGAAGGGGAATTAGGAAAGACAGGAGTGGCCATGAAAAGTCCTTGGCGAATAGGATTAAAGAGAATCCCAAAGCATTCCACACATTCATCAAGACGATAACTACAGGCTGGGTAAGAGCACTCTAGGAAGCAGGATGGCAGATGTGCTTGGTGGAAGAGGATGTGAATGAGATCCTGAATGAGTACTTTGTATCAGTATTTACCAAGGAGAATGGTATAGACGACAGAGAGATCAGTGTGGAGTATGGTAGTTTATTAGGACATTTTGAGATATGTAAATAAGTTAGTATTGGTCTCTTATGAATATTAAAGTAGAAAAGTCTCCAGGGCCTGATGGGATATACCTTAGGTTACTGAGAGAGGCAAGAGATGAGTTTGCTAGTGCTTTGACCAATATCTTGGTGTCAACTTGAGCCACAGATGGAGTCCTGGGTGGGGGGTGGGGGGGGGGGGGGTGGGGATAGCTAACGTTGTTCCTGGAAAATATAGACAGAACAGTCTCACATCACTGGTAGGGAAGCTATTGCAGAAGATTCTGAGGGATAAGATTTATGAACAATGGAAAATCATGGCCTAATTAAACGCAGGCAGCTGGCTCTGTGTAGGGTAAGTTGTGTCTTACTAACTTGATTGAACTTGTTTTGAGGATGTGATGAATATAACTGATGAAAGTAGAGCAGTGGTTGTTGTCTATGTAGGTTTTTAGTAAGGTATTTTACAAGGTCTCTCATGGAAGGCTTATAGAAACATAGAAAACATACAGGACAATACAGGCCCTACAACTCACAAAGCTGTGCCAAACATGTCCCTCCCTGAGAACTACCTAGGCTTTACCCATATCCCTCTATTTTTCTAAGCTCCATGTAGCCATCCAGGAGTCTCTTAAAAGACCCTATCGTTTCCGCCTCCATCACCACTGCCAGCAGCACATTCCACACACTCACCACTCTCTGAGTAAAAAACTTACCCCTGACATATCCTCTGTACCTACTTCCAAGCACCTTAAAACTATGCCCTCTCATGCTAGCCAGTTCAGCCCTAATGAAAAGCCTCGGACTATCCACACGATCAATGCCTCTCATTATCTTGTACACATCTATCAGGTCACCTCTCATCCTCTGTGGCTCCAAGGAGAAAAGGCCGAGTTCACTCTACCTGTTCTCATAAGGAATGCTCCCCAATCCAGGCAACATCCTTGTAAATCTCCTCTGCACCCTTTCTATGGCTTCCATGTCCTTCCTATAGTGAGGCGACCAGAATTGAGCACAGTACTCCAAGTGGGGTCTGACCAGGGTCCTATATAGCTACAACATTACCTCTCAGCTCTTAAACTCAATCCTACCATTGATGAAGGCCAATGCATTGTATGCCTTCTTAACCATAGCGTCAACCTGTGTAGCAGCTTTGAGTGTCCTATAGACTCGGATCCCAAGATCCCTCTGATCCTCCACACTGCCAAGAGTCTTACCATTAATACTGTATTCTGCCATTATATTTGACTTACCAAGATGAATCACCTCACAATTATCTGGGTTGAATTCCACCTGCCACTTTTCAGCCCAGTTTTGCATCCTATCAATGTCCCACTGTAAACTTTGACAGTCCTCCACACTATCCACAACACCCCCAACCTTTCTGTCATCAGCAAATTTACTAACCAAACCCTCCACCTCCTCATCCAGGTCATTTATAAAAATCACAAAGAGTAGGAGACCCAGAACAGATCCCTGAGGCACACCACTGGTCACCAGCCTCCATACAGAATATGACCTGTCTACAACCACTCTTTGCCTTCTATGGACAAGCCAATTTTGGATCCACAATGCAATGTCCCCCTGGATCCCATTCCTCTTTACTTTCTCAATAAGCCTTGCATGGTATACCTTATCAAATGCCTTGCTGAAATCCATATACACTACATCTACTACTCTTCCTTCATCAATGTGTTTAGTCACATCCTAAAAAAAATCAATCAAGCTCGTAAGGCACGACCTGTCTTTGACAAAGCCATGCTGACTGCTCCTAATCATATTATGCCTCTCCAAATGTTCATAAATCCTGCCTCTCAGGATCTTCTCCATCAACTTACCAACCACTGAAGTAAGACTCACTGGCCTATAATTTCCTGGGCTATCTCTACTCCCTTTCTTGAATAAGGGAACAATATCCACAACCCTCCAATCCTCTGGAACCTCTCCCATCCCCATTGATGATGCAAAGATCATTGCCAGAGGCTCAACAATCTCCTCCCTCACTTCCCACTGTAGCCTGGGGTATATCCTGTCCAGTCCTGGTGACTTATCCAACTTGATGCTTGCCAAAAGCTCCAGCACATCCTCTTCCTTAATATCTACATGTTCAAGCTTTTCAGTTCACTGCAAGTCATTCCTACAATTGTCAAGATCCTTTTCCGTAGTGAATACTGAAGCAAAGAATTCATTAAGTGCCTCAGCTATTTCCTCCGGTTCCATACACACATTTCCACTGTCACACTTGATTGGTCCTATTCTCTCACATCTTATCCCCTTGCTCTTCACATTCTTGTAGAATGCCTTGGGGTTTTCCTTAATCCTGTCCCCCAAGGTCTTCCCATGGCCTCTTCTGGTTCTCCTAATTTCATTCTTAAGCTCCTTCCCGCTAGCTTTATAATCTTTTAGATTCATATCATTACCTAGTTTTTTGAACCTTTTGTATGCTCTTCTTTTCTTCTTGACTAGATTTACAACAGCCTTTGTGCACCACAGATCTTGTACCATACCATCCTTTCCATGCCTCATTGGAATGTACCTACTCAGAACTCCACACAAATATCTCCTGAACATTTGCCACATTTCTTCTGTATGTTTCCCTTAGAACATCTGCTTCCAATTTATGCTTCCAAGTTCCTGCCTGATAGCCTCACAGTTCCCCTTACTCCAATTTAATGTCTTCCTAACTTGTCTGTTCCTATCCCTCTCCAATGCTATGGTAAAGGAGATAGAATTGTGATCACTATCTCCAAAATGTTCTCCCACTGAGAGACTTGACACCTGACCAGGTTCATTTTCCAATACCAAATCAAGTAGATTCTAGAAGATTGAGATGCATGTGTTGTGGCTAATATAGAAAACTGGCAAAGGATAAAGCAGGATAGAGATATATATTTGCAGATATTGTCATGGTCCGGTCTGTGAAGTCTGTGTTCCGGTTCACGGTCTGGTCTGTGGACACCGGACTCAGGGTCTTCTGGCTGTCCCTTGTTTCAGTCGGGCTTAATCATAGGCACCTGATTCTCATATTGTGGCTGAAATATAAGTGGCCCTGGGTTCGAGTGTGGTTGTTGATTTGTCTTGTTGGTACCCTGTCCTCACCTCTGTGGGGTAAGTCAGGCTGTCTTTGCCATTACCCTGAGGCAAGACTGTTCCCTTCCTTCCCTCTGAAGCCCTGCTGGCTACCCTCACCTGAAGCCCTGCCCTGCAACCAGTGTCTGGTGCCTTGCTTTGCCTTGTCTTGAGCCTTGCCTTCACCGCTGTCAAGTTCAACCACCGGAGCAAGATAAGGAACTGTCTTTTGTTGTTTTGAACTGTCTGTGTCCACACCTTTGCTAGGTAGGTCCGGCTGTTTGCCACTACCTAGTGTTGGGAACTGTCTGTGTCCATGCCTTTGCTAGGTAGGTCCGGCTGTTTGCCACTACCTAGTGTTGGGAACTGTCTGTGTCCACGCCTTCACTAGGTAGGTCTGGCCGTTTGCCACTACCTAGTGTTGGGAACTGTCTGTGTCCACGCCTTCGCTAGGTAGGTCCGGCTGTTTGCCACTACCTAGTGTTGGGAACTGTCTGTGTCCACGCCTTCGCTAGGTAGGTCCGGCTGTTTGCCACTACCTAGTGTTGGGAACTGTCTGAGTCCACGCCTTCGCTAGGTAGGTCCGGCCATTTGCCACTACCTAGTGTTGAGAACTGTCTGTGTCCACGCCTTCGCTAGGTAGGTCCGGCCATTTGCCACTACCTAGTGTTGGGAACTGTCTGTGTCCATGCCTTCGCTAGGTAGGTCCGGCTGTTTGCCACTACCTAGTGTTGGGAACTGTCTGTGTCCATGCTTCGTTTGGTAGGTCCGGCCGTTTGCCGCTACCTAGTGTTGGGAACTGTCTGTGTCCACGCCTTCGCTAGATAGGTCCGGCTGTTTGCCACTACCTAGTGTTGGGAACTGTCTGTGTCCACGCCTTCACCAGGTAGGTCCGGCTGTTTGCCACTACCTAGTGTTGGGAACTGTCTGTGTCCACGCCTTCACCAGGTAGGTCCAGCTGTTTGCCACTACCTAGTGTTGGGAACTGTCTGTGTCCATGCCTTCACTAGGTAGGTCCGGCCGTTTGCCACTACCTAGTGATGGGAACTGTCTGTGTCCACGCCTTCGCTAGGTAGGTCTGGCCGTTTGCCGCTACCTAGTGTTGGGAACTGTCTGTGTCCATGCCTTCGCTAGGTAGGTCCGGCCGTTTGCCACTACCTAGTGTTGGGAACTGTCTGTGTCAACGCCTTCACTAGGTAGGTCCGGCTGTTTGCCCCTACCTAGTGTTGGGAACTGTCTGTGTCCACGCCTTCACTAGGTAGGTCCAGCCGTTTGCCACTACCTAGTGTTGAGAACTGTCTGTGTCCACGCCTTCACTAGGTAGGTCCGGCTGTTTGCCACTACCTAGTGTTGGGAACTGTCTGTGTCCATGCTTCACTCGGTAGGTCCGGCCATTTGCCACTACCTAGTGTTGGGAACTGTCTGTGTCTACGCCTTCGCCAGGTAGGTCCGGCTGTTTGTCACTACCTAGTGTTGGGAACTGTCTGTGTCCATGCCTTCGCTAGGTAGGTCCGGCCGTTTGCCGCTACACAGTGTTGGGAACTGTCTGTGTCCATGCCTTTGCTAGGTAGGTCCGGCCATTTGCCACTACCTAGTGTTGGGAACTGTCTGTGTCCATGCCTTCGCTAGGTAGGTCCGGCCATTTGCTGCTACCTAGTGTTGGGAACTGTCTGTGTCTACGCCTTCGCCAGGTAGGTCCGGCTGTTTGTCACTACCTAGTGTTGGGAACTGTCTGTGTCCATGCCTTCGCTAGGTAGGTCCGGCCGTTTGCCGCTACACAGTGTTGGGAACTGTCTGTGTCCATGCCTTTGCTAGGTAGGTCCGGCCGTTTGCCACTACCTAGTGTTGGGAACTGTCTGTGTCCATGCCTTCGCTAGGTAGGTCCGGCCATTTGCTGCTACACAGTGTTGGGAACTGTCTGTGTCCATGCCTTCGCTAGGTAGGCCCGGCCGTTTGCCACTACCTAGTGTTGGGAACTGTCTGTGTCCACGCCTTCGCTAGGTAGGTCCGGCCGTTTGCCACTACCTAGTGTTGGGAACTGTCTGTGTCCACGCCTTCGCTAGGTAGGTCCGGCCGTTTGCCACTACCTAGTGTTGGGAACTGTCTGTGTCCACGCCTTCACTAGGTAGGTCCGGCCATTTGCCACTACCTAGTGTTGGGAACTGTCTGTGTCCACGCCTTCACTAGGTAGGTCCGGCCGTTTGCCACTACCTAGTGTTGGGAACTGTCTGTGTCCACACCTTCGCTAGGTAGGTCCGGCCGTTTGCCACTACCTAGTGTTGGGAACTGTCTGTGTCCACGCCTTCGCTAGGTAGGTCTGGCCGTTTGCCACTACCTAGTGTTGGGAACTGTCTGTGTCCATGCCTTCACTAGGTAGGTCCGGCCGTTTGCCACTACCTAGTGTTGAGAACTGTCTGTGCCCATGCTTCGCTAGGTAGGTCCGGCCGTCTGCTGCTACAATGTATTGCGAACCATCTTGTCGTATTCTGTGTCCTATGTTATGAGTCCCAGCCCTACGTCCTGTTCCCAAGGAGGGGTTCTGGCTCTGTGTTCTGTGATCCTGTCTCTTCCCCGACCCAGGCTCTGCATTCCTGTCTCTCTCTCGACCAAGTCAAGGCTTCAGGATCTCGTCCAGTCCTAGCCACGTCTGAGCACCTTGTCCTGTCCAAGCCACGGCTTCTTGTTCTCGTCTTGTCCATGTGCCTCGCCCAGTCCAGGAGTACCTTGCCCAGCCTGGTGCTGGGATTCCCTCGTCCTGTGCTGGGGTTCCCTTGTCCTGTCCGGGAGTCTCACGTCCAGTCCTGTTGCCCCTCCTCATCCTGTAGCCACGTCTTGTTCTCGCCTGGTTCTGGAGTCCGAGCCTGAGTCAAGACCCAGGTTCTGGGTCCTTGTCCTGTCTCTGGCTCGGAATCCAAGCCCAGGCTCCTCGTTCCCAGTTCCATGTCCTGGTTCTGCTATCCTAGTCAAGTCCTAGCCCAAGCCCGGAATCCTTGTCTCGTCCAGGGCCTATGTCATGTCCAGCGTCCTTTCTTCCCCACTTTCCTTGCTTCCTTCTCACGCCTACTCCTGTTCCTGGTAGTTCAGTGTCTGTGTCTTGCTTTTGGGTCCGCTCCCAATGCTTGCTCCCCTTTTGACAGATATAGGCAGAGAAATGCAAATGGAGTTTAACTATACCAAATGAGAAGTGTTGCACTTTAAAAGACCAAATGTGAAAACACCGAATTCTGTTCATGGCAAGATACATTAGTTTTGATAAGCAGAAGGATCTTGCTACATGCTTGTCTTTATTAGTCTAGCAATGGAGTTCAAGTGTTGGGAAGTTTTGTTGCAGCTCTATAATACTCCAGTTAGTCTGCACCTGAAGCATTGGATTCAGCTCTAATCACTTAGTGACAGGAAAGATGTGGGGGCTTTGGAGAAGATGCCGAAGAGGTTTTGCAGGGTGCTGTCTGGATTAAAGGGCATACACTATAAAGGGAGCTTTAACTGAACTGGGCTGCTTTACTTTAGAGTGGTAGAGTTTGGGGAGAGATGTAACAGAGGTTTGTAAGATTATGAGAGTTGTAGATAGAGTAGATAGCCAGTATCTTTTTTGCAGGATTGAAATACCAGAGGGCATGAATTTAAGTGAGGGGAGGTAAGCTCAAAGAGATACGCGGGGTAAGTTTTTTTGCACAGAGTGGTGGGTTCCTGGAATGTACTGCCAGGGATGGTGATGAAAGCAAATATCATAAAGGTGTTCAAGAGGCTTTTAAACAGGTATGAGTGTGCAGAGAATGGGAGACTATGGGCATTGTGTATGTAGACAGAATTAGTTTAGTTTAATGCTTAAAGTTCAAAATAAGTTCATTATCAAAGTACATATATGTCACCACATACAAGCTTCAGATTCATTTTCTTGTGACAATATTTGGTAAAGCCAAGAAGCATAATAGAATCAATGAAAGACCACACCCTGGAGAACAGACAAACATCCAGTGTGCACACTGAGCGAATACATGAGAAATAAAATAAATAATAATAACAAATAATAAATAATAAATATCGAGAACAGGAGATGAAGAGTCCTTGGAGGTGATCCTATAGGCTGTGGAAATATTTCAATGATGAGGTGAGTGAAGTTGAGTGACGTTATTCCCACTGATTCATGAACCTGATAGTTGAGGGTAATAACTGTTCCAGAACCTGGTGATGTGGGTTCTAAAGCCCCTGTACCTTCTTCCTGATGGCAGCAGTGAGAAGAGAGCATGATCTGGGTGGTGGGCATTCTTCATGATGGATGCTGCTTCCCTGCCACAGTACTTCATGTAGATGTGGTCAATAGTGGAGTGAGATTTACCTGTGGTGGACTGAGATATATCTACTACTTTTTGTCACATTTTCCATTCAAGGGCATTGGTGTTTCCATACCAGGTTCTCCAAACACCTTAAAGTCAGGCCCCCTCATATTACTCATCTTGGCCTTGGGGAAAAAGTATTGGATATCCACTCAGTCTATGCCTCTTATCATCCTGTACATCCTTCTTCACTCCAAAGAGAAAAGCCCTAGCTCACTTAACCCATCCTGATTAGACATGCTCTCTAATTCAGGCAGCATCCTGGTAAATCTCCTCTGCACCATCTCTAAAGCTTCCACATCCTTCCTACAATGAAGCAATCAGTAATGAATGCAATATTCCAGGTGTGGTCCCACTGGGGTTCTGTAGAACTGCAACATTACCTTGTGCTGATACACACAGAGTGTTCATCACAATATCACACATGCACTGGCAACTACTGAACTGCGACAACGAGATTACAAACATATCTCTCACGACTGTCAATATCACAGTTCCTGCTGTCTCACAGGAGACAATAGTGACTAAAACTAGGTGGCAGCTCAGAGGCCTCGCAAGGTTCAAGGTACATTTATTATCAAAGTGTGTATGATGTACACAACTCTGAGATTTGTCACCTCCAACAGGCATGAAACAAATAAAACCACGGAGGCCATTCAAAGAAAAACATCAACACCCTCACGTGCAAAAATAACAAATTGTGCAAATGGCAATGAGAACATCAAACCCCAACCCCTCTGAATAAATGGCACAAACAGCAACAGGAACATCAAACTGCAACCTCTGCCCTGCACAAATCGTGCAAATGATAGAAAGAACATCGAACACCCCCCAAGATAAATCGTGCAAATGACAATAAGAACACCAAACCTCAATCCAACCCCCTCCCACCGCACAAATCCCACAAACAGCAATAAGAAAGAACAGGCAAAAACATAGAATATAAAACCATAATACTGAAAGAGTCCAAGTGAACTACAGTCCAATCCATAAATCACAGATCCAGAACTTTGATACCGTCCTCTGAAAGCGTCGAGGGAGAGAGAGACCATTTGAACGCAGGGGCCTTCCCTCAGGAGAAGCAAGCAATTGACCATCACAATCAGACACCTTCCTCCAGTAGCAGTGAATGAGGCTGGTAGATGGTCCTGAAAACTCACTCAGTTTCTGCACTCGACTCGATGTTTCAATCTTCCTTGATGCTTTAATCGGTGAGAAATAGGGTCAGTCGATCATGGGCCTACACCCAGTCTCTGAGCTTCTAAGCCTTGAGGGCACTTGTCTCCTGAAATCTTCTCAGAGACAACAAAGCACCAGATCATGTAATTGATCTTTAAACTGTAGATCACAGTACCAACAACACATTTAAAATTTTAAAAAATGTTAAAGAAGTGAAAGAAACAGTTTGATGGACTATCTGGTAGATGTTGCCGGAGGTAGTGCTGTTCGCTGACTCCATCTTGTCTGGAAAAGGTCCAAGCTGTAGCCACTATAGAAAAAAGACATGGGATGAAGGAAAGGCACTTCTGTATAGGGCCTTTCATAATCTTAAGGCATTCAAAATTACCTCACAGCCAATGAAGTAAATTTGAAACACAGTTCCTGTTACAGTATAATTCTGTGAAACAACAGCTCATTACCTCAAAGGCCAAGAGAAGTTTAAAAATGCAGGCACTAAGATAAAATGGAACATGGGTTTTGAAAAAGAATATGGAAACACGTCTAAATGCTTGCAAGTATGTTGTAAGCAAATGGGTAATAAAAGAATAAAAAAGTAATATGTGTCTCAAGCTGGAAATAATTGTGTCAAGAATCTTATGGCCTCTGCAGCTTGCTGTAGTGTGTTGAGCTTCTAAGGGTTTTTCAGCACTTCTCTTTATTAATCGTTATCTTAACTAGAGCTGATAAGCTCTTGTGGTTTTGGTTTAATCTTCCCAAGTTAATTGTGGCTGGCGTGTATTTCCTGCATTCTATGATTGATGCACCATCAATAACTCTTGGAGACGTGAGTTGAGATAGGCTTTTATTAGCTGGAAGAAAGCACCGTCAGCAGCAAGAGACCACCACACAACATCCTGGAGACTGAGGGAGGAGCAGTGCCTCCAACCGCCTTTATACAGGGGTCTGTGGGAGGAGCCACAGGAGCAGTCAGCAGGGGGGGAGCGTGTCCAGACAGGTATACGTAGTTCACCACAATGATTAGTTGAAGAGGACTCTAATTTAGTGCCTTCGCAGAGTCATTGTGTTGGAGGGAATGAATTGTCTCGCAATGTCGCTCAGTTACTCCTCCGAGACTCTGTTGGTATTCCCATGTCTAACCTCTTGTTTCCGTCTCCTCCTGGGGATCCTGCAGTTCCTCTGCTCTTGGGTTGAGTGGCAAGCCTGCTGTCCACAGCTGTTTGGTTGAGTTGCGAGCCTGCTATCTACAGCTCCTGGGTTGAGTCGGTGCCAGCAACCTATGTGACAGAGAATACCTTCCATTCCTCTACACCTAGGTCTTATCCTTCGTGACAAATAGATACAGTGCTTAATGAACTTCGATCCTATCTTCTCAAGGGATTGTGGTTCAAGGGAAGAGGAGGAGTATTGTGAAATATTGGATGGATCATACTTTGTGATGGAGAAAATATGAGAAGATTTGAAAACAGTTAAATTACCAGGAGCATTGGCATGAAAAGAAATGATGAAGCCTCTGACCATCATTTATAAACCCTCTGGTTAGACCACACTTGGAGTATTGTATTCAGTTATGGTCACCTCATTATAAGACGTGGAAAGTTTAGAGAGGGTGTAGAGGAGATTTTCCATGACTACTACCATTGTGTAACTTGAGAAGGATAGATGAACTGTGGAGTTATAATTCTCTTGACCATACCTTGATAATAGCCAAATAGTTGGAAACAATTCTAACGATTAGTATTAATCACTATTTAGAAAATTACAGAATACTCAAAGACAGTATGAATTTGTTAAAGTGAAGATGCTTGACAAACTTAATCATTTTTGTTTTCAGAAGGCAACAAGGAAGTTCCAGAAGGCAGTAACAGTCATACACTTGATGTCACATATGGATCTTAGGAACCATTTGGATAAGATGCAGCCCATTAGAATAACAGAAATAAATGTTTGCCAAGATCAAGAGGTAAGATGGATCTCATGTCAACTGACTGTCAGGAATGAAACAACAGTTATTAATATCTATTAGTGCAGTGGGTTCTGTCCATGTTTTTTTCATGCGTAAAACTCCCTCAAATGATGCCAGTACTTTTGGAACCGGCATCTCTAGAGTTTGCTTCCTGTCAGCTAGAACCTCATTCAGTTCTGACCTGAGATGCTGTCCAAGTGGAGTCTGCATGTTTACTCTGTGCATTTCTCAGTTTCCCAGTGGTCACTGACCAGGATTGAATTCTCTCCACTGTCTGCAAGAAATTGTATCTTCGGTTTCCATCCACTTTCCAAAGGTTCGAGTTAGGGTTCGTGAGTTGCTGGCCTCAAACTTCAGATTCTTGAATGATTCATGAACATTATCTCTCTAATTTTGCTCTTTTTTTGCAATATTTATTTAATCTTTTCTATGTTTATGGTATATTTTATATATTGCACTGCACTGCAGCCAGTGATCAAATTTCATGACATATACTGTGCCTTGAAAAAGTATTCAGCTTCCACAACAATATTCACATTTTAATGTCTCTTTTTCTAAATTTAAAATAAATTGAAGTACGATTTTTTGAGTCACATCAAATCAAAAGAAAAATTCCAAAATCTGTCAACAATTTACAAAAAATTAAAAATCAAAATTGTGAGGCTGAGTAAGTACTCGTTCTCTCTGTAATTAGTATGCTAACTTTCCTCAGACACAATACACTACATTACTTTGCCAACTCGCTGTGGTGAACTACATATACCTGTCTGGACACGCCCCCCCTGCTGACTGCTCCTGTGGCTCCTCCCTCTGACTGTGGATCCTCCCACAGACTCCGGTATAAAGGCAATTGGAGCCTGAGCCCTGCCCTCAGTCTCTAGGATGTAGTATGGTGGTCAATTGCTGCTTGTTCTTTCTTCCAGCCAATAAAAGCCTATATCTCGCCTCACGTCTCGGAGAGTTATTGATGGTGCATCACTCGCCCAACTTTTTGATGTAGAAAATTGGAAGATCACTTGAATAAATAAGCCCTTTCTCTGTAAGGTCCAAAGTTATAATGGATTTCCAACAGACCAAACTAAATGAAGACAAAAGAGCATTCAAGGCAAGTCAGGGAAATGACCATAGAGAAGCATAAATTTGGGAAAGGGTACTAGAGGCACTGAACATACCTCAGAGCTCAAGGCAGTTCATTGTGGAAAAGTGGAAAATATATCAAACCACAATCACACTGCTTAAGTCAGGCCACCCCTCTAAACTCAATCATCAGAGAAGAATGCCACTTGTAAGACAGGCCACTGCGACACCAACATTTACTCTGAGAGAACTACAAATGGAGATGAAGTTCTTGGCTCCACAATCTCCAAGGCCTTGCACAAAAACAGTTTTTGTGGAAGAGTGGCAAGGGAGAAGCCTTGGCATATCCTTGTCCATAAAGACTTTGCAAAGCATTACTTAGAAAATATCTAAAGGTCTGGAAGAAGGTCTTGTGCTCAGATGAGACTGAAGTGGAACTTTTTGGTCTCAGCAGGACATGTGGCATAAATGTAATACTGTGCATCAGACAGGCAATACCATTCCTATTGTAAAGTATGGTGGAGGTGGCATCATGGTATGGGGATGTTTTTCAGCTGTAGGGACTTGAAATCTGCTTCAACTGAATGGAAGATTAATGCTCTTAAATACGGAGAGATCCTGGATAAAGACCTTCTAGCTGCTGCTAGAAACCTTAAATTGGGGAGAAGTTTGTTTTTCAGTTGGACAATATTCCATAGCACACCGCCAGAGTGTGGAGTGGCTTCAAATTTTAAAAAATGATGTCCTTGAGTGGTCCAGTCACAGTCCTCTCCTTAACCCAATTGAAGATCTCTGGTAGAGCCTCAAGATTGCTGTTCACCTGTCACAACTTGAGCAAATTTAGCAAGGAGGAATGGGCAAATCATGCTCCACCACATCTGTGCAAACCGAATAGAAACTTATCCAAAAAGACTACTGGCTGTATTAGCTGTGGGAGCTGGTTCAACTAAGTAATGAATAAAAGAACATGAATACTTTTGAACATTTCAGTTTTTGAATTTTTTATTTTTTCATGCTTTGCAACTTTCCCTGTTTCTTGGGTCCTACTGTGAAGAAGGGAGCATATAATTCACAAATAAAAGTTCTCATTTATGTGAACAATAGGTTGGGGGCTGAATATCTTTACAAGGCACTATATCAGTGATAATAAACCTGATTCTGATCCTGAAGTAGTTAAACCTGTGAGCTGCTCCCTGCATAATCCTTGGACAGTGTTGGTCATTGATCCAAGACAACACATTTCACTGTATGTTTCAATGTACATGTGACAACAAAACCTAATCTTAATCTTAGGAACACTAACGCAGCATGTAAAATGTATCTATAATAAGACCTCCAATGCCACTGATCTGAAAGATGTGAGTTCTTATTCAGTCACGTAATAACTTGTTCTTGTTTACCATTTTCCCACTGCATTGGTGTTATTTAAAGCAATAACACGCAAGGGCCATTCTACATATTACCCTGAGACTCAAACACAACCTCACGTGTTCAGCAATTGCTTTTGCCACAGACATCAGGTTACACTCAGCTTCCCAGGGTCAAGGCCATAACACATTGTTGCTGCTGACGTCTGCTATATTTCATAGCTTTGCTGCTCACTGCCATACATTCAAGGAGAGCAATTCTATCTGCTATACCTTCAGTTTATAGGAGCAGGCAGAACGTGCACAGGCATTTACCATGTGATGCAGGGGTACTTGGGTAGTGGTATGTCAAGGAGGGATACAGGAGCGAGGTAGATTGACTGGTCTCACAACAGCAATCTTGCACTTATGGTCAGTAAAACCAAGGAATTGATAGTGGAATTCAGGAAGGGTATTTGGGATCAGCTTTGGAAAGGGTGAGCAGTGTCAGGTCCCTGGGTGTCAATATTCAACATCTCCCTCTCTGCCTCTCTGTCTTTGTCTCTCTCTCTCTCACCCCTCTTTCTCTGTCCCTCTCCCTCCATCTCTCTCTTTCTCTATCTCTATTTCTCTCTCTCTATCTCTCATCTTTCTATCTCTATCCCTATCTCTCTCTCTCTCTCTCTGTCTCTCCGTCTATCTCTCTCTCTCTCTATTCTATCTCCGTCCATCTCTCTCTGTTTCTATCTCTATTTCAGTGAAAGTCAGCGAGTGCAACAACGCAGCGCCCTTTCAGAACTGTCCTTCATTCATAGGTAGAAATCCAACTTGTAGTAAAAGAAAATGGAATTCCTTACTGCACATAGAGTTACATAAAGTTCCACTGCATAACGAGCTGCCTGCAGAAATGGAGAAAGTGATTCAATTTTAATATGTAAGGGAAATTTTGTTTAGTATTATAACACGAGAGATTCTGCAAATGCTACCATCTGTCTATCACCTGCTTCTGGTGCCCCTGCTCGTTCCCTTTCTCCCATGGTCCACACTTCTCTCCTATCAGATTCCTTCTTCTTCAGCCCTTTACCTTTTCCATCTATCACCTCCAGCTTCTCACTTCATTCCCCCTTCCCCTTCACCTGGTCTCACCTATCACCTGCCAGCTTGCAATCCTTCCCCTCTCCCCACCTTCTAATTCTGGCTTTTTCCCCCTTCCTTTTCAGTCCTAATGAAGGGATTCAGCCTGAAATGTCGACTGTTTACCTCCATAGATGCTGCCTGACTTGCTCCAGTGGTTTGTATGTGTTACTTTGGATATGTACATGTATGAAAGGACATGGTCCAAGTGTATGTCGATGGGACTAGACAGAATAATAATTCATCGCAGACTAGATGGTCTGAAGGGCTTGTTTCTGTGCTGTAGTGCTTGCTGACACTTTTACTAAAATGGAACCAGGTACTGTTTGCATCAGGAAGCTAATTCACTATCACTTATGGTTAGCCATGACCTAAGGCAAAATTTATCCTCAATATATCAGCCATAGATGTGAAGACAGTACACATTCACATTTAGAAAATGAAGCATTTATAGAGATACAAAGTGAGAAATAATGAGTTTTAATACTAAAGGGTATATACTTTGGGTGGTGGGGTGGAGATTCGTCTCTACCAAATGAGTTGTAAGGTGCTCCATCCCTCTGCCAGCCTGCAAGGCACCCTTGGGAAAGGTGTAGCATCTGTTCGGCAACCGCTCCCCCCTTGTTGATCAAGCTCATGTGAAGCCGTAGGAGCGGATGGTGGATGGTCGTATGAGCAGCTGGTGCATATCACGGGTCCTGGTTATGCGACCACTGACGCTAGGCAGATAATCTCTGAAGTGTATTGATAATGGCGGGGGTCACCCATCTTGTAAAGACACTGCCCAGAAGAAAATCTTCTGTAGAAAAATTTGCCAAGAACAATCATGGTCATAAGATCATGATCGCCCACATCATGTGACATGGCACCTAATTATAATGATCACTTAAGATGGCAAACTACAGGATGGATCTTGGGGTATACTTCAGTCAGCTTACCTAATTCCAAGTGTTGTTTTTTTTTAAAACCTCATCAGGAATTCGCAGAAATAATAAAAAAAAACAAGTTTCAGGTGCAGGGACTCGGAAATATATTGACACATGAAGAAAGTCAATTAGCAGGCATCACTGAGCCTCTTCTTCAGTGCTTAAGTTTGCAGAATATAATAAGTGTGCAATATCAGAGCTTCCAGTCAGATTAGTTTCTGGCCTTGGAGGTGCCCAGAGCTAATTTAATAAAGTGTTCTCATGTATTACTAGAATATTACAACGGTGGTTCATAAGGAACAATAACAAAGGAGGCATGGTACCTCTAGAGCCTGAAGAATGATTGAGTGTAATTACACAGTAACATGTGCCAGGAGGCCTTTTTGGAAAGACAGCTTCCCATTCTGTTGGATTGCCAGTCTTGCAAATAACAGTGCACTGGTACCCAGTGCAGTGTCAGCAGTAGAGATCGAGAGCTGACTATTTGTGAAAAATAAAGGGTAAATGCTGACTGTATCCCCAATACAGGTGAAGAGGTGTCGGATGACTAGCAGGAGTGATATTAAGATAGAATAATTCTTTGTAATCTTATAAAATTCTATATGGAAAGGTGAAACAGAACAGATATCAAGGAGAATATGATTATTAACACAAACACGAGATTATGCAGATATTGGAAATTCAGAGTAACACACAAAATGTTGGAGGAAATTAGCAGGCCAGGCAGCATCCATAGAAGGGAATAAGCGGCCCATATTTCGGGCTGAAACCCTTCATCAGGACTGTTCCTCTATATTATTATTATTCCATAAAACCATGAATTACATTAATTCCATGAATTACTGAAATATTTGTTTTATTGACTGTTGTCTTTATGAAATTAAACTATTTTTAAATGTGTGAACTGTGCCTTCATTGTTGGATACAGCACATTGAATTGTAAAGTAGCATGGCAGCGGGGAACCACAAGTATTGATTGAATGAGTTTGAAATTCAAGCCATTTCTCTTTGCTAAAACTGACACTGACCTAAGACAATTATGAAACTTGGTCATTTCTATTAACTGCAGCACAGTAGCATAGTGGTTAGCGTAACGTCTTCCAACGCCGGCTGTAAGATCGAGATTCAATTCCCACTGCTGTCTTTAAAGAGGTTGTACATTCTCCCAATGACCACGTGAGCTTTTCCAGTGTGCTCCAGTTTCCTCCCACATTCCACAGACATACAGTTAGTACCAGTAAGTTGTGGGCATGCTACGTTGGAGCAGGAAGCACGGCAACAATTGCCGGAAGCCCCCATCACACGCTTGATGCAAACAACACATTTAACTGTATGTTTCAATGTACATACGACAAATAAAGTTAATAGTGCTTCCATTCAATTAGTTAGGGGTGCAAAGTAGTGCAGCAGTTAGAACACAATTTTACAGTGATAGCGACCAGCAATCGGGGTCATTTATCGCCGCTGTCCTGTTTTGTACATTCTCCAGGTAACCACGTGCATTTCCTCCAGGTACTCTGATTTCCTCCCACTTATGGGTTAGGGTTATTGAACTGTGTGCATGCTATGTTTGTGCTGAAAGCATGGTGGCACAAACACTTGTTTTAATATATGTTTCAACATACCTGTGACAAGTAAAGGTAAACTTTATATTTATAATCCAAATTAAAGTTGATTCAATATATTATACCATATAATTAATGACAGCCAAATGCTTCCATTTCCCATATCACCTTACTGGACATCCAGAGACTATGATAGCACCTTTGAATTTTTAAAAAAAGCACTGCAGCTGGCTGTTATCGATTAAAAAACATTTAGAAATTCTTCTTTATTGAAGACCATTTCAATATCTCTGTAGTTCATAAAAGGTTGAGGTTACATAGACACATATCATTAAATTTAACAAACAGAAACAATCGGTGAAAACCCAATGTTTCACAGGGGTGCTTATGTCTGAGTTAGCCAGAAATGCTTGATCAAACAATTTTATTTGGATACATTAAACTTGGTGTTGTTCATTAATGAAGAGGAGATCTAATGTATACACAGGGTTCACTGCGTTTTTAGTTACTTAGTCAGCTTCATGTTCCAATAATTCAACTAATATTGACACAGTTCCTATTTCGCACTTTAAAACTTTGAGTTGAACATAACTTTACAAGGAATGCAAATTCTTATTGGGCTCTTTTAATGTATTTGGCCCCATGCTAGGTTTTTGCTCATTACAGTATCTGTTTTCCTATTCATATCTCAGCTCCAAAGGTTACTCACACTATAATAGCTGCAGTGTATATCCCCCAAAGCTTCTTGTAGCTAGAGGAGATTTCAGTAATTACTTGTGCCTGTTCATATACTGTAAATGTACCCATATATTAACCATGCTTAATCAACTTGGCATTTCAAAACATTTTCATGAGAATATTCAATATAATCTGGAATTTATATAATTTATCTCTAATATTTGCAGTTAAGAATCTTGTCTTCAGACTTGTTATTTCCATTGCACATCCCACAACTCTATATATCAACAGTCTATGAACACTTATGCAAAGTGACAGATTGGAAGCACTACAGGAGGTACACTGCGAGAATCATTCAGTTTGTGATTGGCAGCTGTCATAAATAGCCACTTTGATCCTCAAAGTGACAACCATTCCTCAACTTCAATGTCTGAATTTTCCAAAGACGTTTTTGAAAATCTTATATCTGTTGTGCATGAAACTAGAAGATCAGTAAATGATGGCTTGTTTGCCAGAGCAGGCAATTGCACTCAAATTTTTGAACAAAGTGAAGTCAGAGTGCATAGAGACTTGGATTTGTGTCTTTGCTGGGTTCCAAGAGGGGGAATTTCTAGAATGCCTAAAAGATGGCTTTTTAGAGCAGTTTGCAGTTGAGCCCACTAGGGGATCAGCTTTTCTGGATTGGGTCTTGTGCAATGAACTGGAATTGATTAGAAAGCTTAAGGTAAAGGTGAAAGAACCCCTAGGGGCATGTGATCATAATATGATCAAATTCACCCTGAAATTTGAGAAGGAAAAGCTAAAGTCAGAGTTATCAGCATTACAGTGGAGTAAAGGGAATTACAGAGGCATGCAAGAGGATTTGACCAGAATTGATTGGAAAAGAACACTGGCAGGGGCGATGGCAGAGCAGCAAGGACTGGAATTTCTGGAAGCAATTCAGAAGACACAGGATATATACATCCCAAACCGGAATAAGTATTGTAAAGGCAAGATGACATAGCTGTGGTTAACAAGGGAAGTGAAAGCCAACACAAAAGCCAAAGAGAGGGCATATAATGATGCAAAAATTAATGGGAATTTAAAGTGTAGGGTAGCTTATAAGTACCAACAGAAGGAAACTAAAAGAGTAATTAAGAAGGTAAAGATGGAATACAAAAGTAAGTTAGCCAATAATATTAAAGAGGATACCAAAAGTTTCTTCAGATATATAAAGTGTAAAGGAGAGGCAGGAATAGATATGACTGCTGGAAAACGATGCTGGAGAGGTAGTAATGGGGGACAAGGAAATGACAGATGAACTGAATAAGTATTTTGCATCAATCTTTACTGGGGAAGACAACAGCAGAATGTTGGAAGTTCCAGCTGTCAAGGGTCATGAAGGGTGTGAGGCTACCATTACTAGGGAGAAGGTGGATAAGTCACCTGGACTGGATGTGTACACCGCAGGGTTCTGAAAGAGCAGGCTGAAGAGATTGTGGAGGCATTAGTAAAGACCTTTCAAGAATTGCTAGATTCTGAAATAGTTCTGGAATACTGGAAAATTGCAAGAGTCACTCTACTCTTGAAGAAAGGAGAAAAGCAGAGAAAAGAAACTATAGGCCAGTTAGTTTGACCTCAGTGAATTGAATTGAATTGAATTGAACTGAATTAAACTGAATTGACTTTATAACTGACATTCTTCATGTACATGAGGAGTAAAAATCTTTATGTTTTGTCTCCGTCTAAATGAGCAATGTGCAATTTATAGTAATTTGTAATAAATAGTATGTACAACAGGACAGTCAATATAACATAGAAATACAATGATATCAGCGTGAATTAATCAGTCTGATGGCCTGGTGGAAGAAGATGTCCCGGAGTCTGTTGGTCCTGGCTTTTATGCTGCAGTACCATTTCCCGGTTGGTAGCAGCTGGAACAGTTTGTGGTTGGGGTGACTTAGGTCCCTAATGATCCCTCAGGCCCTTTCTACACACCTGTCTTTGTTAATATCTTGAATAGTGGGACATTCACATCTACAGATGTGCTGTCGGCACCACTCTCTGCTGAGTCCTGTGATTGAGGGAAGTACAGCTCCCAAACCAGGCAGTGATGCAGCCAGTCAGGATGCTTTCAATAATGCTCCTATAGAAAGTTCTTAGGATTTGGGAGCCCATACCAAATTTCTTCAACCACCTGAGGTGAAAAAGGCATTGTTGTGCTTTTTTCACCACACAGCAGTTAGGAAGATGTTGTAGCCAATTGTTAAGGATGTGGTTTCAGGGTATTGGAGGCACATGATAAAAATAGACTATAGTCAGCATGGCTTCCTTGAGGAAAAATCTTGCCTGACAAATCTGTTGGAATTTTTTGAAGAAATATCAAACATTCAGATACAGGAGAATTGGTTGTTATTGTGTACTTGGATTTTCAGAAGGCCTTTGACATGGTGCCACATGTGAGGCTGTTTAACAAGCTATAAGCCCATGGTATTACAGGGAAGATTCTTGGCATGGATAAAGCAATGGGTGATTGGCAGGAGGCAGAGTGGTAATAAAGGGAGTCTTTTCTGGTTAGCTGCTGGTGACTAGTAGTGTTCCATAGGGGTCTGTGATGGGACCGATTCTTTATATGTTCTATGTCAATGACTTGGGTCAGGGGTTCCCAACCTGGGGTCCATGGACCCCTGGGTTAATGATAGGGGTCCATGGCATAAAAAAGGTCGGGAACCCCTGATTTAGATGATGGAATTGATGGCTTTGTTGCAAAGTTTGCAGACGATATGAAGATACGTGGAAGGGTAGGTAGTTTTGAGGATGTAGAAAGGCTACAGAGGACTTTGACAGATTAAGAGAAATGGCAAAGAAGTGGCAGATGGAATATAGTGTCAGGAAGTGTGTGGTCATGCACTTTGGTAGAAGAAATGAAATTGTTGACTATTTTCTCAATGGAGAGAAAATACTTAAGAGTCCTTGTGCCAGATGCCCTAAAGGTTAATCTGCAGGGTGAGCCTGTGGTGAGGAAGACAAATACATGCAATGTCAGCATTCATTTCAGGTGGACGAGAATATAAAAGCCAAGATATAATGTTGAAATTCTATAAAGCACTGGTGAGCCCTCTCATGGAGTATTGTGAGCAATTTTGGCCCCTTTATCTTTGAAAGAATCTACTGAAACTGGAGAGGGTTCAAAGAAGGTTCATGGAAATGATACCAAGTTTGAATGGCTTGTCATATGAAGAGTGTTTGATGGCTCTGGACTTGTATTCACCTAAATTATGACGAATGAAGAAGAATAAAGGTGCCCTCATTGAATCAGATTGAGTGGTGAAAGGCCTTAATAGAGTGGATGCAGAGAGGATGTTTCCCATGGTGGGAGAGTCTAAGACCAGAAGACATAGCCTCAGAATAGAGGGGTGTTCTTTTAAAATGGAGATGAGGAATAATTTCTTCAGCCGGAGAGTGGTTACTCTGTGCAATTTGTTGCCATAGGCAGCTGTGGAGGCCAAGTTTGTACTGATATTCAAGGTTGATAGATTCTTGATTGGTCAGGGTGTGAGTAGATACAGGGAGAAGGAAGGAGATTAGGGCTGAGAGGAAAAACGATCAGCCATGATGAAATTGTGGAACAGACTCGATAGACCAAATAGTCTAATTCTGCTCCTAAATCTTCAGGTCTTATATTCTTATTCTTTAATAAGGTGCTGTACAAGAGACTTATAAATATGATACGGATGCATGGAGTTGGAGGAAGTGTATTGGCATGGATAGTGGATTGGTTAACCAGCAGAAAGCAGAGAGTTGGTATAAATGGGAGCTTCTCCGGTTGGCATTCGGTGGTGAGGGGGGTGGCACAGGAGTTGGTGCTGAGCCCGCAGCTGTTTACCATTTACATTGATGCTTTGGAAGAGGGGACTGAGTGTAGTGTAGCAAAATTTGCTGATGACACTAAACTGAGTGGAAAAGCAAATTGTACAGAGGATGTGGAGAGTCGGCAGAGGGATATAGATAGATTAAGTGAGCGGGCCAAGAACTGGCAGATGGATTACAATGTTGGTAAATGCAAGATCATCCACTTTGGAAGGAATAATAGAAGAGCAGATTATTAGTTAAATGGTGAAAGATTGCAGCATGCTGTTGTGCAGAGGAACTTGGGAGTGCTTGGTCATGAATCACAAGAAGTTGGCTTGCAGGTACAACAGGTTATTAAGAAGGCAAACAGAATGTTGGCCTTTATTGCTAGAGGGATTGAATTCAAGAGCAGGGAGGTCATGTTGCAACTATACAGGGTACTGGTGAGGCCACACCTGGAGTACTGTGTGCAGTTCTGGTCTCCATGCTTGAGGAAGGATATACTGGCTTTGGAGGCAGTGCAGAGGAGGTTCACCAGGTTGATTCCAGAGATGAAGGGGTTAACCTATGAGGAGAGATTGAGTCACCTGGGACTATACTCTCTGGAATTCAGAAAAATGAGAGGGGGTCTTATAGAAATATACAAAATTTTGAAAGGGATAGATAAGATAGAAGTAGAAAAGTTGTTTCCATTGATAGGTGAGATTAGAGCTAGGGGACATTGCCTCAAGATTCAGGGGAGAAGATTTGGGATGGAGATGAGGAGAAACTGTTTATCCCAGAGAGTGGTGAATCTGTGGAATTCTGTGCCCAAGGAAGCAGTTGAGACTTCTTCACTAAACATATTTAAGATACAGTAAGATACATTTTTACATAGTAGGGGAATTAAGGGCTATGGGGAAAAGGCAGATAGCTGAGTTTACGGACACTTCAGCCATGATCTTATTGAATGGCGGGGCAGGCTCGATGGGCCAGATGGCCTACTCCTACTCCTATTTCTTATGTTCTTATGTTACGTTCTTATGGAAACATATAATGAAATGTGTTGTTTGTGTCAACTCAGATCAGTGAGAATTTTTCCTGGCCACCCACAAGTGTTGGCATGCTTCCAGCAACAATAAAACATGCCCATAACTCATTAGCCCGGACCTTAAGTGGATATCTTTTGGAATGTGGAAAGAAGCCAGAAACCCACATAGTCACAGGAAGAACATGTGCACATCTTACAGTAAGTTCGTGGCTGATCTGGCCATGGACTCAGCTCCACATACCTGCCTTTCCTTATACATAAATATTAATTCCCTTTCTAGGAGAAGATCTATCTAACATGTTTCTTAAATATATTCAATATGGTTGCCTCTACTGCTTCTCAGGGCAGAGAATTCCACAGATTCTCTTCTCTCTGGGAATAACAGTTTCTTCTTTCTCATTTCCATCCCAAATCTATTTACTAAATCCTGAGGATATACCCCTTAGTTCTAGTCTCACTTACCAGTGGAAACAACTTTCCTGCCTCTGTCTTATCCATCCTTTTCATAATTTTATATCCTATGAGATCCCTACTCAATCAGAATCAGTTTTACTGTTAACAGCATGTGACATGAAATTTGTTAACTTAGCAGCAACAGTTCAACGCAATACATAATACAGGAAAAAAACAAAATAAAATAATATCAATAACAATAAATAAATAAGTAAATCAATTACAGTATACATATATTGAATAGATTTTAGAATGTGCAAAAAGCAGAAATAATATATATTTACAAAGTGAGGTGAGTCCAGGGGTTCAACGTCCATTCAGAAATTGGATGGCAGAGGGGAAGAAGCCATTCTTGAATTGCTGAGTTTGGCCTTCAGGCTTCTGTACCTCCTATCTGATGGTAACAGTGAGAAAAGGGTATGCCCTGGGTACTGGTGGTCATTAATAATGGATGCTGTCTTTCTGAGACACCGCTCCTTGAAGATGTCCTGGGTACTTTTTCGGCTAGTACCCAAGTTGGAGCTGACTAAATTTACAACCTTCTGCAGCTTCTTTCTGTCCTGTGCAGTAGCCACACCAACACCCCACCGCCCCATACCAGACAGTGATGCAGCCTGTCAGAATGCTCTCCACAGTACATCTATAGAAGTTTTTGAGTGTATTCATTGAAATACCAAATCTCTTCAAACGCCTAATGAAGTATAGCCACTGTCTTGCCTTCTTTATTACTACATTGATATGTTGGCACCAGGTTAAATCCTCAGAGATCTTGAGACCCAGGAACTCAAAACTGCTCACTCTCTCCACTTCTGATCCCTCTATGAGGATTGGTATGTGTTCCTTTGTTTTACCATTCTGGAAGTCCTCAATCAGATCTTTCTTCTTACTGACGTTGAGTGCCAGGTTGTTGCTGTGGCACCGCTCCACTAGTTGGCATATCTTGCTCCTTTATCGTGTTCTTGTCTCCATCTGAGATTCTACCAAAATGGCTGTATCATCAGCAAATTTATGAATGGCATTTGAGCTATGCATAGCCACACAGTCATGGGTATATGGAGAGTGCAGAACAGTGGGCTAAGCACACACCCCTGAGGTGCACCAGTGTTGATTGTCAGTGAGAAGGAGATGTTATCACCAATCAGCACAGATTGTGGTCTTCCAATTAGGAAGTCGAGGATCCAATTGCAGAGAGAGGTACAGAGGCCCAGGTTCTGTAACTTCTCAATCAGAATTGTGGGAATGTTGGTATTAAATACTGAGCTATAGTCGATCAACAGCATCCTGACATATGTGTTTGTGTTGTCCAAGTGGTCTAAAGCCGTGTGAAGAGACATTGAAATTGCATCTGCCGTTGACCTATTATGGTGATAGGCAAATTGCAATGGGTCCAGGTCCTTGCTGAGGCAAGAGTTCAGTCTAGTCATGACCAACCTCTCAAAGCATTTCATCACCGTAAATGTGATTGCTACTGGGCAATGGTCATTAAGGCAGCTCACATTTTTCTTCTTAGGCACTGGTATAATTGCTGCCTTTTTGAAGCAAGTGGGAATTTCTGCCCGTAACAGTGAAAGGTTTAAAATTTCCTTGAATACTCCCACCAGTTGTTTGGCCCACGGTTTTCAGAGCCTGACCAGGTACTCCATCGGGACCTTCCTTCTTGCGAGGATTCACTCTCTTTACAGATAGCCTAACATTGGCCTCTGAGATAGAGATCTCAGAGTAATCAAGAGCAGCAGGGATCTTTGCAGCTGTAGTTATATTCTCCCTTTCAAAGCGGGCAAGAAGGCGTTAAGTTAATCTGGTAGTAAAGCATCACTGCCATTCATTCTATTGGGTTTCACTTTGTAGGAAGTAATGTCTTGCAAACCCTGCCAGAGTTGTACATCTGATGTTGCCTCTAACCTTATTTGAAATTGTTTCTTGGCCCTTGAAATAGCCCTCCAAAAATCATACCTGGGTCACCAAACTTGAATGCCACAGATCTAGCCTTCAGTAGACAACGTACCTCCTGGTTTGGTTTGGGTTTTTGGTTTGGGAATGTACAGTAAGTCTTTGTAGGAACACACTCATCCACACAGGTCTTAATGAAGTCAGTAACAACTGCAGCATACTCCCAGTTCGAAGATGAAGATGAATCACTGAATATAGTCCAGTCCACCGATTCAAAGCAGTCCTGTTGTCAATCTTCTGACTTCCAGCAAATTTAGTCTCAGGTGACTCAATCATTCCTCATCGGGTGACCCCCCCCCCCCCCCACCACATCTTCATAATAAAAGCCAGTATATCTTTCCTCGATTAAGAAGACCAGACCTGCACGCCATCTTCCAGGTGTGGTGTCATTAACGCCCTGCATAGTTGCAAAGAATCCTTCCTGCTCTAAAATTCAATTTGTCTAGCAGTGAAGGTCAACATGTCATTTGCCTTTTTGATATCCTATGGCACCTACAAACTGACCTTCTGTGATTTATGTTTGAGCATTCTCAAGGTCATTTGTTACTGTAGTAAAGGGGGACAAAGAAATGGTGGACGAACATAGCAAATATTCTGCGTCAGTCTTCACTGTGCAGAATGCCTGAAGTGCGAAAGTGTCAGGATGCAGAAATGAATCTCATTGCTAATATTTGTGAAGCTGTAAAGCCTGAAGATAGATCATCTACACCGGAAGTACTACAGTGCAGGGTTTTGAAGGAGGTAACTAAAGAGATTGTGGAGGCAGTATTAATGATCTTCCAAGAATCATTAGGTTCTAGAATGGTTCCTGAGGACTGGAAAATTGCAAATATCTCTCCACTCTTTAAGAAGGGAGGGGAGCAGAAGAAAGGAAGTTATAGGCAAGTTAAGTTGACTTCAGTGGTTGGAAAGAAGTTGAAGTCTATTATTAAAGAGGTGTTGGGGTACTTGGAGGCATATGACAAAGTAGGCCAAAGTCAGCATGGTTTTCTGAAGAGGAAATTTTGCTTGACAAATCTGTTGGAATTCTTTGAGAAAACAACAAGCAGGATAGACAAGGATAGACAGTGAATGTTGTTTATTTGGATTTTCAGAGTGCCTTTGACAAGATGCCGTGCATGAGCTACTTAACAAATAAGAGTCCATGGTATTATGGGAAAGATACTGGCATGGATAGAAGATTAGCTAACTGGCAGGAGTCAAAGAATGGGAATAAATGGGGGGGGGGGGGTGGTTTCTGGTTGACTGCAGGTGACTAGCGATGTGCCACAGCGGCCGGTGTTGGGACTGTTTCTTTTCATGTTGTATGTCAATGATTTAGATGAAGGAATTGATAGCTTTGTGGCCAGGTTTGCAGCTGATATGAAGGTAGGTGGAAGGGCTGGTGTTGTTGAGGAAGTGGGTTGTGTGCTGGAGGACTTAGACAGATTTGGAGAATGGGTAAAGAAGTTGCAGATGAAATATAATGTAGGGAAATATATGATCATGCATTTTGGCACAAGGAATAAAGGCATAGATTATCTTCTAAATGGGAAGAAATTCACAAATCAGAGGTGCCAAGGGACTTGGGGGTCCATGTGTAGGATTCCCTAAAGATGAACTTGCAGGTTGTGTTAGCAGTAAGGAAACAAATGCAATGTTAGCGTTCATTTCAAGCAAACCTAGAATACAAAAGCAAGGATGCTGTTCTTATGCTTTATAAGGCATTGGTCAGACTGCACTTGAAATATTGTGAGCAGTTTTGGGTCCCTGATCTAAAAAAAGATGTGCTGGCGTTGCAGAGGTTTTGGTGGAGGTTCACAAGAATGATAATAGGAATAAAAAGATTTACATATGAGGAACATTTAATAGCTTCTGGCCTGTACTTGCTGGAGTTTAGAAGTATGAGGGAGGATCTCATTGAAACTTATCTAATATTGAAAAGTTTTGATAGTCTAGATGTGGAGAGGATGTTTCTTATAGTAGGAGAGTCTAGGATCAGAGGACACAGTCTCAGAATTGAGTGACATCCATTTAGAACAGAGATGAGGAAACATTTCTTTAGCCAGAAGGTGGTGAATCTGTCGAATTTATTGCCACGGGCATAAATTGGGCATTGGGTATCGAAGCTTACAGGGGGAGGCAGGAAAATGGAGTTGTGAGGGATGATGGATCAGCCATGATGGAGTTGTCTTATGGCCTTATGAACAGTTGCATGCCCAGATCTGATGCCTGTGGCACTCTGCTCACCACTGACTGCCAAACAGAGATACACTCATTTATCTCACCTCTTTGCTTTCTATTGGTTAACCAATCCTCTATCTATGCTAACACTTTACCCCCAACTTAATGCATCCTTATCTTATGGATAAGTCTTTTATGCAGCACTTTATCGAATGCTTTCTGGAAATCAAAGTATATAACATCCACTCAATCTACTACACTAATTATATCCTCAAAGAACTCCAATAAGTTAAGTCAGACTGATCAGTCCTTCGTGAATTCATGCCGTGTCTGCCTGATGGAACTATTTCTATTCAGGTGTCTCACATTTTTCCTTAATGATAGCTTCAAACATTTTCCCTTCTACAGTTGTTAAATTAACCAACCTGTAGTTACCTGCCTTCAGCCTACATCCTTTTTTCAACCAATGCTGTGACGGTCACTATCTTCTGGATTCCAGAGAGATTTGGTAAATTATCTCAAATGGGTCTGTTATAATTTCCACCTGGAGTTCAATACCAGGGGACTTGTCTACCTATAGGCCCACTAGTTTGCTCATCACTACCTCTTTAGTGACAATGATTGGATCAAGGTCCTCACCTCCCATCACATTCACAATATCTGTCTTTGGGATGTTAGATCTGTTCTCTATCATGAAGATTGACAAAAAATAGTATTTCAAGTTCTCAGCCATTTCCACATTACCCACTTTTTTGATTCCCTCTTCTCATCTTCCAAGGACCCTAGGACCCTCCCAAGGGGAGGGAAAGATGTGCTTGATGGTGGGATCCCACTGGAGATGCTAGAAGTTACCGAGAATTATGTGCTGGAGAGGGAGTCTGGTGGGATGGTAGGTGATGACAAGCAATCCTATCCCTGGTGAGATGGCAGACATGCACTAACTAGAAGAGATGTGGGTGAGACTGCATTGATGGTGGAGGAAGGAAAGCTCCTTTCTTTGAAAAAGGAGGGCATCTCAAGGAACTCATCCCTCCTGAGTTCTTCCAATATTTTGTGTGTGTCACTTGGATTTCCAGCATTTGGAGATCTTCTCTTGTTTGTGATTTGCCTTCTTTTATTTCCTTAGTTATCCAAGGCTAGCACTTGCTACCCTTCCACTTCGTGTTTTTAATTAAAATATACTTTCATTGGGCGCTATGAAAATTCTCTTTGAAAGTCTTCCAGTGTTCCTCAAGTGCCCACCATATAGTTTGTGTTCCCTGTCTACGTTAGCTAGCATCTCCCTCATCCCATTCTAGACTCACTTGCTTAAGCATAATGAACTGGCTTTAGATCAAATTATTTGCACCCTTCATTTGTAGGGAAGTTCATTAATGCTATGATCATTCTTTTCAAGAGGTTCCCAGACTACAAGATCATTAATTTTACTTGTCTCATTGCACCGGACCAGATCTAAGATAGCATTTCACTTGTAGGGTCACAGACATGCTGTTTAAGAAAACTATTACAGATGCATTCTATGAAGTCCTCCTCAAGACTGCCTCAACCATCTTGATTCACTCTATCTATGTTCAGGTTAAAGTCCCCATGGCATTTTCCATTCCATTCTTGCATGCATCAGATCTTCCTTGGTTTATTGCCCATGCCTCTGTAATGTTGATATTTGGTACCCACCCTGTAGACAAATCCCACCAGTGATTTTTTGTTTCCTTTACTATTCCTAATCTCTACCCACATGGACTCAACATTCTGCTCCTTAGATCTTATATAATCTCTATCTTCTCCACCATGCAATTGTGTTTCTGTAATAGCCACAAACCTATCCTCCTTTAAGCTGATTCATGCCACAAGTTCACTGACTTTATTTCAAATATTATGGACATCTAGATAAAGTGCCCTTCCACTTGCTGTTCTTTTAGAACATAATAATCTTTGTCTCTTTTTCAGTTGATTTTTCTGTATTCCACTCAGATATTTTTCATTTGAAATGTTTGCTTTAGTCTCTGCATTGCTTTCTTCTGCCTTTCTGCGTGGATTTCCATTATCCTCATATATTAGTTTCAACCCTCCCCAACAGCACTAGCAAACAATTCCCCCCAGGACATTGATCTTGGTCCTGCCCAGTTGTACTCTCTTTGGTTTGTACTGGAACCATCTCCCCCAGAACCAGACCAATGCCCCAGGAATCTGAAATCCTTCCTCTTTCACTAATACTCAAGCTCCATATTCATTCTAACAATGCTACTATTTCTACTCTGACCAACACATGACACAGAGAACAATCCTGAGATCGTTACCTATGAGGTCCTATTTTTTAAAATTAATCTCCCAAGTCCCCAATTTGGGATTGCAGGACCTTCTCCCTCTCTTTTCCTATATCCTTGACAGTACTCAGCTGCATTAAAGCAACATCTGTGGGAAGAGAAACATATTCCAGATCATTTCAGGTCTGAAATGCCTGCCTTATTTCTCTTTCCTCAGATACTGCCTGAGTACTTCCAGCATTTGCTGTTAATATTTTTGGATTTCTAACATCTGCATTGCTTTTAACTTTTATCCTCCAATCCACTTTTTGATCAAAAGCTACAAAAATCTGAATCCAAAAGGGCAGGGGAAAGAGTGGCAGCGTTATCGTAGTAGGGGATTCCATGGTAAGGGGAATAGATGGGAGCTTCTATGGCTGCAAATGGGACACCAGGTCGGGGCATTTTCTTACAGCTGGGGATGTGTCAGAGTGGCTGCACAGCATACTGGAAGGGGAAATCTGTTGCTTTAATGGATAGGAGGACTGGCTGGGAAGTTCATCTACAACATTAGGTAAGAGCAGCAACCTGGACAATTTCTATTAAACTGAGTTTGTTCAAGGGGGAAAAAAGATTGTCATTTTCTGTAGTCCTGTGCCTGCTGGTACGATTACTTCTTTAAAAAGAATGGGGATGACGGGGGAAATGGATCAGCTATGATTAAAGGGCAGGACAGAAGTGATGCACCAAATAGTCGAATTCTGCTCCTACGTCTTATGGTCTCATGGAAACAGAAAGCCTACTAATAAGATTTTTCCTACAGCTCTGAAGCATCACAAATACCCATGATTTAAGTGTTCCTAAATATAACATGAAATAATAAGCAGTGCATCTCCTGTTTTATTAAATGGCCAATCTATGACCTAAATATAAATTTTAATTTAAAATTTCTTCCATCAGCTAACAAAATCTCTTGCATTAAGTTTGATCTTTCCGGTGAAGTTTGTAGGTAAATCACATCTGTGCACTCAACTTGACCAGTCGCGGTAATGTTTACTGTAGGTTATCATTAGGGACCTCAATCTAGACTGCCTACAGTACAATAAAACTAACTATTCAACTCTTGTTTCATGACAAATTATGTAGAATTAGCTTGATAATATGACTGATTGGAACAAGCTTTGTAATATAAATATATTAATCACTCCTCAATCTAAAAAGTGCCAAGCGTTCAAAATGAGCAATTACTTTATTTCTCAAGAGATGCAGTTCTAATTATGAGTCAGGGAGCTGGTGATAATTATGTACAAATGTAAATACCAAGTCTCAGATCAGTGTACATAATCACTTTATTCGTAATTTAAGATGTACTGCGTGACAGTTTTTTTTGAATCTGCTTCAATATGTTATACAACCCATCTTGTTCATTTTATTAGATGTTGTAAAATGTGGTTAATAGAAGGCATAAAATTGGATTAATATATTCAAATATCAAAATTCCTGTTGTACATTAAACTTATCTGCTGCAAGTATATCTTTGAATGTTCATAGATATTTAGATGTTGCTCTAATCTATAAAAATTATGAGGCTTTTACTAGGTCTGGTCAGTCATGTGTCCAAATATTAAACTGAAAAGAAAAATCCCTGTGGGTTGAAAGCTAACAGGACACATCTTGGCCCTTGCTTTTGCATCTCAGCTGACAGTCAATCGGTGGCTTGGTCAATAAGACCTAAGGTCATAGGAACAGAATTAGGTCATTTGGCCCATCCACTTTGATCGGATAGCCATCATGATTGATTTATTATACATCTCAACCTCATTTTCCTGGCTGCTGCCTGCAAATTTTGATACTCTTACTAACCAAGAGCCTAACAACCTCAACTGTAAATATACTCAATGGCCTAGCTTCCACAGCCATCTATGGCAATGAATTTCACAGATTCACAACCCTCTGGCTATAGAAATTCCTTCCCATTTCTGTTCTAAAGGGATGTCCTTGTATTCTGCACCTTCTGGCCTTAGACTCTCCCACTATTGTTTAATATCCTGTCCACACCCATTAGACTTTTCAATATTCAACTGGTTTAAATGATATCCACCCACATTCATCTAAGCTCAAAGTTAATTGGGTCAGCATTTCTTTATCACCCCTATTTTACTACCATCAAAGGCCAATAATCTCCACTAAACCACCACTAAGCCCAAACCAAACTAAGCAGCATGCTGCCTCAACTGGATAATTGCTGTATTCATGTCACCATATACTTCAATCCTCCTCTCTCTTTTGGGTTGACTTGAGCTTTCGGAACAAGCAATTGGAGAAGAACATTGGTCACAATTCCAGGAGCCCCGATGCAGCTTGCCAAGATGAATGATATTGGGATGTCCTGCTTGACAGTCTACAGATCCAAAGGATGAGTTTATTAATTGCAAAATAGGCCCCAGATTGTTGTTGTGTGGATTGGAGAGGAACTCCAACAACAATAATTTCAAATTTATCTCCCCTGAAACTCTCCTATTCAAATCATTGTCCAACATAAACCATTTACTTATTTACCACTATGCATCATCTGATCAAAGTTCAAATTGAAATAAATTTATTATGTAAGTATGTATATGTCACCATATACTACCCTGAAATTTGTTTTCTTGTGGGTATTCATCATAGATACATAGAAATACAATGGAATCAATGAAAAACTACACACAAAGACTGACAAACAATCAATGTGCAAAGGAAGACAAACTGTGCAAATTTAAAAACAAACAAAAAAAAAATCCTGAGAACATAAGTTGTAGAGTTCTCGAAATGATCTATAGCTTGTGAAACCAGTTCAGTGTTGAGGTGAGTGATGGTTCAGGAGCCTGATGGTTGAAGTGTAATAACTGTTCCTGAACCTATTGGTCTGGGACCTAAAGTTTTTGTTCCTCCTTCCAAGCTCAGTAGCACCAAGAGAGCATGGGGGTCCTTGATGAAGGATGTTGCTTTCTTGTGGCAGCTCTCCTTGTAATTGTGCTCATTGGTGGCGTGGGCTTTGCCTGTGATGGACCGGGTTGTGTCCATAAAATTGGCAGAGCATCAATCTGTATAATTGAAAACAGCCTGCATTCTGGAACAAGTGGCTAGTTTGGATGTCTGCCAGCAGACCTTTATACAAACGTACTTAATTCTGCAGCACTCCACAAGGTTCAAGGGTGACCTAACCCCATATTGGCTTTGATGGTTCTAAGGTGGTTGATGAGAGTTATGTGAGATCTGCAGACTTCCTCACGGATGATTAAAGATCGGTTTTACTTGTCACATGCCCATCAAAACATCAAAATATCCAGTAGAATGTGTCGTTTTGCATCAAGTCAAATATCAAGGATTGTGCTGAGCAGCTCACAAATGTCACCATGCTTCCAATGCCAACATAGCACGCCCAAAATTCCCTGACCCTAACCATGTGCCTTTGTACCCATATATCTTTGTACTGTGGGAGGAAACTGGATCACCCGGAGGAAGCCCACACACATCACAGGGAGAATGTACAAATTCCTACAGATAGTGGCAGGAGTTGATCACAGGCACTGTGATAGCATTACACTAACCACTACGCTGCTGCGTCATCACAAAATTTGATTGTGGGAGGAAACCAGAGTAATTGGAAGAAATCCAAGCAGTCACTGGGAGAACATGCCAATTCCACACAGATGGCCATAAGTCCATAAGATATAGGAGAATTAGGCCATTTGGCCCATCGAGTCTGCTCTGCCAATTCAACATTTTCCCTCTCAGCTCCAACCTCCTGCATTCTCCCCGTATCCCTTAATACCCAGACTCATCAAGAATTTATCAACCACTGCCATAAAAATACTCAATGACTTGACCCCACAGCCACCAGTGGCAATGAATTCTACAGATTCATCTTTCCCTGGCTAAAGAAATTCCTTCTGTTCTCTATTCTAAAAGGATGCCCCTCTATTCTAAAGCTGTGTCCTCCAGTGTTAGTTTCCCCAGCCATAGGAAACGTACACCCCCACATCCACTCTATCAAGGTGTTCCACCATTTTATAGGTTTCTATGAGGTCACCCCTCTTTCTTCTGAATTCCAGTGAGTACAGGTCAAGAGGCGTCAAGCCTTTCAATCTCAGAATCATTTTTTGTGAACCCCCTTTGAACTCTTTGCAATGTCAGCACAGTCTTTCTTCGATAAATGGCCCAAAATGGGTTAAATAGTAGCCAGGTGAGCAGATGGTTTAGGTAATTGGTGTGAAGCTCTGCTTTGCAGCCACATACACAAAGCTTCTTTGTGTTCCTCACACCTTTATTAAATGCTATCCTAAGTGCTTCTTCTCTGCTTTCAGTGGTCATGGGATAGAGATTCCCAGGATTCAATGAGGCTGTCATATTTCTTCAAGGAGGTTCTGAGCACATTTTTAATTCTTTTTTTGTTCACATAGTAGCCTCTTCCGGTAGAATTATATAATGGTGCTTGGCTAAATAGTACATGTGTTTACTCTAGAAAGTAGCAAGCATGTACAGTTTGCTCTGGAAAAGGTGTTTCGGTCAATGTGGAAGCCTTGTGAGAATGATAGCTCCAGTATCTACAATCAAATGACTACAAAAATGATGACTACACCTGCAAAAGGTGCATCCAGCTGCAGCTCCTGACAAACTGTGTTAGGGAACTGGAGCTGGAGCTGGATGAACTTCAGATCATTCGGGAGGCAGAGGCAGAAATAGACAGGAGTTTCAGGGAGATAGTTATCCCTAGGAGTCAGGAGACAGGTAGCTGGGTGACTGTCAGGAAAGGGAAGGGGAGTAGACAGGAAGAGCAGAGCACACTTGTGGCCGTTCCCATCAACAATAAGTATACTGTTTTGGATACTGTTGGTGGGGACGACCTACCAGAGACAAGATGCGGTGGTTGTGCCTCTGGCACCGAGACTGGACACTCAGCTCAGAAGGGAAGGAGGGAAAAGAGGAGAGCAGTAGTGATAAGGGATTCGATTGTTAGGGGGACAGGTAGGAGGTTCTGTGGAAGAGATTGAGAATCCCAGATGGTCTGTTGCCTCCCTGGTGCCAGGGTCTGTGATATCTCGGATCAAGTTCTCAATATTCTCAAGAGGGAGGGTGAGCAGCCAGATGTCGTGGTCCATGTAGGGACCAATGACATGGGTAGGAAGAGTGAGGAGGTCCTGAAAGGTGAGTTTAGGGAGCTAGGTGCCAAGTTAAAGGACAGGACCTCCAGGATAGCAATCTCAGGATTGCTACCAGTGCCACATGCAGGTGGGTTTAGAAATAGTAAGATAGTGCAGATCAACATGTGGCTGAAGACATGGTGCAGGAGGGAGGGCTTCAGATTTATAGATAATTGGGCAGTTTTCCAGGGAAGGTGGGACCTGTTCCATCAGGACAGTTTACATTTGAACTGGAGGGGGACAAGTATTCTTGCAGGTAGGTTTGCTAGAGGGGGTCCAGTGAATTTAAACTAGATATGAGGGGGGAGGGGAACCAGAGTGTAGGAACAGATGTATGGGAGAAGGAAGAAAAAGAAGACAGTAAAGTTCTTTGTACTGTTAGAGATAAACAGAGAGAAAGAGGTGGAGAATCTCTTAAATGCATTTATTTTAATGCTAGGAGCATTGTAAGAAAAGTGGATGAGCTTAGAGCATGGATTGATACCTGGAAATATGATGTTGTAGCTAGTAGTGAAACATGGTTGCAGGAGGGGTGTGATTGGCAACTAAATATTCCTGAATTTCTTTGCTTCAGGTGTGATAGAATCGGAGGGACAAGAGGGGGAGGTGTGGCGTTGCTTGTCAGAGAAAATATTACAGCGGTGCTCTGGCAGGATAGGTTAGAAGGTGCGTAGTGGAGAAAACTCGGAGCCCATGTACCAAAATTGAGAGCAAGGTTTGATCTATCTAGGTGCTGGGCTGATTTGGAAAAGTTGGAGAAGGGCTGAAACGTGGCAGCAGGATCCATACCCAGAGCATATTGATGTGGCAGGGCCTGGGTCCTAGTATGAGGGATGACCTGATGTTTAGATGATTTAAACACCAGACTGCATGGATTGAAAAGGCAGGGTGTCGTAACCAGAGACAGGGGTTGAGCCGGTTATGCTCGCTGTTCCACGCCCTTGACTCTGCTCTCTGTGCATTGAGGCTGAGACCTGTTCTAGATGCTTCGGGCTTCATGTCTGCCAACTCTGCAGTGACTTGCTCCACTGTTTAATGAACTGAGGCAGAGGCTGTGGGCCTGCTCTGGCTACTCCAGGCTTGATGTCTATGGACTCACTTCCGTTCTGAATGCTATTGCTTGCTTTTATTGTTTGCACAATTAGTGTTTTTTTTCTCTCTCTCTCTCTCTCTCTGCACATTGGGTCTTCGGTCATCTTTTTTATATGGGTTCTTGTTCTGTGGCTGGCTGGAAGGAGAGAAATCTCAAGGTTGTATAATTTATACAAATTTTGATAATAAATGTACTTTGAACTTTGAACTATGTAAAATAAAGTGGTTTGCAACAACTTGGTACATGGTTTTAAATGACTGAATGTACGTGGAGAATATGGGTACTAATCTCATTGAAAGGTCATTATTCACTGACAACATCCAGTAAACGGAAGCTAAATCATACTACTATGTCTCCCCTCCCAACTGTTGACTGCCACTCTGAATGCTGCAGATTAATAGAAGAAGCAATTGTGTTGAGCCTTTTTATACGCTCTGACAAATCAGATAAAAGCACAAGAAGTTCCTCGAAAGATAAATTGCAAGTGAGGGTTATTACTCATTTGACCTTTGAGTAATGCAGTCTTGTTTATTGTGATGTTAACATTTAGTTTGTTCTATGATTCTTTGATGAGACAGCTCACTGGCTACCATAAGATCAAATTTCAATTCATGAGGTAGAACTCCTAGTTACTTAGCACTGAGGCAGAAGTACTGTTCAGCTACATGCTCAGCCCTTGGACAGTCTGAGCCTCGGTTCAATCTTTCTGCCTCTGATTAAGCTCTGAGCCAGACAAATTTTAAATAGAGGATATACAAAATAGAAATACCCAATGTGTCTGGTTTATTTTAAAGCCTACAGCTTTGATTTAACAGAGGGTGGTCCGTTGAAAATAAATAGTCAAATATCCAATTTCACAATTCTCATTAAATGTTCTATAATACTCAGCTCTTGGGTCCAGCTGTTCAGATAAGGGTCCCATTTGCTCACCATTTTCACTGAATTTAAGATGTTAACAAATTTCTAACCCGTTAAGATAAGAAAAAAAAGAATCGGAGGAGTAGTTCATCTTTCAAAGTTGTCAGTGAGGTTCTAATTAGGATTGATTTGTTGACAACTATGATGATTCCTTCTTGGCTTTTGAAGTTGAATCATCTCTAATTTCATTTTATTAAAAGGTGTTGTTCCTGCTGCATTCCGTGACTTCTCTTCTGACTGGTGTCCACTGGTTCTAACCCATTGCATTCAAACCTTTTGTCTGTAATTCTTTCCTCTATACAGCTTCTGTTTGCCAATATTCTTCCTGAAATGCCTTTATAAATCACTTCTTAGCCTTAAATGCAATATTACATCCTTGAGAAAGATGTAATAGTTTTACCAGGAGTAAATATCTTCTGCACTGAATCATAAGACCATAAAATATAGGAACATAATTAGGCCATTCAGCCCATCAATTCTGCTTAATCATGGCTGATATTTTTCAACCCCATTCTCCTACCCTCTCGTCATAACCTTTAACCTCCTTACCAATTAACAACCTAACAATCTCTGTCTTAAATACGCTCACTGACACAGCTTTCACAGCACCCTCCATGGTAATGAATTCCATAGATTCATTGCCCTACAGCTGAAGAAATTCCTTCTCATCTGATTTTTAACGGAACATCCCTTTATTCTGAGTCTGTGGCTTTGTTCTGAAACTGTTACTAATGTCCACTCGATCCAGCCCTTTCAAAATCCAATAGATTTCAGTGAACATGAGGAAACCTGCAGATGCCGGAAATTCAAGCAACACACACAAAACGCTGGTGGAATGCAGCAGGTCAGGCAGCATCTATAGGAAGAAATACAGTCGACGTTTCGGGCCGAGACCCTTTGTCAGGATTTCAGTGAGATTACCCATATTCTATTGAACTGCATCATGTACAGGCCCAGAGTATTCAAACACTCCTCATATGTTAATCCTTCCATCACTAGGATACTTTTTGTGAACTGTCACTGGAATCACTCCAAGGCCAGCATATTGTTTCCTAGATGTGTGTCCAGAATTGCTCACAATATTCCAAGTGTGATGCACCTTATAAAGGCTCAACAATACAGCTTTTATATTCTAGCCTTCTTGAAATGAATGCTAACATTACATTTGCCTTTTTCACTACTGACTCAACTTGGAAATTAAACTTAAGGGGATCGTGAAATAGGACTCTGGAATCTCATTGCACTTGTGATTTCTGAATACTCTCTCTATTTGGAACATAGTCTTTGCATTTCATTTTCCTACCTCACAGTTCCCTATCAGTTCCAGCAATGAGAGATTCCAGCTGCAAAACTAGACTGGACAAGTCTGTGGTGTTCTCTTTGGAGTAAATGGGGACCAGCAGGATACTTAAGAACATTTCTATATTCAATGACATTTCATGATATTGAACAATAAAACCTTCTGCTATTGCACTCCACTGTTGACTCCAAAACTGAATACCAGATGGAATAAGGGAGAAAGGGTGGTGAATGTGTTCTATCTAGCAAATTCAATGTCAATCATTAAGAGGGTTTAGGGTGTAAAACTCTTTGAACTTCATGCCAGGTAACGTAAAGGTAGATTTCTACCTTCACAATGACATGTCCAACTTGAGATGTGTCACAAGCACTCTGTTAATTTGATTAATTCAACTCCAACCTCACAGCTCAACAAAGAAGGCAAATACAATGATAGCATTCATTTCAAGAGGACTGGAACATAAAAACAAGGAGATAATGGTGACGCTTTATAAAGCATTGCTCAGAACATGCCTGGAATGCTGTGAGCAGTTTTGGGCCCCTTATCTATGGAAGGATGCAGTGGCAAAGAAAAGGGTCCAGAGGAGGTTCACAAGAACAATCCCGAGAATGAAAGGGTTAACATATGAGGAGCATTTGATAGCTTTGGCCCTTTTACTCCATAAGGCATTTGAGCAGAATTTGGCCATTCAGCCCATTGAGTCTGATCCTGCTGGAGTTCAGAAGAATGAGGGGGGATTTTATTGAATATTGAAAGGGCTAGATAGAGTGGACGTGGAGAGGATGATTCTTATGGTGGGAGAGGTTAAGACCAGAGGGCACAGCCTCAGAATATAAGGATGTTCCTTCAGAACAGAGATGTGGAGAATTTTTTTAGCCGGAGGGTGGTGAAATATGGAATTCATTGCTGTGGAGGCCGAGTCATTGGGTATATTTAAAGCAGAGGCAGATAGTTTCTTGATTAGTAAGGGTGTCAAAGATTATGGGGAGAAGGAAGGAGAATGGGATTCAGTCATGATTAACTACCCAGCTAAATGGCAGAGCTGTATCGATTGGTCAAATGCCCGAATCCTGCTCCTATGTCCACAGTCTTATGTACAGAATTGTATTCCAGCACAACCATTAAATTCCTAGCCCTCACCCATCACCAGCAAGAAAGATACAGCAAACTGAACAATTAAATCTAGATTTATGCATTGTCACTATCCCAAAGTTCAAAATAGAATTTATCGCTTATCCAACTGGCAGTTTACCATCAGAATAAATACAGTAAAATAACCTTTGCTGGTTTCTAACATTTTTACTGGAACACTCTTGGAAAACCTGCAAGGTACTGTTTGACGAACATTTCTAACTTTAGGACTTGAGTGGACTGCTTTGAGTGAAAGTGAAAGTCAAGTCAAATCTAATTTATTATCAAAGTACATATATGTCACCATATACTACTCTGAGTTTCATTTTCTTGCAGGCATTTACAGGAAAATCAAATACAATAGAGTTTATGAAATAGTACGCACGAACAAAGACTGACAAGTAACCAATGTGTGAAAGGAGACGAACTGTGCAAATGAAAAAATTGTACTGAGAATATGAGCTGACGAGTCCTTGAAATTGACCATGGTTCATGGAATCAGTTCAGAGTTGAGGTGAGTGAAGTTATCTACGCAGGGTTAGGAGCCTAATAGTTGTAGGGTAATAATTGTTGCTGAATCTGGTGCTGTGGGTTCAAATGCTCCTTTACCTCCTTCCCAGTGATAGTAGTGCGAAGAGAGCATAGCCTGAATGGTGGGGGTTCTTGATGAAGCATGCTAATCTCTTGTGATAGTGCTCCTTGTAAATGTGCTCAATGGTGGGAAGGGCTTTGTCTGTGAAGGGCCGGACTGTATCCACCACCATCTGTAGACTTTCTCTGTTCCTGGCCATTGGTGTTTCTATACCAGGCTGTGACGCTGCCAGTAAGAAACTTCTGGCTAAATCATGTCTAGGTTTTGCATCATGCAAGATAAATGAAGAATAGGACATATGCAAAGGTCAGGCTATTCTTGACTGGTTTCTATACTAAATTAAAAATAAGTAGGTTAAAAATAATCCCTGAACCAGTGTATCTAATTGACAGGTAATATTAAAAACACTTAACTGTACAGCATTGGTTTAAAATTCTGTTCATTCTGTATAGGTGAAATTGCAGACAACTCTAACTGAAATCTTTAAGAGATCAATCAAATTAGAATATTGGATTAAAACAGGATTGCGCCATGATTTATGAATTGGCAGGCTGGCCCTCAGAACACATTTTTTTGTTGGGTTGGCTGCCTTTCACCACTGTGTTCTTGTTTTTATTTGGCAGATGTGACCATCTAGGTCATGAACTTCGTCATGGTCACTGTCATTCCCAGTAAAGTTAACGACCTGCGGAAAGTGTGCCTCTGTGGTGCTGGATTTGTCTTGTCAGGTTCTCTAGCCCTGGCCCTGACTCTGCGTATGAGGCTGACACTTGCTCAGTTTTGGAATAAGCATACCCTTGCCCATGAAGACTTTGCAAAGCATCGCTTAGGAGATACTGGAAAGATGTGGAAGAAGATCTTGTGGTTTGATAAGTCTAAAGTAAAACTTTTTAACTTCAACTGTGTGGTGTAAATCTAATACTGTGCATCAGCTAGGTAAAACCATCCCTGCTGTAAATATGGTGGATGTAGCATCGTGCATGGGGATGCTTTTCAGTACCAGCTACTGGCAGTCTAGTCAGAACTGATGGGAAGATGATTGCTACTGAATACAGAGAGATCCTGGATAAAAACCTGATAGCCTTTGTCAGAAAGCTTAAACTGGGGAGGAAATGCATTTTTCAGTAGGACAACAGCCCGAGAAAATATGGAGAGACTTCAAATGAAGAAAATAGATGTACTTGAGTGGTCACAGTCTGACCATAACCAGATCAAATATTTGTGGCAAGACCTCAAGATTGGTGTCCACTGTCGCTCTCCAACTAACCTAGTACAGTTTGAGCAATTTTTGAATTTTTAATTTTGCATGCTTTACGGTTTTTCCTATTTTTTGGCTCTACAGTGAAAAAAAGGAGCATGCAAATCACAAATAAAAATTTTCAGTTAAATTGATCAAAATCCCTGATTATAATACTCATTTATGTGAACAAAGGGTTCACAAAAGGGCTGAATACGTTTACAAGGCACTGTATATGGAATGAGCTGCCAGAGGAGGCAGCTGAGGCATGCATAATAGCAAAGACAATTTTGGAGGTACATGGATAGCGAATGTTTAGAAGGATATAGGCCAAATATGGCAAAATGAGAGCAGCTATATAGCTCACTATAACATTTAACTCCCCCATTAGTTAAATTTATATCAGTCAAGCTGTCAAAATTTCTTATCCTCCTCCAGTTTAATATGAAAGAATCTACAATAACTTCTATTTTGCCTCCTCCTTACTTTACAGTGGCTATCTGTTACGATTAATATATTTTTTTAATGTTACTGTTCCATAGATTAATTCCTTGAGTGGGCTTGTATAACCCCAAAAGGGCATTCCTAAAATATATACTAGCAGGGCTTTGAAATTTCACATCTGGTTAAATAGTGTTGACTTGTTTATGATGATTAAATGAATCTTCATTTTATCTGAATTTAACTAATGTTATACTTGACATTTAAGAGATCTACGGAAGAGTGCTTGGGGAAAAATAACCTGCAGCTAGTGGTGTGAGGGAGATTCTGACATTCACTGTAGTTATAAATTTTCAGTGTGTGTTCCTTATTGAGGCAAGCTGTAGTCACTCCCATTCCCATCATTCATCATTGAAGAAAACAGTAATGTGCTGTCGCATGCTGAATACTATGTTCTATATAAATGGAGCATTATGTAGGGAGGAAGATCTTAGAGAAGTTTAAAAGGATGGTACAACATCAAAGGCTGAAAGGCCTGTACTGTGCTGTAATGTTCTATGTTCTGTAATTCCACATATTGTCCATGCTTGAATAACTGAATAACAATAATAAGATATGAAGCCATAAATTGATACAAGAAATATATATGGATGACTATGATTTGCAATCTTTAATAGAGTGTAGAGCTGTGCAGTGATAAAGGAATCTCTTCAAGTGCCAAATATGCTGTGCCCATTCATACATTCAAAGTCAAAGTCCTGTCCCGAGCCTTTGTGGCTCATTAGGCGGTGCTTATGCCAGTTTCTGTGGCTTGAGGTTGACCCCCAGCATTTTTTATGCCGGTACCCATTTTTTCAGCTGGGTAGACTGGAGTATTGTGTGGTTAAGTGCCTTGCTCAAGGACGCACCCTGCATCGGCTGGGCTCGAACTCACGACCTTCAGGTTGCTAGTTGAACACCCTAACGACTTGGCCATGCTCCACACTATTTATACATTAACCTGACCCAAAGCTATTATATTTTCCCACATTGCCACCAATTCCTTCCCCTCCGGGTTCAGCCACTTAGCACACACATTTTACTGTGGGCATTCAACCCGCCAGCCTGGAACAATTTTGTGGGAGGAAACATACAGAAGCACACAGAGAGCGTGCAAGCTTTGGACGGAGGTCAGAATTGAACCCAGGTCACAGGGAGCAGCTTTTCACTGTGCCATATGCAAGAGACTTAATAGCAATGATGCACTCCAGAACCCATCGAAACAGGAGCGGTGTGGTCGCACAGTGCTACTGCAGTGCAAGTGACAGGGCTCTATTCTGCTGCTATCTGTACGGAGTTTTACATTCTCCCTGTAACTGCGTTGGTTCCGACCGGATGCTCCGGTTTCCAAAGGCGTATGATAAATTGATCACACGGGTGTAATTGGATGGCATAGGCTCCTACCGCCAGAGGGTCCACCATGCTATATCTCTAAATAAATGTAAAAAATAAAATAAAAGCCTTTCATCCATGTTCTAACTATTGCACATCGACTTATTTAGCATTTCAAAGTCTCTGCTACCAAATTCAGGAAGAGACGGATTTTACCCCAGGAGTCACCAGATTGTGTAGAGGGAGAGAGAGTTTAAAAGAAGTGAGCAGATGCCGTTGGCACTTTCTGTGTGCCATAGTTCCGAGCAGACACCAGATTGCATAGAGGGAGAGAGAGTTTAAAAGAAGTGAGCGGGGACAAGTCCACACATTTCGCATGCCTGCCGTTGGCACTTTCTGTGTGCCATAGTTCCGAGCAGACACCAGATTGCATAGAGGGAGAGAGAGTTTAAAAGAAGTGAGCGGGGACAAGTCCACACATTTCGCATGCCTCGGTTCCCAAGGAGACATTGGTTCATGCATAATCAGGCACTTGGCAAGGACCAATAAAAAGTAGTTAGGTTTAAGTGGAGCAGCCATTGTGGGTCAGTGTTGGAGTGGGGAGTTGAGGCTTTGGCTTGTCGAGGCTTAGGAGAGAAGAGACGTAGGCTGTAGGTAGATTTTTACTTCATTATTTTTTCTTTTTTATAGCACATTTAAAGCAGTGGTGGTGCCAAGCTGGATACTGGAGTGCTCCTCTTGAGGGACGTGAGAAGGCAGGGAGATCTCCAGTGTCCCTGATGAGTACACCTACAAGCAGTACATCCAGCTGCAGTTTCTAACTGACTGTGTTAGAGTTGGAGCTGGAACTGGATGAACTTTGGATCATTTGGGAGGCTGAAGGGTTAAGAGATGGGACATATAGGGAGATAGATACACCAAAGATGTAGAACACAGGTAACTGTGTGATTGTTAGGAGGGGGTAAGGGGATAGACAGCTAGTGCAGAGTATCCCTGTGGCTGTTCCCCTCATCAACAGGTATACTGCTTGGATACTGTTGTGTGAGGGTGTGAATAACCTAGCAGAGGAAAGCCACAATGATCAGGTGTCTCTCACACTGGCTGTGTGGCACCAAAGAGATAGGGTGAGAACAGGTAAATGGTAGTGATAAAGGATTTGTTGGTAAGGCGAACAGAAAGATGGTTCTGTGGACGCGAATGAGATTCCCGTATGCTTGTTTCTCCCTGGGTGCCAGGATCAAGGACACCTCGGATCAAGCCCACAGCATTCTTAAGTGGGAAGGTGAGCAGCCGGAGGTCAGTACCAATAACATGGGTAGGATGAGTGACAAGGTTCTGCAAAGTGAGTTTAGTGAGTTAGGGTTATGATCTCAGGATTGCTACCTGTGCCACCTGCTAGTGAGGCCAGAAATAAAAATATCAAACTGTCTAACATGTGGCTAAGCAGTTGGGGATTTCTGGATCACTGAGCTCTCTTCCAGGAAAGCTTGGACCTTTTACAGAAGGGACAGTTTGAACTAGAGTTGCAGGGGAATGCGAACTAGAATGACAGAACAGATAGTGGAGTGCTTGTGGTGAAAGATGCTAAACCCACATGCAAAATCAGGAATAAAATGCTCAAGCGTGGTGGGACTAATGTTCTGAGCTGTGTATATTTCATTGTAAAGAGTATTGTAGGAAATGAGGATGACCTTGGGGCATGGATCAGCATGTGGAAGTATGGCATTGTAGCTATTAATGTGACTTGGTTGCAGGAGGGGCAGGACTGGCAGCTCAATGTCCTGGAGTTCCATTCTTTTAGATGTGATAGAGCAGGATGGTTTTGGGGGGGGGGGGGGGGCGGGGTGCCATTACTAGTTAGGGAAAATGTCTCGGCAGTGCACCATCAGGACAGATTGCAGAACTTGTCTAATGAGGTTGTATGGGTAGAACTGAGGAATAAGAAAGGTATGACCCAAACATCAATAGGATTATATGTCTGTGCGGTTTAGAGGAGAAAATTTGTAGAGGGATTGCAGACTGTTGCAAGAAACATAAGGTTGTGATAGTAGGTGATTTTAACTTTCCATATATTGAATTGGACTTCCAGAATGGAAAAGGGCTGGAAGGGAAAGAGTTTGTCAAATGTGTTCAGTCGTTTCCTTAATTAGTACATAGATGCCCCAAATGAAGAGAGTGCTTTACAAATCTCCTATTAGTGAATGAGACAGGGCAAGTGAAAGAAGTTTGTGTAGGGGAACACTTAGCATCTAGTAATCATAATGTCATTAGTTTCAAGGTAGTCAGAGAAAGATAGGTCAGGTCCTCAGGTTGCAATTCTAAGGCCAACTTTGATGGAATCAAAAAGGATCTGGCAAGTGTGGATTGGGATTGGTCGTTTTCTGGCAAAGATCTACTTGGTAAGTAGGAGGCCTTCAAAACTGAAATTTTGAGAGTACAGAGTTTGAATGTTCCTGTCAGAATAAAAGGCAATGACAACAGGTTTAGGGAATCATGATTGTCAAGAGATACTAAAGCTCTAGTTAAGAAAAAAAGATGTGGCACTGCAGGAAGAGGCAGACAAGAATAAATGAGGTACTTGAGGATTATATAAACACAAGAGAAGTTAAGAAGGAAATCAGGAGGGCTAAAAGAAGACATGAGGCTGTCTCAGCAGGAAAGGTGAAGGAGAATCCTAAGGGCTGCTACAGATACATTAAGAACATAAGGATAGCAAGAGACAAATCTGTCCTCTGGCAGATCAGCGTGGTAATCTATGCATGGAGCCAAAAGAGAGGAGGGAGATCTTAAGTGGGATTCTCCTTCACCTTGTCTGTCAGAGCAACGTCATGTTTTCTTTTAGCCCTCCTGATTTCCTTCTTGAGTGTTCTTAATGCATTTCTTATACTCCTCCAGTACTTTATTTGTTCCTGTCTACCTTTACCTGCTATCCACCTCCTTTTTCTTAACCAGGTCCTCAATATCTCTTGAAAGCAAAGATTCCCTAAAATTGTTATCCTACCCTTTAATTCTGATATGAACATACAAACTCTGTACTGTCAAAATTTGACTTTTGAAGTCCTCACATTTACCAAGTACATCTTTGCCAGAAAACAACCTGTATCAATCCACACTTGCCTGGTCATTGCTGATATCAAAATTGGCCTTCTCAACCTGAGGACCAGACCTATCCTTTTCCAAAATTACCTTGAAACTAATGGTGTTATGATCACTAGATGTAAAGTGTTCCCCTACACAAACTTCTGTCACCTACTGTCTCATTTCTCAGTAGGTGATCTACTATCATACTCTCTCTAGCTGGGACATTTATGTACTGATTGATTGATTCCTGAACACATTTGACATACTGTTTCACATCTAGTCCTTTTAAGGAATGGAAGTCTCAGTCAATATGTTTGTTCGTCATGTGCTGTTTTGTATGATGTTGGCAATCATGGTCTTTCCATGTCCATGATTGTTCTTGACAGATATTTCCACAGAACTGTTTTGCCATTGCCTTCTATTGGGCAGTGTCTTTACAAGATAGGTGACCCCAGCCATTATCAACACTCTTCAGAGATTGTCTGTCTGGCGTCAGTGGTTGCATAACCAGGACTTGTGCTATACACCAGCTGCTCATATGACCATCTACCACCTGCTCCCATGGCTTCACGTGATCCTTATCAGGGGGATAAGCCTTGCCCAAGGGTGACCTGCAGGCTAGCAAAGGGAAGGTATGCCTTACACTTCCTTTGGTAGAGATGTATCTCTACCCTACTAGCCCCAGTCAATATGTGGAAAGTTATAATCACCTACCATCACAACCTATGCTTCTTGTCACAGTCTGTGATCTATCTACAAAGTTACTGCTCTAAATCCCACAGACTGTTGGGTAGTCTATAATATAATCTGACTAACATGGTCATACCTTTCTCATTCCTCAGTTCTTTATTTTTGTAATTTATTTTTTTATTGAAGTTCATCAAACAAACATTTCCATAAGATGTATTTCAGACATTGCACATTTACATCATATAATCATATGTATCACAAATCTCCAAAGTATTTAAGCGTCACTAGGTGAACTGTCCAGTCTGTTCTGACTGAGCACTGCCCTGACATTTTCCCTGACTATGGATGCCACCCCTCGCACTTTAATCCCTCCCACTCTATTATGGCTAAAACAATGGAATTCTGGAGCACTGAGCTGCCAGTCCTGCCTCTCCTGCAACCATCTCATTAATGGCTACAATATCATAATTCCATATGCTGATCCATGCACTAAGCTCACCTTCCTTTCCCACATACTCCTTGCATTGAAATCTATGCAGCTCAGAACATTAATCACACCATGCTCAAACTTTTGAAGGGTTTAGGCTTAACAGCATCTTTCTCCACAAACACTCCACCATTTGTTCTGGTGCTCTGGTTCCCATTTCCCCTGCAAATCTAGTTTAACCCCCCTTGCCCACTGCACCCACCCTCCCACCCAGGTGCAGCACTAGCAAACCTTCCCGCAAGGATATTAGTTCCCTTCCATTTCAGGTGCAAACCATTTCCTCAGTACAGGTCCCACCTTCCCTGGAAGAGAGCCCAGTGATTCAAAAATTTGAAGCCCTCCCTCCTGCACCAACTTCTTAGCTCCATGTTAAGCTGTATGACCTTCCTATTTCTGGCTTCATTAGCATGTGTAGAAATCCTGAGATCACAACTCTGGAAGTCCTGTCCAATCAATTAGTACTTAACTCCCTAAACTCACTTTGCAGGACTTTGTTACCCTTCCTACTGATGTCATTGGTACTGATGTGAACAATAACCTCTGGCTGCTCACCCTCCCACTTAAGAATGCTGAGGACTCAATCTGCAATGTCCCTGACCCTGGCACCCTGGAGGCGACAAACTGTCCAGGAATCTTATTCTCATCCACGGAACCTTCTTCCTGTTCCCCTAACCAATGAATCCATTATCACTACAGCTGTCTTCTCCCCCCCACTTCCCTTCTGAGCCACAGACCCAGATTCAGTGCCAGAAACCTGACCGTTGTGGCTTTTCTCTGCTAGGTGACCCGCTGCCCCCCCACCAAATAGTATCCAAGCAGTATGCCTGTTGTTGAAGGGAATGTACAAAGGGATACTTTGCAGTGGCTGCCTATTCCCCTTTCCTTCTCCTGCTGATCATTCAGTTACCTGTGTCCTATGCCTTCCTCCCTGTATGTCTTGTCGATCAAACCCTCAGCCTCCTGAATGATCCGGAGTTCATTCAGTTCCAGCTCTGGCTCCTAAACACGATCTATTAGAAGCTTCAGTTGGATGCACTTCTTGCAGTTGTAGCCATCAGGGACACCGGAAGTCTCCCTGCCTTCTCACCTCCTATAAGAGGAGCGTTCGAGTATCCTGTGTGGCATAATTTAAAAATAAATCTATCTACAGGCATTGTCTAAGCCTCAATGAGCTAAAGCCTCAAATCCCCAATCCAACACTGGTGCACTCACACAATGGCTGCTCGGCTTAAAATTAATTCATTTTTATTTGTCCTTGTCAAGTGCCTAATTATGCACAATTCAGTGTCTCATTGGGAGTGTAGCATGCAAAATGTGCTGACTCTACCCCTCCCCCCCACTCCTGCTCGCTTCTTTTGCACTCTCTCTCCCCATACTCAATCTGATGCCTTTTGGGAACTGTGGCACTCAAACCCCACCTCTTCCTGGATTTGATAACAGCAATGCCATAGAAGTGCTGAGTAGGTCAAGTAATGCCACCCCTCCCACTCTACCACATCTAAAACGGCTGAACCCCAGAACACTGAGCTGCCAGACCTGCCCCTCCTGTAACCAAGTCCCATTAATATCAACAATCTCATAATTCCACTTGCTGATCCATGCCCCAAGATCATCCACCTTTCCTAAATACTCCTTGTATTGAAATATCCTGTATCTAAAAATGTGGCCGCTGAGTGATCTTCTGCTGCTGTAGCCCATTCACTTCAAGGTTCAACATGTTGTGCATTCAGAGATGCCCTTCTGCATCCTACAGTTATAACACATACTGTCACCTTCCTGTCAGCTTGAACCAGTCTGGACATTCTCCTCTGATCTCTCGTTAACAAGGCATTTTTTTGCCCACAGAACTGATGCTCATTGTATTTGTTTTGCACCATTCTCTGTAAACTAGTGACTGTTGTACATGAAAATCCCTGGAGATCAGTTCCTGAGATAATCAAACGACCCCTGTCTGCTGCCAACAATCATTCCACAGTCAGTCACTTAGATCACATTCCTTCCCCATTCTGATATTCGGTCTGAACAACAACTACACGTCTTCACCATGTCTGCATGCTTTCATTCAATGAGTAGCTGCCACATGATTGGCTAATTAGATATTTGCATTAACGAACAGGTGTATTGGCATACCTAATAAAGTGGCCACTAAGTGTATTGCAGGTTCTCCGCCATTGGGATGCAATGAAATACGGAATAAAAAGGGAGCAGACTACAGACAACAGACTAAATTACAGAGGGTGAATTGAACTGAAACTGCATACTACAAAAGGTGCACGCCACGGAGGGATTGTCTACGGAGTCTCTGTGGGTGGAGGTTAGGAACAGGAAGGGGTCAATAACTTTACTGGGTGTTTTTTATAGGCCGCCCAGTAGTAACAGGGATATCAAGGAGCAGATAGGGAAACAGATCCTGGAAAGGTGTAATAATAACAGAGTTGTCATGGGAGATTTTAAGTTCTCAAATATCAATTGGCAGCTCCCTAGAGCAAGGGGTTTAGATGGGGTGGAGTTTGTTAGGTGTGTTCAGGAAGGTTTCTTGACACAGTATGTAGATAAGCCTACAAGAGGAGAGGCAGTACTTGATTTGGTATTGGGAAGTTAACCTGGTCAGGTGTCAGATCTCTCAGTGGGAGAGCATTTTGGAGATTGTGATCAAAATTCTATCTCCTTTTACAACAGCATTGGAGAGAAATAGGAACAGACAAGTTAGAAAAGTGTTTAATTGGAGTAAGTGGAATTATGAGGCTATCAGGCAGGAAATTGGAAGCTTATATTGGGAACGGATGTTCTCAGGAAAAAGTACAGAAGAAATGTGGCAAATGTTCAGGGGATATTTGTGTGGTGTTCTGCATGAGTACGTTCCAATGAGACAGGGAAGTTATGGTAGGGTACAGGAACTGTGGTGTACAAAGGTGGTAATAAGTCTAGTCAAGAAGAAAAGAAAAGCTTACAAAAGGTTCAGAGACCTAGGTAATGTTAGAGATCTAGAAGATTATAAGGCTAACAGGAAGGAGCTTAAAAATGAAATTAGCAGAGCTAGAAGGGGCCGTGAGAAGGCCTTGGCAGGCAGGATTAAGGAAAACCCCAAGGCATTCTACAAGTATGTGAAAAGCAAGAGGATGAGACGTGAGAGAATAGGACCTATCAAGTGTGACAGTGGGAAAGTGTGTATGGAACCAGAGTGAATAGCAGAGGTACTTAATGAATACTTTACTTCAGTATTCACTATGGAAAAGGATCTTGGTGATTGTAGCACTGACTTGCAGCCGACTGAAAATCTTGAGCATGTAGATATTAAGAAAGAGGATGTGCTGGAGCTTTTGGAAAGCATTAAGTTGGATAAGTCACTGGGACTGGATGAGATGTACCCCAGGCTACAGTAGGAGGCGAGGGAGTTGACAGCTGTCAGCAGGACAGTGATATGATGCAAAACTGGGCTGAGAAGTGGCAGATGGAGTTCAACCCAGATAAGTGTGAAGTGGCTCATTTTGGTAGGTCAAATATGGTGGCAGAATACAGTATTAATGGTAAGACTCTTGGTAGTGTGGAGAATCAGAGGGATATTGAGGTCCAAGTCCATAGGACGCTCAAAGCAGCTGCGCAGATTGACTCTGCGGTTAAGAAGGTGTATGGTGTATTGGCCTTCATCAATTGTGGAATTGAATTTAGGAGCCAAGAGGTAATGTTGCACCTTTTGGACCCTGGTCAGACCCCACTTGAAGTTCTGTGCTCTGTTCATGTCACCTCACTACAGGAAGGATGTAGAAGCCATAGAAAGGGTGCAGAGGAGATTTACAAGGGTGTTGCTTGGATTGGGGAGCATGCCTTAGAGAATAGGTTGAGTGAACACGGCCTTTTCTCCTTGGAGTGTCGGAGGATGAGAGATGACTTGATAGAAGTGTATAAGATGATGAGAGGCATTGATTGTGCAGATAGTCAGAGGCTTTTTTCCAGGGCTGAAATGGTTGCCACAAGAGGACACAGGTTTAAGGTGTTGGGGAGTAGGTACAGAGGAGATGTCAGGGGTAAGTTTTTTACTCAGAGTGGTGAGTGCGTGGAATGGGCTGCCGGCAACGGTGGTGGAGGCGGATACAATAGAGTCTTTTAAGAGACTTTTGTATAAGTACATGGAGCTTAGAAATGTAGAGGGCTAGGGGTAAGCTTAGTAATTTCTAAGGTAGGGACATGTTTGGCATAACTTTGTGGGCCGAAGGGCCTGTATTGTGCTGTAGGTTTTCCATGTTTCTATGAAGTGAATTAAAGGAAGGGAGGTAAAGGGAGAGAGGAGAAAAAGAGACCAAAATGAAATTCCTAAGCCTTAAATCCTTAAGTTCTCTTTTAGCTCTCTGAGAACAAATAATGACTAATGGAATAAGATTCCATGTTAGCTCCTTTTCAGAGCCAGAGAAGTTAATTGCTTTTACATTAACAATTACCAAATCTTTAAAAGGGCATGTTCTGTCTTATTACTTTAGTTTAAATTTCTGGTGTATGATTAATAGAACATCTATGTATAAATCAGTAGATTGTTGAAAAAGCTTAGAGGCCAAGGGCTGGCTGCTGTTTGCTCGCATATCACAGCATAATTCACCCAGTAATTTGCAGAGATAACATCTCAAATCATATATTTTAATTTTCTGTACTTACGACCAGTTTGCATATCAAAAGAACAAACATTGTAGGTGCATTAATATCTTTACAGCAAGCTGGTGTTCTTAATGCCCAACGTTGGAAAGTCTGCAGACTAACTTTGATTGCCTTTACTGGGATTCTGTAGGACAATCCAGCAATTCAGCCTTTTACCTGACCCAAGCTGATTGATAACTTATCACATTGTCATAATTGCTCTGTGTGGTCATCAGATACACTGCTGTTAAGATAAATCTTTAGTTTCACAATATTGCTGTATTTAACAACATGGAGATATATACACTGTGGCCATTTTATTAGGTACAGTACACCTGAGGAGGTACCTGATAAAGTGGCTACAGAGTGTAAGTGCATTAAGGTAGGAGAGGATGGGAGCAAGATCCCTTGATCTCACATAATAACCTTGGCCAAAAATTGACAGGAAGCTTGGGGGAATAACTATTTATCCAAGGTTTCTACTATGCTTTAGGAAACGAAACAGCAAATGACAGAAATCTGCTGTTCAAACTCACGAAAACAGTCTTGGGTCTGCTTAATTCACTTTCAATCCTTGGCCAACCATGAGAGGTTTAACTCTATTTGAAGATTAAAGTACTGCAAACGGCAGACACTGGAGAAGGTTTTTTGGACCAAGTTCCCATCTACAGTACATTGATTGCACTGCCATTTGTAAAGTTAGAATAGAAAACCTGATCCAAGCTCCGTGGCTATCAGAAATAAACACAGCTAAGCTATGGAAAACAAATGGAAAGTAAAGACTATTTAACAATGAAAAATAAATAGGCTTATAAAGACACATAACATTTATAAACAATTCAAAACTTAGCACCAATCATTTCCTGAGAAAAATGTAAATGATCTCATACTTACCTTCCAAAAGGGTGATTTACCAAGCAACATAGGTGACAACCAGGGCTTTTCTCCCAGATAAGCTCAATGCCTGTTATGCTTGCTTCGACCATCAATACGTGGAGTAACTTTCACTCATCTCAATGCTGTCAACAGGTTTTTGCTACCTGGGCAGCATAATAACATCCTCAACTTCTCTGGATTTAGAGATTGATTCAAGAACCAGAAAAGACTGCTTTGCCTTTGGTCAGCTGAAAGATCGAGTTTGGTCACAGAACATCAGGTTGGCCACCAAGTGCAAGATATACAGAGCCATTGTCATATCAGCCTTGCTATACGGATGTGAGACGTGGTGCCCCTATCAGAGTCACTTACGCCAGCTTGGCCAACGGCGGCAGCCCCACCTACATTCTCTGACGAAGATCATTTGGCGAGGTCCTCTCTCGAGCCGGAATGCCAGCAGTTTCAACCTTGGTGATGTCAGCCCAACTGCACTGGGCAGGACATGTTGTCAGAATGCCTGACAGAAGACTGCCCAAGGACATCTTGTACGGTCAACAGTCCAGTGGAACCCAAAAACGAGGAGGCCAGCGACTATGGTACAAGGATGTTCTGCACAGGAGCCTCAAGAAAGCTGACATTGCCCCATCAACATGGGAGGATCTGGCTCAAGATCGCTCACAGTACAGGGATGCCATCGGAAAACATGCGGACGCTGCTGAGAACAAGCTCATAGAGGCAACAGAGGAAAGGCACAGGAAGCGCCACAACAGAGCTTCTGCCCCTGCTGCCCCTCCAGGCTTCACCTGCCAAGTATGTGGCAAGCAGTGCCTGTCAGGGATCGGCCTGTACAGCCACTTCAGGACACACATATCAAACCCCACTGACTGAAAGGAACGATCATCATCCTATGGGATGGATAGCCAGAGACAGAGAGGTTCACAAACTCCCACAGCCCTGATAATCTGTGATTTCAGTCTATGAGGCTGATGTGAAAGCATTTTTCAGGAGGGTGAACCCACAGAAAGCATCCAGCCCAGCTGGGGTACCTGGCTGTGTACTACCAACCTGCACTGATCAACTGGCTAAAGTGTTCCTTGATAGCTTTAAACTCTTGCTTTGGCATTTTGAGGTATGCATGTGCTTCTAGCAAGCATCAATTATACTGGTGCCTGAGGAGAATGTGGTAGCCTGCCTCAATGACTATTGCCCAGTAGCACTTACATCCACTGTGATGAAATGCTTTGAGAGGTTGGCGATGAAATATGTCAACTCCTGACTGAGAAGGATCTTTGATCCACTCTAATGTGCCTACCACCAAAACAGATTCACAGCAGATACCATTTCATTGGCTCTTCACCCAACCCTGGAACATCTGGAGAACAAAGGTACTTACAATAAGATGCTCTTTATTGAACACAGCTCTGCATCAATATTATGATCTCCTATAAAGTAATCAATATGCTTCAAGACGTTGTCTTCAATACCTCCTTGTGCAATTGGATCCTTGATTTCCTCACTCACAGGCACCAGTTAGTTTGGATTGGCAACAACACTTCCTCCACAATCTCCATCAGCACGGGTGCATCTCAAGGCTGTGTGTTAGTTCTGTGCTCTACTCGCTATATACTTATGATAGAATGGCTTAGCATAGCTCCAATGCCATAATCAAGTTTACTGATAACACCAGTCATTCGATGAATCAAAGACGGTGACAAATCAGCATACTGGAGGAAGTTTGAGAATCTGGCTGAGTGGTGCCACAACAACGACCTCTCACTCAATGTTAGGAAGTCCAAGGAGCTGCTTATTGACTTCAGCAGGAGGAACCCAGGAGCCCATGAGCCATTTCTGGGTGGATCAGAGTTGGAGAGGGTCAGCAACTTTAAATTCCTCTGTGTAATCATTTCAGAGGATCTGTCCTGAGCCCAGCTCATAAGCACAAGTGTGAAGAAAGCATGGAGGCGGCTGTACTTACTCAGCAGTTTGCGAAGATTCAGCGAGACAGCCCAAAAACTTCGACAAACTTCTATAAATGCGTGGTGGAGATTATATTGACCAGATGCAACACAGCCTAGTATGGAAACACCAATATCCTTGAATGGAAAATTCTACAAAAGGTAGTGGAGGCGACCCAGTCTGCAGGCAGGTAATGCCACCACCACCAGTGAGTCCATCTACATGGAGCATTGCCGCAGGAGAGCAAGGAACCCCATCACCCAGACCATGCTCTCTTCTCGCCTGCTGCCATCAGGAGGAAGGTACAGGAGCCTTAGAACCCACACTACCAGGTTCAGGAACTGTTACTATCCTACAACCATCAGACTCTTGAGCCAATCAGTATCACTTCACTCAACTTCTCTTACCCCACCACTGAACTGTTCCCACAACTTATAGACTTACTTTCAAGGATTCTTCATCTCATATTTTTGATATTTATTGCTTATTTATTCATTATCATTATTTCTTTTGCGTTTGAAGAGTTTGTTGGCTTTTGCATATTGGTTGTTTGTTCCTCATGTTGGATGTGGTCTTTCATTGATTCAATTATGTTTCTTGGATTTACTGTGTATGCCCACAAGAAAACAAATCTGAGGGTTATATATGGTGACATTAATATAATAAATTTACTTTGAACTTTATAGAAGTGTATATTATGAGGAGCATAAAAGAGGTGAATTCACACTGTCTTTTTTCCCCAGGGAAAGGGAATTACAAACTCGCAGGCATAGGCTTCAGGTGAGAGGGAAGAGATTTAAAAGGATACTGAGGATAATGTGAATGGAATGAGCTGTCAAAGAAAATATCTGAGACAGATATAATAAAAAACATTTAAAAGACATTTGTACAGGTATATGGGTAGGAAAGGTTTAATGCTATATGGGCCCAACAAGAGAAAATGGTACTGGTTTAAATGGACTCCTGGTAGGCATGGATGAGGTGGGCTGAGGGGTCTGTTTCTATCATCTGTTACTCAATGACTCATAAGGTTCCGTTCCATTAATGAGAATGGAGATGTTCTGTCTGCACCAGGTCTAAAACTTCATGCCTATCAGTGAAACTCAGTTCAGAGTAGGTCCCAGTATATTTACTTTACTGAATAGAAATCTGTGAGCCTTTGGAAGAGTGTATTGTTAGTCACACTGAACATGAAATTTGGATCCTAAGGAAATGGTATCCCCTGAAAAGCATATCTAGTTGAGTACATTATTGAAAAGGCTAATCATAGAGATGAAGGTTTTGTTAGCTCATAGGAACTTACTTGTGTTCTACCTGGTCAACTTTTAATGTATCATTGCTTTCACTTCAAATTATTCAATGCAAATATTCTCTCAAAGAGAGTCAGGATGGGCCAACATAAAGAACCCGAATGTATAAGAGAAAGTTTCTTCATCACCATTGTAAACATTCATAATAAGTCCTGAAAGAAGAGAATTGCCTAAAGAAAAAATACCTCTGTGATAGATGTCAAAATGAATTGATGAATTTGGAGCATAAAGTTTGCGTAAAAATGGTTGTTGGCAAGGTGTTTCAAAAGGTTCCCCATGGTAATCTCATCCAGAATGTCATGAAGCAAGGGATCCAGGGAAATGGAAGTGCTGCATCAAAATTGCCCACAGAAGCCAAAGGTTTGTAGTAGGTGGTGCATGTACTGCCTGGAGGTCAGAAACTACTGTTGTTCTGCAGGGATCTGTTCAGGAAACCCTGCTACTTGTGATTTCTATCAATGGTTTTGGATGAGGAAATGGAAGGATGAGTTAGTAAGATTGCAGATGAAACAAAGGTTGGTGGAGTTGCAGATATTGTACAAGGTTGTTGTAGGTTGCAATGTGATATAGATGAGATGCAGAGATGGTGGAAAAGTAGCAGATGGGGTTCATTCTGGAATGGTGTGAAGTGTTACACTCTGGAAGATCGAACTTGAAGGTGGAGTGCAAGCTGAATAGCAGGATTCTTGGCAGTGTAGAAGAACAGAGGGATCTTGGGGTTCAGGTCATAAATCCCTCAAAGTTGCTGTGCAAGTTTTTATAGAGTAGTTAGGATAGTGGGGCTTTGAAGTGCTGTGAGGTACTGTTGCAGCTTAAAAAAACCCAGGTTAGACCACACTTAGATTGGGTGAACTCAGGAAGTGGACAATTGTGTATCCTTTTTAAACTCCTCTTCACTTGTATTCAATGGAACAATGGAACAATGTTCTTTCATTCATATCATGCAATTCAAATTGCTAATCTGACAATTGTCATGTAGCAGATTTACCTGTGGCCTTGTTCTGCTTGTCAAGTCTACTGCTCACAATAATATGACTACTCTTCTTACATGATGTTGTGCACATCGACTTGCTTCTAGACTTTGAACATGACATCCTCTCAGATGTGCTCTGCTTAATTTCCATAATACAATTAGACTATGCCTGTGAAGCTTAAAAACAAATAAGATTAGAATTAACACTTTTTGATAAATCATCAGAAAACATCTAACTATTTAGCACCACTTGTTTATGACACAGGACAATATACTCAAATGAGCAGAAAATGCTTATCAATGAATATAGCAGTGTTACCATGGAAACTCTCTGTTCCAGTTGTTCTACGCTGATCTCTAAATCTGAAGAATGAACTTTTAAAATCCTCTTGAGGCATAACGAGCAATGTAGTGGCTTTTTTCATGGCTTGTCAGTCCAGAATGATGACTCTAAATTCTTTGTTCTTCATTAACTGAAAGGATTCCATGTATTTTGTCTCCAGGCAGGCCTAATCGCTTGTTCATGGGCATGAGTTCAACACACAAAGCAGCTTGTTATTTGGGACAGGGTGATATTAAATTGGAAATCTCATTCACAACAGCGTGGAAAATGGAAACGTCACATTGATACAGTGCAGGTGTTCTTCTGAAAATCACACTGAGCCACGTGATAGGTTCAGACCAGAAACAATATGGGTTCAAATATTTCACTTTGCAGTTATTTACAATCTGTAAATTTTTGCTGCTGACAGTACATTCCCTTGTGTAAACACTTTTCCCCTTGATTAGAAGAAAGTATCACCACCCGAAACGGAAAAGGAAATAGCTTAAATGAATCATTTTAAAATCTATTTTGTTTTTAAATAACTACTTCTAAGTTGAGAGAACTTTTCTCAATGCAATTTTATCTCCTTGATCAATGTCTGATCCCAAAGGACGAGTTTCAGGAAGCATTTTCAACTTGACTTTAATTATAAGTATCAACATCAATAAATCACAATACAAAGAACAAATGAATTATAAAGCATCAAGCTTCTCAAAAAGAATAGATGGTCACCTGAGTGATTGAGAATTAATTTTAAATGGATTAGTGAACTGGCAATTTTTCGATCATTTCGTTTTGTCTGCTGTATTGCTTTGATCGAAGTTCAAAGTACATTTTATTATCAATGTGGGTATACTTTATACATCCTTGAGATTCGTCTCCTTACAGGCAGCCACAAAACAAAGAACCCCAATTGAACCCATTAAAAACAAGAGAAGTCCATCCAAACACTGAGTGTGCAGAGGGAGAGAAAAAACACAGCATTCAGAACGGAAGTTCAGAATGCCAGGCATCACCGCAGCTGATCCAGAAGGCCACCAGTTTCAGGGCAGAGCCCCAGTCCAATGCAGAGATCAACAAACCCCAAGGAGCAGAGAGGCAAACTCGCCCGGCTTTCGCCTCCTACCCTGGCGCTGCGATAAATGCATTGGCGTGTTCAATATGTCTCGGTGCATAACTCATCCAAACCTTGGATCGTTCCTCACCCCTGGTCTCAGGCTTCGCTGCTTCGATGGAGCCAGCACCCGACCTTTTCCAATCCTCTCAGGTTAGTTTTCTTGTGTCCTTTTTATTGTGCTCTCTTTCTCTGATCTGATTGCATAAAATAGCAACAATTATAGTGGTGGCATGGTAGCATAGCAGTCAGCGCCAGTGACCCAGGTTCGATTCCCGCCACTGTCTGTAAGAAGTTTGTACATTGTCTCCAAGAACATGGGTGTTTCCTCAGAGGGCTCCAGCTTCCATCCACGTTCCGAAAGATGTGTGGGTTAGGAGGTTAATTTGTTATGTGGGTGTAATCAGATTCATTGGACTGGATAGGCCTGTTACTGTGTTGTATCTCTGAATAAAAAAGTTAAATAAAAGTAACTGTCCCCTTGATATAAGGTTAATTGGAAGGTATCCTCACATCAGTGTGAAAGAATGGATAGCAGTCTGTCATTAATTATCCTTGTCAATGCATAATTATATATATATATATATATACAACAAACTCATTATGCACTTTTCTGGAAATCATTAACGTTCAATGATCTTGCATTGATTGTGTCCTAATCATTAATCTAACACTGCAAGTGCTATGTGTCAAAGGCAAACAACATAAGGACAGAGGACGTCACTCATGAATGCCACCCTCAAATCAGGAAGGACCCAGTTCAGAATAAAATCATTCTAATAACTTCACCATATTTCATAGGAGTTGACACATACAATAAACTAACACTGAGATTGTAATTTATATTTGGTGTTCCCATAATATTTTATGACATTAGTGAAATCATCTAATGGGATTACTGCTGCATGAAAATCTCCTTGTATCTGTTATTCTACACAAAATGAAATGCAATATAACTGGGTACTTGGCATGAGTTACTGGCGTGAGATGTACTCAATGATTACAAATCACACTGATGTTCATTCTAATTGACAAGAACACCTAGCTCAGAATAAATGCATTGGTGTGTTTAATTTTGACTATAAGTATGAATATATTCTTACTGCTGAAATATCCAAGCACCACTGGAGATAAGTATGGAGTTGTAAGGTGTTAAAAATTATGTATGCTGCAGTAAATGCTTCGGCCTGAAATTACTTCATGAGGCCATCTTATGCAAATTGTTGCTCTGTGGGAACCCCTTATGTGTATTAATATATACTGATAGTGCATTTCAGGAAATCATTTGTCCTTGAATCATCTTTAAATATTCATGAATGCCCACTCTTACTATGGACCATTGGTTAATAATTGGGATGAACGTCTTGAACATTACCCTTTTTCTAACCTAGAGGCGCTGAAACCAATTTACTTAACAGAATACCAGTACCAAGGATCGAAGCCAAAAGGTCAATCGGAAGTGGAAGGCTGATGGCTGAAGCCTGGAATCGGAGACTGAAGCCTTAGTGGCCTGCCTGGAGCTGGAAATCTGTCCATGTTTGGGGAAGGGAGGGAAATGGCATGTTTTGCTGTTGTTGGTTTGTTGCATGTTGTGTTCTGTGTTCTTCTGCCAGGTATTGAGGGCATGCTGTATTGGCATCAGAAAGTTCTCTTAACACAAGCGATGTATTTCACTCTATGTTTCCATGTACATGTGATAAATAAATATAAATCTGAAATCATAAAATGCTCTTGAAAGGCTAAGTTAGCTTACGATAGAAAAGCAGTCATTTCTTGAGATTCCAGTGTCTATATGATTCAAGGAGACCTGGACATGGAGACATAAATGTGGAATTAACACAGAAATAAGGATTCGCTAATCCTGAGCTGTCAATCACTCATACTAATCATGCCCTAATTCCAATTTATTCACCCCAAGTTGCTCCAGAATCTACCACCAATCTATGTACTGTACTGGAGACATTTGACAATCAGAATTATTATCAGTTTCTTTTAACCATGGCTTTGTGTGACAAGAAATTTGTTGTTCCATGGCAGCAACTGTTGAATGGAAGCTGATTCACGGGTTCAGTAAGCAAAATAGCAGCCATTGATTACGGATAAGTATAGCAGCTGATCATTCACAAGCAAGCAATGAAACAAATAGCTTGCATGTAAGGCAAGCACAACACTCATCTAAACCACAGAACCTACAGCATTAAGCATTCAATTTACTTGTTAGATCTGTCTAAGCTACACAACAAGAGGAAAATAAGCAAAAAACAACTACTTAACTAGGTGTGCACTTGAAACATGAGCCTTCCCCTCTATTAGCAGTGACACAGCTTCCAAATGGTTTCTCCAGTGCTGCTCATGGCTCACAGCCTGGAGTGGCTCAGGGTAAAAAGAGAGTGACTCACACAGGTGCATTCACCTTTATACACCTGAAAACCGGAAACCAGTTGCAGGTATCCACAGCACGTGACTTGGGTCCAGAAACTGGTGCCACCGGGCCTGGGAGCTAACCAATGGTTAGGCGGCTACGTACTGCGAGCAGGCCCATCATTAACCAGCACAATGGAAGCGTCTTTCAATCAGCAAATAAGTTAGCCTTCCATTTTACAGCAGCACAGTGCAAAGACGCACAATTTCTATAAATTACAAAATAAACCAAAAGAAAAATAAAGGAATAATGGGTTAGTGTTTATGGCTTCATAGACTGTTGAGAAATCTGATGGGTCATTAGCTCCTGTATCTCCTCCTTGATGGTAGAAATGAGAAGGGAGCATGTCCTGGATGATGAAGGTGCTTAATGATTGATATTGCCTTCTTGAGGCACTGCCTCTTGTCCTCTGTGGTGAGTGTTGTGTATTTACTATTTCAGTAATAATTGAGTAATATGGTAAATATGTAGTATGATTAAGCATTCTTTGCAGGACATAATTCATTAAGGTTATATGTAAAAGTATGTGACTGGCATATATCATTACGGCTCCATGCCATAAATGTGCATCTCACCAAATGTAATGATGGAGTAGGCAGGTTACCACTGGGCTCCTGTGTTTTTCTTTCAATTAATTTTCCAGTTACGTTGTGCCCATGATGAAGTTGGCTGAGTCTCGAACCTTCTGCAACCTCTTGTAATCCTCTGATGCAACCAGTCAGAATGGTCTTCAGTGTAAATCTATAGAAATCTGCATGAGTCTTTGTTAACATGCCAAACCTCCTCAAATTTCTAGTGAAGTAGAACCACTGCTTTCTTCATGATTGCATTAATGTGTTTCATCCCAATAAATAGGATGAAAATTTGGACATTACCCTTTTGTTAATCTTGTGGCGCTGAAACCAGTTTACTTAACAGAATACTGATACAGAAGATCAGAGCCTGAAGATTGATAGGTATTCCCAAAGCCCACCTAACAAAACTTAGCTTTGGGTACTGGAAGGGAACTCATATAATAACTGAAAAAGTGTGCAAACTCTGCATAGATAGGTCCTGAGATCAGGACTGAACCTGAGATGATGGAGCGGTGAAGAAATGGCTTTACTAAGTACAGCCTGTGTTGGTCTAGTGCACTGGATTCTCTTGTGTATTGGACAAGCAGCTCATCTGTTTACTTTGCTACTAAAACAAGTTCATGTGGATCTTCTTAGCAGTTGCCAGCAACCTACCAAGAGCACACCGACATTGTGTTAGTTAGGGGCAGCAATACGGCGTGGTTATTGTGACACTTTACAGCACCAATGTCGGCGTTTGGGATTCAATTCTCGCCGCTGTAATGTAAGGAGTTTGTACTTTCCCCCATGATCTCAAGGGTTTTTCTGCGTGCTCTGGTTTCCCCTAACGTAGGCATATGCTGTGATGGCTCTGGAAGCATGGCAACACCAATGACACATTACTCTGTACGCTTCTATGTTTCGACGAACATGTGATAAATGTGACAAATTTATCTCTTTATCAGTTGTTTAAAATGAAGACCCAGATTTTCGCACTGGCTGGCACTTACAGATTTGGACAATGGAGCCTGTCTCTCTGCTGCATTGCTCCCAAGTGAGGAAGCCATCCCTGTTCAGATTCTCCAACATCATGCTGGTGTGTCACCTCTTGGGTCCCGTGCTGTGTTAGACATTGTACAAAATCCAAGATCCCATTGACTTAAGAGGAGCTCACAAGCAAAGGATAAACAGGCAAAGGGGGAGAATATCTCTGTTTTAACATTGCCGTCATATTTAAATATATATTGAAATACATAAGGTTCAAGGAGAGCTTCTAGACAATGATTATATGACTATTACAAAAAATAGCTCCCTAAGATGATGAACTAGAGTCTTAACCTCACTATCTACTGCATTATGATTTTTTTATCTTATTATTTACCCAAACTGTCCTTTCTCTGCAACACCTTATTCTACATTGTTATTGTTTTAGTTGTGCTACTTCATTACACTGTGTAACGGTGTGATCTGTATGATCATTGGGAAGGGAAGCTTTCCACGATGTCTCAGTATCTATGACAATAACAAATAAATTCCAAATTTAAAGGATAGTGAGCAATCAAGTGGGCTCTTTCATCCCGGATGCTGTTGAATTTTCGAGTTTTGGAATTGCTCAGCCAGCAAAATGGAGACTAGCCCTTTGCATTCTTGTACTATAAAGTTGGTGAAAGGTATCAGATGTAAGTCACTCTTTACAAGATTAGCAGCCTCTTTTGTGCTCTTTTATCCACATAAATATTGCTCCAATCCAGATCAGCTTCAAAATCAAAGTAAAATTTATTATCAAAGTATGTAGGAGTTGGTGAGCTAACCCACTCACCAGTCGCTGAGTGGGTGTACAAGAAGAGAGTTACCTTTTCAATTAGGTCCGCACTCAACATACAAAAAGACCGAACTTTGTGGGAGATGCAAGGAGTTGGACTGTGACCAACTATTGAGTGGGAAGGCAAAGTACTCCTGTGGCTGTTCCCCCCAATAATAAGTAAAACGCTTTGGATACTGCTGAGGGGGACAACCATTCGGGGGACTGCAGTGGCTGGATCTCTGACACTGAGTCTGTTGCAGTGGCTCAGAATAGAGGTGAGGTGAAGAGGACTGCAGTGGTGACAGGGGATAGAGGACCAGAGACGAGATTCTGTGGATGCAATAGAGACATCGGATGGTATGTTGCCTCCCAGGTGCCAGGGTCAAGGATGTTTTGGATCAGGTCCACAGTATTTTCAAGAAGGAAGGTGGACAGCCAGAAGTCTTGGTATATATTGGCATCAATTACATAGGTAGGAAAGGTGAAAAGGTCCTGAAGAGAGATTTTAAGGATCTAGGTAGAAAGCTGAAAATCAGGACCTCCAAGGTAGGAAATCTGGATTGCTATCTATGCCATGCACCAGTGAGGATAAGAATAAGGTGATTTGGCAGATAACTGCGTGGGTGAAAGGGGTTAAGATTTCTGGATCTTTGGGATCTCTTCTAGAGGCCTGTACAAAAGGGATGGGACATCTAAACCCAAGAGGGACCAATATCCTTGTTGGTGGGTTTGCTAGAGTTGTATGAGGGGGTTTAAACTAATTTGGCAGGGGGACGGGAGCTGGAGTGTTAGTGCTGAGGAAGAGGCAGTTGGTTTACAAACAGAGGTAGTGAATAGTGAGACTGCTAGCAGGGAGAGGTTGATGATAGTGCACAATTGCAGTTAGCAGGATGAGTTGCAATGTAAGAGGCAGACAAAATCAAGAAGGCTGAATACAGAGGAGATCTTTGAATGTGCGCAGTGTACAGAATGAGGTAGATGAACTTGTAGCAAGGTTAGAGATTGGCATGTATGATGTTGTGGGCATCACTGAATTGTGGCTGAAAGAAAATTATAGCTGGAAGTTTAATGTACAAGGATAAATATTGTATCAAAAGAGCAGGCAGGCAGGCAGAGTGGATGGCTTCGTTCTGTTGGTAAAAAATGAAATCAAATTATTGGAAGGAGGCAACATAGGGTCAGCTGGTGTTGAGTCATTGTGGATAGAGCTAACCCAAACTGCAAAGGTGAAAAGACCCTAATGGGAGTTATATACAGACCCAAACAGTAGTACAGATGTATGATACAATTTACGATGGGTAATAAAAAATGCATGCCAAAAAGGCAATGTCACGACAGTCATGGGGGATTTCAATATGCAGGCAGACTGGGAAAATCTAGGCGGTTCTCAGGGGAGGAATTTCTGGAATAAGGATTCTAGAATCCTAACAAGATCCTTTGATTGCATCTTTGGAAACAGCCCTATTTCCATTTTTATTTCCATCTTTAATATCTCCATTTTTCCCCTTCAGGGTTCTTTTGAAGACCTTGACCTGGAGTTGCATGTTGACTACAATTCTTTGTGGGAATGCGACCCGCTCTCGGGGTTTCACAACTGGCTGTTGTTCAGCACGCCGAGGGCCTGGCCTGAGAGCTCAGCTCATCTTCGGAGACCGGAATCTCACAGCTCTGGAGACGGGTGGATCAGAGATTGGTGTCACAGCAGGAGATCAGTGTGTCATCGAAGGAGTCAGAAGTCTATGGCTATGTGCCCAGAGACCCAAGATTTTTGGGCACAGAGCTCAGAAGAAGCAACGAAACGGACTTTTAACATTGTAAGCCAATGAGTTGTTTGTTATGTCACCCCTCTCACTGTGAAGCAGAGACACCTATTTCTCCCTTATTAAGGAGAGAGAGCCTGCGGTATGTTGTATACCGGCTGAACGAGTAGTCTTTGGGGCACTGCAAGTCTGTGTCTTTGCTGTTGCTTTGCTCACACTTGAGTTCTTGGTGGCGGGTGCCGAGGCTTTTTTTTGCCATTGGGGGGAGGGGGGATTGTTGCTTGCTGCTGCTTACATGCGGGAGGGACGTTGGGGTTCTAACATTTAACTGTCATTCATTATTTGGGGGTACTCATCTGTTTTTGTGGATGGTTGCGAAGAAAAAGCATTTCAGATGTATACACTTCCCTGACATTATATGTACCTTTGAAACCTTTCAGATGGCTTAATGAGCAGCTCATGGTTGAGCCCACTAGGGAATCAGCTATTCCAGATTGGATGTTATGCAATGAATCGGAACTAATTAGAGAGGTGAAGGCAAAGGAACCCTAAGGGGCCAGTGGTCATAATATGCTAGAAATCACCCTGCATTTTGAGAAGTAGAAACTAAAGTCAGATGTATCAATATTACAGGGGACTAAAGAGAATTACAAGGACATGAGAAAGGAGATGGCCAAAATTGAATGGAAAAGAACACTGGCAGGGGTGATAGTAGAGAGGAATGGCTGGAATTTCTGAAACCAATTCAAAAGGCACATGATATATACATCACAAAGAGGAAAAAGAATTCTAAAGGCAGAATGACACAACTGTGGATGACAAGTCAAAGCCAATATAAAAGTCAAAGAGAGAACATATAACAGAGCAAAAATTAGTAAGAAGTTGGAGGATTAGGAAGCTTTTAAAAACCAACATAAGGCAGCTAAAAAGGTCATAAAGAAAGAAAAGATGGAATACAAAGTTAAGCTGACCAATAATATTAAAGAGGATACCATAAGTTTCTTTGATACATAAAGTATAAAAGAGAGGTGAAAATAGATATTGGACCGCTGGAAAATGATGCTGGAGAGGTCATAGAGCAGTACAAGGAAATGGTGGACGAACTGAATAAGTATTTTGCATCAGTCTTCACTGTGGAAGACACTAGTAATATGCCAGATATTTAAGTGTATCAGAGGGCAGAAGTATGTGAAGTTAGCATTACAAGGGAGTAGGTTCTTGGGAAACTGAAAGTTCTGAAGGTAGATAAGTCACCTGGACTAAATGGTATACACCCCAGGTTCAGCAAGAGGTGGCTGAAGAGATTGTAGAGGCACTAGTAGTGATCTTTCTAGAATCAATTGATTCTGGCATGGTTCCAGATGAATAGAAATTTGCAAATGTCATTCTACACTTCAAGAAGGGATAGAGTGAGAAGAAGGAAATTATATGCCAGTTAGACTGACCTCAGTGGCTTGCAGGATGCTGGAGCTGACTGTTAGGGACATGGTTTCAGGGTACTTGGAGGCATATGATAAAATTGGCTTTAGTCAGCATGGTTTCCTTAAGGAAAAATTTCCTGAGAAATCTTTTGGAATTATTTGAAGAAATAATGAGAAAGATAGACAAAGGAGAATCAATTGATGTGTACTTGGATTTTCAGAAGACTTTGACTAGGTATCACACATAAGGCTGCTTAACAAGTTAAGAGCTTGTGGTATCACAGGAAAGATATTAGCATAGGTAGAGCGGTGTATGATTGGCAGGATACAAAGAGTGGGAACAAAGGGAGACTTTTCTGTTTTGCTGCTGGTGACTAGTAGTGTTTCACAGAGTTTTGTGTTGGGACCATTTCTATTTACATTATATGCCAATGACTTTGATGATGGAATTAGTGGCTTTGTGACCAAGTTTGCACAAAGTATGATGATAAGTGGAGGGGCAGGTAGTTTTGAGGAAGTAGAGAGGCTACAGAAAGGCTTGGACTGATTAGGAGAATGGGCGAAGTGGCAGATAGAATACAGTGTCTGAAAGTGTATGGTCATGCACTTTGATAAAATAAATAAAAGTGTAGATTATTTTCTAAATGGATAGAAAATTCAAAAATCTGAGGTGGAAAGAGACTTGGGAGTCTTCTGGCAGGACTTCCTACATTTTAAATTGTAGATTGACTCAGTGGTGAGGAAGGCAAATGCAAGGTTAACATTCATTTTGAGAGAACTGGAATATAAAAGCAAGGATGTAATGTTGATGCTTTCTAAAACACTGGTGAGAGTTCACATGGAGTGTTATGTGCTGGTATTGCAGGAAGTTCAAAGGAGGTTCACTAAAATGATTCCGTGATTGAAAGGTTTGTCATAGGAAGAACATTTGATGGCTCTGGACCTGGATTTAGTGGAATTCAGAAGAATGAGGGGTGACTGCATTGAAACCTATTAAATATTGAAAGGCCTTGACAAAATGGATGTGGAGAGAATGTTTCCTATGATATGGGAGTCTAATACCAGAGGACTCAGCCTCAGAATAGAGGGGTGACCTTTCACAATGAAGATGAGGAGAAAGTTCTTCAGCCAGTGAGTGGTTAATCTGTGGAACTCGTTGCCACAGGTAGCTGTGGAGGCCAAGTCACCAGGTCTTTTTAAGGCAGAGGTTGATAGACACTTGAGTAGCCAGGGCACAAAAGAATATAGGGAGAAAGCAGGAGATTGTGGCTGAGACAAAAATTGAATCAGCTATGATGAAATGGTGGAGCATACTTGATAGGCCAAATGGCCTAATTCTGCTTCTATATCTTATAGTCTTATGTGTACAGTATGTCTCCATATACTTGAGATTTCTTTTCTCGCTTTCTGTGATTGTGAGGGATTCTTCCAGCTCCTCCTGTTGCCTCAAAGACGTACGGGTTACTAGGTTAATTGATCACGTGGGTGTAATTGGGCAGTGGTGGAAGGGCCTTCTGCTGTGCTATACCTCTAAATAAAAAAAATAAACTTCATAAAGTTTATTGTCTAGGGCTATTGTCTTCTCAAATTAGATGCGGAAGGCAGACATCTGATTCACAATCATTTGATCTTTGTAAGTTAAGATTTTTGAATAATATGGAGGAAAAGTTGGCAAACACATCGGAGGACTGGTTAAGCAATTTAAAGAGGTAAAGGGCGACACCGTAACGTAGCAGTTAGCACAACCACTTTACAGTGCCAGTGATCAAAGATCAGCATTTGATTTCCACCATGATGAGTTTGTACGTTCTTGCTAGACTGCGTTGGTTATCTCCTTGTACCTCCCATATTGCAAAGAAGTGTAAGTTGTGAGTTGTCTGCATGCTATGTTGGTTCCAGAAGCATGGCAACACTTGCAGCCTGCCCCAGCACATCCCTGATGCAAATGACACATTCCACTGTACGTTTTGATGTTTCAATGTACATGTGACGAGTAAAGCTAGTCTGAATCTTTAACTTTGTTCATATGTTATACGGGGCAAGAGTAAAGTCATCATGCAAAAACCAGAGACTAGAATTACCAAATTGCCAAAGATGGTGATGCACGGCTGTGTGTTTAAGCAAGGAAAGTAGAAACAATATAGCAGGTCATAGTCATGAGGAAATTTAGTTTACTTACATCACACAACGTCACACAATGTAGTAGGAGAGACAGTGAGCATAGTCAATCTAATCTCAAGTAGTTGAGATATAACCTTCCCTACATATTGAATGGGAGGATATGATTGTTGTTGTGTCTGTACAACTACATATCAATTAAATAAAAGCACGGACGTGAAGGTGACTTTAACTGGTATATTCACATTGTAGAGAGAGAGAGGGAGAGGGAGAGAACAGATCAATGTGCATAAGTAGTTATCAGTCAATAATCAGTTCTAAGGGAAGTCATTACGCTAAAAGAAATTGATCCATACATTACACTTCCTCCCATTTTAGATTAATGTAACATAAAATGGTATATGTAATAAAACATTCAATTACCCTTTAACAAACCATATTCAAATAAACATACTTTCACAATAACAGTCCATAACTAACTGCACTATGCTAAAGATTCAGTCTTTTGGGTGGCACTCTGTTTTTTTCAGGATAGCACCTCTGGATCTGTGGAGTGGTATTAGGTTTGGCAGGTGCCTTGTCAAAGACAACTTTCTCTGTTGCAGATGTCACGTTGCTGTTAGTGACGCGATTATCACTGAGAGGTAAGTCCGAATGCTGTAACGTGTCTGCCTTGTTGGATGCAGTCGACTCAGGTATATTCTTCAGCTGAGCATCCAGTATTTGGCCCACACGATCTTTCCATGTATAACCTCCAGCATCCACTGTGTATATCAGTTGTCCAGTTCTTATTGCTTTCCTACTTGGTATCCAGTTTCTTCTCTGTCGTCACATGCAAGGACTTCCTGAGCAACCTCAAAGCTCCTTGCCTGTTTACTGGGCAATTGGCTGAACTGACTTCTTATTCTGCACTTCCCTCTGTAGATCTGGTTTCATGAGGTTTATGTGAGATCTGTCATGGATAGCAGTGCAGGTGTTTGACTTGTCTCATGAACCGCATTCTAGTACACCAAAATGAAGTTGTCCACCTTGTGCTGTAGAGAAATGTCCTCCTTGTCCATCACTTTAATGGACTCCTTGAAGGTTTGGATAAACCTTTTAGCTAACCCATTTGTTGCCGGGTGGTGAGAAGCTGACTTGAAATGTTGGATGCCAGTTTTGCTCTTCTGATGTTTATTGTGGTCCATTGTGACTCACAATTTGTTCAGGTAAGCCACTTCTGGAGTCCTCAGAGTGGAAACAGTCTTTTCTGATGTGGTTGATTTCTGGAAACATGTGAAACCCCTTCTTTACAGGCATCTTTGTGACTCATTAGCCCCTCACTAATGGCCACCAGTCTCCAGTGAGAAAATTATTTTTTTTAAGAGTCCATACGTCTAGAGTTGATATGACTTGCTTCCCAACAACCTGGGAGGTTGGGATGTTTCACCCTTCCGAACCCCAATCTGTGTGAATACTGCGTAAGTACTGCCCCCATGCAATCGCCTGTCGGCAAAAAATAACAAATCATGCACTGCATACAATTATAAAGAAAGTATTTTTACAAATTTCAGCTTTATTGAACAGTTAGTAGGATAAAGAAAAGAAATAAAAAGGGCCCATTACAGTTAACCTAGTCCAAATGTACACATAAATTGGAGCTCATCTTGAAGTTGTCTTTATCTCACACACTGGACCTACAGTCTGCATGAAAGCCTACACCACATTCTGAATGTCTCTCAAAATCCATCTTGAACAAACAGGTTCCCCCATGGGAGTATCAGTCCTTCCTCCTTGAAGCCATTCATCTGCACAAAGTACCTCATGCAACAGGAACTGCATCCTCAGTCATCTTCCCTCCTGTCTTCTCCCAGATCCCACCAGAAGACTTCAACCCACACCAGTGTCTGTCACAAAACCCTCTCTGCCCAGCATTCTAGAACCTTCTACCAATTCCACCATCCTTATCGGTTGACACTACATTCTAAATCATCAATATTACAACCCTTTATCTTTAGCTCAAACAGACTGCTCTTTCAGAACTGCTAAAATGAAATACCTACAGCATAGCAGTAAAGTCTTAACCAGGGTGTTACACATAGGATTACCAAGAGCTGGCCATCCTTGCATGGTGATGTCATGGACTTTTGACAATGTTGGTCATTCCTCGGTTCTCTTTGTATGTTAGAATTTATTACCGGCAACTAGTCCACCAATGTTGTGTGTAACACCTCTGCTGGGTCACAGAATGAAGTCTTTTATTCCTCATTTGCCAACAATGGAAGACATTATAAATGGTCAGCGTTGCTATGTTGTTTGGTCCCCTTGAACTCTATACCATAGGAGTGGGCTCCTAGGAAAAGTGGCCAATGTTGTAGACATCACAGGAATTGAAAATAAACACAAGGGGCTGGTGGTCTGTCACTAGAGTAAACTTTTGTCCATAAAGGTAGTGGTGGAACTTATTTATTCCCCATACTAGATTAAGGACCTCTTGATCGATCTATGCGTAGTTGTATTCAGTGCTCCTCAGTGATCTTGAAGCAAATGCATTCAGTCATTCTGGTCCATCTTTCAAAGTATGTGGATGTCCCACTCCTATCAGGGAGGAGGCTATGTAGCATCCACGTCAGGACCACCTGATTCAAAAAACAGATACTTTCCCCAAGCAATAAGAATGATCAGCACCTCCACCCATTAACCCACCCCTCCAAATCCCCAAAACCGTTACTTAACCATTTCCTGTCAATCATCTTAGGTACAGACGCTCCTGTGCCTAGTCACTTTATGGACTTACAACTAATCTATGTATAGAAACTATATTACATATTTCTATCTATTGTTTTTTTATTATTATTATTATGTTCTTTAACTTATTGTGTTTTTTGAGCTGTATTGGATCTGGAGTAACAATTATTTCATTCTCTTTTACACTTGTGTACTTGAAATAACATTTAACAATCACGAATATTAAGTAATGAGTCTTCACCTTGAATGCATTGAATTCTGTCTGCTCTGTTGAGAGCAAGTTTTGGGAAAACGTCAAGTTTTGAGTTTTGTTAAAACATCAACAGTAAATCATTATATGAGTTAGCTGGATTTTTCATTCCCTGGTCTTTAATTTACTGCTTTGCAAACCAAACCTAAAGGAAGAAGATGCTGCTAATTGTTGACATTTTTTAATTGCCAGTGATTAATTTAAGATGATTGCAATTATGTTATTTTAAATTAAAGAATAAGTATAATTATGACTTAATTATTGAGATTGTGTTATTCAGACACTTTCTGGACACAGACTTTGAAGTGGTAAGGTCAAGTCGGAAGTTACAACATGACAACAAAATAAAGAGCTGATTGATTCGGTGAAAACTAGAAGAATGAAGGATCAGGGATCAACGATCAACTTTATTTGCCATATTACATCTATTAGGAATTTGCTGTGGTGTGTTGGTCAGGGCATGACATACAACAAAAACAACAACATTGAATAACTATAAATACAGAATTATATAAAAATAAAGTTAGAGACTAAAGTGCACATATGGAATAAAATTTACATAGATACATAAATACCAGCATGCATTTATGTATTATTTATGAAGAAGCAGGTTGGGAAGTCCAAAATGGTTTGGTTAAGGAAGTCCGAGATGAGAAGGAACTGGAGGGGAGATAATATCTTAGCGGGAAGGTTTGTTAATGCTGCACGGTGGGGTTTAAACTAGAGTTATAGGGAGATGGGAACCAGAATGCCAGGGCAGTTAGTGGTGAGGTTGTGGAGGCAGATGTTGGTATGACCTCAGACCAAGTTAGGAATCAGAAGGTTGAGCATGGTGTGACTAGTGTCCTGAGATGCGTGTACTTCAATACAAGAAGTATTGTAGGAAAAGCAAATGATAGTGCTAAGGATGAGGAAGCTGGTTTACAAACAGAGGCAATGTGTAATGAGGAGAGGCTGTTGATCAGACAAAATTGCAGTCAACGGGATGAGTTACAACATAAAAGGCGGACAAAATTGAAAAGGGTGAATACAGGACTGAAGGTGTTATATTCGAAATAGTGCAGCATATGGAATAAGGTAGATGAACCTACAGCATAGTTGCAGATCAGCAGATATGATGTTGTAGGCATCACCGAATCATGACTGAAAGAAGATTATAGCTGGGAGCTTAATGGGTTCCCAGTGGGCTCAGCACAAGCTGCTCTAAACAGTCATATTGTAGGCAGTCTAGAAATTCCTGCTCTATGTATTTGAATACATTTCATTTGATATAATATGTGTCTTTACTTTTGAATTTTAATTTTGTCTCATATTTTTATGACAATATTGATTTATCTTTACAATCTATGTAAAGTACTTTGAGCCTGCATCTTAAAGTGCAATGTAATAAAGTTATTATTATAATGCATACTTTGATAATAAATTTACTTTCAACTTTGAACTGCTTCTGTATTGGTATTGCACAGGAAGGAACTACAGGAAGAAGAGAGAGAACATTGGTGGTGACAGGAGTGTGAATTAGAGCTTCCTGCAGGAACAATCTTTCCAGAATACTGTAAGGGGAGGGTCAGATATGATTGTACTAGGGATTTCAGAAATAATAAGCATAACAGAATCAATTCTGAGATTGTAAACATTGATATGCAGTGTATGTCACACTTGTCATCTGTCTTGCTGTATAATGTTTCTGATATATTTAACAGTTCAGTATTCATTTTGCCTTGTTTGGGTACTTTTGATCAAGAGATGATTTTTACATTTGACAGAATAGGAATCTAGAAGTTTCAGATTGGTTTCCTGAGATCTGCTTCCCCTATTTCCTTTCCATAATGCCTGCTGACAGTTGCCGCTGGACACTGGCATCTCCACAGAGCTCAAGCTGCCTCTGCAGCTTTAGTCAAAAGGTTGCCCTGCATTACAATGGCAAGCACAATTCAAATTTTTTAACAATAATATGAGAGATTCTGCAGGTGCCTGGAAATCCAGAGCAAGATGTACTAAGTGCTGAAGGAACTCAGTAAGTCTGGCAGCATCCATGGAGAGGAATAAACAGTTCATACTTTGGTCCAGACACTTCATCAGGAGTGGAAAAGGAAGGGGAAGAAGCCATATTAAGAAGGTGGGGGAGAGGAAGGAGTATAAGCTGGCAGGTGATAGGCAAAAACAGAAAAAAGGCAAAGATAAATGGGGGAGGGAGGATGATGTGAGAAATGGGTGAAAGGGGTAAAGGGTTGAAGAAGAAGGAATTTGATAGGAGAGGAGAATGGACCATTGGGAGAAAGGAAAGGAGAAGGGGCACCAGAGGGAGGTGATGGGCAGGTGAGGAGAAGACAGTGGTAATAGATTCCTTTCTCTTCTTTTCAATTTCTTCTGTTTCAGCTTGTTGATCTGCCACTCTCCTCACAGTTCAATCCTGCTGTACTTCAGAATGGACTTTGTCTCTACTATCCTGTCTTTTCTAAACAATAGAGCAGCCTCCTACCCAATGGACCTCAATAAGCATTGAGGCCTGTACTTGTCCACAGGACGGTCTCATACATTGAGCATTATCATGTATCACTTCCTCCACAGCCTCCTCGAAGTGCACAAAACTTTAAGACATAGGAGCAGAATTGGGCCATTCAGCCCATCAAGTGTGCTCCACTGTTCAATCATGGCTGACTTATTTTCTAAATTCTCTCTCCTACTTTCTAGCCATAAGTTTTGATACTCTCACTAATTAAGTCCCTATCAACCTCCACTTGAAATAAACCCAATGACTTGGCCTCCACAGCCACCTGTGGCAATGAATTCCACAGATTCATCACCCTCTGAGATTAAAAAAATCCCCTCATCTCTATTATAAAAGGACGTCCTTGTATTCGGAGTCAAGTTGCCTTCTGATCTCAGCCTCTCCCACTATTAGGAACATCCTCTCCATATCCACTCTATCTAGGCCTTTCAATATATTGGTCTGTTTCAAAGAGATGCCCCTCATTCTTCTAAACTCTAGCAAATACAGACCCAGAGCCATCAAATTGACTTCATACATTAACCCTTTCATTCTCAAGACCATACTCATGAACCTCCACTGGACCCTCTCCAGACCCTCTCAATGTGGTCTGACCGATAAAACCTCAGCACTACTTCAATGGTTTTGTATTCCAGTCCTCTCCAAATGAGTGCTAACATTTCATTTGTCTTCACAACACTGCCTTCAGCCACCTGGCTTGAACTTTGATGTATTTTCTTTACTTCCCTCAGACTCTCCCTCTTTATCCTTCTGAGATGTCCAAAGATTATTCAGTTTACATTTCTTACCCTTATTATTTTGTTTTACAAAAAGAGGGCTAGTTTACATATTTACAATGTTTCCATCATTTTCAATTTTATATATAGAACCACACAGACTCTTTAACCCATGAAGTCTGCTGAACACAACGCCAAATTAAACTAGATCTCTTCTGCCTGCACAGGATCCATATCCCTCCATTCCTTGCATATTTATGTGTCTATCTAAAGGACCTAGAATGCCGCTATCATATTTGCTCTCACCAGTATCCTTGACAGCTCATTCCACATACTGTGTAAAAAAATTTGAACATTTCCTCGAAACTTTCACCTCAAATACATGTCCCCTAGCATTAGACACTCTACTTTGAGTGTTTTCCCTATCTATGCCTCTCACAATTTTATAAATATCTATCAGGTCTGAGAGAAAACAACCCAAGTTTTTCAAATACCTCCCACAAAACACAGTCTCTGCGGTAGAGAGCAACTTGGTAAACCTTTTCTGCAGCCAGTCCAAATCCTCCCGCAGAATCAGAACCAAAATGAGGTTTACTAACACTGACATGACACTCAAGGTGGCCGTAACTTAAATAACCACACTTTACAATAGAGATGTGCAGAAAAGCATCTCTGAATGGACCACACATTGAACCTTGAAGCAGGAGATCATCATGAAGATATCACATCCTACAGGCTCACTTTCAACATTTTCAGAGTGTCATCTATTTGGGTTTGCATTTATTTATTTATTTGCATGGTTTGTCTTATTTTGCACATTTGTTGTTCATTTGTCTTTATTTATGTATAGCTTTTCATAAATTCTATTGCAGTTTTTTTTTTAATTTGCCTGGAAATGCCTGCAAGAAGATAAATCTCAAGGTAGAATGTAGTGACATTACTAAACATATTAAGGACATAAAAACAGAAAAAAACCACAATAAATATAAACATAAAAGCAATCTTACAAAACACAATGTACAAGTAACTAACAAACAGAGACTAATTGTATGTACATCAAGTGATACAAGGTGATGTGCAGGTAGTGGTGGTGGGGGTGTTCATCACCCTAACAGCTTGGGAGAGTTCTTTACTGTTTCTGAGTCTGCTGGTCCTGCATGGATACTGCAGAGCCTCTTCGATGATGTGAGTGGGAAAAGCGGTCCATTACCTGAATGAGTGGGATCCTTCATGATACTGCTGGAAGTTTCTGTAATTCTCTGCTGCCAAATGAAGAGTTAATGGATTTGAGTCTTCCCTAGCAAGGGAACACTATATAATAAAATAAATGTCTTTATCCACTGCTGATGGACTGATATTGTTGGTTACCATTCTGGAACAGATATCAAATGAGCTGGATGAGAGGAACTAAAACTGAAACATACTTTTTACTTAATAACATTTAGGCTTCATTAGTGAAAGCAATAAGTAACGCATGGCAGGCTGACCTTCTAAACCTCACTTTAAGCTATTTCACAGTTCATGATATCTTTAATTGAATAGCTACATCCCTCAAAGGTTTGCTGACTGACAAGGTTTTAAAGCTTGTATTCTTGCGAATCCAGCTGATATGCAGGTTAGATGGTGAGTTTGCTAATGTTCCAGCTCTATAAAACTGCGATTAGACCACACATTGAATATTGTGTTCAGTTCTGGTCGCATCATTATAGGAAGGACGTGAAAGCATTAGAGAGGGTGTGGAAGAGATTTACTACGATGCTGCCTGGATTAGAGGGCACATCTTATGAGGATAGGTTGTGTGAGCTAGGCCTTTTCCCTTTGAAGCATGGGAGGATGAAAGGTAACATGATAAAGGTGTACAAGATGATGAAAGGCGTAGATAGAGTAGTTAGTTTTTTTTCAGGGTGGTAATGACTAATATGATGGGACATAATTTTAAGGTGATTGGAAAGAAAGGGGGTTGTCAGAGGTAAGCTTATACACAGAGACTGGTAGATGCCAGAGGTGGTGGTAGAGGCAGATACAATAGGGACATTTAAGAGACTCTTGGATAGGCACACGAATGATAGAAAAATGGAGAGCTATGTGAGAGGGAAGGGTTAGATTGATCTTAGAGTAGGTTAAAATGTTGGCACAACATTGTAGGTCAAAGGATCTGTATGATGATGTAATGTTCTATGTACTTGACAGGTCAGGTCATATCTGTTGGAAGAGAAAAAGAGTCAATGGTTCAGTTTGAGACCCTTTATCAGAACTGAAAAGGAGAAGCTTGTTAAACTGCAGGGAGGGTTGTATCTGATAGGAGAAAGGCAAGATATCTATGGGGATCAACTGTAAATAAAGTTGTCTGCTCAATAAGTAAACAGAGCAGTCAGAGGTTGAGAACATAGAGAAGTTAATCCAGACAAAAGAAGGTGAAGATTGAGAAATGTAGAAGAGGATTACATATCCTCCACTTCCCAGAGAAAGTAAAAAAAAGGACAAAATATGGATAAAATATTAAACCTGAGTGAATATCATAGATGGACATCTGATACACACTAAGGAATAAAGTTACCTACATTTATAGAATTCAATATCGAATCAGACAAATGATAAGACCATAAACCATAAGACATAGGAGCAGAATTAAGCCATTCATCCCATCAAGTTTGCTCCTCTTTTCTATCATGACTGATCCTAGATCCTACTCAACCCAGACACCTCCCTTCTCACCAGATCCTCTGATGCCCTGACTGATCAGTAAACAATCAACTTCCACCTTAAATATACGCAAAGTCCTGGCCTCCACCTCAGTCTGTGGCAGAGCGTTCCACAGATTCACTACTCTCTGGCTAAGACCATTCCTCCTTACCTCTGTTCTAAAGGGTCACCCCTCAATTTGGAGGCTGTGCCCTCTAGTTCTGGATACCCCCACCATAGGAAATGTCCTCTCCACATCCAGCCTATTTAGACCTTTCAACATTCGGCAATTTTCACTGATAAACTCCAGTGAGTACAGGCCCAAAGCTGCCAAATGCTCCTCTTATGTTAACCCCTTCATTCCTGGAATCATCCTTGTGAAGATGAGGTGTTGTTCCTTCGGTTTGCATTGGGTCTCACTGTGACCATGCCACCGACTGATAGGCCAGTGTGGCAATGGGATGATTAACAAACTTCTTTTGTCCCATAAAGTCATAGAGTCACAGAGCACCGCAGTACAAAAACAGGACTTTCAGTTCATCTAGCCAGTGCTGAACTGTTATTCTGAGAGTCTCATTGACCCTCCATAAGCCTCCATACTCTTCCCATCTACTGCATGTGCATATCTAAACTTCTCTTTAATGTTCCAATTGAACCCAAAACCAACACTTCCACTGACAGCTTGTTCCACACTCACACCACCCTTTGAGTGAAGATGTTCCCGCTCAGGTTTACCTTAAATATTTCATCTTTCACTCTTAACCTATGACATCTAGTGCTAATATTTCACTCAACCGCAGTGGAAAAGCCTGTTTGTATTAACCCTATCTATACCCCTCATAGTTTTGTATACATCTATCAAATCTTCTCTCATGCTCCAATGCTCCAGGGAATAAAGTCCTAACCTATTCAAACTTCCCTTCAGACTCAAGTTCTAGCAACATCTTTATAAATGTTCTCTTGTCCATTTTCAATTCAGTTGAAGGGTCTCTAACCTAAACAGTAAATCAGTTTTTCTTCACACACTGGCTATTTCCTGTTGCCTTCCTGTCGGCTTAAACCAGTCTGGTCTTTCTCTTCTGACCTCTGTCATTAACAAGGTTTTTTTATCTACAGATATGTTACTCACTGAATTTTTTTTTGTATTTCCTCACCATTGTCTATACACTTTAGAGACAGTTGTGAGTGAAAATCCCAGGAGACCAGCAGTTTCTGAGATACTCAAACCACCCTGTCTGGTACAAACAATCATTCTACAGTCAAAGTCACTTAGATCACATTTCTTCCCCATTCTGGTGCTTGACCTGAACAACAACTGAACCTCTTGACCATGCTTTTATGCATTGAGTTGCTGCCACATGATTGGCTAATTAGATATATGATGACAAATTGTCACAATTTCTAAAGGTGACACCCTTCCATTTCACATTTAGTTAAAATTATTGTAGTTATCCTCCAAAAGGACCACAACCTTGTTGGGGTTTGGAGTCTTGCATGCCCCAATGAACCACAGAGCTATGTTGGCTGGAGTCAGGGCTTTATGCTTTGGTTCATGGTAGGGTCGCCAATACCAAACAGGTCAAAGGGTAGAGGCCAGACTGAGAGTGATCCACCAACCCTCCAGGTTTGGGTGGTCAGTTCAGGGCTAACAACCCTGACTGGCCAAACAAAAGTTTTATAGAAACTGCAATGAAGATTCCTTATACATCTGAGTGTGACAGTATTCCTGAGTCTCCACCCTGGACTTGCATGAATGACATCAAACTGAGAGGAAGCTACTGACGCAATGAAGGAAGCTGTGAACACTGTCAGAGTTGGAGGACCTTCATTGCTGTCCTAAAGGCCAGTGGCATAACAGGCAAAAGAATAAAGAAATTGTGTTTAGAACAAAATAATGATTATTTTGCAAATTATTTCATTGGATATTATCCTGTAGGATAGTGGCAACTGAATGCTAATTTATGTTTGTTTCTACTCCGTCAGCTGTTCCAATTTCCTTATTTACAGAAACCACTGATTTTCTTTTCCCGTAACATCATTTTATTTTTGTGTGTGTTGCCAGATGATAAATCACCATTAGCGAAGCTCGTGACATCAGTAATTAGTAATTCTGTAATTTGCATGTCTGCTTCTCTCCTCATCTGTTTTGTGTCTGTAAGCAGCAAACAAACAAGAGGAAACAAAAGATATGCAGCTTAAAATTGTGATCAAATGCCAGATTCATGTCTCAAAAGGAGAAAGATAATGTTTGTCATAGATGTATGGCTTTCACATGCCTGCCAAGGAGAGCCTTCAGAAAGAATACCCTATAACATAATTGTCAGAATCACTGTCTGCGGCCAACATACTGGCTGATTTCCAGTTCAATAATTTTTTCCTATGATTATGTCTTTCTGAGTAGCAACTTTAAGGTTGGGCGTATTGTGTTTTTAGAGATAACTGTACTGCTCTGCACACCACAGTGATAACGAGTGTTTATTTGAGTTACTGTTGACTTGCTGTCAGCCTGAACCAGTCTGGCCATACTCCTCTGGCCTCTCTCATTAACAAGGTGTTTTCACCCATAGAACTGCTGCTCACTGGATGTTTTTTTATAACCATTCTCTGTAAACTCTGGAGCCTGTTGTGCATGAAAATCCCAGGAAATCAGCAGTTTTGCAGATACTCAAACCATTTCATCTGGCACTAACAATCATTTCATGGTCAGAATCACCTAGACCATATTTATTTCCCAACAACTGAGCCTCTTGACCATGTCTGCATGCTTTTATGCATTGTGTTACTGCCACATGATTGGATGATTAGATATTTGCATTAACAATCAGGTGTACAGGTGTACCTAATAAAATGGCCACTCAGTGTATACTTCATCATGGCATTGTGCTAAAATATCATTCATACGTTTGAAAATCCTTGCTTTGTATTTTTATCAGCTGAGGAAGAAGGTAGAAAATCTCCCAATCATTCATCTTCACATTTGCTGTCAGAATTTTCTACTGATTAATTTTCAAGGGGAGTGATGTTAAAACGAAGACTAATTCTTCGGCTTCTGGATTGATATAATAACTATTTTTCCTTATTATTGTGGAATGTCTGAATGGTTGGCTGTTTGTTGTGTCCAATGACGTCTGTTTTATTTGTTTTATTTCTTCTAGTATGTGAACTGCAGGAAGAAACTTGTGTGGGAAATTATTAAAGTGGAAGAGCCATTGCACAGGGGCAGTTCTACTCACACGACTTTGGAAGTCTTTGTTAAGTTGCAGTGGATGTCCATGTCTTCTTCTGTGCCCTGTCATTCCTTTTGCTCTCCATGAAGCACTGCAGAACCACTTTCCTGGCTGTTGGGTCTCACTGTTGATCTCATCCACCCAGTCCACGTGAGCTGAATTTACACGCTATGACAGGTATGTCCCTATCTCACCGGGCTATGGGGCCTGCCGGCTCCCCTCAACTGTCAAAGAGGTGTACTGGTGTGTGCCCATTGTTACATGCCAACAGGTGCTTAGTGAAAAGGGTGAGGACTGAGTGTCAGGTATTGACCAAAGGTGAGTGAGCCATACAGAATGGACACATCAAGCCCCTTCTCTAGAGGTGCTACCCCCCTCCCCTGCAGACACCTATTATTACACCACATTATTGTAGAATGGATGCCGGTTATCTTACAGGATAAGGCATTTGGAATAAATGGTGTTCACGAGTAGTGCCAAAGCTAGTGTGTAAAATGGTCTTTGCTAAGCAGGAGTGCTCGCAGTTACCTGATCTCAGTTGTTGTGTCACATTGCTGCCATTTGCTTTGGCATTCAATGCTGGAAGAGAGAATAATGACCATTACTTCTGATACTGGCATTGTCTCCAGTGACTCCTGCAACTGGATAACTGCAGAATCAGGCTTGGCTTTACTGCAAGCTAAATTTCGTATCTATAAACATTATACTTACTAATTGGTGTGGGTGCATGAATTAGTTGTAGTGCTTCAATCACTTGAGTCCAGTGTGAAGTTCTCATAAGGGATTGTCAATTGATAGGTTTTCAGGTGGCTGTGGAGGTCAATCGTCCATATATTCTGCCCTTAATGAAGTATCTCTGTGTGTAACTTTGTTTGTTCTGGGCAGGCTGGTGAATGGGCAGTCGCGATGCAGTCTGTGATAGATTAGGGTTGGGGTCCAGTGGCATGGGATGTAAAACGATTAGAATCCCTTCACCGCTGTTGTGATGAGACGGCATCCTCTACAGGCTCTGTCATTGAGGTCTTGGTTGGATTACCCTTTGTCTGGAACCTCCCCCTTGACCATAACACCATAGGTGATCCTACCAGGAGCAAAGTGCCAGATGACTAAACTCCTGACGGCATCGCTCTTGGGATCTCAGGAACTCACAAACCTCTCTACCTCAACAAGGTGACAATCCTTGAAAAAGAACATAGAATATCATCTAGATAAGGAACACTTTGGAAAGCTGGACACAGAGGACTGCAAACTCACAACGTATCCTCCTTGATATTCTTCCACATGCTAAATTTATGCAAGCTATAAATACTCAAGCATAAGAAATAATCCATCCATGCTTTTATGTAAATAATTCTTTGAAATCCTTGTGCGATTACTAATATGCTTGTGATAACCTATATGCACATGTAACTCATTTTGCAATTGCTACTTGTAGTAGGCATTAGAGATGAATGATGTTTGGTTTACTTTAAGAATGAGCTGTTGAATGTCAATTGCTGCATCTTCATCGTTGAAAGTGAAAGCAGATCCGAGTGCTTTATTCAGGTCAGGTAATATCATTAAAGAAAGGATACTTGGGAGAATATCTAACTTCCATTCCATTCTTTGAGATTGCATCAGTATCAGAATCAGATTTATTATCAGTGATGTATGTCATGAAATTTGTTGTTCTGCAGCAGCAATGAAGTGAAATACATAAAATATACCATGAATTGCAATAATAAATATATAATCAAATAAATATATGTTTATATATGTTCATGGATTGATCAGACATTTGATGATAGAGGGGAAGAAGATGTCCCTAAAATGTTGAGTTTGTGTCTTCAGGCTCCTGTACCTCCACCCACAAAAAGAAGAAGACATGCCCTGGGTAAATGGGGGTCCTCAATGATAGATGCTGACTTTTTGAGGCATTGCCTTTCGAAGATGTCCTCAGTGCTTTGGACAATAGTGCTCATGATGGAGTTGGCTGAGTTTACAACCCTCTACAGCTTTGTTCTATCTGGTGCAGTGGCTGCTCCAACCCAGATGGTGATACAACCAGTTCAAACTTCAAAGTAAGTACATAGCTGTCACTATATACAATCCCGATACTCATTTTCTTAGGAATCATTTACAGCAAATCCAAGATACACACGAGAATCGATGAATCAGAATCGGGTTTAATATCTTTGGCGTATGTCATGGAATTTGTTAACTTTGCAGTAGCAGATCAATGTAATACATGATAAATATAGAAAAAAAACTGAATTTCAGTAAGTGCACTATGTATACTAAGTAGTTACATTAAAATGAGTAGCGCAGAAACAGAAATTTAAAAAAAGTAATGTGGTAGTGTCAATGGGTTCAGTGTTCGCTTCGGAAATTTGATGCAGAGAGGAAGAAGCTGTTCTTCAATCGTTGAGTGTGTGCCATCATGCTTCTGTACCTCCTTCCTGATGAGAAGAGAGCATGTCCTGAGTGGTGAGGGTCCTTAATAATGGACACTGCCTTTCTGAGGCACCGCTCCTTGAAGATATCTTGGATACTACAGAGGCTGACTAATTTTACAACTTTCTGCAGCTTACTTTAATCCTATGCAGCAGCCTCTCCATACCAGATGATGATGCAGCCAGTCAAAATGCTCTCCACAGTACATCAGTAGAAATTTATGAGTGTTTTAGGTGACAAACGAAATCTGTTCAAACTCCGAATGGAATATAGCAACTGTTTTGCCTTCTTTGTAGCTGCATCAGTAGGTTTGGACCAGGTTAGGTCCTCAGAGGTATTGACACCAAGGAACTTGAAATTGCTCACTTGTTCCACTTCTGATCCTTTTATGAGGATTGATTTGTGTTCCTTCGTCCTATCTTTTCTGAAGCCCACAATCAGCTCTTTCATCTTACTAACATTGAGTGAAAGGTTGCTGCTATGACACCAATCAACTTGCTCCTGTACATACTACCATCACCATTTGAGATCCTGGCAACAATGGTTGTATCGTCAGCAAATTTATAGATGGCATTTGAGCTATGCCTAGCCAATGAGATTGCATCCGCCTTAGACCTATTACGGCAATAGATAAATTGTATGTCCTTGCTGAAGCAGGAGTTGATTCTAGCCATGACCAACTTATCAAAGCCTTTCATCACTGTAGATGTGAGAGATACTAGACCATTAAGGCAGTTCACACTGCTTTTCTTGGGCACTGGTCTTGGGCAATGAAAAGCCATTCCCAAAAGGACAGTTTGTATCAATGTGCAAATTACAACAAACTGTTCAAACACAAAAGAAAAAGAGATAAATAAATAAGCAATAAATATTTAGAACATGAGATGAAGAGTTTTTGATAGTGAGTCCATAGTTTGTGAGAACAGTTCAGTAATGGAGCAAGTGAAGTTGAGTGAAGTTATCCCCTCTGGTTCAAAAGTCTGATGGCTGAGAGGTAACAACTGTTCCTAAGCCTGGTGGTGTTAGTCCTGAGGCTTCTACACCTTCTTCCTGATGGCAGCAATGAGAAGAGACCTAGATGGTGGGTGTCATTGATGAATAATGCTGCTTTCCTGCAACAGTGCTCTGTGTAGATGTGCTCAATGGTGGGGAGGGCTTTATCCATGATGGACTGGGCTGGATACAATACGTTTTGTAGGCTATTCCTTTCAAGGCATTGGTGTTTTCATACCAGGCTGTGATGCAACCAGTCAACATACTCGCCACCACACAGCCAGAGAAGATTGTTAATGTTTTAGGTGACATGTCGAATCAGTCAGAATCTACTTCACAGTCCATCAGTAGATATGGACCAAATCACAAGTATTCCTTAATTTTTAAATTTTCAGTATAATACCAATTACTCTGGTTTATATGCCTTTGACTTCTGAATTATTTTTCTTCATTTTGCTCTAATAAGTAGTGCATCACACTCTATCCACATGAATTCTCTCTATCAAAATACTCATCATGCGCTTTTGCCCAGTATTATGATTTGCAAATTTACATTTAACAAAATATTTTCAGGAAAAGAATCCCCTTGTCATATTGAGGAATGAATGCATTTGGCACATACACTCAGTGGTCACTTTATTAGCTACACATTTCACCTGTCTGTTAAGGCAAAAAACAAATCAGTCAATCACATGACAGCAACTCAATACATATAAGCATGCAGACATGGTCAAGAGGTTCAGTTGCTGTTCAGACCAAACATCAGAATGAGGAAGGAATGTGATCTAAGTGACTTTGGCCGTGGAATGGTTGGTGGTAGCAGACACGGTGGTTAGTGTATCTCAGAAACTGCTGATCTCCTGAAATTTTCTTGCACAACAGTCTGTCAAGAATTTGCAGAGAATGGTGCAAGAAACAAAAAAAAAATCCAGTGAGTGGCAGTTCTGTGAGCAAAAATGCCTTTTAAACAAGAGAAATCAGAGAAGAATGTCAAGACTGGTTCAAGATTACAACAGTGGTGTGCAGAAGAGCATCTTTGAACACACAACACATCGAACCTTAAAGTATATTAACTACAGTAGCGGAAGACCTCAAATATACACTCAGTAGCCATTTTATTAAGAATAGGATGTGCTGAATTAAGTGCTCACTGTGTGTATATAAACAATTGTTTTAAATTTATATAGACAGTAATGAGGCAGAGAAGCAACAGCTGCTAGCTAACTAGGAAGGGCCTCTGTTAAGGATATGGTACTGCTATTAGCAGTCATGGTCTCAGCTGCCAATAACACATGCAGTATGGTTCTGGGCTCTTCCAGGTTACCAGCTCACTGAAGCATTCAAAAAAACAGCAGGTTGATTGCTGGCAAGATTCACTGAACACAATTAGCTTGCAGCTTGCATTCAGTTTGAATGTGTGCAGTTTAGTCAGATATTTGGATATGCTGCCATGGTGGAGAGGTTTGTGAGTTTCCAGATCCTGAAAGCGATGCCGCCTGAAGCTTAGCTCCTGGGTCAGATCACCTATGGCAGTAAAGTTCCAGACAAAGATTCCGTTACAAGGAATACCCCTTAGTAATAATGATTAGTTAGTCACGGAGAGAATCTGTAATTACTGACTGTATTGCCTTAGTCTACAAGCACTTAAATTTACACAACCTGATACCCGTGAGCACAGCTACTAAGTTTTGCTGACCCTCTATGGACAGTCAAAGAATAGAAAGGTTAATACCTAGGAAGGGAGACTACGCTAGCCAGGTATTGCTCGTGGTCCTGATCTAATCTCCACATGTCCGACAAGGGATCCTCCACATCTGCAATGACCGGTCTCCAGAAAGGTATCACCTTTGAGCCCACAAATCATTTATCTTTATACTTCTCCTTATCAGGTTAATCTATAATGTTCAATTTCATTGGCTTGAGGTCATCTGACTGACCTGTGTCAAATTCCCATTGGATGTAGCCCTGGGCTACAAGCACTATTGTTCTATGGCCTTTTCCTTCAACTTTGTGCCTTGGGTTCTTTTTGTTGTATTCAACTTTGACTGGTTCAAACCAGACAACCCAGCTGACCCAAACACTGGGCATAATGAGATCAGAGACTTCTTCAAGCGTGCCATTTTACACAATAAGCCACTTGTTTGAGAATGGTCTCATGGTTAGCAGGTCATTAGCAGATTTTTTTTTAATCTACATTGAATTGCTCTGATTAAGTTATCCCAGAGCAAGAGTCAAGCAGTTTACAAAATGACGACTTCAAGGACAGTCTCACAAAATGGCTGCTTCCATTCCACTGATTATCATTCTTTCTGACCAACAAAGTGATCCAACCAAGATCTCAGAGGTGAGTTGGCAGAAGTTGATGACACATCACAATGGCAGTGAAGGTGGAGGAAGGCTTCAGTAGTGGAGGGTCCCCAGTTGTCTTGCACTCCATTCTCCTGGACCCAGACTCCGATCTGTCAAGGACTGTATGGTGGCTGCCCGTGTATCAACTTCCACATGTTAGACTTCCCAACAGATGTTGGAGTCCATTATTAAGCATGAGGCTTCGGGATATTTGGAGGGGTGAGATAAAGTAGGCCAAAGTCAGCATGGTTTCCTTAAGGGGAAATCTTCCCTGACAAAACTGTTGGAATTCTTTGAGGAAATAACAGGCAGGATAGACAAAGGAAATTCAGTTGATGTTGTTTATTTGGATTTTGGAGAGGGTTTTGACAAGGTGCCACACATGAGGTTGCTTAAAAAGTTATGAGCTCAAGGTATTACAAGAAAGATACTAGCCTGGATAAAACAGTGGCTGATTAGCAGGAGGCAAAGAGTCAGAATAAAGGTTGCCTAATCTGGTTGGCTGTCAGTGACTTGTGATACTCAATATGGATCAGTATCGGGATTTGGATGATGGAATTGGTGGCTTTGTGGCCAAGTCTGAAGATGATACAAAGATAGGTGGAGGAGCAGGTAATTATGAGGAAGCAGTGAGTCTGCAGAAGGACTTCAACAGATTGGGGGAAGGTGCAAAGAAGTAGCAGATGGAATATAGTGTAGGGAAATGTGTGGTAATGCATTTTGATAGAAGGAATAAAGAAGTTGACTATTTCATAAATGGGGAAATATTAGAGGTGCAGGATTCCCTAAAGGTTAGCTTGTAGGTGGAGTTGGTGGTAAGTCAGGAAAATGCAATGTTAGCACTCATTTCAAGAGGACTAGAACGTAAAAGTAAGGATATGATGTCGAGGCTTTATAAGGCAATGGTCAGACTACATTTGGAGTATTGTGGGCAATTTTGGGCTTTTTATCTAAGAAAACAAGTGTTGGAGCTGGAGAGGGTCATGAGAATGATTCTGGGAATGAAAGGGTTAACTTATGAGGAGCATTTGATGTCTCTGAGCCTGTACTTGTAGGTTTAGATGAATGAAGTGGCGATCTCATTAAAACCTATTGAATATTTAGAGGTCTAGATAGAGCGGAGCAGAGGGGTGAATGGGGTGTCCAGGGAAGGGTAGAACCTCGGGAGAAGGGGCTTACAGTGTCCACTCTGGGCCAGCTCACTCTCCTTTGGCCCCCACCGGACACTCAGCTCTCACCTGAGGCTCAAGTGGCTGTACGTATGCGAGAGCAGCTACACCCCAGTATACTGCTTCAACATGCAGGCTAAACCTGCTGAGGTGAACCGGCATGTCACATACCACGATAAAATAGGGACATGCCGCACTAATATGTGAAGTCAGCTCTGGCGGAATGAGCAGAGGAGATCAATAGTGAGATCCAATGGTCAGGAAGGCAGTTATGCAATCTTTGTGGATAGCTAAGGGCATGACAAGGCATAGAAGAAGTCATGGTTATCCACTGCAACCAAGGAAGACCCCAGTTTGCGATGACTACTCGTACCACCGGACCTGGACTTCGGAGGTCAGGAAAGTGGAACTGCCCCAGTATAATGGCTTTTCCACTTTAGGAACTCTCTCACATAGGTTCTGTCATCATTGGATAAGATGGACAACCACCACAGATAGAGAGGATGTTGAGAGGATGTTTCTTATAGTGGGTGAGTCAAGGACTAGAAGGAACAGCCTCAGAATAGAGGAGTGTCCATTTAGAACAGAGCTGATGAGGAATTTATTTAGCTGGAGAGTGGTGTATCTATGGAATGTGTGGCCTCTGGAGGCCCGGAGAATGACATGTTTTTGATCAGTTAGGGTGTCAAAGGTTATGTGAAGGAAGCAGAAGAATGGGGTTGAAAGGGATAATAAATCAGCCATGATTGAATGGTGGAGTAGATTTGGTGGGCCAAACAGCCTAATCTGCTCCTACTTCTTATGGTCTTATGGTTATACAAAGTTACACACAGGTGTTCTCCATCAATGAAATCCACCTGAACATCCTGGTTATGTGGATCCCAGATCAGCTTTGACAGCCATCTGAGGACCCACCAATAGACAGGATGAGAGCAGGATTAGTTCACTGGCTTGTCAGGCATGATCCGCCATTGCGTATTATCATGGCTTCAACTCGTCTTCTGTGTCAGCATATTAACTTAAAGATTAACTTCATCTGTCACATGTACATTGAAACATACAGTGAAATGCGTCATTTGCATCAAAACAAATTAGCCAAGGTTGTGTTGGGCAGCCGACAAGAGTCGCCACGCTTCTGGCACCAACATAGCACACCCACAACTCACTAACGCTAACCTGTATGTTTTTGGAATGACATACAGGAGGAAATCCATGCGGTAACGGCAAGAACATACAAACACCTTACAGACAGCCGCAGGAATTAAACCTAAATCCTACAGCTGGCGCTGAAATAACGTTATACTAGTCACTAAGCTACTGAGCCATCAACACTTTTTTAAGCTTAGTCTTTTTAAGGAGTAATTTACAAGTTATCAACAATTTTTCATTAGTTCCATTAGCTTCTCATAAAAACATTCCCCCTGAAATTTCATGTGCTTGCTGCAGTTAGTCACCTATTTAAAGATGGTGGAGAACTACATCTATGATTCACTGTTATACACTGTTAATTGCTAATAATTACCAATCAAACTCCAAACAGCCAAAGTTCAACGCTCAAAGTAAATTTATTATCAAAGTATGTATATATCATCACATACTACCTTGAAACTCCTTTCCTTGAGGACATTCGCAATAAGTATGAAGAAACACAATAGAATCAATGAAAAAATGCATACAACGAAAGACAAAGAACCAACGGGCAAAGGACAATAAATTTTGCAAATACAATGACGAAAAAATAACAAAATAAGAAAAATAAATAAGTAAATAAATGCATGCATGAATGAAGGAATGTTGAAAACATGATCTGTAGAGTCCTTGAAAGTGAGTCCACAGGTTGTAGAATCAGTTCAGTGTTGAGGTGAGTGAAGTCATTCATGCTGATTCAGGAGCCTGGTGGTTGAAGGGGTAGTAACTGTTCCTGAACCTGCTGATATGGGACCCAAGGCTCCTGTATTTCCCTTGTGATGGCAGTAATGAGATGAGAGCATGACTTGGATGGTGGGGATAATTGATGATGGATGCTGTTTTCCTGTGACAGCGCTCCTTGTAGATGTGTTCAAAAGTGTAGTCTTAAATTTTCAAATTATGAGTACTTAGAGATTTAAAAAATATATATCATAGTTTTAATTTTACTTGGTACTGAAATAAATAATTATATCCTGATGAAGGACTGTCCTGAAGAAGGGTCTCAGCCCAAAACATCAACTGTTTATTCTTTTCTGTAGATGCAGCCTGGCCTGCTGAGTTCCTCCAGCATTTTGTGTGCATTACTTTGATTTCCAGCAGCTGCAGATTTTCTCTTGTAAATAATTTACTTACCTGGTTCTTTTGGTCCTATTAGTAGTTAAATATCCCATTGTTACAATATAAAATGTGCCCCAAAAATTCAACGTCGCAGGGCATGTGGTGAGACAGGCCTTCCCACAAACCTCGGCCACTGAGACCTAGTAAATCACTTAAAAGTTAATATAATAAGGAATCCTAGATTTTTGTCATCATGCAAATGAGACAAATAAAATATATAAAATAATAGACATTGGCTATGGGAGAAGCCAGAGAGTGGTAGTGGAGGGCTGCTACTCTGAGTGGAGACCTCTGACTAGTGGATCAGTGATCAGTGCTGGGTCCATTGTTATTTGTCATTTATATCAATGATCTGGATGATAATGTGGTAAATTGGATCAGCAAATTTGCTGATGATACAAAGATTGGAGGTGTAGTGGACAGTGAGGAAGGTTTTCAAAGCTTGCAGAGGGATTTGGACCAGCTGGAAAAATGGGCTGAAAAATGGCAGATGGTGTTTAATACAGACAAGTGTGAGGTATTGCACTTTGGAAGGACAAACCAAGGTAGAAAATACAAGGTAAATGGTAGGGCACTGAGGAGTGCAGTAGAACAGAGGGATCTGGGAATACAGATACAAAGTTCCCTAAAAGTGGCATCACAGGTAGATAGGATCATAAAGAGAGCTTTTGGTATATTGGCCTTTATAAATCAAAGTATTGAATATAAGAGTTGGAATTTTTTGATGAGGTTGTATAAGACATTGGTGAGGCCGAATTTGGAGTATCGTGTGCAGCTTTGGTCACTGAATTACAGGAAGGATATTAATAAGGTTGAAAAAGTGCAGAGAAGGTTCACAAGGATGTAGCCAGGACTTGAGAAACTGAGTTACAGAGAAAGGTTGAATTGGTTAGGACTTTATTCGCTGTAGTGTAGAAGAATGAGGGGAGATTTGATAGAGGTTATTAAAATTATGATGGGTATAGATAGAATGAATGCAAGCAGGCTTTTTCCACTGAGGCTAGGGGAGAACAAAATAACAGAGGACATGGGTTAAGGGCGAAGGGGGATTAGTTTAAAGGAAACATGGGGGAGGGGTGCTTCTTCACACAGAGAATGGTGGGAGTGTGGAATGAGCTGCCAGATGAAGTGGTAAATGCGGGCTCACTTTTAACATTTAAGAAAAATGTGGACAGGTATATGGATGAGAGGTGTATGGAGGGATATGGGCCAGGTGCAGGTCAGTGGGACTAGGCAGAAAAATGGTTCGGCACAGTCAAGAAGGGCCAAAAGGCCTGTTTCTGTGCTGTAATTTTCTATGGTTCTAATACAATGTCTTTAGAGAGCTGCAATATACCTCATTGAATTGGCTTAACCAGATGAAATATATGACAGGAAATTATATTGCTGTTCCTTTAAGTCACTGCTTAGCCACTGCTAAGTCACAGCTAAGTCACTGCTTAATCACTGCTAAGTCACTGCTTAGCCTTGCTGGATGACAGACTCATGCTGAATTATGAAGTGTTATCTTGTACCCTCATCAGGAACAGAAAACTGCTCTACTTTGTGAATAGTGAAAATGTCTTGTTCATAAAATTACACTGTCCACACAGAGAGTCATGAAGCAAAGCAGAGACTTTTTGAAAATTATCTGCTCCTAAAGTACAATATAAACTGAAAATACCTATATGCTGAATTAGCACAAGGTTTCAAATTGATGAAACCAAACAGCTTAATGTATTGTGTAATAAAATGATAATTAAAAATGTGTAATGAAACTCACTTGCTTTAAATTATGTTAAGTGCCCTGTTAGATCATCCAGTCTCACACTCTCAGAGGGATTCTCTGCATTCCATCCTCCTTGAGTTTTCTTTCCCAGTTTTGAAGAAGGATCCTAGACCTGAAACATTAACAGTTTTTTTTGCCATAGATGTTATTTGACTTGCTGAGTGTTTCCAGCATTTTTTCGTTTTATTTCATATTTTGTAGTTTTTTTCATTTTCAATTGCTTTATCAGATTACTAAGATTAAAACCTTCCACTTACATTAACATTCCTGTTCCCGCATCAACACTCATTGATTTGATTCGATGCAAGTGATGTATTTCCCTATGTGTTTCAATGTACATATGACAAATAAAGCTAATGTTAGCTGACAGATTATAATTGCATGACTCAGGAACAAGTAAATGCTAAGTTAAAATCCAGGTTTCAACTTGTTGTATATTAGCCTGACCCTCTTCTGTCATTTCTGCCTTTTTGTGTCCCATTGAGTTGCTTTTAACAATTTGTTCTCATTTTCAAATTCCTCTGTGATCTTGCACCACTTTATCTTCTTCTCCATGTGTCCCTCTGCACATCCTTAGCTCCCTTAGCACTGGAGTTTCCTTTAACAGGCTGTCCCTTCCACTCAAATGTTGACGGTTGTTCAATCAACCACCACATTGTTTCTACTCGAGGAACTGATCTCTGTTTCAAACTAGTAACTTGCAGTGGCAGCTGAATTTATGTTTAAAAATGCAAATTCAAACCAAACCCTTTTACTGTTTAACTGATGCCATATAAAATGCATAACATTTTTTCTTTGTTCTCCATTCTTCTTTATTGGTGTAATTAACACAGTTGAAATTCAAATCTGCAAATTTACACTCATTGGCACTTTATTAGGTACATCTGTTCATTAATGCAAATAATTAATCAGCTAATCATATGGCAGCAACTCAATACTAAAAGCATGCAGACATGGATAAGAGATTCAGTTGTTGTTTAGACCATATATCAGAATGGGGAAGAAATGTGATCTAAGTGACTTTGACCGTGGAGTAATTGTTGGTACCAGACAAGGTGGTTTGCATGTCTCAGAAACTGCTGATCTCCTCGGACTTTCAAGCATAACTATCTCTAGAATTTATAGAAAATGGTGTAGAGAACAAAAAAAAAGAACAACCAGTGAACAGCAGTTCTGTGGGCAAAAATGCTGTGTTAATGAGAGAAGTCAGAGGAGAATGGCCAGACTGGTTCAAGCTGACAGGAAGGTGACAGTAAACCAAATAACCATGTGTTACGACAGCAGTGTGCAGAAGAGCATCTCTGAATGCACAACATGTCAAACCTTGAAATGGCTTGGGCTAGAGGCACCAAAGGCCACAAATGTACCATCAGTAGCCACTTTATTAGGTACAGGAAGAACCTAATAAAATGGTCACCAAGTCTCTATCTTAATCCTGAATTTAGATATGTTTCCATACTTCAAAGTTCTGTCCAAAAACATTGGTAACCAGGACAACAGTAAATGCTAGTACAGTATGTTTAAATTGCCAATTGCCAACTTTATTGCAGGGCTTCTATTAATAAATAATCTTTGATTCGTATTTAAATTGACTTGTGAGTTGCTAATTAATGTTCTCCAACACAATGTAAACAGTCCTCATCATTGTTGAAATGATTAATAACATTTTTTTCTAATTATGTGTCTGGTTACTGCCAGTTGTATTTGTCATTTATAATCATCATTTTGTTTTATGTAGATGTCAGAGCTTTCAAATTGCTTGTCAGTGGTATCAGGTGATATTCTGACAATATTAGCATTAACATGTGCTCTATGGCTTGGAAATAAATTGCCTGAGGTGTGGAACTGATGTCAAGCTAGCAGATTGAACAAAGCATCCTCTAATGAAAAAACACAAGAGATTCTGCAGATCCTGGAAATCCATATACTCAAATCGCTGGAGGAACTCGACAGATCATGCATCATCTATGGAAAGGAATAAACAGTCAATGTTTTGGGCCAAGATGAAAGGTCTCAGCTTGAAATGTCAACTGTTCATTCCTCTCCATAGATGCTGCCTGATATCCTGTTATGATGCATCTTGGAATCCGGCATTGTTAAGCCTGACAATATACGAGTCTGGGTTTTATTCATGAATTCACCACACGGTTCTTACAGTATAGAAAAGAGTTAAAGTGATGTGCTATTAAATACGACAAAATTCTTACCAGAATTTTTCTTCCTAAAACTAGTGTCTTTAAGGAGTTTGTACATTCTTCCTTTGATCATAAGACCTCAATAAAACCATAAGACATAGGAACAGAAATAGGCCATTTGGCCCATTGAGTCTGCTCCACCATTACATCATAGCTGATTTACTAACCGTCTCAACCACATTCATCTGCCTTCTCCCCATTGTTGTGTATTTAACATTTCAGTAATATTTGAGTAATTATGGTAAATGTATTGTTTAATTAAGCATTCTTTGTTTACGTAATTCATTACAGGTTATAAGTAAAAATACATGAATGACGTGCACCATTATGCCATCACGTCATTTGTGAGCACTTCACTAAATCAAGAACAAAGTAGACTCGTTACCCTTGGCTCCATGTTTCTCTTTTGATCGGTTTTATGTTTTGGAGTTACAAACCGTAACAGTGGCAATGAGGTAGTTTAAAATGATCGTAATGGCTGAGGCAGAGCATTATTGTTTTTCTGCACAAGAGAGACAGACTTATGAGTTTAATAAAAGTGCACCATGTGTCTCTTCAAAAGGGGAGAGAAATGATCAAATTTAAAAAAGGCAGGAAATGAAAATAATTCATGGGTTCATAAATAGTAAGTGATAATAAAAATAAATGAATAAAAAGAAGCAGAAATGATTGGTATATTGAAAAAATAGACATGTTTGATTATGCAGCAGATAACTGGATAATATATGCTGAATAAACTGAGCAGTATTTTGAAGTGAATGAAATAGCCGATAAGTGAGTGCCAAGTGCTGCTGAGTGCAATAGGTGGAATAGCATAGAGTTTGCTTAGATGTTTAACTGCTCTAACCAAACCAGCTGAAATGAGTTTTACTGATACCACAGATGTAATGCGAGGACATTTAGAACTGAAGTCATTACTGATTGTAGATTGCTTTAGGTTTTATAAGTGGAATCAAAAGGAAGCAGAGTCCATTTTAGCTAACATGGAAGAACTTGTCTAAGCATTGTCAGTTTAGTGATGGACTTAATGATGTACTGAGAGATTGTTTCGTTTGTAGTATCTTACAAGAAAGCATTCAAAAACAGCTTCAAACTGATGAACAGCTCATATTTAAAAGAGAATTTGAAATTGTTGTATCAATGAAAACAGCAGAAAGAGGTGCAACTGATTTGCTGTCAGGAAAGAAAGTGAGCATGAGCAAAACTGCACCGCCTAAACAGAAACCTGCCTGGATGAACAACTTGTGTTACTGTTGCAGCAAGGGCTCACGTACACCAGACCAATGCAGGTTTAGAGGAAATACTTGCCGCAAATGTAACAAACTAGAACACACACACAAAGAGCATGTCAGGCAGACAAAAACAAATGACTAGCAGGCAAACTGCGGGACTGGGAGCAAGCTAATATTTGACATCATTGCACTAATTAAAGCTTGCGCTGTTCACCAATTAAAGCAATGAGGGAGATGGAAACATTGAGATGAATGTGAAAGTTGATGTCGGTTGCCTGTTTTTTGATCGCTCTGGTACCAGAAGGGAGAGCCTGCCATTGTGCCTGAGAATATTACCCAGGTTTTCTGCATTTTGGATATGGACTTGGACTATAGACATTTTTCAGTCTTATAGTGTTTATGTTCTGTGTTTTTTACCCAGTCTTTCTCACTGTTTTTTGTGCGGAGAGGGGGATTTGGGGGTGTTAATGTACCTGTTCTATTTTGTTCATTTTTTGTGTGGGTGGAGGGATTGGTGGGTTGATGTGCCTGTTCCATTTTTCTTTGTTGTTTTTTTTTAAATGTGAGGAGGGATTTACAATGTGAAAATTAACAAGAGACAAGCCATGTGGCTTACATCAGAAGTGAATGGAAAATCATTTGAAATGGAACTGGGCACTGGCTTGGCTGTTTCAGTCATTCCACAAACACAAAATGAGTTTGATCAACATTTCAAAGGTAATGAGCTGAGGCCTGTAGATATACAGCTAAGAACTTATACTGGAGAAAAGGAAATTCATCTGGGAATGACATTCATAACAGTGAAAAACAGCAATCAACAAGCACATTGGGCCTGAATGCGATAATAAACAGAAGGGCCAGAATTGTGGGGCCATGATTGGCTGAGACAACTACACTTAATTGGAGATCCATCAACTATTTGCATGACAGATCCTCTGCAGTTCAGTCAACTGGAAGTGAATTAAGGAAGGTGCTGGATGATGCCACAGCAGGGTTCAACGAATACATTGGAAAATTCAAATATATCAAAGGTAAAATGAAATGCTATATCCATGTTTTACAAAGTCCATCCAGTTCTTTATAGCATCTATGATAAAGCAGCCAGTGAGCTAGATTGCTTAGAGGCTGAAGGAATTATTTCCAAGGTTGGGTGGAGCCCATGGGCAACACCAGTGGTCTCTGTAGCCAAGAAAAAAATGTCTGTCAGGATCTGTGGTGATTTTAAGTCACCATCAACCCAGTAGATGAATAACACACTTTGCAGGATAGAAGATACTTTTGCAAACATTTCTGGAAGAAAACACTTCAGTAAAGTGGGCTTAGTTGAGACCTACCTGCAGATGGAGATGGCAGAAGAGTCCAAAGTGTTTCTCACCATAAACATTCACAAAGGGCTTTATCACTATAATAGGCTTATCTTTGGTGTAGCATCTGCACCTGAACTCTGGCAGAAGCTACGAACTAGGTGTTGCAAGGCTGCCAGACACTTACAGTGTCACCTGGATGACATCATCCTTACAAAGAATAAATGCAAAATCTCAATACAGTTTTAAAAAGGTTAGAAGATTGTGGGCTGAGAACATGACACAACAAGTGTGAATTCTTTAAACCAAGTATCACTTCCTGTGGTCACACCATTGACACACAAGTTTTTACAGAAGTGTGCTGAGAAAATTCAAGCAGTAGTGGATGCCTCCGTCCAAAGGACGTGTCACATGCAGGGTCTTTTTTGGGGTCTTGCCAAACCTGACTACTGGTCTCCACCCCTTGAGTTCATTACTGCAGATCAGTAATAGACAAAGTAGTGTGAGATGGCTTTCAAAAATACAAAGGAAATGGTGACGTCAGACTCTACTCACATATTAGGATCCACATCATCCAGTAACACTTGCCTGTGACGCCTTGTCTTAGAGTACAGTTACAGTCATGTCACATGTTACGAGTGATGGAAATGGATGCCACATAGCCTTTGCATCATTTTCCCTTACCGCTGCTTGAGAAAAATTATGCACACTATTTGACAGAGAGGCCCTGTGTCACAAAGTGTGCTGGCAATATCGGAACCCAAGTGTAGAGGAAAGACAGACTCTGATGTAGAGACAGTGACCAAAGTTTATTCATAATTCCAAAAGAACAACGGTGACTCACAAGAAGTAACATGCTAAAAACTAGGACCCTACAATTAGCAATAATTGGGCATCCACTTAAATAATATAAGTAACATGAAATCCCTGAGCCTATCAAAATCAGTTTAACATGCTTAAACAGAAAGAACAAGGAAACTGCATTACAAAGAATGAAGAAAAACACAAGAAACTCTGAACAATTAACAACTGTTATTAAACAAAAATTAACCAATTAAGGTGCTCTAAAAGCCTTGGAGCTCAATGTTTCAGAATCTCACACCCTATGGCCAGCATCTGTTGTCCCAGGGAACTTGAAAACTAGAGATGCAGGGGCAACATAAAAGACCTGGGGAACTTGAAAGGGAGACCTGGGGACACTAAGAAGCAGAGAGACCAAGAGACCTGAGAACCTCAAGGGGAACCTCCAGTGAGACTAGGGAACTTCAAGAGGGAGGCTTGGGATGTTACACAAGAGCTTTGGGAGAGGACCTAAATGCAAGACACAGGCACTGAAGTAGTATGAACAGGACTATGTTTATTAAGAATACTAGGGAAACCAAGGAGCGAGGACAAAATATCAACCTGGACGTGAACGTAAAATAACAAACTGGAAAACCAGGACTTGGGACTTGGCTTGACCTGGACTGGGGCTTGACTTGACCAGGAACTCGGACTCAAGCTCAGACTCAGACTTGACTAGACTTGGGCTACTCTTGGATAGAGAGCTGGGACTCAACCTTGGACACAGGACACAGGGCCGCGACTCAACCTTGGACACAGGACACAGGGCCGGGACTCAACCTTGAACACAGGACACAGAACTGGGACTCTTCTTGGACACAGGACACAGGGCCGCGACTCAACCTTGGACACAGGACACAGGGCCGGGACTCAACCTTGAACACAGGACACAGAGCCGGGACTCTTCTTGGACACAGGACACAAGGCCACGACTCAACCTTGGACACAGGACACAAGGCCGGGACTCAACCTTGAACACAGGACACAGAGCCGGGACTCTTCTTGGACACAGGACACAAGGCCACGACTCAACCTTGGACACAGGACACAAGGCCGGGACTCAACCTTGAACACAGGACACAGAGCCGGGACTCTTCTTGGACACAGGACACAAGGCCACGACTCAACCTTGGACACAGGACACAGAGCCGGGACTCAACCTTGGACACAGGACACAAGGCCGGGACTCAACCTTGAACACAGGACACAGAGCCGGGACTCTTCTTGGACATAGGACACAAGGCCACGACTCAACCTTGGACACAGGACACAGAGCCGGGACTCAACCTTGGACACAGGACAGGGACCCGTCTTCGATACAGGACACAGAGCTAACCTAGAGTCCACGATACTCAGTAGCTCCGATAATGGTCCAGACTTACCGCACTGGCTGAGGTCACGTGTTTCTTGTATTGAGCTTCTTGGTGTGGGTTTCTGATTCCGAGCTTGGTGTGGGTTTCTGACGGGGTTTCTGACGGGGACGGTCCAGCAAAGGAATAGCTGGACCCCTAAGCTATTTACGTTTCAAGCCCCAAATGAGGATCAGCTGCCTCTATTAAGGCGCCCAACGGAACAAGGGAAAACGGAAACAACCGGAACACGGAATCCTCAGGCCGTACCATAAACCGGAATGCGGACTTCACGGACTCTCTCCAGTTTCAAATATTCCTAAAAATGAATGGAATAAGACATATTACATTTGCACTGTATCATCCAGCTACAAATGGCTTAGTAGAAAAGTTTGTTCAGAGCCTAAAGAATGCACTGCCAGCAATATCAGCAGAACACTCTACACTAACACTGAATAGGAAACTCGCCGATTTCATCCTTGCATATCATAATGGAGCAAACTCCACAACTAACAACTCACCAACTCTGCAGTCCCTGGGCTGGTACTTATGCTCTCCCTTGGATCTCCTCAAACCCAATCTCAGAGGGAGTATGCAGGACACACAGCTGAGACAAATTGAGGACCCTTCAAAACAAAAATTGTTCTATGTTTCACTCCTAGACAAGCAGTCCTGGTGAGGGACTATGGAGGTGATCAAAAGTGGATGCTAGGAAAGAATAAGGACAGAACTGGAGTACTTTCCTACACATTCCAAAGACTTATGGGTAGAGTTAGTGAGTTGTGGGCATGCTATCTTGGCACTGGAAGCATGGCAACACTTTTGGCTGCCCAGCACAATCCTTCCTGATTTGATTTGATTTGATGCAAATGACATATATCACCTGTGACAAATAAAGCCAATCTTTCCTTATCTAACCAGGTAACATAACTGCCTCTGGTGAGCCTATTTTGCTACAGGAAGATAGGGTTGTGTGAGTATGGACAAAATCCCTTTTTTTCACATCCCTAGTTTTGGGATCTCTGAATGACAAATGTTCCCAGTGTTTTTCGCAAATTGATAAGTATTATGCTTTTATAATTCTGTCTTGTAAACTGAAAAGCTTTGAAATTCTGTTGTGCATGTTCTACACTCGGTTAAATTGCTGATGTTGTCTTCCTCTTGTTTCTTTTACCGTTAGACATAGTGATGCACCATCAATAACGCTGAGACATGGGTTAAGGTAGGCTTTTATTGGCTGGAAGAAAGCACAAGCAGCAAGTGACCACCACACAACATCCTGGAGACTGATGAAGGGTCTGTGGCTCCAATCGCCTTTATACCGGGGTCTGTGGGAGGAGCCATGGTCAATGGGAGGAGCCACAGGAGCAGTCAGCCGGGGGGGGGGGGGGGCGTGTCCAGACAGGTATATGTAGTTCACCACATTCACCCCCCCCCTTTGTTTTAAAAGAGAGTCCCCATGGGGTGAAGTTTCTTACAAGTATATTTACAGGTTAAGTTTATCAGGTGGTCGAATCTGTTGCTGCGATCTACGTAGCACCGGCTGTGATTGCACAGGTGCTGGTGGTGATTGCACCGGAGATGGTGGTTGTGCTGGTTCCGGCCTAACCGGAGGTGTCAGCCCACTAGGCGTCAGTGATCCCTCATGCGTGTGTGAGGCGCCCGGTATGGGAGTGTCGTGAGGAGTCTGTGTCGGGCTCAGTGTGCGCGGTGTCACCTCGGGTACAGGGTTCATAGTTACCGTGGAGTGTTCAGGGTAATGGTCTGCTGCTCCTGCGGGCACCAGGTCACGGACGGAGACCGCATCCTCCCGCCCATCAGGTAAGACCACGTAGGCATTCTGGGGATTTGCATGTAATAGGTGAACCATCTCGACCAGCGGGGAGTATTTATTGCTCCTCTCATGTTTCCAGAGCAGCACTGGCCCTGGGGACGTCAGCCAAGCCGGTAGGGTGGTCCCAGTGGCAGACTTCCTGGGAAAAGAAAAGAGTCACTCATGAGGGGTGGCATTGGTGGACGTACATAACAGAGAGCGGATGGAGTGGAGTGCCTCGGGGAGGACCTCCTGCCATCGAGAGACCGGCAACCCCTTTGACTTAAGGGCTAAAAGTGTGGCCTTCCACACTGTGGTATTCTCCCTCTCCACCTGTCCATTTCCCCGGGGATTATAGCTCGTGGTCCTACTAGTAGCAATGCCCCTAGCCAGCAGGTACTGGCGCAGTTCGTCACTCATAAAGGAGGACCCTCTATCATTGTGGATATAGCAGGGGTATCCGAACAGAGTGAAGAGCTGGCGCAGGGCTTTTATGACGGACGTGGCGGTGGTGTCAGGGCAGGGGATGGCAAAAGGGAACTGCGAGTACTCGTCGATAATGTTGAGAAAGTAGGCATTGCGGTCGGTGGAGGGAAGGGGGCCCTTAAAGTCAAAACTCAGTCGCTCAAAGGGGCGGGTGGCCTTGATAAGTTGCGCCTTTTCAGGACGGTAGAAGTGCGGTTTGCACTCAGCGCAGACTTGGCAGTCCCTGGTCATCATCCTGATGTCCTCAAGGGAATACGGCAGGTTCTGGGCTTTCACGAAATGGTAAATTCGGGTGACCCCCGGGTGGCAAAGATCTGCATGGAGGGCGTATAGCTGGTCGAGCTGCGCGCTGGCACATGCTCCCCATGATAGGGCATCAGGGGGCTCATTGAGCCTTCCAGGCCGGTACAGGATATCAAAGTTGTAGGTGGAGAGTTCTATTCTCCACCACAAAATTTTATCATTTTTGATTTTGCCCCGCTGTTGGTTGCTGAACATGAACGCAACTGAGCGCTGGTCAGTCAGCAAGGTGAACCTTTTGCCGGCGAGATAGTGCCTCCAGTGCCTAATAGGTTCCACTATGGCCTGGGCTTCTTTCTCCACCGCGGAGTGCCGAATTTCAGGGCCTTGAAGGGTACGAGAAAAGAATGCTACTGGCCTGCCTGCCTGATTGAGGGTAGCAGCCAGCGCGAAATCGGAGGCGTCACTCCCTACTTGGAAGGGAATGGTCTCGTCCACCCCATGCATCGTTGCTTTGGCAATGTCCCCTTTAATGTGGCTTAAGGCCGCGCGGGCCTCGGCAGAGAGGGGAAATGTGGTGGACTTGACCGGGGGCAGGCCTTGTCTGCATAATGGGGGACCCATTGGGCGTAATAGGAAAAGAAGCCCAGGCACCGTCTGAGGGCTTTGAGGGTGGTGGGAAGAGGGAGTTCTAACAGGGGACGCATACGGTCGGGATCAGGGCCAATGACCCCGTTCTCCATGACATACCCAAGGATAGCGAGTCGGGTGGTTCCGAACACACACTTGTCCCTGTTATAAGTAAGGTTCAGGGCTTTGTCCACTTGGAAAAATCGTTGGAGGTTGGTGTTGTGATCCGACCAGTCATGACCACAGATGGTGATGTTATCCAGGTAGGGAAATGTGGCCTTCAGTTGGCACTGGTCCACCATCCGGTCCATTTCCCTCTGGAAGACTGAGACACCATTTGTGACACTGAAGGGGGAGCGCAGAAAGTGATAGAGCCTGCCGCCCGCCTCGAAGGCGGTGTAGGGGCGGTCCTCTGGGCGGATGGGGAGCTGATGGTAAGCGGATTTCAGGTCTATGGTCGAGTACACCTTGTACTGAGCTATCTGGTTGACCATATACGCGATGCGGGGTAGGGGGTACGCGTCAAGCTGTGTGAACCTATTGATGGTCTGGCTGTAGACCACGACCATCCTATTTTTCTGCCCGGTCCAAACAACAACCACCTGGGCCCTCCAAGGACTTGTGCTTGGCTCAATGATCCCCTCCCTGAGCAGCTGCTGCACCTCCAATTGAATGAAGGCCCTGTCCCCCGCGCTGTACCTCCTGCTTTTAGTTGCCACAGGTTTACAGTCGGGGGTTAGGTTGGCGAACAGCGGTGGGGGAGGGATCTTGAGGGTGGAGAGGCTGCAAGTGGTGTCAGTAGCGCAGCTGTCGGCATGGTGCTGGGTGGGATGTGTGGGTCGGTGTGTGTGCGTGGTCAGTAGCGGGGTATATGACAAAGTCCCACAAAACTGAGGCTTCCTGACAGTGAGTGGTGGGAGGGGCCCATCATATGCCATAGTCACACTTTTGAGGTGGCTCTGGAAGTCCAGCCCCAATAGCACAGGCGCGCACAGTTGAGGCATGACCAGTAGCGCAAAGTCCCGATATTCTGTGCCCTGCACCATCAATGTCGCTACACAACCCACCCGGATGTCTGTGGAATACGACCCAGAAGCCATGGTGACCCTCTGGCTTACCAGCCGTGTCACGAGTCCGCAGCGTTGCACCGTGTCCGGGTGAATAAAACTCTCAGTGCTGCCCGTGTCAAACAGGCAGCTAGTCCTGTGCCCCTCCACCAGGATGTCCATCATTGACCTTGCAAGCTGGTGTGGGGCGCTTTGGTCGAGGGTTATGGAGGCCAGAGTTGAACCGTCGTCTTGGTGCCCGGTAAACACCCATAGGTCAGAGGCGGGGCGAGGTGGCACCGACAAAGATGGCCGCCCCCATGTCTCGCACGAGACGGGCAGGCAAGATGGCGACGACCAAGATGGCCGCCCCCATGCCTCGCACAAGGCGGGCAGGCAAGATGGCAGTGACCACGATGGCGACCCCCATGCCTCGACCCCCAGCTGCTTGACACCGGTCGTGGTTCAGACCTACAGACCTTGGCGAAATGGCCCTTCTTTCCGCAGCTGAAGCAGGTAGCTTCTCGGGCTGGGCAGCGTTTTCAGGTGTGCTTTTCAAGTCCGCAGAAGTAACACTGCGCGGACTTGCGACTGACAGCAGCTGTGGTCGGTTTCGGGGAGTTCATGGACTATCGAGTGGCAGCAGCGGTGGTCGATTTGCTCGCGGGTGGCGGGATCTGCGGTGTCCATGGAACCGGCAGGGGATCGCGTGGCTGGACAGCGTCAGCATTGTGCAGAGCAGCCTCCAGCGTGTCGGCTAGCTCGATCGCCGAGCGTAAGGTAAGATCGGCATTTTCCAGCAGCAGCTGGCGCACGTACACTGACCTGATCCCCGTAACGAAGGCGTCTCGTACCAGGAGCTCTGCATGCTGTTCCACCGTCAGTCTCCTGCAGTCGCAAGCCCGCACGAGTGTCTGTAGGGCTCGGACAAACTCCCCGCTCGACTCGCCGGTTCGCTGCCGCCGCGTCGCTAAGCGATGTCTTGCATAGACAGTGTTCACCGGCCGCAGGTACTGTTTTTGAGGGCGTCCAGTGCCCCTTGGTAGGTCGGCAGGTCCCTGATAAATGAGTAAACTTTGGGGCTGACCCTCGAAAGGAGGATTCTGTGCATAATAGCGGGCTCAGTCACACGAAACTCCTCCAAGTATGATTGGAAGCATGCAAGCCAGAGTTCAAAGGCAAGAGCTGCTTCTGAGTCTTGAGGATCAATGTCCAATTTTTCCGGACGTAAAATGCTTTCCATGTTTTAAAACTTCCAGCCAATAAAATTGATGCACCATCAATAACTCTGAGACATGGGTTAAGGTAGGCTTTTATTGGCTGGAAGAAAGCACAAGCAGCAAGTGACCATCACACAACATCCTGGAGACTGGGGAAAGGTCTGTGGCTCCAATCGCCTTTATACCGGGGTCTGTGGGAGGAGCCACGGTCAGTGGGAGGAGCCACAGGAGCAGTCAGTGGGGGGGGGGGCGTGTCCAGATAGGTATATGTAGTTCACCACACATAGGTTGGTGAATATGTAGAATGGATTGCCACGGACAGCTGTAGAGGCAAAATTAATTAGGTATATTTAAAATGGAGGTTGATAGGCCTTGAACACTAAGGGCATCAAAAGTTACGGCGAGAAGGCAGAAGAATGGTGTTAAGAGAGGTAATAAATCAGCTGTGATGAAATGGTGCCACACTCTTATGTCCTAATTCTGCTCCTATGCCTTATGGTTTTATGGATGGTCTATTTTCTTACCAAGCTTTGTATCATCAGTAGACTTGAATACATTACACAAACTTAGATCATACAGTACTTCAATAGGTTTATACATACTGTAATTAAATTCCAAGTCAATAATTTGCACTGTTATCTTACAAGAACTTCATTTTCTCTAACTAATCTTCAATCCACTCCAAAACATTATTCTCAATTCCATGAGCCCTAATTTTTTGTAACTGTATAACAGGAATGCCAGTGATGCTGTGTTACAGCATATTTACATTTCATTCCCTTCTCAATGCAATCTGCAGTGATCAGTCCAATAGCACAGACTGTAGGATTCCTGCAGGCATAGTGAGCAACTAAAGAACCACAAAGGGCCTTAAATTCCTTATTTGGCAATTTTCCTGCACTTGTGAAGAGGAAACAATTACGGTAATACACTCACTTGCAGTGTAATGCAGATTACTTAATTACGCATCTCCATGGCCTTTATTTAGGACACAATCTGGATATACTAAGTATTATAATAATGCTGATGACTTATGATGGTTAGATTGGTGACAAGAGCCTATGAGCTATGTGAAATCAAAGGGATTTTAACTCCTAACAAAGCCTACTGCAGAATGTCCAATCTATGCATGAGCTAAAATGAGGTCAAATAAAGTATGTTCCGTTTTATTTGGAGTTTTCACAGCCTTGGAAATCTTTAGCTTTGATTCAATCCAGACAACAGCAGTTAGTCTCATGATACAATCTTGAAATGGGTAACAGCATAAAAGCAAGTTACTATTCTCAAATATTATGTATATTTGTACCATATTGCTTCTTTTTAAAAAAACACGCTGAGTGCATGTTCGTTGTCTTCTGCTTCTGTAGCCCATCCACTTCAAGGTTCACATGTTAAATGTTCAGAGATGTACCTAATAAAATAGCCACTGGCTGTATTTACAATATTTGCAAATTTAACACAGGTCACTTGTGATCTTCACAATGACACTGTTATTAGCTGTGGTGCAGTCCTGAAATGTTGACTATTCCTTTGTCTCCACGGATGCTGTCTGATTTGTTGAGTTCTTCCAGCAGTTTTACTTGCCTTAGCTCCAGATCCCAACATTAGCAGTATCTTCAGTCCCTGATATTAGCTCTGTAGTTCTTATGGTTTCACCAGATATTGCTGGAGGATCTTGCATCTTTGGGCTGAAAGGTATAATGCTATCTTTACCCTCGGCAGAAATTTCACATGTTAGTTCTTCAGCAATTGCTTCAGGAACACCACTGGCTGCAAGTACTTATTTGCATTCTGGACTTCACAGTGTCTGATCAAGTGCTTAACATGGGAATCTCTCAGCAGATAATTCATTTAAAAATACACCTCGGTGTTTTTATTGAATTTCCACCTTCTTTACTCCGGTCTGCTGTAAGCTCTCAGTACGTGAGTGCTGATGGGAATCTGTGTTCCTTGCAGCTTATATTACCGGTATACTCGCTCTGTTTGCAGCATTTTCCTCCACTTTCCTTTCCAAATTGGGCAAAATTAGACTCAAACACAATCAAAATTAAAAACCAGACAATCAAACAAAAACACAGCTGGCATTCTGAAGTAGAGGCAGAAAATACTGAAAACACTCACTGTGTCATTGAAAGGAGAGACAGAGTTAACGTTTCAAGTCAGAAATTTTTCATTAGACTCAATCGCATGTTGTGCAGAGTATTCAATGAACCTGAAATGTACAGGGCTTTGTATGTTCAAAAAGAAATTCTTCTGTCCCCATATGTCTTTAAAAGATTAGCTTTATTTGTCACATGTACTGTACATCAAATCTTTGAACATACAGTGTAATGCATTGTTTTGTGCCATGACCAACACAGCCCAAAAAATGTGTTGGGGGCAGCCAAGTGATGTCATGCTTCCAGTGCCAGCGTAGCATGCCCACAGCTTACTAATCCTCACCCTAACTGTATACCTTTGGAATGTGGGAGGAAATTGGAGTCAACACAGTCACGGAGAGAATGTAGAAACTCCTTACAGACAGTGGCAGGAATTGAACCCTGATTGAAGATCGTGAGTTCAAGTCCAATTTTAGCCACATTCAACCATATACATATGTACTGCCAAATGAAGCAATGTTCATCCAGCCCAAGGTGCACAACACAGTGCATTTAACTCACACACAATTCTTAAAGTAATATTATCAGAAATATATAAACAAATAATAAAATATATTCCAGAAGATTGATATGCAGCTTGAAGTGCATTTAAGACACGAGTTAAAAAGAAAGCAGTACAATACCACTGCTGCTTCGTACATGATGAGAACTGGGTGGTGGAAGGGTGTTCAGTAGTCTCAAGGCCTAGGGGAAGAAGCTGTTTCTCATCCAAAAAGACCTTGTCCTTATGCTACGGTACCGTCTATCTGAAGGTAGAGTGTTAAAGGGATTGTTCGACACAAGGGAGAGATCAAGGACAATGCTAAGGGCCCTGTGTATACAGTACTTCTGATGTCTTGTATGGGTTAGAGAGAGACCCCAGTAATCCTCTCAATAGTGCTGACAATTCTTTGTTAACTCCTGTGGTCAGGTGCCTTGTCATTCCCACACCAGAGGGTGATACAGCTGGCCAGGACACTCTCAGTGGGACTCCTATACAAGTTAGTTAGAATGGAGAGGGGGACCTCACTTGCCTCAATCTGTTCAGCATGTGGAAATGCTGCTGTGCATTTTTAACTAAAGAGGTGACGTTGAGGGACCAGATGAGATCGTACACTCCCAGAAACTCAGAGCTCCTAACTCTCTCCACGGAGGAGCTGTGTACGCACAGTGAGGAGAGTTCAGCCTGCAACTTCTCAAAGTCCACAATCATCTCTTTAGCCTTGCCCACATTGCAACTCTAGTTGTTGTGCTCACACCATTCTACAAGTCGCTCTACTTCCTCTCCGTGCGCCATCTCATCGTCTTTGTTGATGCTGATGCTATAAAGCCATGCACTAACCACTACACTACCATGCCATTGATACTCAGCGTCAATTGTCATGAAAGTCATGGAAGGCTTGAGGGTTTTTACCAGGAAACAATGAAAAAAAAATGTAATTGATATAGCAATGGGAATCAGTGGGCTTGGAACGGATACTAAAGTCAACTTCTCCCCTGAGATGAAAATAGAGATGTCCAGGAAAGAAAGAATCTGATATGGACCATGTGCACAGGGTGAAAATTGGCTGCAAATGTAAATGAATTCTGTATGAATGTAGAATGCAGCAGCATTCTAGACATTGATGCTACAGAATGAAATTTGAAGGTGGGTGCCTGAATGGAGCTGAAAAAAATCAAATGAAAAGATATGCATAGCTTGGCCTTTTCCCATAGTTACCCCTTTGACTTGGAAACATTGAATGGAACTGAACAAAAAATTCTTCAATGTAAGAATAAGTCCAGTCAGGTGTAAGAGAATGGTTCTGGAAGGGAACTGATTGAGCCTCTGTTTAAGGATGGAGGCCACCCTAGTGTAGGATTGAAGTGTGGAGCATTTGGACATCCATGGTAGAAGTAGATATCTAGAAGCTGTCAACAGGGTGGAAACAGCAGTTATATGCGAGTAAGGGCTGGGCAAAGGAAGAAGTAATAGGTTTATAATCTTTGGACTTAAGTTCTGTGAGGCAAAAGCAATGTGCCTACCAGGAATGTACCACCTGCAGGTCTTAGGGAGGAGGTAGGCCGGGGATGTATGAGGTTGGGAGAGGTAAGATCTCTGAAGGAAATGTGGTCCATGGACTGCTGTGGACAGTGTCATCACTGGTTTGAATATTTTCCAGGAGTGTGCAAACCTTTACCATTCTTGTACAGGAGGCATCTGGAACAGATATCAAGGTGACTAAGGGGCTGTGAAGAAATATTGAAGAGTCGGTCACTCACCTAAATAAAGGAAATCAGAACTAACTTAGAATATTGTGTGTGGGATGTTCATCTCATTATAGGAAGGATGTGAAAACTTTAGAGAGGATGCAAAGGAGATTTACCAGGATGATAAATAAAAACACAAAATGCTGGCAGAACTCAACAGGCCAGACAGCATCTATGGGAGGAGGTAGTGACGATATTTCTGGTTGGATTAGCAGGCGTGCATTATGAGGATAGCTTGAGTGAGCTTTGCCTTTCCACTTTGGAGCAAAGGAAGATGAGAGGTGATTTGATAGAGATGTACAAGATTATAAGAGTCATATATTGAGTGGACAACCAGAGATTTTTTTCCAGGGTGAAAACGACTAATACAAGGGTCATAATTTTAAGGTTATTGGAGGAAAGTATGGAGACATGTCAGAGGTAAGTCATTACACAGAGAGCACAGGGTACGTGGAACATCCTGCCTGAGGTCATGATGGAGGCATGTACATTAGGGACATTTAAGAAACTCTTATATAGGTACATGGATGAGAAAAAACGTTGTACTGTGAGGGAGGGATTGGTTAGATTGCTCTTAGTGTAGGTCAAAAAGTTAACACAACATCGTGGGCCACAGGGCCCGTACTATGCTGTAATGTTCTATGTTCTATAAAACAGAAAAAGCTGAAAACAGGCAGCATCTGTGGAAAGAGAATTGAAATCGATCCAAAGGTCACAAGAGGAACAAAAATCCAATGATATATCAGCAACAACACCAGCACAAGAGCTCAGTATGATGAAGCTTTAGGAGATACTCTTTCTCATAAAGGTAGCTATTTTCCAAGATGCTGACTGCAATATGAAACACAGCTTTCTTTGTCAAGATTTGTGAGCAGGAATGAGGTCAGTTAAAAAAGAGAGTATTTTATATATAAAGATATGAATTAAGAGTAGGAGTAAAACTCTTTACCCCTTGGGCAGCTTTGTCAGATTATAACTGACCTAACTACAACCTCAACTTCATCTGCCTGCCATTTTGTAGTGCCTATCTGTAGAGAAAATATTTTAAAACTAGTTCCTGGTTCTTTTCTGATTCAGCATCAAGAGTTATTCACAAACAAAGAAGGCACCATTCATATGTTAAAGGTTATAAAAATACTTCATTTGAGTTATAAAGAATAAAATACAGGAAGAAAAATGATTAATGAAGTAGCAAAAGAGACAAGATAGTATTACCAACCAAACACTGAGCAACTCCACACAATCTACTGCTGGAGAGAAGCACAGATGCCCAACAACTTTTTCAATATATATATATATATGATGCCCCTTGCCTCCATCTTCATCTCTTAGTACTAGTTGCTACCCAGCTAGGAGAAGATTCTGCATTGCACAAAGGAATACATTTAATACATTTAGGATACCCTTCAAAAATCTAACATAACATTTACATCAGTACTTTTCCAGATAAGCATGTTCTTTTTTCACTATTATCTACTCTCAGGGCTGTAGGCTGATACTCACTAAGTTCTCAAACATTACAGTGGACTGATTCCTTTGTACTTTCTCAAAACAATTCCACATCCCAGGTTAAAAACATTTTGTCCTATGGACTTCCATTTTGTGTTCCACATTTTAGAATACACCAAGGAAAAATCAAATTTAACTCTTTCCTTACACTCTCACCTGTTTGCTTATCCAGAATCTGCTTTAAGGAATATTTAGAAACAATGGCCTTTGACAAAAATAGTTCTAAAGATTCATAACACTCTGAGAGAGAATATTTTGCCACACCTCTGGCTTAAATGGACAAGTTAGTGACTCACTAGTACTATATTTTCTCACAAGAGAAAAATTCTTCTCTACACCAAACTTGACAAGACCAATTAGTGTCTTATGTTTCACTTGAAGAGGGACCTGGAGTGCTATATTCAGTATGCTTCTGTATTCATTTAAGACTTAAGTACAATAAAATGAAATTTCATTATTTGAAAAACCTGTATGGATCAGTTTTTTTTAGGTGTTTTTGTTTCTATGTGTGAAATCTTTGAACTCAGGAATACAGAGCTTATTGGAAAAGCCTTTACAAGTTACACATTTTTATGAAATTTAATAATTTCTGGGAATGTAAATCTGGTGTAAATTTAAAAATACCTTTATAAGTAGTTGATAGTTCCTCTAAATAGCATTTATAGAAGGGAAGTAGTGAAGGTTTCATATACATTCAGTGGCATTAGGTACACTAAGTATTTCCCATACTTATTGAAGAGGCCACTGAGTGTATGTTCATGGTCTTCTGTGGCTGTAGCCCATCCACTTCAAGGTTCAACGTGTTGTACATTCAGAGCTGTTCTTCTGTACACCACTTGTTAATGCATGGTTATTTGAGTTACTGTTGCCTTCCTGTCAGCTTGAACCAGCCTGGCCATTCTCCTCCAACCTTTCACATTAACAAGGAGTTTTTGCTCACAGACCTGCTGCTCACTGGATGTTTTTTTTTTGTTTTTCACAATATTATCTGTAAACTCTAGAGACTGTTGTGTGTGAAAATCCCAGGACATCAGCAGTTTCTGAAATACTCTGCCACCAACCATCATTCCACAGTCAAAGTTACTTAGATCACATTATTTCCCTCATTCTGATGTTTGGTTTGAACTGAACCTGTTGACTCTGAACCACTTGTCTGCATGCCTGTATGCATTCAGTTGCTGCCACAAGATTGGTTGATTGATATTTGGATTAATGAGCAGGTGTACCTAATAAAGTGGCCACTGAGTCGATGTCATGAAATTTGCTATTTAATGGCAGTAATACATGAAAAATACTATAAATTATATTAAGAAATACATAAAAACTAGGGTTCTGTTGGGCTGGAAGGTAAGAGATGAAGTCACCTGGAGCATTGATCTCCAAAATGGAGCATGACTGACAAATCAACATTAGCTCTTGATTGACATCAGGACTCCACATATATCTGACAGTGTTGGCTGCCCGTGACAATCACCTTACCAATATTCCATCATGCATGACACAACCCATAAATATACATGGCTACCAGATGTTTCATTAGAATGAATCTGGTACTGTAATGCTTGAGTTCCTGGATACAAGCTCAAGAACTAATTCAATATTATATGCATTTTGTGGATTCTCAATTTTATCAGCATGAATCAATCTTTTTGTACAAGCAGCTGACGAATTCCTTCAACCAAGGTAGAAACTTGGCAATGGATAATTAAGGGGGAAACCAACCATGATATTAAGGATATTTAACTCTACTTAGCTCCCATCCCAGTTCCCCACAGTAGTTTATTTTTCAGTAACCTCTTGCCTTGCATTGATTTGTCCTGTGTTTGTCCTATGATATTAAACTTGACACAAATTGACTGCACTTCATTAGTTCCCACACTGCTGGATCAAGGAGCAAGAAATCAGAAATATTTCAAGTCAATGTGTACCTAATATAATGCTGGTTTTAATATTCTCTCATGCACCTTGTACCTTGCATTCAATCAAGCGATGGTGCCTGTCATTGTTTAAAGGCAGTTTCTATTCTGGACTTAATTTGATGAGATCCATTGAAGGTAACTATTTCATAGAGAAGAAACCAAATAGTTTGTGGCAGGTTTTTGTAATGTGACATAATGCTGAATGACATGCAATAAAAAGCATGCTGCTCATAAATATTGCATTGCTCCTTACCAATGGTTACTGAAAAATAGTTTCAGTTCCTTCAAGTATGAACTAGTACATAATATTTCCCCTCTGATAATGAGAGTGGGGAAAATATACCTCAGAATAATAAATTACTTAGGTTAAAAATATTACAGTGCTAGAGCTGCAGAAACAGCACAGAGTGTAGGTAACCGTGATGGATTGCCATTGTGCTTCAAAAATTAACCCCAAAGGCTTTAAGAAACTAGCCTTTGTTATTTGAACTGTAAACTCAAATCAAAACAATGTGACTGATTTTTGTACTTGTGTGCTTTACATGCCGGTCAAACAGAGAAGAACCAAATTGGAATTCACCAAGAAAGTGAGAATCCACCCTTATTTCCAGGTGTGGATTTTCTTTTAATCAGTCAGTGATTCACACTGATGTGGGTCTACCTCATGACACTGTCTTGATGTGAGTATAGAGCAGGGAAGGTATTTGCTCAGGCAGGAGACATAATAATGGCCATAGTCTGAGCAGTTGTAGAAGTAAGTCACTTATCTCCCTGGGCCTTTTTATCCTTGAAACTCAAAGTTCAAAGTTCAAGGTAAATTTATTATCAAAGTCATATACTACCCTGATATTCATTTTCTTACAGGCACTCACAGTAGAACAAAAAAAACAATAGAATCAATGAATAAGCATGCACAAAGACTGAAAAGAAACCAACATGCAAAAGAAGACAATGTGCAAAAACAAATAATAATAAATTAAGAAAATGAATAAATACAGTTGAGAACATGAGGTGCAGAATCCTTGAAAGTGAGCCCATACGTTGTGGAAGCAGTTCATTGTTGAGGTGAGTGAAGTTATCCACACTGGTTCAGGAGCCTGATGGTTGAAGGGTAATAACTGTTCATGAATCTGATGGTGTATGACCTAAGGATCCTTATACCTCCGTCCTACTGGCAGCAAAGCAGCAAGAAGAGAGTGTGCCTACACGGTGGGGATCCTTGATGCTGGATGCGGGCTTCCTTGTGGCTGCACTCCTTGCAAATGTGCGCAATAGTGGGGAGGGTTTTACCTGTGGGGGACTGGGCTGTATTCATTACATTTTGTAGGCTTTTTCATTTTTGCTACTGGCAACTAACCAATCTAAGGTATTCTGTTCTGAATAGGGATAGATATGTCAATGTTTTTATTTGTTAACCCCTTTGAAGTACTCCTCTAAATCACTTTCGAAACCCTGTGGCCCTTTGTTTGCCAGATTAATCCCACAGCTCACTATCTGCACCACTAAGCTTCCACCTAAACCTTTGTTCCCAGGAAAGTCATTAGTCTCGTTTACCCTGATAATTCCCCCTCATTTACTACACCACTGCTCTCTTCAATCCAGATCTGGTTTAACCATTTATCTTTTGGGCTAAGTCCACACTACACCGGATAAATCTGTAACCGAAGATTTTTCTCTTCGTTTTTACCCTCCGTCCACACTAAAATGATGTTTTCATCCCCCAAAACTGGAGCTTTTCAGAAACGCTTTCCAGTGTGGGTATTTTTGAAAATGCTGCTCGGCCAGATCAGTGTGGACGGGGTAACTGGAGACTTCTGAAAACGCTATCAGACGGCAGTGCGCTATTTCATTGTTTTCTTGAACGCAACCTAACAATTTCAGAACAGACGGCAATGAGACTGAAGCCAGAAGAGTTAGAAATGCACTCACCAAATACTTTGATCCATAACTTACTGAATAAATAAGTATACTCGCTTTGCCCTGTTTTCTGTCCTTGCTCCTATGAAGGTGGTTTACCTACTTATGCAAGTACTTCTCTGACAATAGATGTGTAACAGCCTAATGTAACATTGTATGGAAACACAAGATAACACTGATGCAGACATGTTTTACACATTTAACAAGGTGCTTTTGTTAATGCAGCAGAGTTAGTCAGTTTTTCAATGTTCGTCGTCAGCCGGGTCATACTGTCCATGAACTCCCTGTCGGTTGCCTCCATACGCTCCAGTATTTGTTTTTTTAAAATGTTAAGTTCTTCTGCGCGAGAGCCAACAGTTATTCGTCGTTTTAAGTTTTTCTAGTCTGTAACTACACAAACGCGCACTTTTACGGCGAGATTCGACACCAAACAGTAGGTGTGTCCTGTACATGCCCAGTAGGAGGAGATTCGCTGAAATCTCCGTTTCAGTGTGGATAGAGATATTTTCAAAAACGCATAGTGTGGATGCCTATAATTTTTACGCGAAACCAATGTTTTCAAAATTATCCGGTCTAGTGTGGGTGTAGCCTCAGTCCAGGATTTTCTCTTCTTTGCCTGACTGCTCATTTTTTTATATTAACCTGGAGGTTGAAGCTATGGGCCCACACTGGGCTTCGTGTCAATGTGCTCACTCTCGTTCTGAATGCTGGTTGGTTGCTTTTATCATTTGCATTATTTTTGGTTTTTTTTCTCTCCCTGCGCATTGGGTGTTGGTCTTTTCTTAAAATTGGGTTCTTTTGGCTTTATTATTGAATTGAATTGAGTTTATTTAAATCTTATATCTATCCCACGACGTGAGGGAGTAAAAGTCTTTGTGTTATGACTTCGTCGCCATGTACAGACATGTGAATTTATAAGTCTAATGGCTTGCAGAAAGAAGCTGTCCTGTAGCCTGTTGGCCCTCGCTTTAATGCTGCAGTACCATTTGCCAGACAGAAGCAGCTGAAACAGTTTATGGTTGGGGTGACTGGTACCTCCTGTACTTAATAAAGTGACATTGAGTGTATGCTTGTGGTCTTCTGCTGCAGTAGCCCGTCCACTACAAGGTTTGCTGCATTGTGCACTGAGCGATGCTCTTCTGCACACCACTGATGCAACGCTTGATTATCTGAGTTACTGTCACCTGTCTGTCAGTTTGAACCACTCTGGCCATTCTCCTCTGACCTCTCTGATTAACAAGGCATTTTTGCCCACAATACTGATGCCCACCAGATTTTTATTTTTTTTTGCACCATTCTCTATAAACACTAGAGACTGTTTGTGTGAAAATCCCAGGAGATCAGCAGTTTCTGAGATACTCAAACCACCCTGTCTGACACCAACAATCATTTCACAGTCAATGTCACTTAGGTCACATTTCTTTCCCATTCTGATGTTTGGTCTAAACAACAACTGAACTTGTTGACCATGTCTGCTTGCTTTTATGCATCAAGTTGCCGCATGATTGGCTGATTAAATATTTGCATTAACGAGCAGTTGTACAGAAGTAGCTAAAAATGGCCACTGACAGTACAGTTAAAATTAGTTTTCTTAATTGTTATTCTTACTTTTTATGAGATGTTAGCACGTATAACATGAGTTGTATTTAATGCCACTTGCTAATTTCCTAGAGAAGACAGCAGCAATCTGTCTTCTCGAGTTGCTGCAGCCCACGTTGTGGATAGTACCATGAGGGAAACAAGAGAAAACCTGCAGATGCTGGAAATCCAGGCGACACACACACAGTGCTGGAGGAACTCAGCAGGTTAGGCAATCATCTCTGGAAAAAAGTAATCAGTTGACATTTCAGCCTGAGACCTTCAACAGGACCATGAGGCAACTAGCTACAGGAGTTTAACATTTTTTATTCAATTTATTTATGTTTCAGGCTCTACATGTTGCTGGAAAGACCACCCATAGTATTCTTGCAAAGCCACTGGTAAGTTATCTTGATCAACAATCACACTCCTCGTAGTCAAGACATTCCTAAAATAATATTAGGTTGGGTGTTCTGAGATTTAGAACCTAGAACATATGATAATACAACACAGTACAGGCCCTTCAGCCCATGATGTCGTATCGACCTTTTAACCTCCTCTAAGCTCAATCCAACTCTTCCCTCCTACATAGGCTTCCATTTTTCTATCATCCATGTGCCGACGGAAGAGTTTCCTTAATGTCCGTAATGTCCCTAATTTAATCACCATAGCTGGCAGTGTGTTCCTTCGCCCTGCCATCCTTTCATTGCCTCAGTAAGATAAATCTATCCAGAACCCCATGCAAGTGCTATCTAAACAATGTCCACATTTCCTTTGTGCATTTCCCTGAGTACATCTATTTTGAATTAACACTTCCATCTTCCTGACTAATAGCATCATAATTTGCTTTTCTCTAATTAAATACTTCCCAATTACAGTCTTCTCCTGTCCTGTTCATAACTGTGGCAAAGGTCAGGGAGTTATGGTCAATGCCTCCAAAATGCTTAAAGAACTCACACATTATGATCCACATCATTCAGTGAAGCTTGCCTGTAATGCCTCGCTTCATGATAGCAGTTCAATAACGTCACAAGTTATCAGTGATGGAAGTGAACGCCCCAATTGAATCACGTTCCCTTAGTACTGCAGAGAAAAATTATGCACAGATTTACAGGGTTCCCTTGGGGTGTAAAATGTTTCAACCAGTACTTGTATGGCAAAGAGTTTACCCTTATTACCGACCATCAATCACTAGTGTCCATTTTCAATCCACGAAAGGTGTTCCATTAACAACAGCAGCATAAATGCAGAGAAGGGCTCTGTTTCTTGGAGGACAAAATTGAATTCAAGAGGACAACTAATTATGGAAATACTGATGAACTGGCCTGTTTACCCTGGAGAAGGAAATACCTGAAAAATTTACAAATGAGAACGCTATTCTTGACATATTCACCCTAATGCAAATTGAAAGTCTCCCTATTATGGCAGAGGCAATCCAAATGGAAACTGATAAGACCCCACATTATCTCAGCTCTACATGGCAACTCAAAATGACTGGAGTGATCAGCAGAAACTCCAGCTCCCCCATTTTTTACCAGCGCTGGGATGAACTTGCCCTTGACAGCGGTTGCCTTATGTGGAGATTGAGAGCTGTTGCAACATCCAAGCTGAGAGCTAAATTACTGGAGGAGCTACATTCCGGTCACCTAGAGGAAACCAAAATGTAAGTGCTGGCTCAGCACTTTGTCTGGTGGCCTGGGATAGATCAGCAGATGGAGCAGCTTGTCATGCAGTCTTCAGTATGCCAACACGGCCAAAAGATGCCAAGAGAAGCTTCTCTCCATCCCTGGGAATGGACAGCGTTGTCCTGGCAGAGAACTCATGTGGATTTTGCTAGACCATTGAGAGGCACAATTTTCTTGGTAGCAGTGGATGCAGCTACAAAGTGGTCAGAAGTGTTCCCAATAGCCTCACACACGGTTGATGTGTTGAAAAGCCTCTTCTCCGAGACTAGTATTCCAGAACACTTAGTCAGTGACAGTGGACCACAGTTTGTTGAGGAACAGTTTCAGTTATTCCTGAAAATTAATGGAACAAGGTATCTTACACTCGCAATATACCACTCAGCACAAATGGCTTGGTGGAAAGGTTTGTCCAAAGTCTAAAGAAAGTATTGCAAGCAATGTCAGCAGAACACACTACACTGTCGCTGTCACAGAAGCTCACCAAGTTCCTTCTTGCATATCACAATGTAGCACATTCCACAGCCAACGACTCATGAGCTATGCTGTTCCTGAGTCATCTCTTACACTCAGTCTTGGATCTTCTCAAACCCAATCTCAGCAAGAGTATGCAGGACTAACAGCTGAGGCAAATTGAGGGCTCCTCAAAAAAGGGGGTTCGGTGTTTCACTCCTGGACAAGCAGTCCTAGTGAGGGACTACAGACGTAATCAAAAGTGGGCACTAGGGAAGATTATGGACGACTTGCCTACACAGTGGAGATAGCATCTGATGTCAGCTGGAGACAACACATGTATCAGTTGAGGAGAGCAGAGTCAATTGTTAGAGAAGGGAGGTTTCCAGAGCTGTCAGATCCATTTTCCCTGCAATCCCAGAGTCGTCGCCTACAACCACCACAGGGGAGGCCCCAGGACCTGAGATTGTTTCACCTCCCATGCAGTGACCACCAACCACCCCCCCCCCCCCCGCCACCGACTCTTGTCAGGAAAGACGTTATCCCAGAGGTAAGAAATCCTCCACAGCGACTAAATCTTTAGTCCTGAATATGGGATGATTGAAAATTAGTTTCTCTATATAGTAGCTGTACCATATAGCATACTATGATGACTAGAGAACAATATGTTACATATTTGAGTTGAGATGCATTCTATATTGAGTAGAAGTTTATAGCTAAGTGGGGGGAATGTTGTATATTTAGCACTTCAGCAATATTTGATTAATATTGTAAATATATTGTTTGATTAAGCATTCTTGGTTTGTTTACATAATCCATTACGTGTTATATGTAGAAGTCACTGAATGCGTATGTCTACACCAGCACGTCATATTTGTGTACCTCACTAAAAGTAAAAACGAAGTGGACACATGGTTTTGTGTTTTTCCTTTTGATAAGTTTTATGTTGTAGAAGTTACAAAACATAACACACTGGACACAACTACTGTTGGCAGAATATCAGAAGGTGACAAGGAGGGTTACAGGAGAGAGGCAGATCAGCTGGTTGGGTGGTGTCGTAACAACAACCTTACACTCAACATCAGTAAGACCAAGGAATTCCCACTTTACATTGCCTTTTCCAATTTGCCTGATATTAATCAGTGGTCCTGTGGCTTTCACTGCTCCTGGAAAGGAGAGATTGTGGGAGACCATTCACCTTCCTTAAGTGAGCAGAATGTCCATTCCAGGACTCAGCCATCCCCTGTCTTGACATAGAATGGAAATTATTGCCAGGGTCCACAAGTGAATGAGAAAAGCATTCTTAATGCAGCATTTTGAAATGATGATGAATATGCATCAGTTGCAGCACTCGAAAGGGAACTGAATGATTATCAAAAGGAAAAGTAGAAGTGGGAATGTGAGGAATGGGCAGTGAACTGTAACTAACTGGATTGTTCTCAGAGACTGAGTACGCTGGAATAAATTACTCATTTCCAGATTACTCAAAGCCTTTCCTGAAACTACAACACATAACTCAGGAGAACGATGGACTCCTCTTGTTGGAATCAATACAGATTCAACAATACTCAAAAGGCTTGAAATGTGGCCTAAAGCTGCCTGCTCCATTAGTATTTTATTTTACACCTTACATATTGATTTCCTGCACATTTCTGAGGAGTGTATCATTATATCTATAATATATGGTGCACCAAGGGTATACAAAAGAGTTTTGGGAAGAGTGGTTTATGAACAATTCACTGCAGAATATCTAGTCTCTGATAACCTCTTATCACCATATTGTTCATGTGACATATCCAGTTAAGTGCGGTTGCCCGGGAGATTAATATCAGGAAAATTGGAAAAGGCAGTGTAAAGTAGGAATTGTAAACAGAGGGAGATAAATTACAAGGTATTTTTATAACATTTATATGTATTTAAGCTGAAAGATTTAAGGATCTTAAAAGGAATAAGGACTCAAAAGAAAAATAATACAGGTGCATGAACTTGAAATATTAGAAAATAGAACATTGAACATTACAGCACAGGCTCTTGGCCCACAACGATACTGTATGTCAAACTTCCAAACTACTCAAAGATCACACTCACCCTTCTCTCTTACATAGGAATTAATATTTCTTTCATCCATGTGCCAATATAAGGATATCTTAAATTTCCCTAATGCATCTACCTTTACCATCACACCTGGCAGCGCATTCCATACACCTCCCACTCTGTGCAAAAAAAACTTATCTCTGTCATTCCCTCTTCCCCCTTCCCCCCTCCCCAGTTTTTCCCTCCTCCTTTTCTCCCTTCCCCTCCCCTTTCCCGATCCCCTCCCCATTTTTCCCTTCCCCTTTCACCTTCCCTCTTCCTCCTCCCCTTTCCTCCACCTCTCTTCCCTTTCCCCTTTACTCCTCTCCTTTCCCATTCTCCTTCCCTTTTCCCTCTTCCCCTCTCCCCACCCTTTCCCCCTTCCCCCCTCCCCTTTCCTCCTTCCTCCTTTCCCCTTCCTGCTTCTCCCTTACCCTAAAATAGCATGCCCCAAGTGCTTGGCAGAACAACACAAAGCAGGAAATTCCAAGCAAAAAAACAATAACAGCAAAATCAGCCCCATTCCTACCTCCCACTCAACCAACTCTTGGACTCCAGTACTAGTTTGTCCTGATTGTCCTTGGCAACAGTTGGACTTTCACTGTAATCTGGAAATTCGATGGTGACAGCTCACAAGCTTCTTAATTCCATTGAATTCAGTTTCACTATTTTCTACAATAGGAGTTGTCTTTTGGCCACTTGTTCAGTATGAAAGCTTTGAATTTCTCTATCCAATTCAGTAAATTTAGTGAATGCAGTTTCTGGGATAATATTAACATCAACATCGAAATGATTACTTTAATCAAAAATGAGAGAAAAGTATGTCCTGGCCTACGAAAAGTAAAGACCTATATCTTATGCAAATATAACCATGAAAAATACAATGAGCTCCTGCTGAAATCTTTACATGTTGAGTTAACTGGAATTCTCCATTGAATCAGATGTAGATGACCGATACATTGGAACGCTGAGATCGGGCACCTGGCAGCACCAGGCTTCTGTAGGCTTGTGAGAGAATGGAAAACCTTGGCCTTGTTTAAACTATTAACTTCCAAGCTCAAGTTTAGAGTCTGCCCATGTATGTCAATTTATGCATGCTACTTAGACATATATAACCCCTTTTGTGAACATTTCAAGATCTTTGTAAAGTCATCCATTTCAAAAGTGTCAAATGATTTGCATTCAGCAAACTGGATGGGAAAATTAACACATGACTACAGCAAATAATTAAAAAGATGAATGTAATGTTGGTCTTCATTATAAGGAGGATAGGATGTAAATGTAAGGAATTTTTGTAATGAATATATGTGGGTTTAATAAGAAACAATCTGCTGCTTTGTGTAGACTTTTGTTCTCCTTTGGAGAGGCATGAACTTGGTTTGAAGGTAAGATTGGAAAGTTCACTGGACTGGTTTCTGGGATAGCTTTACCCTTTGAAGATCAATTGAACAGAATAGGTTATGCTCCCTGAATTTGAGCGGAATTATAGACTATCATAAACACAAGAGATGCTGGAAATCCAGAGCAATGCATACACAATGCTGGAGGAACTCAGCAGACCAGGCAGCATCTATAAAAAGGATCAAAGAACTGATGTTTCGGCTGAGACTCTTCAACAGGACTGGAAAGGAAGGGAGGCAGAAGCCAGCATAAGAAGTTAGGTAGAGGGGAAGAAGTACAAGCTGACAGGCGATAGGTGAGGCCAGGTGAGGGGGAGGTGGATGGATGGGGTAGATGGATGAAGTGAGAAGCTGGGAGATGATAGGTGGAAGAAGTACAAGGCTGAAGAAGAAGTAATCTGATAGGAGAGGAGAGTGGTCCATGGGAGAAAGGAAAATAGGAGGTGCACCAGAGGCGGGTGATGACCAGGTGAGAAGAGACGAGGTAGAAAGGGGTAGAAGGGGAATGGAAAAAGGGAGAAGGGTGAAGGTGGGATAAATGATCATATTGAAATATACAATGTAACACTCAGTTCAAGCAATCACATTCTCTCTCCCTCTCTATCTCTCCTCTCTCTTTCTTTCTCTTTTATGCATGTTGTTAGTTAGTGATAAATTTCTTTCTTAACCAAAAGTGACTTTTGTATCACCTTCCTTCAGCTCCTCCACACCACTGCTACCAGCCCTGGCTACTCTCGTTCCTCTCTATCACATTTTTCTCAATTGCTCATCTCTCCTTGATTCTGGTCAAACTGTGTTGTCGACACAAAACTCCCTGGAAGATTTTCTATTAGAATAAAGCATAATCCGGCTAAAGCAATGTCACAAGGAGGGAAGTCCATGGTTAGTTTTGATAGCAATTGTTGACATCAACTTGTTCTTCAAGATTTAGCTCTAAATTCCCAATGTTCGATTTTTCAATGCATATCATTCTTAGAACAGAAATGTTTCATAAAACCAACAAAAGCAATCACATTCATCTCATTGCTCTGACTGAGATCTCACTGAAAGTAAAAAAAAGTCTCCTACATTTCCCTATTTAATTCTGTAAAAGCAATGTGTTATGATTGGCATACTAAGGCATTGTGTAAATGCAAGCCTTTATCTAACAATAAAAAACTCTCTTTACCAAAAGCTTTATTGTAGATAGAGCGAGAGCTTTGGGCTCTTCATATGAAATCCTTGCTGCAGCTTTGCATTGGCTTTTACTTTAATAACAGAACTTGAACTCATAAAAAAGGGTCATCGAAGTCTCTGCTTCTGTGGAAAAATATGCAATTAGAAGACAAAATGAGTTGCAGGAAAATGCAAAAAATTCATACATCAATGCAAAGTAATAAAATCAAACATTTTAGAAGTCAGCTTTTGAGGTTCTTAATGTAGAAAATATAAGCACGACATAGTCATATTGATATAAATAACTCCTTCAGAGGATAGTGAAGTGTGCTCTTGGATAGTTTAAAGACAGCTAAAGAAGCATATTAATATCAGCAAGCAAAGGTTCTGATGTGGGTAATAAAAAGAAAAAGACATACTCAATAGGTTCTATTCCTTTTGAATTTTAAGTGCAGCTGCAGCAGGTACAATACTTTCAGATTCCAGCTCAATTATAAAGTTTGCTTGATGCAAAGTTTCCTTTAACTCAAAGACATGCAAAACTTTTTAACAGCTTCTGGAATAATCAAGGGCTACCCCTCAGCATAGAAATCAAAGAGCCCACTCAAAAACAGAAGAAAAGAAAGATTTGCATCCTAGACCAGGGGTCAATATTTCGGGTACTCTAAGTCTAATTTTTACGAATATCATAAGACTTAGGAACAGAATTAGGTCATTCAGCTAATCAAGTCTGCTCTGCCATTCCATCGAGGCTGATTTATAATCCCTTTCAACCCCATTCTCCTGCCTTCTGTCGTTATCCGTTTGACACTCTTACTAATCAAGACCCTATCAACCTCCACTTTACATCTACTCAATGACTTGCCCACCCCCCCAAGCTATCTGTCACAATGGATTCCACAGATCCACCAACCCCTGCCTAAGAAATTCTTTCTCACCTCTGTTCTAAAGGGATGCCCTCATAATCTGAGGCTGTGCCCTTTGGTCCTAGGCTCCCCTACTATAGGAAACATCCTCTCCATATCTATGCTATCTAGGCCTTTATGAATCTGGCTTTATGGCTAATATGGTTGAATCCAACTAGTTAACAATATTGGAGACAAGTGAGACTGCAGATACCAGAATTTGGAGGGGTTATTTACTGGAGGAATTCAGTGGGTTGAGCAGCATGCATTTTGCTCAGCATGTTATTTGTTGTTCTAGTCATCATTAATCCATCAGTAGAAATATTATCTGATATTTCCATCTGGAAAATTTGTTTGGACAAGAATAGGTAGTCTGTAGTAAAATGTCAGCTACATAAGGAACTCACTTAATTCAAATTAATGGTTTTGTACTAGAAATGTATATGTCAGCACTGATGATACACTATATATTGTGCTTAATATGGTCTGGATATGTGCTTAATATGGTCTGAGTAAAACTCTTCAATATCCAAGACACTTCTTGTTTGAACTTTGCTTGTGTCTTTTGTATTGTTGGTCTGTGTACCTTTTAATGAACTTCAGAGGTTAAAATGTTAAAAAACTGCTGAGAATGCTGAGTTACAAAAATATATCAGACTCCTACAAAATTAACAAACTTCTTTTCATCATGTTCTAAATTAGGGTGGGGACTGAAGAGGTCCCAGAAGGTAATCAGGTGTGCTTCCTTAGTTTCTTCAAGTTAGGTCTTGGCTTCTGCTCAGAAAGGTAATGCACCCGCCCTGCATCCACCGCCACCAGAAATGCATCCTAATGGTTGCCTTCTAATCAGTTGCCCCTTTTCATTGGGCTCAGCTTTGCACAGTGATAGCAGGATGTAAGGGAGGGCATGAAGCTGAATAAATTGGGATTCCAACTGAAAATTCCCTTAGCTGCAGATCACGACTTGTTAGGTTCTTCTGTTTGAAACAATCTTTGTATAGCATGCTGAGGTGTAAAAATTGCTTGAAGTTAGGTGTTTGATCAAGACGGGTTGGATGGAACAGTTGTCTCCAGTTACTTTCCATACAAAGCACGTTTGTACACACATTAAGAATGCAATGAATCAGCCGTTTTGCTTGTACTTACTATCCGTTGGAAGTAGACAGATCATGCTGCCAGCCAGTTCAGTCCACTGACTGGACAACAGTGCTACCATTCTAGAGCTCAGTACTCAGTACTTCTGTTTATACCTTAGTCACTTCCATTGAAGACAGATTAAGGAGGATGAGTAACTATCACTCTGCACTACTTCAAAAGATCAATAATGGCACATATTTCAGTTGACAATTGATTTCTAATGCTGTTGCTAAAACTTCTATTAGATTTGGTACTTGTCACAATTTGACTTCAAGGTTACAAAGCAGTTGGTCTCAGAAATGTCTTCCTCTTGGAATTTGATTGTGCAGATGATTGATTGCCATGAGGAGGGGAAGAATGACTCTAATCTAGAAGCTGTAACTGTTTATTCTACTTTGGTTCCCATTAGGCATTCAGCTCTCACCTGTGGCTCCAAGTGGCAGCTGGCAGTGACAGCAGCCACTTCCTGGTACACGGCTTCAACAGGTGGCTAAACCAGATAAGGGTAGCTGACGGGCCTCACATGCCAGTGAGATTGAGGCATATAGAACATAGAACAGTAAAGCGCAGGATCAGGCACTTTGTCCCACACTGCTGTACCAAACCAGCAAAAAGGAAATTAAAGAAGACAAAAACCAATACCTCCTACCTATACAATGTCCATATCCCTCCATCATGCAAAGTCATCTCCAGTAGACTTGGAGGAGAAGATCAACTGTGAGGTCCAACAGTCGAGAAGGTGGTTCTGTATTTCTTCATTGAGAGCAAAAGGCATGACAGGGCACAGAATAAGTTACCGTTATCCACTACAGAAGACTCCGAGTTGTGACAACTATACATTCCACTGGACCCGAATTTTGAGGTTGAGAGAAATGAACTGCACCAACGCAATAGCTTTTCCACTGTAAAAACTCTACCAGACACATTTTAAAAAGTTAATCATTGGATACAATGGATAGCCAATTATATCAACTTTCAGAGAAAGTTTACCAATCCCATACTAGCACTGATTTCCCAACCACCTATTCCCTGTCACATGGCCATCAACTCCCCATTGTTTCGCCTATCGTCATTTTCCCATTTTCTGGAAAGAGGCAGACAGAGCACATAATGAGGCTGCAGTATGCAGACTTCACATTGATGTAGGTGTTTTTGATTGCACTCATGTTATTTTGTAGGTGTAACACACCAACTCTGACATAAGCCAAGTTCAGAGGGTTCTGTTCCTTTAATGACTGGCCACGGACAGACCATTATCTTGATCCATGCCCTACAATTTAGCAGACGTTTGCATGTGGAGCAGTTTCTAAAACAATCATTCCTCTGTGTGATAGTGCGTTGCAAAGCCCTTCATGAGTGGGGGAGTTTAGAACTATAGGGCATAGCGTCAGAATAGAAGGACGTCCATTTAGAACAGAAACGAGGAGGAATTTCTTTGACAAGAGGGCAGTGCCTCTGTGGAAATCATGGCTGTGAAGGCCATGTCTTTTGGGTATACTTGTGCCAACCAACTGGCGGGAGTATTCAAGAACATTTTCAACCTCTCACTGCTATGGGCAGAAGTTCCCATTTGCTTCAAAAAGGCAACAATTATACCATTATCTGTTGCCTTAATGACTATTGGCTGGTAGCACTCACATTGACAGTGATGAAATGCTTTGAGAGGTTGATCATGACTGGACTGAACTCCTGCCTCAGCATGGACCTGGACCCATTGCAATTTGCCTTTCACCACAATAGGTCAACGGCAGATGCATTCTCAATGGTTCTTCATAATACAATACAAACTCCTATGTCAGGATGCCGTTCATCGACTATAGCTCAGCATTTAACACCATCATTCCCACAATCCTGATTGAGAAGTTACAGAACCTGGGCCTCTGTACCTCCCTCTGCAATTGGATCCTCGACTTCCTAACTAGAAGACCACAATCTGTGTGGATTGGTGATAACATATCCTCCTCGCTGACAATCAACACTGGCACACTGCAGAGGTGTGTGCTTAGCCCACTGCTCTACTCTCTATGTACCAATGACTGTGTGGCTAGGCATAGCTCAAATATCATCTATAAATTTGCTGATGATAAAACCATTGTTGTTAGAATCTCAGATGGAGACGAGAGGGCGTACAGGAGCAAGATATGCCAACTAGTGGAATGATGTCACAGCAATAATCTTGCACTCAACGTCAGTAAGATGAAAGAGATGATTGTGGACTTCAGAAAGGGTAAGATGAAAGAACACACACCAATCCTCATAGAGGGATCAGAAGTGGAGAGAGTGAGCAGTTTCAAGTTCCTGGGTGTCAAAATCTCTGAGGACCTCACCTGGTCCCAATATATCGATGCAGTTATAAAGAAGGCAAGACAGTGACTGTACATTATTTAGAAGAGATTTGGTATGTCAACAAATACACTCAGAAACTTCTATATATGTACCATGGAGAGTATTCTGAAAGGCTGCATCACTGTCTGGTATGGGGAGGCTACTGCACAGGACCAAAGGAAGCCGCAGAGGGCTGTCAATTTAGTCAGCTCCATCTTGGGTACTAGCCTACAAATTACCCAGGATATTTTCAAGAAGCAGTATCTCAGAAAGGCAGCATCCATTATTAAGGACCTCCAGCACTCAGGGCATGCCCTTTTCTCACTGTTACCATCAGGTAGGAGGTACAGAAGCCTGAAGGCACACACTCAGTGATTCAGGAATAGCTTTTTCCCCTCTGCCATCCATTTCCCAAATGGACATTGAACCTGTGAACACCACCTCACTTTTTTCATGATTTTGATCTATTCAATATACGTATACTGTAAATTGATTGGTTGATTGATTGATTGATTTATTTGTATTTTCTTTCCTCTTCTTCTATATTATGTATTGTATTGAACTGCTGCTGCTAAGTTAACAAATTTCAGGACATTTGCTGTTGATTATAAACCTGATTCTGATTCTATATTTAAAGCAGAGGTTGATATGTTCTTGATTAGTAAGGGTGCCAAATGTTATGGGAAGAAGGCAAGGAATGGGGTTGAGAGGGATAATAAATCAGCCATGGTTGAAAATTCGTACAGACTCGATGTACAAATGGCCTAATTCTGCTCTTATGTTTCATTAGTCTTTTGGTCCACATGTGACTAATGGAGCCAATCAAATAAAGCTTATCATCTTTATCCAAATGAATTTAACAGTTCCAGTCACCACAAGGCACTTCTTTAAGGAATGCTGCCTGCCTTTAAGCAGCACAGCCTTTTTTTAAAATAGTGCCAGCAAGTAACTATATTACAGCCCCTGCTGATGTGTGCACACAATGTAGTGTAGGATGAGTGTTGGCTGCATGCAGCAATCATGGTAATGAGAAAACAGTGTGAAGGTGTGTGCTTCCCTCAGTACATTTATCAGGCACAAACACTGTGAAATCCATGCTGTGTTCTGGCCTCTGCTATTTAGAATTCATTCAATTCCAAAGTGCATAACTATACTTAAGGCAGAAAACCCATTTAATCAGCCAAGAGTTAAAGTTTAGGGAATTCATCAATATTGTTTAAAAATATTGAATGGGGATGTAATATGTATAAATTTAATTACTTCCTTTGCAAAAACCTCAACTTGAATCTGAGAGATAACAAAATTTGTGATTATGCTGTTCCATTTTATGAACAATCATCACGCAATTTCATTTCCTATCATATCTCATCCTACCTAATCCTAAATCACATTAAGTAATATGATTTTGCATTTGATTGTAACATTCCTTGAGACATTTTTAATTTTAAGCCTTTAGTTAATTCATAAACAAAATATGCTTTGTTGAGGTTTCGGTCTGACAGACTGCTTGCAGTGATAAGACAGAGAAAGCCAAGTTCAATACTGCCTAGCAACGTGCACAGGGATCGCAATGTGGCGCCCGATACTTCTAAAGCAGCGAGCAGCCAGATTTTTGCTGCGTGCTCATTTACGTTGGTGTTACACACAGCTATTGCTAGACACAATGTTCATTAGCTTCACACTGGAGCAGGGTGCCAGATATCACGGGGAGAGCTTTACTTCAATCTTTTTCTTAAAAGCAGACAACGTTTTTTGAAGCAAGTTTGCTTTGCCTGTAGCCACGTTTAAGTAGATATTTTGGAACTCACTGACCTGGGTGACATTGATATCCATGTTGGAGGTACTCAGCAAGTCAGGCAGCATCTATGGAGGGGAATGTACAGTTGACCTTTTGGGCCAGGACCCTTCATCTGGACCAGATGAAGGCTCTTGCTCCAAAGCATGATTAGTCTATTTCCTTCCCTAGATGCTGCCTGATCTGCTAAGTTCAATGTTCAACGAAAATTTATTATCAACGTATGTAAACCAAATACAACCTTGAGCTTAATCTTCTTGCAGGCACCTACAGGAAAACAAAGAAGTACAATAGGATCCATAAAAAAATTAAAAACCGACAAGCATCCAATGTTTAAAATTGTACCCATAATAAAAAAGTAAGCAAACAATATGGAGAACGTCAGCCGCAATGTCCCCAAAAGTGAGTCCATGGCTGCGGATTCAGTTCCGTGAAGCCGGTCCAAGAGCCCAATGGCTGCAAGGTAGCAACTGTTCCTGTACCTGGTGGTGTGGGATCCAAAACGCCTGCACCTCCCACCCTATGGTACCAGTGAGAAATGAGGGAGATGGATCAAACTCAGGCAGACATAAAAGCTCAGGTGGGGGACCTTGGCTAGCACGGAGCAGTGGGGCTGACCACCAGTTTGTTTTCTGCTCTCAGGCCTCACGGTTTCATCTGGCTTGACGTCCGCCCCTCTGCTTACTTTTCCGGTGACAACTGACCTTTGTCCTCTTCAAGGTGCCGTACCTGCATTCTTGAGTTCCTCCAGCATCTAATGTGTAGCTCTGGATTCCAACATCTGCAGATTCTTGTGTCCCAACGTTGATAAATTAGTGACTGGGCATTCCCTGGTGAAAGAGTTGAAGGACAGGAGAGTTATAACCTACCTGCAAGAGAGGCAGGATCTGCTCTGGACAATATGAGTGAAGAATTAGAACATTGTTATGGTAATCAATGCCAAAAATTTGTCCCAGAGACATTGATACAAGCTACAAGAATTACAATGACTGCACAAAAGTGATTAAGAACATAAGGACAATTTAGAAAGAAACTAAAGGTATTCAGACTTCTGTGCCAGTCAAGTTGAGTTTATTGAAAATAGAGACAAATACAGTGAGGTAGCAGTAAAATGAGAACAAAAATAGTGAAGAAAAAGATTATTCAAAACAAGACATTAGTTTGGAAAAACACATAGACCACAGGCAAATATAATTGTAGCACAGGAAAGCACTTTGGCCCATGATTTGTACTGACTATTTAACCTGCTCTAAGTTCACTCTAACCCTTCCCTTCTACATAGTCATCCATTTTCTATCATCCATGCACCTACATAAAAGTTTTGTAAATGTCCCTAATGTATCTGCCTCTACCACCACTCTGGATGGGCATTCTATGCACCTACCACTCTCTGTCTAAAAAAACTTACATCTGACATCCCTCCTGTACTTTCCTCTAATCACACTAATTCCCTTATTAGCCATTTCCACCTAGGAAAAAGTCTCTGCCTATCCACTTGATCTATGCCTCTTATCATCTTGTATATCTCTATCAAATCAAGTATTATCCTCCTTCACTCTAAAGAGGAAAGCCCTAGCTCACTCAAACTATCTTCATTGGACATGCCCTCTAATCCAGGCAGTTCCCTGGCAAATATCCTTTGCACCCTCTCTAAAGCTTCCACATCCTTTCCACAAACCCCATTTCCAGAAAAGTTGGGATATTTTCCAAAATGCAATAAAAACAAAAATCTGTGATATGTTAATTCACGTGAACCTTTATTTAACTGACAAAAGTACAAAGAAAAGATTTTCAATAGTTTTACTGAACAACTTAATTGTATTTTGTAAATATACACAAATTTAGAATTTGATGGCTGCAACACACTCAACAAAAGTTGGGACAGAGTTAAAATAAGATTGAAAAGTGCACAGAATATTCAAGTAACACCGGTTTGGAAGACTCCACATTAAGCAGGCTAATTGGTAGCAGGTGAGGTATCATGACTGGGTATAACAGTAGCGTCCATCAAAGGCTCAGTCTTTGCAAGCAAGGATGGGTTGTGGCTCACCCCCTTTGTGCCAAAATTCGTGAGAGAATTGTTAGTCAGTTCAAAAGGAATATTTCCCAATGCAAGATTGCAGAGAATTTAGGTCTTTCAACATCTACAGTACATAATATTGTGAAAAGATACAGAGAATTCAGAGACATCTCAGTGCGTAAAGGGCAAGGTCGGAAACCACTGTTGAATGCGCGTGATCTTCGAGCCCTCAGGCGGCACTGCCTAAGAAACTGTCATGCTACTGTGACAATTATAGCCACCTGGGCTCGGGAGTACTTCGGAAAACCATTGTCACTTAACACAATCCGTCGCTGCATCCAGAAATGCAACTTGAAACTGTATTACGCAAGGAGGAAGCCATATATCAACTCTATGCAGAAACGCCGGTGAGTTCTCTGGGCCCGAGCTCATCTCAGATGGACCGAAAGACTGTGGAACCGTGTGCTGTGGTCAGATGAGTCCACATTTCAGCTAGTTTTCGGAAAAAACAGGCGTTGAGTTCTCCGTGCCAAAGATGAAAACGACCATCCTGATTGTTATCAGCGAAAGGTGCAAAAGCCAGCATCTGTGATGGTATGCGGGTGCATCAGTGCCCACGGCATGGGTGAGTTGCATGTATGTGAACGTACCATTGACTCTGAGGCGTATATTAGGATTTTAGAGAGACATATGTTGCCATCAAGGTGACGTCTCTTCCGGGACGTCCATGCTTATTTCAGCAGGACAATGCCAGACCACATTCTGCACGGGCTACAACAGCGTGGCTTTGTAGACACAGAGTGCGTGTGCTTGACTGGCCTGCTGCCAGTCCAGATCTATCTCCTATTGAAAATGTATGGCGCATCATGAAGAGGAGAATCAGACAACGGAGACCACGGACTGTTGAGCAGCTGAAGTCTTATATCAAGCAAGAATGGACAAAATTTCCAATTGCAAATCTACTACAATTAGTATCCTCAGTTCCAAAACGATTAAAAAGTGTTATTAAAAGGAAAGGTGATGTAACACAATGGTAAACATGCCTCTGTCCCAACTTTTGTTGAGTGTGTTGCAGCCATCAAATTCTAAATTTGTGTATATTTACAAAATACAATTAAGTTGGTCAGTAAAACTATTGAAAATCTTTTCTGTGTACTCTTGTCAGTTAAATAAAGGTTCACATGAATTAACATATCACAGATTTTTGTTTTTATTGCATTTTGGAAAATATCCCAACTTTTCTGGAAATGGGGTTTGTACAATGAGGCGGCCAGAACTGAACATGATATTCCAAGTGTGATCTAACCTGAGTTTTATGAGCTGCTACATTATCTTGTGGCTGCTCTGATTAATGAAAGCCAATACACCACATGCCTTCATAAAAACCCTAATATTAAGCTACTTCTAGTGTTATTTTATACAAGAGCTCTTCACAAAAATCTTTGCTGCAAATCTACGAACATTCTTATACCTTGATGTGGTTGGGTCAACTTTGGGCTGTCAACCCAGCATAAAGGCTGAACGATATCCGAAACCAGAACGGGTGAATATTAAGGCCAGGAATTTTATCCACCACACCGCTGTAGCTTCCCCTACAATAAGGTAGCGCAAAATGTGTCTGTTGTGTTGCATACCTGAATTAAAATTAGGTTTGTGCAGGTTGGTTCAAGAACTTGGTAATTATGGGAAGGTAGTTGTTCCTGAACCAGTGCTAACCTTTCACTTGACTGCCACTTTCCTGTATCAGTCTCATACACCTTGATTCTTTTAATATCAATAGCTAAAGTAATCAATGTCCTTATCAATTTCTTACTTGCAAATGTTCAGTAACGGCTTTCCACAACCCATTTGGGAAGAGAAATTCAAAGTCTTACTGCCCTCATGGGTATATTGGCATCCCCTCTTGTCTGTTCCAAATGGCTGACCCCTTGTGTTGGTACAATGATTCCTACTTCTAAAACTGCAGCCAAGGTTGACATCGATTCTGTATTCACTCTGTCAAGTCTCTTAAAATTGTATATATTTCAGTTTGCTTCTTAGTCCAAGAGAATTAGCCCAGACTTCCTAATCTTTCCTCATTTAACAAGTCTACTATTCCAGCAATCATCTGTGGGGCTTAGAAAAGCAACATCCATCATAAAAGATCCTCACTAGCCAGGCCATGCTCTTTTCTCACTGCTGTCTTTAGGTAGAAGGTACAACTGTCTCAGGACTCATACCACCAGGTTCAAGAACAGTTACTATCCCCCAACCATCAAGCTGTTGAGAAAAAGAGGGATAAATACACTCATTCTATTTCTGGTGTTCCCACAACTCATGGTCTCACTTTAAGGGCTCTTTATCTTGTTATGTCATGATCTTTCATTTCATGTTATTTCATACTCATTATTGAACTTTCTCTATATTCCCTAGACAGGGAACCCAGTCCTATACGTAGTCTTCTATATGAAGTCTCAATTGAGCACTTTATAATTAGACTAAGATGTTTTTTGATGATTGTAATCAACTCCTCCTCCAACTATGGCCAACATATTGTTGCCCTTCCTTATTCCCTGCTGTACTTTTATGTACAGCATGGTAGTATAGCGACTAGCACAACACAACTGTGCCAGTTGAAAGATCCAGGTTCAATTCTTGCCACTTTCTGTAAGGAGTATGCACGTTCTCCCTACGAGGATGTGAATTTCCTTCCAGTGCTCCAATTTCCTCCCACAATCCAAAGATGCACAGTTGGGGTTAGTGAGTTGTGGGCATGCTATGTCTTTGCGAAAAGCATGGTGACACTCTCGAGCTACCCAGCTCAATCTTGGCTGATTTGATATGATGCAAAGAACATATTTCTCTGTATATTTTGATGTGGTGGTTGTCCATCATGTCCGGTGATGACAAGAAACCTGTGCAAGAGAGTTTTTAAGATGGAAAAACCATTGCTCCGGGGCAGTTCCAATATTACAACTTCAGAGTTTTGGGTCCAGTGGTATGAACAAGCATCACAAACAGAAGTGTTCCTTGGTGTCAGTGGATGATCATGACATCTTCTTTGCTTTATCATGACCTTCAGTTTCCACAGAGCTTTGCAGAACTCCCTTCCTGGCCATTGGATCTCCCTGTAGATCTCATCCACCCAGTCCACCAGAGCTGGCTTTGCATGGTAGGACAGATATGTCTCTACCTCACCAGGGTATGAAGCCACCAGCTACCCTCACATGTTTGGGCCCATCTGTCAAAGCGGTGCACTTGGGTATGGCCACTGTCACATGCAAACAGCTACTTGGAGCCATAGGTGAGAGCTGTGTGTCTGTTGGGGACCAAAGTGAGTGAGTTGCCCCAGAATGAACATGACAAGCCCCTTCTCCAGGGATGCTATCCCTTCCAAGACATCCCATACACTCCAATGTTTAAATGTACATGTGACGAATAAAGCTAATCTTTCTCAGTGACACACTGCACATGCATGTTTATCTGAACACTAGCATCTTTCATTCACACACCATTTATAAATACAAATCCTTTCTTTCTATTTTTTCTGTTACAATGGATGGCCTGATACTGTTCCATATTATATTGCACACTCTTCTTCTTTCACTGATTTTATATTTTGTATATACAGTGTTTATTTGAAGCCTTTTAAAATCTTCTTCACCAGCCACATTACCACTCTAAGCCAGATTACTAGCAGTCATTGAACACTGAACCTGAACACTGTCTTCTATATCACTGCTCTAGACTTCCATATCGCTTCTATAGGCTTCCATATCTGCTACAGACTTCCACATCACTGCTACAAATTAAGCTAGGCTGAGATTCCAGCATCAATCCCAAAATCAGACCATTCTTTATAGGATTCACAATCTGAAAATGATCAATTCCTGACTTACATTAAAACAATCCTCATTCTACGCCAATACATTACCCCTGTCAAATGTGTTATGTTTCCTAAGAATAACAATTTCTCAAAGGCTTTCTGAATATCCAAATACATCACAATAGCTGGCTGACCATGACCTAATCCATTAGTTAAAACCTCAAAAACAGTTTTAGTTATCAAACATAGTTTCTTATCTCAATGCATATTGACTCTGATTAGTCCTATTGTTATTCTTTGTGGCTAATCACTTTTTACTTAATGATAGATTCCAGAGTTGTCCTACAATTGGATCATATTAACTGCTCCAAAGTTCATAGCTTTCTCTATCTCCCTCTTTTCTTCAATGACGGTGTTACAAGTTCTACCTACCAATGTGTGGCAACATACTTATAGACAGGGATAAGCACCCAAACAGGTACATTTTGTTCTAATACTCACTGCATTCAGATTTCCATTCACTTTAAACATAGAACACACAACTCAGTACAGGCCCCTTGGCCCACAGTGATGTGCCAGGCTTTTAACCTACTCAAGATCTATCTAATCTTTCTCTCCTGTACAGCCTTCCATTTTTCTTTCATCCATAGGTCTATCTAAGAGACTCCGAAATGCCCCACATGAGGAAATCCGCAGATGCTGGAAATTCAAGCAACACACACAAAATGCTGGTGGAACGCAGCAGGCCAGGCAGCATCTATAAGAAGAAGCACTGTCGACGTTTCGGTCCTGCCGAAGGGCTTCTCCCTATAGATGCTGCCTGGCTTGCTGTTCCACCATCATTTTGTATGCGTTCCTAAATGCCCCTAGAGTTTTTCAAAAGTTCAAATATATCCTCTTTATTAATATGGACATGCTCTAGCATATGAGCCTGTTTTATGCTGTCCTCACATTTGTCAAGCTCCTTCTCACTGGTGGATACTGATGCAAAGTATTCATTAAGGACTTATCCTACCTCCACTTACATCAAGCACGTTTCCTCTTTTACCTGTGATTAGTCCTACCCTCACTCTGGTTATCCTCCTATTCTTCACGTATATTTAGAACACCTTGGGCTTTCTTTAATCCTGCTCACCAAGGCATTCTTATGTACCCTTCTAGCTCTCCTAAGTCCCTTTCAAACCTTTCCCTGACTACATAATAAATGTCAAGAGCTCTGCATGATCTTTGCTTGTTTAAGCTTCTTTCATTGTATTGATTGGAAGTGCCACATCTCGTCAACTATAGTTCCTTCACCATACGATATTTTCCCTGCCTTGATGGGACAAACTTTCCAGCTCCCGTGACAGTGCACCCTAAACAACCTCCACAATTCTATTGAGCATTTACCTGAGTACATCTATTCTCAATGAATACTCCCATATTGCTAATTAATAGCATTATAATCTGTCCTCCCGCAATAAAAAAACTTTTCCATATAGTCTGTTGCTCTCCCTGACCATGGCTATGGCAAAGGACAGAAAATGATGGTCACTGTCTCCGAAATGCTCACCTGCTGAGAGATCTGTCACCTGACCTGGTTCATTGCTTAGTACCAGATCCAAATGGCCTCCCCTCTAGTCAGCCTGTCTATATATTGTGTTAAGAACCTTTCTGGATCAAACCTAACTAATTTTGTCCCATCTAAAACTTTTCCACTAAAGAGTTGCCAATCAAAATTAGGGAAGTTGACAACAACCCTGTCACTTTTGCACCTTTCCAAAATATGCCTCCTGTTCTGCACCTCAATGTCTCTGTTACTATTGGGATGTCTGTAGAATACTCCCAATAGAGTTATTGCTCCCTTCCTGTGTCTGACTCAGTAGATGATCTCTCCAGGACCTTTTTCCTTTCTGTAATTGTTAGACAATCCCTGATTAGCAAAGCCACCACCCCACCCACCTCTTTCACCTCCCTATCTGTCCCTTTTGTTGCATCTAAACCCTGGAACATCCAGCAGTTCTTCCTGTCCTTGCGACAGCCAAGTCTCTGCAAATGGCCACAACGGCATAGCCCATATATTGATCCATGCTCTAAGTTCATCCCTTTGTACTTGATATTTTTTGCATAGACAGATTTCAAACCGTGCAACTGACAGGAATTATGCTTTAGCCACTGCCTGGCCTTCCTCACAATCTCTCTATATGTTGCATCAGCCTTTACACCAACCGTCCCATCTTTTGACCTATCACTCTGGATCCTATCAAACATCAAACCTAGTTTAAACACCTGCTCCCTACCAACAGCTGTAGAAAACTTGCCCACAAGAGTAATGGTCCCCTCAAGTTCGGATGTAAACTTGTCACATCATACAGTAACTATTTTGGCATTGAATGTTGAAATACTTCCAATTAGATGAATAAACTCCTCTCAGGCTTCAAGCCAAATACAGGCATCAATAATATTGATTATAACTCTTCTAAGGCAGAGTTTGCCATTGAAACGTCAATTATAATCGATACCTGTATCTGGCTTGAAACCCAGAAAGAGTTTATTTGTCGTAAACACTGGGAAAGCACTAGATCCTTATTTGCAATTTATTTTAAAAGGTCATAAGGCCAGTTGAAAATAGGAAGCTGAAGTAACTATGTAGATTATTGAAGATATCCTTTTACATGTTTAGTTGTTTTAAACTTGAAATTAAAATTTTCTCTGTCTCAGCAATCCATTAACTTCCTGATTCAAATGTATTTTATTCAACCAAGGATTGGCTTTACGTTTCAGATTACAGCATGAAAGAAAACCACACCATTCCAAATATGTGTACATCGAACATAGTGCATTGAACAGCTTGCAAAGACTGTGCCAAACGCAATGTGAGAACCTTCATTCCATCCACCACAAGAGGTGGGATTGCCCAGTGGCCCCCATTCCCATTCCAACGTGCCAGTCCATGGTATCCTCTGCTGCCATGATGAGGTCACTGAGGTTGAAAGAGCAATACCTCACATTCCATCTGTGTATCCTGATGGCTTGGCCATCCATTTCTCTAATTTCTGGAAATTACTCTCTCTCCCCCCCCCCCCCATCCCCTACCAATGTCCATTCCTTTTTTCTGTCTTCTTTCTCTTCTCCTTTTCTTGTCCATCACTTCCCACTGGTGCTCATTTTGTTCCCTTCTTTCCATTGTCCACTCATCCCTTTACTTATTCCACCTATCACCTCCCACCTTACTTCATACGTCCATCTTTCATCCACCCATGTTCCCCCTCACCTGCTTTTACCTAACACTTTCCAGCTTGTACTGCCACCCCCACCATCTCATTTTGCCTTCTTTTCGTGACTAATGAAGCATCTTGGTTTGAAACATCGACTGTTTATTCATTTCCATTGATGCTGCCTGACCTGCTGAGTTCCTCCAGCATTTTATTTGTGTTGTTCTCGATTTTCAATACCTGCAGAATCTCCTGAGTTTATAATAAACTAATTCTCTTTTGAGTGAATATGATCCATATCCCACCATTTCATGCTTATTTATGGAGCTATCTAACAACCCTAAGAAGCTAATATTGAAAAAATCCTCTGGTCATCTACATAACTTGAAGATTCCTTGCATTCCTCCCATTTCCTTTGTCAAATATATGTATTCTCAGTATATGGGAGTTCCTTAGTCTTTCTTTCATGATTGACTGTTCACATTCCATCTATATTCTGACTATACCATTCTATTAGACCATAAGACATATGAGCAGAATTCAGACATTTGGCCCATCAAGTCTGCTCCACCATTCCATCATGGCTGATTTATTATCCCTCTCAACATTCTCCTGCATTCTCCCCATAAACTTTGATGCCCTTACTAATCAAGAACATATCAACCTCTGCTTTAAATATAAGACCATAAGGCATAAGAGCAGAAGTAGGCCATTCAGCTCATCGAGTCCACTCTCCCATTTCATCATGGCTGTTCGCAGATCCCATTCAACTCCATACACCTGTCCGCTTGACCAATCAGGAATCTATCAACTTCTGCTTTGAATATGACCATGGACTTGGCCTCCACCGCAGTCTGTGGCAGAGCATTCCACAGATTCACCACTCTTGGGCTAAAAAAAATTCTCCTTACTTCTGTTCTAAAAAGGTCATCCCTCAATTTTAAGGCTTTGTCCTCCAGTTCTGGATGCCCCTACCAGAGGGAACATGCTCTCCACATCCACCTTATTTAGTCCTTTCAACATTCAGTAAGTTTCAATGAGATCCCCAAGCATTCTTCTAAATTCCAGTGAGCACAGGTCGAAGGCTACAAAACGCTCTTCATATTTTAACCCCTTCTTTCCTGGATCCATCTTTGTGAACCTCTGCTGGACTCTTCTCCAATGACAATACATCTTTTCTGAGATAAGGGGACCAAAACTGTTGACAATACTCCAAGTGCAGCCTGACTAGTGTGTTATAAAGCTTCAGCATTATCTCCTTGTTTTTAGATTCTATCCACTTGAAATACATGCCACCATTGCATTTGCCTTCTTTACCACAGACTCAACCTGTGAATTAACATTCTAGGTGTCTTGCCTCTGATGTTTGAATTTTCACCCTGTTCAGATAATAGGCTGCACTATTGTTCCTTGTGCCAAAATGCATTATCATACTTTTCCCAGTGCCACATTTTTGCCCGTTCTTCCAATTTGTATAAGTCCTGCTGCATTGCTTCCTCAGCACTACCTACCCCTCCACCTAACTTCGTATCATCAGCAAACTTTGCCACAAAGCCATCAATTCCACTATCTAAATCATTGACATACAACGTGAAAAGTAGCAGCCCCAATACTGACCCCTGAAGAACACTAACCACTGGCGGCCAATGAGAAAAAGCCCCCATTATCCCCATTCGCTGCCTCCTGCCTGTCAGCTATCTCTCTATCCATGCCATTATATTTCCTGCAACACCATTGGATTTTATCTTATGAAGCTACTTCATATGAGGCACTTAATCAACTGCCTTCAGAAAATCTAAGTAAATGACATCCACTGCCTCTCCTTTGTCCACCTTGTTATTTCCTCAAAGAATGCTAACAGATTTGTCAGACAAGATTTCCCGTGAGAGAAATCATGCAGACTTTGGCTTATTTTATCATTAGTGTCCAAGTTCCACAAAATGTTGTCCTTAATAATGGAGTACAATACTTTCCCACCCACTGTGGTTAGGCTAACTGGCCTATAATTTCCTCTCTTCTTAAAGAGTGGAGTGACGTTTGCAAACTTCTTGTCCTCTGGGACCATGCCAGAATCAAGTAATTCTTGAAAGATCATGACCAATGCAATCATTATTTCTTCCACAACCTCTTTCAGCACTCTGGGATCTAGTCCATATGGTCCAGGTGTCTTATCCACCTTAAGACCTTCCAGTTTGCCTAGCACTTTAGAAGGATAAGTCACCTGGACTAGACGGACTACATCCCAGAGTCCTGAAAGAGGCTGCTGAATGATTTGGCCTCCACAGCCATCTGTGGCAATGAATTCCACTGATTCACCACCTTCTGGCTAAAGAAATTCCTCTTTATCTCTTTTCTAAAAGAATGTTCTTGTATTCTGAGGCTGTGCCCTCTGGTCCTATGCTCCCCCACTATAGAAAACATCCTCTTCATGGCTTGCTGTTAGTTTAACCCCTGAGAATTTAAAATAAACAGTAGATGTGCACGTACTGATATTAGGCAGTTCAAAATGTGGTGCTTATGGACTATGATGTCACTACATTTATACCTATGTGACTTATTTACCCTGAAATACTCTGCAGGACCACAGCCAGCTTACTTGGGAAGTCTGGGACTGAAGCACTACTAAAGTTCAAAGTACATTTATTATCAAAATACCTGACAGGTTGGCACGGTAGCATAGTGGTTAGCACAACGCTTTACAGTATGGCCAAACCGGGTTCAATTCCCACCACTGCCTGTAAGGAGTTTGTATGTTCTCCCTGTGACCGTCTTGGTTTCCTCTACGTTCCCTGGGTTCCACAGCCGATTGGCAGGTTAATTGGTCATTGTAAATTGTCCCATGATTAGGCTAGGATTAAACTGGGGGATTGCTGGGGCTTATTCCATGCTGTAGCTTAATAATAATAATAACAACAACAACAACAATAATAATAATAATAATAATGTGATCTTCCTGCTAGTATTCACAATAGATACAAATAAACACAATAGAATTGATGAAAAATCATGCACAACAAAGACAGACAAACAACCAAGATGCAAAAAACAACAAACTGTGCAAATACAAAACAATAAATAAATAAATAAATAAATAAACAATAAATATCAAGAATATGAGTTGAAGAGTCCTTAAGTAGAAAGGGAAAGAGCAATCCAATTCTTACTAGTTCTACATTCAGATCAACATAGTTAGAAGGCATATCCTGCACATTGTAGATTAAGTCTGAATGTAGCAAAGAGTGGTGCAGACAATTTTAAGGGACTAGACAGGCACTAAAAACAGGTACTGGATCTCTTGCTGAATGATTTGGTGACTTCAGGCTTTGGAAGACGAGAATAGTTTGTCGCTTAACCAATATGAGGGGCAATATTAAATATCCTGTGACTTATTACATACTAATCCACATGCTGGCAGTGGTGATACCTCACAATCCAGGATTGATTCCAATCTCCTCTGTGGAGTTTGCACATTCTCCCTATGACCAGGTGGCTTTCCTCCCATATCTCAAACTTATGCTATTTGATACACTAATTGACTACTGTAAGTTATCACTTGTGTATGTGAGGATATCTTCACTCAATTTCACTTTCCCCATCATTGAACGGTTCCCACAACCAATGGATTCACTTTCAAGGATTCTTCATCTCATGTTCCCATTACTTATTTCTAGTTATTTATGTTTGCATTTGCACAGTTTGTTGTCTTTTGCTCTCTGGTTGAACACTGTAGCTGGTTGGTCTTTCATTGATCCTGTAACTATACACTATAGATTTGTTGAGTATGCCCACAAGAAAATGTATGTGGTGACATATAAGTACTTTGATAATAAAATTTACTTTGAACTTTGAACCTGATGTGGTTGGAAAGCTGTTAGAAGAGTTTATGGACATTGAGAGGGAAGGAGGTACAGGAGATTTAGATTCCACACCACCCAATACAGGAAGTTATTGGCTCCTGAACTAGCATGGATAACTTCACTCACCTCAACTCCAAATCTGATTCCACAACCTATAGACTAATTTTCAAGATCTCTACAACTCACATTCTCAGTAATATTTATTTACTTTTCTTATTTACACAATTCTTTTTCTCATTGGTTGTTTGTCAGTCTTAGTGTGTAGTTTTTCATTGTAGTTCTCTGTTCTGCTGTGAATGCCTGCAGGAAAGTTTATCTCAAGGTATTATATGGCGGCAAGTGCATAGTTCATTGAAAGCAGTATCACAGGTTGCAAGGTGATATAAAAGGCATTTAGCACACTGGCTTTCATCTTATGACCAGGTGGGTTTCGTCAGTCTGGAACTGAGTTTCAGAGTCAGGACATCATGATGTTTGCTGAGGCCACACTTGAATTACTGTGTACAGTTTTGATCTCCTTGGTATAGGAAAAATGATTTAGTCTCCTTATTGTATGGAAAATGTGATTAAAATGGAAAGAGTGCAGCAAAAGATTTATGATGATTTTGCTTGGACAAGAGGGCTTGAGTTTTAGGGAGAGGTTGGCCAGGCTAGGTTTTTATTCCCTGGAGCATTGGGAAGTGATTAATGACCTTATAGGCATTTTTAAAATAATAAGAGTCATAAATAAAATGGAATGCAGGGTAGGGGATTCCAAAACAAGAGGGACATAGATTTAGGATGAGAGAAGGTAGGTTTTAAAAGGGCCTGAGGGGCTACATTTTCTTGCAGAGGGAGTCAGCATATGGTATGATCTGGCTGAAGCAGGTACAACAATGTCATTTGAGAAGCACTTCGATAAGTACATGGACGGGAGGGTCTGCAGGGATGTATGTTGAATGGAGAAAATTGGGACTAGCTGGGTGGACAATATGGTTGGCCTGGACTCATAGCATCCAATGAAACACAGCATTGAAATGGATAATTTGGCCCATCTAGTCCATGCCAAACTATTGTTCTGCATAGTCCCATGGACTTGCACCGGGACCGTAACCCTCCATTCCCCACCCATCCATGTACTTATCCTCACTTATCTTAAATGTTGAAATCCAACCCAGATCCGCCACTTCCATCGGACAACTCATTCAACTCTCACCACCCTCTGAGTGAAGTTCTCACAATATTGTGTATTCCATCAATCTCCCCTCATTCTCCTACACTCCAGTAAATAAAGTCCTAATTTATTCAACTTTTCCCTCTAACTCAGGTCCTCAAGTCCCAACTACAACCTTATAAATTTTCTCCGTGCTATTTCAATCTTATTGATACCTTTCCTGTGGGCAGGTGACCAGAACTGCAGATTAGGCCTCAGCAATGTCTGATACGACTTCAATGTGACAGAGTTGTTGGGCTGAAGGACCCGCTTCTGAGCTGTATTGCTCTTTGACACTTGAATTTGGATGACCAGTCATGATTGAAGAGGCCTACTCCTCCTCCCATTTTCCACGTTTCTAAATAATTCCTGTTACAGTAACGTTGCTGCTGATTTCTGGTTGGATGCTCTGCTGCGTCAAGCTCTCTGCTGCTCCAGACTGATCTCTGCGTTCATTCTTGATCAGCTGGTTTTACAATTTTGATCAGCATTAGACTGTACTTCGCTACCAAACCACATCTGTGTAGAAAGAATCATATTGGTCACCGTAAATTGTGAACGCATATTCAATAAGGTAGAAGAATCAAAGGACATGACATCACAAAATAGGCCCTTTGGCCGACCTAGTCCATACCAAACTATTATTCTGCATGTTCCATCAACCTGCACTGAAAATATAGACATCAGCACCCCTGCCCCTCCCATTTATGTATCTATTCAAATTTCTCTTAAATGTTGAAATCACACCCCCATTCACCACTTCTATTGGCAGCTCGTTCAACACTCTCACCACCCTCCGAGTGAAGAAGTTTCTCCTCATATTGCTTTTAAACATTTCACCTTTCACCCTTAGCCCATGACCTCTAGTTCTCGTCTCACCCAATTTCAGTAGAAAAAGCCTGCTTGCATTTACACCATCTCTACCCCTCATAATAATGTATTCCTCAAACTCTCAGGAATAGCAGTGCAAATGGTTAAAGTGGTGAATGAATATTACCTGATGCAGTCCTATTGTATTCTTATCCCATGTTACTTTAGTATTTTGTAGCACATACCCTCCAGTGCAGCCTGGCTGGTACTGCTGTCTCGACATAACTGGCTCGAGTTCCTGACCTGCAACTCCATGGATTTCTGAAATATGGCCTCATACCATCCCCATTGGATTCAGATGGTCATCAGAATTTAAATTTGAATTTATTTAAATCTTACATCCATTCCACCAGGTGAGGGAGTAAAAATATTTGCATTATGACTCTGTCGCAATGTACAGATATCTGAATTTATAAGTCTAATGGCTTGTAGAAAGAAGCTGTCCCATAGCCAGTTGGGCCTGTGGTACCGTTTTTCAGATGGAAGCAGCTGAAGCAGTTTATGGTTGGGGTGACTGGTGTTCCTGATGATCTTCCAGGCCTTCTTTATACACCTGCTGCTGTAAGTATCCTCAATGGAGGAAAGTTCATATACACAGATGCACTGGGCTGTCCGTACCACCCTCTGCAGTGCCCAGCGATCAAGGTTGGTGCAGTTCCCATAGCAGGTGGTGATACAGCCAGTAAGGATGCTCTCAATGGTGCCGTTGTAGAAGATCTTGAGTATCTGGGGGCACATGCCAAACTTCTTCAGTCACCTGAAGTGGAAGAGGAGCTGTTGTGCTTTAGGGTTGGGGTTGTGTACAGTCCAGCTGAGATCTTCAGTCATGTATATACTGAAGAACTTGAAACTATTCACCCTCTCAACTGCAGTGTCACTGATGTTGATCGGGATGAGCCTGCCCCTCCTCCTGTAATCCATGATCAGCTCTTTTGGTTTTTAGACATTGAGGGAGAGGTTATTATCTTGGCACCACTGTGTCAGGGTGTCAACCTCTCCTCTGTAGGCTGTCTCATCACCGCTAGAAATAAGGCCAATCAATGTCATGTCATCTGCGAATTTGGTCAGCAGATTGGAGCTGTGTGTGGCAGTACAGTTGTGGGTGTAAACAGAGTAGAGGAGGGGACTCAGGACACAACCCTGGAGGGGGCACCTGTGCGGAGGGTCAGAGAGGCAGAGGTGAGGGAGTCCATCCTTACCACCTGTTGGCGATCCAATAGGAAGTCTAGAATTCAGCTGCACAAGGCGGGGTGCAGGCCGAGGTCTCTGCGGTTCCTGTTAAGTCTGGAGGGAATTACAGTGTTGAATGCTGAACTGTAGTCCAGGAACAGCATTCTAATGTATGCATCCCTCTTCTCCAGGTGAGTGAGGACGGTGTGTAGTGCTGTGGCTATGGTGTTATTGGTAGGCTGGTTCCATCAGTAGGCGAATTGTAGGGGGTCCAGTGTGGGTGGTAGCATACTGCAGTTGTATTCTTTATCCAGCGTCTCAAAACATTTGCTCATAATTGAGGTGAGTGCGATAGGGCGCCAACCGTTCAGGCATGCTACCTTGGTTTTCTTAAGTACAGGGACAATGATGGACGACTTGAAACAGGAGGGCACTACACACTGGGAGAGGGAGAGATTAAAAATGTCTGTAAATACACCAGCCAGCTGTTCCGCACACACTCTGAGGATCCAGTAATTAAAATCACTCTGGGTGTTTAAAATGCTGAGGTCTTGGCTTGAGTTAGATATTAGCTTTATTTCATTTTATTGAGATAAAGTGAGAAGGAGGCCCTTCTGGCCCTTCAAGCTATGCCACCTGGCAATCTCCTAATTTAACATTTGCCTAATCATGGGGCAATTTATAATAACCTACCTACCAGTATGTCTTTGGACAGTTGGAGGAAACCGGAACACCCGGAGGAATCCCACACGGTCTCAGGGAATACATACAAACTCCTTACAGGCAGCAGCAGGAATTGAACCTGGGTCACCTGTACTGTAAAGCATCGTGTTAGCCACTGTGCAAGCCCCTTGTAAAGTTGTGACACGTAAATCAAAACATAGGGGTAGTTCAGTGGCACAGTGGGTGGAGTAGCTGACTCACAGAGCCAGAGATCTGTGTTTAATCATGCCCTTGGGCTTGGGCACGACGGTAACATAGTACAACGCTATTACAGTTCAGGGCATTCCAGAGTTTGGAGTTCAATTCTGCGGTATTCTGTACATTCTCCCTGTGGAATATGTGGATTTTAACCCGGAGTTCCAGTTTCCTCCCACAGTCTTGTTCATTGTAAATTCTTCCATAATTAAGTTAGGGTTAACAGAGGTTGTGGAGTTACTAGGGCAGCAGGACTTGAAGAGCCTGCTCCGTGTTTTATCGCTAAGTAAATTAATTAAGAAGCAGATTCAGGTTTATTGTCTCTGATGTAAGTTGCGTGATTTTGTTGTTTGAGGGATGTCAGAGTTAAGTTTTTTACACAGAGAGTGCTGGGTGTGTTGAATGCTCTGCCGGAGGGGAGGTAGTAGAGGCAGATACTTCGGGGCATTTAAGAAACTCTTAGATAGGCACATGAATGATAGAAAAATGCAGCATTATGTAAGAGGAAAGGGTTAGATTGATCTTAATGTAGCTTACAATGTCAGCACAACATCGTGGATCAGCCGTGGATGGTCCCAAGTCCGACTGTGAAAAGAGGATGGTAGAGGATGGTTGGGCATGAGGCTTGCCACTCCATCCCGTAAAAACCCAAAGCTACAGAAATGTCAACAGAAGCTCCAAAACCCTCATTCCTGGGAGAGGAAGGATCTTCACCTAGAATACGTTTGAAGTTATGTAGTGAAAGCGGAATTCATAGTTCAAGTTCAGTCCAGGACAGTGGACTCTGGTGAGCAACTGTTGGTGGCCAGTGACCCAGTCACGGCGATGGACATAGGAAGAAATAGAAGACAATATTGTGAGTCAAAGGGCCTGTACTGTGCTGTAATGTTCTATTTCCTGTGTTTAAAACATTCAGTGAAATGCATTGTTTGAGTCAGATTCTAATCAGCAAAAGTTGTGCTGGAAGCAATCCACCAGTGATGGTCTGCTTCTGCCACCAAGGTAGCAGGCCATCAGCTCAGTGACCCGAACCTGAGATGTGAAAGGAAAGTGGATCGCCTGGAGGAAACCCACGTGGTCATGGGGAGAATGTGAAAACTCCTTACAGACAGCGATGGGAATTGAGCCCACCATCTTACAGTTGGCACTGTAAAACATTGTGCTACCTAACACACTAATGAGGCTGGATATATTGCTGCCCATATTGACCCACATGGGCTGAGAATTAGGCCCAGAGTATATTGGCAACATTAGTGGCTTTCTGCAACCTGTACAGTGACTTTCACAATGGTACTGGATTCAGAATTGTATGGGTATAAACTCTAGTTTGGATTTACAATCAATGGCCACTTTATACAACTGTATACCTACCTGTTAATGCAAATATCTAATCAGCCACTCGGTGAATAAAAACATGCAGGCATGGTCAAGAGGTTCAGTTGTTGTTTCGATTAAACATCAGAATGGGGAAGAAATGTGATATAAGTGACTTTAACTGTAGAATGACGGTTGGTGCCAGGCGAGGTGGGTTTGAGTATCTCAGAAACCGGTGAGCTCCTGGGATTTTCATGCACAACTGTCTCCAGAACTTACAGAGGATGGTGCAAAAAACAACAAAAAAAATGCAGTAGGCATCAGTTATGTGGGCAAAGACACCTTGTTAATGGGAGAGGATGGAGGTGAATGGTAGGCCTGGTTCAAGCTAGCCAGGAGGTGACAGTAACTCAAATAACCAAGCAGTAAGACAGTGGTGTGCAGAAGAGCATCTCTGAGTGTATAACACAACGAAACTTGGAGCAGATGGGCTACAGCAGCAGAAGACCACAAACATACACTTAGGGGCCTTTATTAGGTACAGTAATTATCTAATAAAGTGTTTATGTGTGTATGGTAAATAAATTTGATCCTTGATCCTTTACATCAGCCAGAGTCTGATAAAGAGCTTGCTTCAGTACATCGTTCTTAACTGTTCTCAAGAGTTAGTTTAAGCAATCCTCTCTATAGTAGATTAGATAGAGCAAATATGTCAATGAAGCTTTATTTTATATGCTGTGTGAGGCCTTATGTTGTCAAAGATGTTGTCTTATGTTGATTTCATAAGCGGCTTATGAAAGACAGAAGTTGCCTGAGTCCTACTGATCATATTAACTGAACAATAATACTCGTCAGGAAGAAGCATTAAAAAAGTTTCTTGGGGGGGGGGGTGTCTGTGAACATACAGCATGTAAGCAATTGAAATTCATGCAGCAAATGACTTACATTTGAACATACAACCTTGATGGTGTCAAATGTCAGAGTATTACACCTAAGATTGTCACTTCTTCTCAGCATCACCCCCGACAAGGTTACACCTTGGAAGTATCATTACTCATGTGTCGCACCATTGATCATTCCACTAGAATTTCACACAGCAGTGCATCGCACATCAAAAGCTGTCGTTGGTGGATTAACTCTTTATTCGCTGATATACAAAAAGCTAATTGACCGGCTGCCATCTCATAATATCAGAAAAAGAATTACCTGAGTCTAAACACCAAAATAAAATAAAATGTAAAGAACACAAAACACATCAATTAAATCAATTAACTGATTCATTAAATTATCTGTGTGTGTGTGCACACATACCTGTATGCGACTCCGTGTGTGTTTCTGTCTGCGTGTTTGTGTGAAAATGAAAGAATCTGCATTCACAGCCAGAGAAATGAATGGATATGTGAATAGTGTGGGCAGTGGAAAAAGTAAAGCAACTTCTTTACACAGCATAAAGCAATGTTTAAGAATGCAGCACAGATAAGAACATATGGAACAGAAGCAGATATTGCTGATAAAGGACATTAGAAGGATCTGTCACCGTAATTCTCCTTTCCATTCTTGCTTTGACCTGCCTGCATGTGCCCTCTTCCATTGCCATTGTGAGGCCCAATGTAACCTAGAGGAACAACAACTTACCTTTCATCCATACTGTCCCTTGAAGCTGTTCCACCATTCAGTAAGATGATAGCAAATTCTATACCTTGAGTTCTAATCCTCATGTTCCTTAATTTCCTAGATGTCCAAAAATCTAACAATCTCAGGCTTAAGTATATTCCCAACTCCCTTAGGTAGAGGAATTATATTCAGATTCAGAATCTGACGTCACTGCAGATTCAGAGTCATTTATTACATCTGTGCACATTGAAACATACAGTGAAATGCATTGTTTGTGCTAACAAACAGCACGCCCAAGGATATAGACAATAGACAATAGGCGCAGGAGTAGGCCATTCGGCCCTTTGAGCCAGCACCGCCATTCACTGTGATCATGGCTGATCATCCACAATCAGTACCCCGTTCCTGCCTTCTCCCCATATCCCTTGACTCCGCTATCTTTAAGAGCTCTATCTAACTCTTTCTTGAAAGCATCCAGAGAACTGGCCTCCACTGCCTTCTGAGGCAGAGCATTCAATAGATCCACAACTCTCTTGGTGAATTTTGTTTTTCCTCAACTCTATTCTAAATGGCTTACTTCTTATTTTTAAACTGTGGCCTCTGGTTCTGGACTCCCCCAGCATTGGGAACATGTTTCCTGCCTCTAGCATGTTCAATCCCTTAATAATCTTATATGTTTCAATCAGATCCCCTCTCATCCTTCTAAATTCCAGTGTATACAAGCCCAGTCGCTCCAATCTTTCAACATATGACAGTCCCGCCATCCCGGGAATTAACCTTGTGAACCTACGCTGCACTCCCTCAATAGCAAGAATGTCCTTCCTCGAATTTGGAGACCAAAACTGCACACAATACTCCAGGTGGGGTCTCACCAGGGCCCTGATGTGTGGAGGGCTGCATGCAGTTATCACCACGCATTCCAGCACCAACATAGCATAGCACGCCCACAAGTACTCAGTAAGACAATACAAGCATAAAGGACAAGACATCGGCAGCAAACCAGCCCATCTCCCACCATCCCATGGGTCTTCGAATACAGTACGGGACACAGGGCTTGTCCGCAGACTCTTAGACTCACAGACATCAGGCCTCCAGCTTCCAGTGCCTGGAACAGAAGCACAGATATTGTGGCTCTACCTCCAGACTTGCCGAGTTTAGTCTTCAACCTTCAGACTTTTCCTGACCACCAAGAGACCACCAGAGACCACCAAGCTCTGGACTTTGACTTTTGGCTTTTCCTTCTGGACTTCACTGACATCTAGGTATTGACCCCAGGCTTCAGGCTTCGAGCCCAGGACTCTAGTGACTATCCTAAAGCTTTCGTATCTCATAGTTTTAAAAACACAAAATGCTGGCAGAACTCAGCTGGCCAGACAGCATCTATGGGAGGAGGTAGTGACGATGTTTCGGGCCGAAACCCTTCATCAGGAGTGAAGTAACATGGGATGGTCGAGGGGGGATAAGAAGTGGGGGGAGGGATGAAGTAGAGAGCTGGGAAGTGATAGCCTGGAGGGAAATGGGCTGGGGGAAGGTGGAGAATTATGGGAAATAAGAGAAAGAAAGGTAGGGCTGGGAGGAGATTATAGTGGGGGGAAAAAAGAGAGAAAAAGAGAACCAGACTAAAATTATAGATAGGGATGGGGTAAAGGGGGGGCAGGGTTATCAACGGAGGTCTTTGAGTTGAATGTTCGTGCCAGCAGGTAGGAGGCTACCTAGGTGGGAGATAAGGTATTGCTCCATCGACCTGTGTGTGGCCTCATCTTGACGGTAGAGGAGGCCATAGGCAGACATGTCGGAGTGGGAGTGGTCTGTGGAATTGAAGTGTGTGGCCATAGGGAGATCCCGCCACTGCTGGAGGACTGAGCGCTGGTGTTCGGCGAAACGGTTTCCCAGTCTGTGGCGGGTCTCCCCAATGTATAAATGGCCACATCGGGAGCACCGGATACAGTATATCACCCCAGTTGACTCGCAGGTGAAGTGGTGCCTCACCTGAAAGTACTGTCTGGGGCCTGGGATGGTGGTGAGGAAAGAAGTGTGGGAGCAGGTGTAGCACTTCTTCTGTTTGCAGGGATAAGTGCCTGGAGGGAGGTCGGTGGGGAGGAGTTAGTTGGTTGCAGAGACAGGCACCAAGGAAGGATAAGTGAGGAGGTCCCCATCGACCTCCCTCCATACAAAATGCTGGAAGAATTCAGCAGGTCAGGCAGCATCTATGGAGAGGAACCTCAGTCCTGTGTCCATCTCCTTAGAAGAACACGAAAAGAAGCACTATCAAGGGTATGTCAGTCAGCCCTCTGTGTCTCAGTAAGATTGTGGCTGAACTTGGCCTCAATACCTTTTCCTTGGTTTGAGTAAAGCAAGATGAATAAACAAATGGTTGAATTTCTTGAGTTGTATCTGTTCTGTGTCCAAATGGTAGAGTGCAATTATCCTGCCCGAGATCTTAATTTGTTATTATAACAGGTACATTGAGAGAAAGTTATCCTTTACCTACGACACCCTGAACACTGAACCATGGCAGTGGTACACACTTGTGTATCACTGACTGTTGCCAGTTAATGTAACTAGGCTGTTTCTTTTTGTACACATAGGATCACAATTTGGTAGATAATGAGAACAGAGAAAACATTCACAGAAAGAGTGTTACATGCAAATGGAACTGTGTTCTGATGTGCTGATCAAGAAAGAGGTTTAAGGAACTGATTCAAAAATGGCATCTGTCAACTGTCAGTGTCAAGGTTATTGTCAAATGCACAAATACACATATGTACAAGTGCAATAAAAAATTTACTTGCCACAGCATCACACACTGTGTATTCAATGAATTCAATGTTACATTCATTGGATGCATTACATAATACAATTATTATATTGGATTGATTGAGCAGACAAAAGAAGATATTCAAAATCTAGTGAGATAAGCCTGTTTCTGTACAAATCATTGTTCAGAATCCATACACAGTTGAAGTAACTTCTAGTGAAGTAGTGATATGTCATGCAGATTGTGGTTGCTGAACGAGGTCTTGAATTATGTGCCAGACAAATGCGTTATGCCTCTCAAAGTCCCATTTGTGAGAGGTGGAATTGGGAAGGGCTCTGGTGAAGTTGTATAGGCCAATCCCTGGTACAGTGGATGCAATGGATTGTAGATGCATTGATGAACTCCAACCACATGTTGACTTCAGAGGAAGATGGAGACAGGAGGTCATCAATGGCCTCTGCTTCACTTGGAGTTAAGGGTCCAAGTAAGTAAGTAAGCAAATGCTTTACAGATTTGGGAATGGTAGCATATGAGGTCCACATGGGGTCTAATGCACGAAGCTAGTCATACAGGGTTTATGATGGGGAACTGCTAATCATTGTCACTATTAGAACATTGCCCTAACTGTAATGATGACCAAGAGAGCTAGTGGTGTTCTTTTCATGTATAGGTCAGTAAATATGAATGTATGGAGATGAGATGGCAAAGTGGTGGGTGGGGTGGTTGTCATGGGTGGTATTATTTCCAAGCACTGGGAACTGTCCAGCCAGATCCAGTCCAATGTTATCCTTAGAGAACTGTAGAAAAAAAAAATAAGCACCTTTCCAGGCTGAAGTTAAAGCAAAAAGTCTTGTGTCCACATAGCCTTTTTGACTGCCCTGAGTCATCCCAAAGTAATTCAAATGAAGTGCTTTTGATTTGTGGTCACGACAGTTAATCAATGAAGGATTAACTTTGGCCGATGCACTAGGAACAACTCTTCCACTCTTCCTTGAAGCTGTGCCACGCGGGAACAGATGGTGTAATGGTTTAATGCCTCATCCAGAGAACAGTATCTCCAGCAGAGCAGATTTTTCTCAGGGAACCACTCCTGTCACTTTGAACCCACACTTAAATGTGTCAGTGCTGAGAGAACAACACTGGTATAATTAAGATTATGTAATGAAGAATGGTTGAGGAAATTACTATGACTTCTTTGGAAAGGGATCAAATTCTGAGACAGATGCAATTTAAATGTTTGAAATTGCTGAACAAACTGACAAAACCAATCCAGGCAATGCACCATAATCTACAATAGGTGGTCTTGTGGCATCAAAATAACACAATGTGCTCACAGCACTCCACTACATATTCCATTAACATATTCTATCCCCCTTGGTTCACTCCTTTCCCACCTGCATCCATGCCACTTCCACTTCACATGCTCTTGATCTCCTCAACTTTCCATTCTCTGGCCCTAATAAACTAGCTTTCGCCATGGAGGTCCAATCACTATTCACTTCTATCCCTAAGATCTAAAAGCTCGCCGCTTCTTTCTCGACAACAGATCGCACCGGTTTCCCTCCATCATCACCCTTCTCCATCTGTTCACCCTCAACAATTGATCTTCTCACTCCTCCCACTTTCTCCAAACACAAGGAGTCGCCATGGGCCCCAGCAATGCCTGCCTTTTTATTGAGTATGTAAAACAATCCATGGACCTTCTGACAGTGTAGTGGCATCAGCACTGGACTTTGAAGTGGATGGTGCTGAGTTTGAATCTGGGCAGCAGTGGTATCTGCACAGAAGATAGTTCTGGCAATCTACTTCCGTATCTTGCCATGAAAACCCTCTGGAGAACTACACTGTCCATGAGTTGATGGCAACTTGGCGGCACTCAACAACAACAAAATAATTTATATTCCAAGCCTTCCATGGTAATACTCCCCAAATCTTTCTACGCTACATTGACAACTGCATTGGTGCTGCTTCATGCACCCATGCTGTGCTTGTCAATTTCATCCAGCTTCCAGCTTTTCTTCTAGCTTCCATCCTGCCTTTAAATTTATTTAGTCCATTTCTCACACCTTTGCCCCCTTTCTTGATCTCTCTGCTCTATCTCTGGAGATGAACTGTCTACCGATAATTTTTGTAAATCTACCGATTCCCATGGTTATCTTGATTATATCTCGTCCCTCCCTGCCTCCTGTAAAAATACAATTCCCTTTTCTAAGCTCCTTCATCTCTGCTGCATCAGTTCCCAGCATGAGGCTTTCCTTTTCAGGCCATCAGAGATGCCAACTTTCTTCAAAGAGTCGGGCTTCTTGTCTCCACCATTGATGCTGCCCTCACCAGAAACTCATCTGTTTCCTGGACATCTGCTCTCACCCCATCCTCCTGTCTCCTTAATGGGGCCAAAGTGTGTCTTGTCTTCAAATACCCCTCCAGAAGCCGCCTCATCCAACATGTCATTCTCCACAATTTCAGCCAATTCAATGGGATTCTACCACAAAACACATCTTTACTCCCCCCCCCCTCCAACTCTCCGCTTTCCACAGGGATTGCTCCCTCTGTAATTCTGCTGCCAATTCGACCCACCCCACTAATCTCCCTCCTGGTCCATATCCCTGCAAGTGACAAAAATGCTACACTTGCCCATTCACCTCCTCCCTCACCTCCATTTCGGGCCCCAAACAGTCCTTCTGGTTTAGGCAATACATCACATGCAGATCTGTATGGGCTGTCTATTACATCCAGTGCTCCTGATGTGGGCTCCTCTTCATTGGTGAGACCCAACATAAATTGGAAGAGCATATTGTTGAGCACATCTGTTCCATGTGCTTAAAGCAGAATTTACCATTGAATAACCCTTTAATTCCTATCCTTATCCCTTTCTGACATGTTGGTCCATGGCCTCCTCTTCTACCATGATGAGCCCACTCTCAGGGTGGAGAAGCAACACCTTATACTCCATCTGGATGGCATGAACATCGATTTCTCCTTCTGGTAATATTTTTTCCTTCCTCCTTCCCTCTATTTCTATTTCCCCCTCTGGTCTCCTACTTTTTTTTCTTCACCTCCCTCCAGTGTCCCTTCTCCTCCCCTTTCTCCCATGGTCCACTCTCCTCTACATTAGATTTCTTCTTCTCCAGCCCCTTCCACCTATCACTTCTTGGAACAATGGAACAACATAAGCTTTTTTCCAATCCTTTGGCACTTCACCCATAGCTAAAGACATTTGAAACATCTCTGTCAGGGTCCCTGCAATTTCTGCACTAGCCTGCCACAAGATAGGAGCAACAAGAGATGAACACATTTTTTATAGTGGACTGTTCATGTTGATGGAATGACTGGATGGTTTGGGAGAAGAGAATTAAAGTGTTGAATTTTTAGGACTCCTAAAGTAACATGACCAATGAGATGTGGTGAGGTTTGCTTCCAACACCAAGCTAAACATTGACCTAAGGTGGCTTTCCAATCTTTTTCTTTGCCTGGCAGCCACTCTTCCATTACTCACCAGCCCTCATCCCAACATCCTCACCTAATCCCACCCCAAAATGATTTCCATCATTCCACACCAATGGTATGAACATTACTGGCATTAAAAAAAAAGAAAGCACAATCCAATTTCTGATGGGAACCAATCAAATTGCTGCTGATATTACTTGTAGAAGTAGAGCGATCACTCGACTTGAGTATGATGCTCTTTTCAGGGGTTGTCTATTGGTGTGTCCTTAGGAGGCCGATCTGGGATCCACATATCCTAGTGCAGTGTGGGCAAGAGTAAGAGGTGACTGTGGTTGATGGCTGGACTTTTTGGTTGTTCAGTCTCACCCCTCACAGCCACCATTTGTTCTCCATGGCACAGCAGAGGATGGTCTCATGTAGCACATCTCCCCGTTGAACAGCATCTCTTCCAGGTGTGTACCTATTGAGTACTGCATCTTCGCGGTTTTTTTAGATGTAACACTGAAAATCCTTCAGGGTGATTTTGATGTTATCTTTGAAGTATTTCCTTTGCCCACCAAGAACTCTCTGACCTTCCTTCAATTGGGAGTAAAGGATCTGTTTTGGGAGACATGAGTTAGGCATCTGAATGACATGACCTATCCATCAGGGTTGGTGCGGCTTTATTGTGGTGGAGATGATGTTTGTATCGGTGTCTTCCAGCACACTGGCATAATGTATCAGTTCAAGTGAGAATCCACCTGATTCTCAAAACCTTTCCTAAGGATCTTTGGTGATATTGTTCCAGGGCTTTCAGTTTCCTTCTGTTTCTGCTCCATACAGTAATGTAGGTAGGATGACTGCTCTACAGACATGTTTTGTTTGGACTACATATCACAATCTTCAAAGACTCTTTTTCCTTAATCTTACATAGGCTCCACTAGCACTACTCAGTCAGTGGTTGATTTCTGAGTTCATATTTGCTTTTGAGCAGAGAATGCTGCCAAAGTAGGGGGAATGGTCAACATTTTCAAAGGCAATATTGTCAACATTTATGGAGCGCAGGATAAATGGTTGTTCAGACGAAAACTTCACTACTTTTTAGAAGTTTCCTCCTCCAGGCAGTTAATCTGACTGACTATTCCAGATAGCCCCACCTCAACCCCTCTATCTATTACTACCATCACTGCACTCCACATTTTATAATGCTGTTTACATTGTAAATGTATGCTGGTAGCTATGTATTTATGCACATCTTATTCCATAGCTGGAACTTTGTTTTTTGTGTAATTCTTTATAATTGTTGAATATTGTTGTTTCTTGTTACATGTTGTGCCCTGACCAACACACCATAGCAAATTCCTAATGCATGTAGAATAATTTTGATCCTTGATTTATGCTATTCACAGACTTGGCTAACTCAATGAATGGGTTAAAACACACCTGTGGTAACAATTGCCAACTGTGATTCAATGGCTGCACTCAGATGCTAGATGATTACAGTATAAAGTCCCACTCAAAACCCAGACTCCAATGCAGGACTAAGCAAGTGTTTCTCGTTTAGATGTTTGTTGAACTTTTGAGAACCACTGCCCAGATGACAAGTTAAATCACATGGCACCACCTAGAAGATAAAAGAATGATAGAGTCATTGTGATAGAACACAAGAGTACAAACTATTGCCGAATGATTATTCTGCCTAATCCCATCGACCTGCACCCGGACCATAGCCTTCCATTACCCTCCCATCCATGTACTTATCTAAATTTCTCTTAAATGTTGAAATTGAACCTGCATCCAGCACTTCCACTGGCAGCTCATTCCACACTCTCATCCCCCTCAGAGTGAAGAAGCTCCCCGTTGTATTGCACCCACTTACATTTACCCTATCTATACCCCTCATAATTTTGTATAACTCTATCCAACCTCCCCTCATTTTCCCAGGTTCCACAAAATAAAGTCCTTTCCCTATAACTCGGGTCCTCAAGTCCCAAACAACCACCTAGAAGACATGTTAAGTCATATGGCACCTCCAAGAAGAAAAGTGAGAGATTTCATCCATTTGTCATGGGCAATATTTATCCCAAAGTGACAAGAAAGATTATCTGCTTATTTGCAGATGCTTTTGTGAGTTACTACACATAAAGTGGCTACCACCTGTCCTTGTTTTACATTGTTGAATGTGTTTGAATAAAACTTTGCTGTTAAATTACTCAGAAAAAAAAATCCTCCTTATCTCAAGTGGTAGTTTATATAAAGAGCTGGGATAAAATAAGTAGATAACAAAATTGAAATATTGCAATTGAAATTTTTAGTAAATTAAATACATAAAACAAGATTATAGACCTGTCAGTTTGACATCAGTGGTGGGTAAATTAATGGAAAGTATTCTTAGAGATAGTATTTATGGTTATTTGGATAGACAGGATCTGATTAGGAGTAGCCAGCATGGATTTGTGCATGGAAGGTCATGTTTGACAAACCTTATTGAATTTTTTGAAGTAGTTATGAGGAATGTTGATGAGGGTAAGGTAGTGGATGTAGTCTATATGGACTTTAGCAAGGCCTTTGACAAAGTTCCACATGGAAGGTTAATTAAGAAGGTTCAGTCGTTAGGTATTAATGCTGGAGTAATAAAATGGATTCAACAGTGGCTAGATGGGAGATGCCAGAGAGTAGTGGTGGATAATTGTTTATTGGGATGGAGGCCAGTGACTAGCGGGGTGCCTCAGGGATCTGTTTTGGGCCCAATGTTGTTTGTAATATACATAAATGATCTGGATGATGGGGTGGTAAATTGGATTAGTAAGTATGCTGATGATACTAAGGTAGGAGGTGTTGTGGATAATGAGGTGGGTTTTCAAAGCTTGCAGGGAGATTTATGCCGGTTAGAAGAATGGGCTGAACATTGGCAGATGGAGTTTAATGCTGAGAAGTGTGAGGTTCTACATTTTGGCAGGAATAATCCAAATAGAACATACAGGGTAAATGGTAGGGCATTGAGGAATGCAGTGGAACAGAGAGATCTAGGAATAGCAGTGCATAGTTCCCTGAAGGTGGAGTCTCATGTAGATAGGGTGGTGAAGAAGGCTTTTGGAATGCTGGCTTTATAAAATCAGAGCATTGAGTACAGAAGTTGGGATGTAATGTTAAAATTGTACAAGGCATTGGTAAGGCCAAATTTGGAATATTGTGTACAGTTCTGGTCACCGAATTATAGGAAAGATATCAATAAATTAGAGAGAGTGCAGAGACTATTTACTAGGATGTTACCTGGGTTTCAGCACTTAAGTTACAGAGAAAGGTTGAACAAGTTAGGTCTCTATTCATTGGAGTAGAAGGTTGAGGGGGGATTTGATCGAGGTATTTAAAATTTTGAGAGGGATAGATAGAGTTGACATGAATAGGCTGTTTCCATTGAGAGTAGGGGAGATTCAAACGAGAGGACATGATTTGAGTGTTAGGGGGCAAAAGTTTAAGGGAAACACAAGGGGGTATTTCTTTACTCAGAGAGTGATAGCTGTGTGGAATGAGCTTCCTGTAGAAGTAGTAGAGGCCAGTTCAGTTGTGTCATTTAAGGTAAAATTGGATAGGTATATGGACAGGAAAGGAGTGGAGGGTTATGGGCTGAGTGTGGGTAGGTGGGACTAGGTGAGATTAAGAGTTCGGCACAGACTAGGAGGGCCAGAATGGCCTGTTTCCATGCTGTGATTGTTATATGGTTATAAGATGGGACAGAGATGGCAGGACACAGTGCATTGACAAAGAGGGAAGAGAGGGAGAGAGATTTTAGTTCATGGGCAATGGCACTACTGCTGGGGAAGAGGGTGCTGTCCTCATCTTTGTCGTATAGGGACAGGAGGCTGGACCCAAGTGCAGGACATAGGCACTGAAGTACTAGGGGCAGGACAGGAACAACTAAACAATAGACAAGATGTGGTGACAGTGGTGTGCATGAGGGACATGACATTCAAAGTGATGGTGGGGTTCTTAGAGTTTAGGCAAGGTCTAGGAGTTCACTGGACAGGCCACATAACTCCTGGGCAGGGCCCAGACCTTCCAGGCAGGAACACAGGGGCCTGAACAGGTCACAGGGCACATGGGTAGGTTGCAGGGCACAACCCATCAGCAACAAGGGATGGAAAGGGGCAGAGTCCCCCACCAGGCAACAGCAGTTCAGCCAGACTTACCCAACAGAAGCAAGGGATAGGAAGGGAACTAGGTCCAGGGTGACTGCCAGACTTACTCAAAGAACTCATTTTTAACAAGGAGCATTCCAAGCCAGGGAAAGTAAGACAACTCCCTAACTCCACTCAGTCCCAGAGCCTCCTATATACAACACCAGCCGATTGACATCAGGTGCATATCCTTGAGCCCCAACAAGCCACAATGATCCACAGGTGTGACTAATTGGGCTCAAGGGCAACAGGAGGGACGGCTACAAGACCTGGAGTCCGGAGTCTGCGGACCGGATCAAGACCCGGAATGCAGGCTCCAGACCGGACCATAACACTTTGACTCTACTTAAAAATGGGTGTGATTTTTTTCCTGTCAAATTGAATGACTAGAACTACAGATGCATCCTTGTACTGCTGTATATATGTTGTTTGGGCTTAGGATACAGGTGAGGTAATATTTTGTTCGACATTAGTAATCAAAGTCGCATCTGTAGATCTCTCAAAGTTGTCATGCAAGATGAATGCATATGGTGTGCTGGTTTTCGTCAGTCAGGGGACTCAGTTGAAGGGCCACGAGGTAATGCTGCAGCTCTATAAGACCCTGATTAGACCATGATCAGTTCTGGTTGCCTCATTATAGGAAGGATGTGAAAGAGTTCAGAGAGGGTTCAGAGGAGGTTTATCAAGATGCTGCCTGGATTGGAGAATGTGCCTTGTGCGGATTCATTGAGCAAGCTAGGGCTTTTCTTTTTGGAGTGAAGGAGGATGAGAGGTGACTAGATAGAGATGTACAAGATGATAAGAGGGATAGATTGAGTGGACAGCCAGAGACTTCTCCCCAGGTCTGAAATAGCTAATGTGAGAAAACATACTTTTGAGGTGATTGGAGGAAAGTATAGGGGATGTCAGGAGTAAGATTTTACACAGCGAGTAGTGGATGAAGGAATACACTGCCAGGGGTTTGGTAGAGGCAGATATATTAGGAATATTTAAGTGACTTTTAGATAGGCAACTGGATGATAGAAAATTAGAGCGCTATATGGGAGGGAAGTGTTAGATTGATCTTAGAGTAGCTTAAAAGATCAACATAGCATCATGGGCCAAAGGGCCTATGCTGTGCTGTAATGTTCTATGGTCCAGGTTCTAAAGATTAGTGTACTGATATAGGCAAAATAAAAGAAAGATGAGACAGCAAAAGCATTGTTTATTTTCAAAACATATTCTGTAAAATCCTATAAACGGTAGTGGATTTGGCCTAGTACATCATGGGTAAAGCCCTCCCAACCATTGAGCACATCTACATGAAATGCTGTCATAGAAGAGCAGCATCCATCATCAGAGATCCTCACCACCCAGGCCATGCTCTCTTCTCACTGCTGCCATCAAGTAGAAGATACAGAAGTTCAGGACTCATACCACTAGGTTCAAGAACAGCTGCTATCCACTCAACCATCAGACTCTTGAATAAAAGGATTACGACACTCTCTTGCCCTATCGTTGAAGTGTTCCTACAACCAATAGTCTCACTTTAAGCACTCTTTATGTCATTATCTCTTGTTCTCATTATTATTGCTATTTATTTATATTTGCAATTGCATGGCTTGTTGTCTTCTGCATTCTGGTTCATCTTTCACTGATCCTGTTATAGTTGCTACTCTATAACTTTGCTGAGTATGCTGCAGGAAAATGAATCTCAGGTTTGTATATGGTGACATATGTGTACTTTAATAATAACATTTATTTTGAACTTTAAATAAGGTAAATACAGAGACCTTTTCTTACTTTCATTCATAAAATGTCAATGCTGATGGAAATCTGGGGTTGATTTTCCATCATTGACTGCTAAAAGTCTTTTTAGAGGTCCTTGCATTACTTTAGGCCAAGGATGGCAGATAATTCCACTCTGAAGAGAATTAGAGAACCATATGAGATTTTAAATCAGCTTGGTAGCTTCACTGTTAGACTATAATTTCAGATTTATTTAATTTAAATTCCACAGCTGCCTTTGTGGGCAATGATCACTAAAGCAGGCCTTTAGATACTACTTCTGTAATCTAACCATTAAGTTATGATACTCGCAGAAGCAAAAAAAAAAAATTTATTTCAAATTATAAAGAAATTATAACAAAATGTATGAATGAACAACATGTGCAGATAAGTAGATTTGATTTAATCATCTTTAAATAGATACTGGTGCATAATTAACAAAGTTGGGAATTAAATATTCTAATGTATTTGATGTTTCATGTAAAATTGGAAAAGAAAGTTGTAGAGGGTAGGGGTTGGCATCATAATAAATGATGGAGAATCACTTGGTCTGAAGATCCAGAATTAAAATCTGTGGTTGGTGAACACAAGAGATAAGAAGGGGTAAAATTACTGGTGGGTGCACTAGGTGAATGCCCCATCTGATGACAATATCTATCAATAAATAAGAATGGCTTGTAACAAAGACAATGTAATATTCAGAAAGTGTAGATAAATGAATGAAGCAAAAATAATTTTGAAATTGAGTTCATAGAAGGCATCAAGAGAACATCTTTAGTATAGTACATGGAAATATGTAGGTAACTCGTTATTTCATACTACAGTTTACGCAATAATCCAAACCTAACTACAAATGTTATAATAAAAGAGATGAAGGGAAGAGTGAAAAAAAAATTGTTTTATTTGAATTTGTGAATGGTGCACTAAATAACAAATTTACTGTATTCAGTCTAAATAGTACTGAGGGGCAAATAGGTGAAGAGGCTTGGAAAATATTTAAAAAGATTTGAGAAGCATATACAGTACAAATATTTGAATAGTTATTAATATATCCATCTTAATGGAGAGATGGATAATAACTTATAAGTAGACTAGTCTGTTTGGGTCCACACAGTGTTCAAATGGAAAGAGTCAAAGTTAAAACTTACAACATCAGGGAGGTTTGAGAAACCTCCATTGGGAAGATTATGTATCTGAGATTAATAAAAAAAAAGAAGATCAAATTAAATTGGAGGAATGCCGCAAAGATTGTGAAAACTTTTAGGAACCAGAAACAAACATCAATATCTTATAAACATAAGAGAGAACTTAGAACATGGGGCAAAAGGCATAAAAGCATATAGTAAGAATGTGCTGATTAAACAGAAAGTTCTTTTAGACTCTAAGTTAGGAGAGATGATACTGCAAATAACAGAAATGTTCATCCATTATCATCTATACATCATACAAAAATCATAATGACCCCACCATAAATTATGAAGACATGAGTGTCCAAAGAGAGTAAGTGATTTTCATTAATCAAATATCACTAAAGGAAATATTCTAGTGAAATTAATTCGACTGAAACCTAATAAATCTTTGCAATAATGACGTGCATCCTTGGGCTCTATAAAAAATTGTTACGGAAATAAAAAAATGCATTATTAAGAGTAATGGGCCACTTAGAAACTCATTATGTTAAATATAGTCAACATGGTTTCATCAAAGTGAAATTATGTTTGACAAATTAGGAGATTTTTGAAGGTATAATCGGCAAGATGGCTAAGGATGAAACGATGAATGTAATTTGTCTGTGTTTCCAGAAAGGGTTATTATTAAGGGTTGATAAGTTTATGTATAATATACCAGCATGGACACAGGATTGTTTAATAATAGGTTTAAATGGGCCAAGTTCAGATTGGTAGGATTTTGATGAAAGAATGTCACAATTTCTATATTTTTCAGCCTTGAGAAGAATCTTTCTACATCCACCTTGTCAAATCCTCTCAGAATCTTACACGCATCCTTGTGATAGAAGCCAATCTATTTTTGCCTTCCAGAATCATCTCTCAAATAGTATTTGGTTTTATTATTTTATAAAACTATTCTCTTTTCATAATGCCAGAAATACCTTTCATTTCTCCACCTTGAATTCCTTCTCCCAGCTTCTTGCCCTTTCATCTCTATACTACTAGCCACTTTAGTCATCCCGCTTATAGTTTTCTGATCAGCAAATTCCAACACTTCACAAAGGATGTTTCATTAAAATCATTAAAATAGATTGTAAATGGCTATAAATAGCTTGCTTTCAATAAAAAGATAAAAAGAAACTGCTTCATTCCCAGGACTGCAAACCTGTGGAATTTTCTAATCCAGAGGGCTATGGAAGCTAAATTGTTCGGCTGACTCAAGATTGAAATCAATAGACTCTTTTGGCCTTTTGGGGAATCAAGGGAAACAGGAATTAGATGGAAGGTGAAAGGAGGTTAGGGATCAAAAATGACTTCATTGAATTATGCAACAGACCTAAGCAGAAGTGTATTCTTGGGTCCTTATGTTTTCAAATGTGTTCTAAAGCCAGATTTTCTTCCTCACAAGTACAAAAAGAGCTTAGTTCTTCAATGCATGTTTTGACCTGTGCCAGAAAAATTAAAATAAATAAAATATGTTTGCTTTTTGATCATCATTATTCAGCTACTTACGTTGACAGAGGACTTTTAATTTCGGCATTTTGAGCTGATATTTGATTTACAAACTTGTGATTCATACAGCACTCATATCGACTCTTGTCAGTCATTCACTCTGTATTATTATTGATCATACTTGGCAGACCTATTTCCCTGGAAATCCAGACCTGTGTGCAGGGTTCAATAAATTATTGTTTTAAAGTTTACTGGTGTGGAAAAGTCAATATGTTTACCAACTGATGTTCATTTCTGGGATTCAGGTGATGGCTCAAACGTGTGCCTACAGGCTCAACACAGCAGGGAGAGTCTGAGTAGCTATGTGAGTATCGTTCAAATGCAGGGTGTAACTAATTCAGCACATCAGTATGCATAGTTTCCAATGCCTGCTTTCCCTTTGTGCATACGTTTAATCTTGATTTAAAGTTAAAACATTGATGGTGGTTCAAGCATTGAACTATGCTGCAGGCATCATTTAGATAATCCTTATGGATGCCAGAGCTTATTTTTATTATAAAACAAATATAAAAATCATTATATTCTTCTGCCATCCTAATAACATCAAAGTCAAATCAAACATGATTGCTTTTGCAAATCATTGTTTTTTTTTTTGCTTATGGATGTGCGATAGAGTGCATTTGAGTATAAGTAATCTGATTTTGCACTAGTATAATATATAATTTTTTCCCTGTCAGAACTAATATTTCCCCCAGATGGCACATGCAATGAAAACTGTACCATGGAGGAAGAAGTAAAGCAGGAATAAAAATATGTTTTAATGTTCTACTGGTACTTTCTGATCATTAAAACACAGGACATCTGCACTGCAGTGCTCTTAGCACTTTTATATATGACACTGGCATCCGATATACCCTGGACTGTTTTTCAGATTCCATGGGAAATCATCTGCTGCTGAACCAGAGACCACTGGATCTTCAGCTGAATGACAGTGATAATAGATCAGATTAATTTCTAGTCTGTCTTTCTAAAACACTGGGAAACAGTCAGTGACTCCATGGGAATTATCTGCTACTGAACCACTGGGTCCTTAGCTGAATGACAGTGATAATGGATCAGATTAGTTTTTAGTCTGTCTTTCTAAAACACTGGGACATAGTCAGTGATTCAACTTAACAAAAAGGGAACATCATTAAATCAAAGAAACATGCTTTGAGTGGGAGACAATCCTTGTTGTGACTTACTTACTCTCAACACAGTTATAGCAAATTTATAGTGGTAACAACCAACATTACATATCTCATTTAAAAATGAAGAATGCGAGCAAAAGGAGAAGAAAAATCCTTCCAAAATTACTGTTCATTCTCTGTGCACTTCAGTTCACCACCAAGTTCTCTGCCCTCTTGGATTTACAGTGCCCTTCCAGGTGTGCTTCAGCACCTGCCACTCCAGTATGGGACACTGTCGTCCATGGTGATCTTGTGTAATGTGGTCTATGGTCTACATCAGCGCTGATGCTTTTGTGGCCTCTTGGGTCTAAAACAAACACCATGCTCCACTTTGTACCTCACAAAGTGGAGAGGACAACAAGCACCAACTGGGCCTCACATGTGTCTCGTGTTGTTGACTACTGGTGGTTCATAAGATATTTGTACAGCCAAGTGTGTTACTGAACTAGAATGAATTATTAAAGGTTTCCTTCATTTATCACATTGAAACATACAGTGAAATGTGTTGCTGCATCAATGACCAAAACATTCGAGCATGTGCTGAGGGCAGCCTCCATCAGTCACCATGCCAATGTAGCAGGCCCACAATTTACTAATCCTTACCCGTACGTCATTGGAATGTGACAAGAGAGTGGAGCACCTGGAGGAAACCCATACAAACTCCTTACAAACAGCAGTGGAATTATAATGAATCATGAACCGATCCAAAAGGCCCTCATTCTTCAGTATCTATTAGTTGAGATGGCCAAATTAGGCATAAACCCGCAGGCTAAATATTAGGCTACAAAATGCTGAGTACGGCCACTACAAAAGGTTAGAGTATATCATTATTACCCTGCTGAGGGTAGAAATGCTAGTTAACTCATTGAAAATTACCTCCATTTAGTCTGTATCTTTTACTGCCAATATGAATTATTGTAATTAATAAAATAATCAGAAACTTCATTCAGACTAAATCGTTTTTCCTGAAGTGTTCTTGTAGCATGGAAACTTTGCCACAAGAACTGATTGAGAGGAGAAAAAAATAATAGTATACCTTAAAAGTAATATTGATATATATTGGAATGGAAAAATGATAGATGATACAGGGGAATAATTTTGTTACCAGCTAATAGTCAGAAGTGGAATCCTTTTGCATTGTAAACTTGTATGGTTCTATTTGGAATTACCATATTCGTAGCCTTATTCTCAAAGGGTTGAGTGAAGTATGGTCTGATAGACTTGTGGAAATGAGTCTTTCCAACTCTTTTGCCTTAATGTTCAGCTTTGCAGTTTACAAGAAAGCAAAAAAATAGGATCCCTTAACCAAATAGTTTTATTGTGATTGCAAGTTATATCTTCATGCCGTCTACAAACTGTATTAAATGCTCAACATCTTCCTTCAAGAGAATACACAATGCAATAAATTATCTCACCATCGAAGCCACCCTTGACGACAAAATCATCAATTTGTTCAATCTATAGCATAAATTAAAATTGCCCTTTGATAACAGAAATAACTTTCTCACTATTTATTTGATTTATATTGTGAAGCAATAGAGTGCCCATGCTGAGCAGTGATTCTTCCCCTTATTATTTGTTAGCTCCATCCCAGATCATATGCTCAAAGCGAATATCATTCCTCTCCACTTCAGTGACCTCATTATTTATTAACAGAGCTGCCCACCTCCTCTTCCTTCTGCCTATGCTTCCAAAATACCAAACATCTCTGAATATTATCTTCATCGCTTTGGTCACCTTGCAAACTATTGTCCATAACAGCTGTCAGATAATATTTCTATCTATGACATTAAATTTATCTATCTGTATGCATTCAGATAAAGAGTGCTTAATTCTATTTTGTCAGTTTTCCTTGTTCTGGCTCTATTTGATTCTCCATTTTTATATTTCTTTGTTTTTACTGTTCTGATATGATTCTGGTTTCTGTTGCTCTTTTCATCGCCTGGCATAATTGCCTTAAAATTGTATTTTTTCTTTTTCACCTTCGGACAAAGTGATGGTAGTTCCATAGGCAACTCTGGGGTTTTATCTCTGAGTTTATGCTTTTGTACTCTGCACTCAATCCAACCTATTCTAATAATGTACTGGTGGTCCATACGGTATTTGAACTGTAATGTGGACTACTGAAGCATAAACATTTAAAGATTTGCTTTATTGTTGCATATACATTGAAATATATAAGATTATTAAGGGATTGAACACACCAGAGACAGGAAACATGTTCCCGATGTTGGGGGAGTCCAGAACCAGAGGCCATAAGGGGTAGGCCATTTGGAGTTTTTCACCCAGAGAGTTGTGGATCTATGGAATGCTCTGCCTCAGAAGGCAGTGGAGGCCAATTCTCTGGATGCTTTCAAGAAAGAGTTAGATAGAGCCATTAAAGATAGCGGAGTCAAGGGATATGGGGAGAAGGCAGGAACGGGGGTACTGATTGTGGATGAGCAGCCATGATCACAGTGAATGGCGGTGCTGGCTCGAAGGGCCAAATGGCCTACTCCTTATCTATTGAAATGCATCAATTTTGCCAAATGAAATCAGCGATGCTTGTGCTAAGGGCAGCCTACAAGTACCACCAGACTTCTGCATCAACATAGCATGCTCACAACATATTGACCCTAATTGTACATCCTTGGAACATGGAAGGAGACTGTAGCATCTGGTGGAAGCACAGATAGTCAGAGGTAAGCATTCAAGCTCCTTATGTTTGGTGCCAAAAGGGGTGATTTGCATATTTCAGAAACTGCAGATCTCCGGCAATTTTCATGCACAATAATCCATGGGGTTCTTGTTTTGTGGATGTCTATGAGGAATATGAGCTATATTCATTCTGTGATATTAAATGAACCTTTGAACCTTTGAACAGTCTCTAGAATTTTCATAGAATGGCGCAAAAAAACAGAAAAACATTCATGAGCAGCAATTTTAAGGGCAAAAATGCCTTGTTGATGAGAGAGGTCAGAAGAGAATGGCCAGACTGGTTCAAGCTGACAGGAAGGCGACAGTACCTCAAATAACAATGCATTACAACAGTGGTGTGCAGAATAGCAACTTGGAACATACAACATGTGGAATCTTGAAGTAGATGGGTGGCTGGGTTAAAAGTTAAAGTTAAAGTCTGTCCCGAGCTTTATAGGCTCATCAGGCCAGTGCTTATGCCGGTTTCCATGGCGTGAAGCGACTGAGAGTACGAGACAGACCCCCAAATAGGACACCAGTCTATGGCTAGGTTAACCCCCAGCATTTTGCCAGTACCCATTTTCAGCTGGGTGGACTGGATGTGTGGTTAAGTGCCTTGCTTAACAAACTGCCTCAGCTGAGGCTCGAACTCACGACCTTCAGATCACTAGTCCAACGCCTTAACCATTTGGCCATGTGTCACACAGTGGCTGGGTTACAGCAACAGAAGACCATGAACATACACTCAGTGGTCACTTTATTAGCTCCACAAAGTACCTAGTAAAGTGGCCACTGAGTTTATATGTTATTAATTCATTCCAAAAGAACCCGAGTTTCTTAGGATCAACAGAACTCCCTTGGTCAAACCAGGACTGTGGAGATGAATATTAATATGTGATGAGAGGGAATAACTCTAACTTAGCTCTTCAAATGAAGAAAGAATGATCTTCCTTTCTCACTGAGCATGTGTCTGCAGATATTCATAAAAGAACATCATAAAGGACTCCTCCCATCCTGCGCACGGACTGTTTGATCTGCTTCCGTCTGGTAGGCGCTTCAGATCCCTCCAGACTAAGACTAATAGGCACTGGAGAAGTTTTTTCCCTACTGTGGTCACTTTGCTGAACAGTTAACTGCCGGTTAACTGTCAGCTAACTATTACTTGGATTGCACTACCTGTATGTACAATTTATATTTTCATTTATATTTATCATTATTATTGTTATGAGCAGAGAGACAACATCTGCCGGAAGTAAATTCCTTGTATGTGCATAGGTACTTGGCGATTAAAGTCTGATTCTGATTCTGATTCTGATATTAAGTCAAAGGTCTAATTCACTCCTAGAAAAATCTGATATACCTGTCGAACATGATTATAAGAATGAACTGGGTATGTAGCTTAAAGTGATTTTTAATAAATCAAGTTGATATTTCAAGATATATTACTGGTTCCATTTCTGTCTGTTCTGGCCTCTAGAAGTGCTGTTCATTTTGTATGCAGTCTGTTTTGTACAAACATCACTTCCTTTTTGTAAGTTGTTTCTTTACATCATTTCCTGTGCAGGTTAATTTGGATTTTGACTTGAGGCAAACCCAACAGAAAGATATCCTTCTCCATCCACTCTTTGCTTGCTCTTGAAACAACAATATCTGTGAATGCTAAGCTTTCTTAGCAATGGTAAACATTTAGTAGAAGTACTTTGAAGGGAGTGTTATGTTTATCATTCATTGCTATTAAGCTATCATTGCAGTATGAACTTGCTCCAATCAATGGCATAGCTAATGCCGATCATGAGAATAGTCAATAATATTAGTATATTCAGGCACGCAACAAACCTGCATTGAACCTAATAGATGTTTTACGTAACTTACTGAAGTTTCAAAAAGTTTTCTCATTAAAAACCCTGAAGAAATCTTCCAGCTTGGGTGATTTTTGAGAAGGTGTTTAACTCCCTGCCTAGCTTTGTACACAATGCACAGCAAGGCAGTGGAATGAAAAGATAAATCATCTTCAAAGGTATCTCCTGTAGACCGGAGGTGCGTCTGAACGCTCTACATTGCCATGTCAGCTCCCAACCCCAGCAACCTCGCTTGCCGAGCCCTGGAAGTCGGGTCGGAATATAGTGCATCGATCATGTCTTCACAACACTCAAGCAAATCCAAGCTTAGCATAGCTACAGCATGAGCCCGTACCAGAGCTGAAGCAGCAAGAGTGAGGACAGTGATGCTAAGCACAAAGTTGAAAGGCTATTGAAAAAGCTCGGGTAAGCAGGAAGAAAGCATGCACGTGCATGGAGAAAGGAAGTTCCATTGAGGGTACTCAAGGAGGAGTGTGAAGCTGAGGCTGCAGTAGCAGAAGCAAAGGTGTATGAAGCAGCAGCTGACCTAGACTGTGGTGGCCATTTCTCTAGGAAGCTGACTAAAGAACTGACCATTGATGCAAGTCCAATAATACGACATGGTTGCTCACAGGGGATGGAATCAAAGGTAGGAACCAGCTTCCTGTCATGCTTCACACTGAATTTTTACCCGGTCCTCCTCCTGAACTTGAATCCTCTGCTTCAGATTCAAACCCAAAGGAAGATAAACCTTCATTCTGTATTGAATCTAATACATGTTTTACTTAACGTTCTACAGTTCCAAAATCCCTAATTAAAAACCCTGAAAAAAGCTTCTGGCTCGGATGATTTTTGAGAAGGTGTTTAACTCCGTGCCTAGCTTTGTACACACTCGCTGTGAGGGCAGGAGGCCGCCTATCCTGAACAAAGGAAGAGCTGACCATGTCTCTATGTTTGGCTTAAAAATCTAAAAGTGAAAAAGGATCATTCAAAGTATATAGGAGAAGATAATAAACATATATTTATTCACAATGAATAATTTAATGGAGTATCTTCAAGAAATGATCATTAATATGACATTATGTTAATCTTGTAAGCAGCTTTTTGTCTAGCTGAACAAATCAAACAGATCTGAATCTATTAGCTAATGCTTACACATATTAGCATTAGATAATACCTTATGAGGAAAAGACTGTAGTGATAACTTCACCATTAAAATACAATCCAATCTTCTCAAGAAATAGCTTCACATTTAAAGATTAACAAGGATGAACGTTGGCTCCTCTAATTCATGTCTGAAATGAAACAATACCTATAATGAAAACACAAAATGCTGGCAGAACTCAGCAGACCAGACAGCATCTATGGGAGGAGGTAGTGACAACGTTTCGGGCCCAAACCCTTCATCAGGAGATCTGCAGAATCTGCAGATTCACTTGTAATACCTATGATGATATATGTACAATTAGTGCACAGAAAAGCAGGTGGTGAGAATGCAAAATTCACATCTATTTTTTGTAGCGCTTCTCAAGTGCCTTTCAATTTCTTTTCAAAATACATAATCATGCCTCTATTTCTTTTTTCATTCTTATTGTAATGAGAGAAAATTAGAATCAGAAACAGAATGTCAGCAGAGAGGAGCGACATCTGTGTGCAGCTTCCTAGGCAATCATTAAATAAAATTATGTTAACAAAATCAAAACTATTGATCATGGTTCAAAGCAAATTTTTATTTCCAACGTACATATATGTCACCATATACAACTCAGGGATTCATTTTTCTTGTGGGCATAGTCAGCAAATGTATAGAATAGTAACTATAACAGGATCAATGAAAGATCAACCAAAGTGTAAAGGACAACAAACTATGCAAAAGCAAATATTAATAAATAGCAATGAATGACAAGAATATGAGATAATGAAATAAAGAGTTCTTGAAAGTGAGATAATTGGTTGTGGGAACATTTCAATGATGGGGCAAGTGATGTTGAGTGTAGCTATCCCCTTTTATTCAAGAGCCTGATGGTTGAGGGGTAATAACTGTTCTTGAATCTGGTGGTGTGAGTCCTGGTGTGAATCTGTGCTTCACAGTAAAGAAACTGTAACTTTCTTAGTTATTTCAACTTTGCAGTAAATAATACAAGTGATATTACTGCATAACTTTAAATTTGGGTCTTCCAGTGAATTCTGCTTATGTATCTAAAAGGCAGTCACTGGTCAAAAAGAACAATATTAATTTTGTAGAACTCAGTTGAAAATTCACTGCCATAGTGGCCTTGTGGAAATGTCCTAGCTTATTTATTTTAAAATACTGCTGATATTCCAATTTCTGTCAAAATAATAAACATAAGTTGCATATACAGAATGCTCTGATTATAGTATAGCATCTCAAGATGTTTCATAGAATAAAACTTGACGTTGAGTTACAGAAGGACTCATATGGTTAGGCAAAGACCTGGTCTAAGAAGCATTTTTGGAGAGATGTGAAAGCAATGAAGTCAGTTGCAGATGTGGACACTAACAGTCATACACTCAGTGGCCCCTTCATTAGATGCAAGAAGTACTTAATAAAGTGACCTCCAAGTGTATGTTCATGTTTTTCTGCTGCTGTAGCCCATTCATTTCAATTTTCAATCTGTTGCTTGTTTGGAAATGCTCTTCTGCACACCATTGTTGTAATGTGTAGTTATCTGAGATATTGTCATCTTCCTGTCAGCTCAAACCACTCTGGCCATTCTCCTCTGACCTCTCTCATTTTTGGCATTTTTGCCCTCAGAACTGCTGCTCACTGGATGTTTTTTTTTGGTTTGTTTTTGCACCATTCTCTGTAAACTTTAGAGACTGTTGTATGTGAAAATCCCAGGAGATCGGCAGTTTCTGACATACTCAAACCTCCTCATCTGGTGCCAACAATCATTTCATGATCAAAGTCACTTAAATCACATTTCTTCCCCATTTGACACTTAAGCTGAACAACAATTGAACCATGTTGTTCATGGTTCATGTCAGCATGCTTTTATGTAAAGAGTTGCTGCTACGTGATTGGTTGATTAGATATTTGCATTAACAAGCAAGTATACAGGTGTACCTAATAAAGTGGCCACTGAGTGTATGCAGGAGACAGGAAAGGAGGAACACCAAGGACTCTAAGGATAAAGGAATGGGGAATGGCAAGTTTAGAGAGATTTCAAAACAAAGGATGAATCCTTTAGTCAGGTTAGTGAGCAGAGCTTAGGAGCGATTTTACATACTAGAATAGAGGCAGAACAGATGAAGCTAAACTTGTCTGAAGAATGTGATAACGTTCATTACATCTGAGAGATTTACATAAACTGATTTGGATTTTATACTGGCAGCTACCTGTACATTATACAGAATCTTATGAATTAATTCTTTTTTGGAGATGTGTGCAGGGTTTTCAGCTTTACGTGACCAAGTGCATTGGGCAGAGATAGGTGATATTATAGAGTTGAACATAGCTGCCTTTGGTCAGAAAAGAATATCTTTAGCTTTGGTCATACAACACAGAAATGGCATTTTAGCTTTCTGAAGGGGAGCTTTGTAAGGGTGCTGCTCAGTGTGGAGCTATCTTTACTAATAGTGTTTTCCAAAACTCAGCCCCCACCCTTCTTTGGCATGGCATTTCAAGAATTCATGTAAATATTATGAAAATCTTAAACACAAGAGATTCTGGAGATGCTGGAAATACAGAGTAACCCAAAAATGCTGGAGGAGCTCAGCAAGTCAGGCAGCATCCACGGAGAGCAATAACAATTTACATTTCAGGCCTAAACCTTTATCAGGACATTTGATTACCAACAAAGGGTCTCGGCCAAAAATGACAGCACTTCCATAGATGCTGCCTGACCTGCTGAGTTCCTCCAGCATGTATTATGTATGTTAGGAGAATCTTTGCATTCACCAAACCCTCAGGCAGTGTATTCCATATATCAACAATTCGCTGCGTGGACAAAATCTTCATTAGATCCCCTTTAACTTTCCTACGCTTTAATTTAGTCCTCTGCATTTTGGTCATAGACACCACTGTTCTGGGGAAGGGTTCTCAATGTCTACTTAAGTTTACAAAATATAAAAGAGACTGAAAAGATTCTGAAATCTAGACAATGAATAATCTGTGAAAGGAATTGTTGATGCAGGATTTTGACACAAAATCTCTCTCTCACACACACACACACACACACACACACACACACACACACACACACACACACACACACACACACACACACACACACACACACACACACACACACACACACACACACACACACACACACACACACACACACACACACACACACACACACACACACACACACACACACCCTGACCTGCAAAATGTTGGAGTACATACTCTGTCATTTTAAGAATCTACAGTTTAACTGGTATCAGTCATTTATATTTTGCGTAGTGTGGAGATATTTCAAGGAGATGTTTCACTCGGATATATCTGGCAGGATATATGAGGTCAGGCAACATCGTGTCAGGAACCCTGAAGACCCAAGCCAGTCTTGACCTTGATTATGACCATTCATAAGCCTTTCACCCCAGGGAGAACCAAAGGACTTTGTCAGAGTTTTCCTCACTTAAAGTCACATGTGTGAATTCAGAATTCTGGTGCAAGCTTGAGGAAATGATTGAAATGTATCAGATGTATTTCAAAGATATACACACGTTGGTAAAAGCAAAGTGCCCGAGTAATATGTGGGACAGTAATTCCCAGGGGGTGGGGGATGGTACATGGACAGCTACTGGAAATATCAGCAATGAAGGAAGATATCACTCTTTGAAAGGGGAAGTGAAGCAGCAACTGGGGGGAGGCGAGATTAACTGGGGAATGATAATGGCAATGATTCAAAGAGCTGATGAGACAGCCATGGATTATGCAAAATGTAAATATTGAGTGTATGAGGAGTATTCAGGGTTGGATAATCCAGGGAGGGACGACCAAGTCTTCCTGAAGATGATGAAGGAAGGCCAGAGGTCAGCACATCAGGAAGTTTTAGATTTAGGGGCTACAGTGGGGTCGACCTATTCTGTGATAGTATCATGGGTCAGTGAGATAGACCAAAGGAAGTACAAGAGAAATTCCTAAGTGGCTATAATGATGCAGCTGCTATGATGACACAGAAGATTTGCTTTGTTTGCTGACAGCCAGGACACGCAGCAAGGAATTACCGGAATAGACGTGGGAGGGTAAAGGAATTGATATGTTACAGTTGTGGCCTATTGGGACATGGTGGGAGGCAGTTTCCAAAAAAGAGGAATGATAAACAGGTGAAAGTCACAACAGTCATGCAATCTCTCACCCCATCAGCACCCCATCTGACCAGTCTGACTGTCAATCAGATCATAGAGCTGGTGAAGATGGTTTCTAGGTCAGAAAAAGATTCGATAGTGGCCCCCACTGCCAGCCCTGGTGACCCGTGGATGTACACAACAGCATTGTTAGGGGGCCAGCAATGCAATATGTTAGTGGACACAGGGGCATCAGTATCGATAACTCACCTACGCTTGCCAACATCCCGACAGGCTACTGTATACAACCAAGGATCTAATGTGAGACTTTATAAAGCACTGGTGAGGCTTGACTTGGACTATTGTGAGCAGTTTTGGGCCCCTTATTGTAGAAAGAATGTGCTGAAAGTGGTAAAGGTTCAAAGGAGGTTCACAAAAATGATTCCAGGATTAAACAGCTTGTCATATGAAGAGCATTGATTGGCTCTGGGCCTACATTCACTAGAATTTAGAAGAAAATTGAAACCTATCAAATGGTGAAAGGCCTTGATAGAGTGGAAGTGGAGAGGATACTTCCTACGGTGGAAGAGCCAAAGAACTGAGGACACAGCCTCAAAATAGAGGGGTGTCCTTTTAGAACGGAGACGAGGAGGAATTTGTTTTTAGCCAAAGGGTGGTGAATCTGTGAAATTCATTGCCACAGGCAGCTGTGGAGGCCAAGTCTGTATCTATACTTAAGGCAGAGGTTGATAGATTCTTGATTGTTCGGGGCATGAAGGGATACGGGGGGAGAAGGCAGGGGATTGGAGCTGAGCGAGAAAAGGGATCAGCCATGATGAGATAGCAGAGGATACTCGATGGGCTAAATAGCTAATTTTTCTCCTGTATCTTCTGGTCTTCCTGTTTTATTGTCAAAGCCTTCCAACAGGACTGGTGGTGGCAGGGATGGGTGGGTATTTTGAGAAATTCTGCTGCAGTGGTATCATTTGTGCCCAGCATACTGTAACCCTGGTAAGGGCATAAAGCTACAGCTGGCAAACAGCCACGGCCAAGGGGATCCTGGGGAAACATCCATATGGACTTCATGGTGCCCCTGCCAAAAAGCAGGGGGAAAAGTTACTGTCTAGTAATTATGGATCACTTCACCCAACCAGGGACTGCACTGCGAACACGGCTGCAGGAATTCTAGTTCAGGAATTCCTCCCAAGGTGGGAAACCACAGTCCAGCTGGACTCGTATCAGGAAGCACATTTCACAGGGAAAGTGATGAAGGAAATACTCTGACTGTTAGGGATTCGACAACGGTTCCACGTACCCTATCACCCTCAGAGTTCAGGAATGGTAGAAAAGATGAACCGAACCATCAAGAATGCCTTAGCCAAAGCTGTAGCTGAGACAGGTAAGGGATAGGTTGATGTATTACCAGGGAACAGCAGGGTGACAAAATCATGGTAAGGGTGCTGCCTGAAAAGGCAGGCTTTGCTCCCAGATGTATGGGATCACAGACGGTACAAAAAACACTTGTATGCAGACTCTGTGAGACAGCCAGGGGGAACACTGGACTCAGCTTAAACCGTACGACTCACCTGCCTGTTGCCCCCCACAGACAGAGCAGGTGATCAAACGTACCCAGTGACTGAGAGATAAACACCAGCCAGCCACACCTGATCACATGGGATGGGAACACACCCACAGCAAACACAAAGGCAGAAAAACACAGAGAGCATGACAGAAACCTATGAATAGCTTGCTGAAGTGTATTGGGTGCAGTATTTTGTAATGAAGACCAGTTGCTGAAAGTTGATTATTAGTTGAATAGCATAGAATAGAAAACATATTGGGGAAAATAGACTCTGCCTCTTCTCCATCTCCCCCTGGTGCTCCCCTCCCGCTTTCTTTCTCCCGAGGCCTCCCGTCCCATGATCCTTTCCCTTCTCCAGCTCTGTATCCCTTTTTCCAATCACCCTTCCAGCTCTTAGCTTCATCCCACCCCCTCCGGTCTTCTCCTATCATTTCGCATTTCCCCCTCCCCCTCTTACTTTCAAATCTCTTACTATCTGTCCTTTCGGTCAGTCCTGACGAAGGGTCTCGGCCCGAAACGTCGACAGCGCTTCTCCCTATAGATGCTGCCTGGCCTGCTGTGTTCCATCAGCACTTTGTGTTTGTTGTTTGGGAGGGGATTTAAGTTAAAGCAGAGCCATCAGGTTCCACAACTTTGAAAGCATGGCAAACTGAGAAAGATTACACACGGCGTATGAAGGCAGCCCCTTGAGTGCCGAGTGAATACAAATGATTTCAGTGGTTAGGCCAGCAATTGACTGGACAATTCAGTACGAGGTCCTTCCAGTTATTCAAATAAAGGCCACTCCCAACAGCTTTCTGTACATCAATGAGAGGGCCTGTGAGCCTGATACATTTACCTTGCTGGTGCCCCTGGAAAATGAGTTTTATAGCTGTCAGAGAATGAATGGATGAAAACAAGGAATGTGATTAACCTGCAAATGGCCTGCAGTGAAAGAGCCAGCAGACATTCGAATGAACCTGCATTTCTAAAGACTGTTCTTCAAATTTCTAGAACAATCTCTCTATTTAGCATTTTGTAGGCAGCCATTAGGGATAGTAGGGCAGATGTGGATGCACATAAAGTAATTGGGACAGTTCCAAAACCGGGCTGCCCTATTTGAATAGATCCTTCTTAAGATCTGGCTTTTCTGCTACAGATTTTGTCCAGGAGGGCCATGAAGAGGGACTGTCAGAGTGTTTTGGGGTGGGGGGGGGGGGGTTAGGATATAAAGTATTAGAGTACTGACTTCAGATTTGAATATGTATTGAAGATTAAACCTAAAATGCAACTCTGAACAATGGGTAGAAAATGCTGATTTAAATCTGTTTTTTTTGTGTATTTGGATGTCTGTAGTCTAGTTTCAAAGGAGGTAGATGTGAAAGGGGTGTGTAGTTCAAAAGAAGTATTGTAAAATATCGATTTGTCTGAATTTTTCTTTGATCTTTAGCACATAAAATATTGTGTACGACTGGGCTCAGAAGACCTTTCCACCAAAAAAATCTCAATATGATGCCTGCTGTATCTCGTTTTGTTGAATAAAGAGACTGCTTCATGTCTACCAGGATTTTTCTCCGGTGACTTCATCCACACAACAACACATCTCATATTTTTCAGATTTAAGTTCTATTTGCAATTGCTCTGCCATCTTACCTACTCATCAACGGCACTCTGTGTACCTTAAGCCTACTCTCCGCACCACCATTTTTCAAGCCATTTGCAGACTTACTAATCACACCTCTTACACTCACATCACAAATAGGGAGGTTCCCAGCACTGAACCCTAAGGTTCATCACTGGCATAACCCAGTGTCATACACATTAACAACCCTCAGCCATTAACATCACCCTCTTATCACCTCATCAACTTTAAATCCAAATTGGCACATTACCCTGGATCTTAAGGGCATCAAACTTTTGGACCAGTCTTCTATGTGGGGTTTTGTTAAAGGCCTGATTGAAGTCCATGTACACAACATCAACCTGTCGTAAATTAAGGGACTGTTTCATCAAGCACCTCTGCTCCACCTGCCAAAAGTGGAACTTCTTGGTGGCCAATCATTGTAATTCAAATTCTCATTCCTGTTCTGACATGTTGGTCCATGGCCTCCTCTTGAGCCAAGAAGAGGCCACCCTCAAGGTGGAGGAGCAACACCTTACATTCTGTCTGGGTAGCCTCCAACCTGATGGCATGAATATTGATTTCTCCTTCTGGTATGAGGTTTTCCCCTCCACCTCCCCTCTTCTATTCCCCACTGCGATGTTTTACGTCTTCTCACCTACCGATCACTTCCCCGAATCCCGTCCAGTCACCTCTCCAATCAGATTCCTTCCTCGCCAGCCCTTTATCTTTTTCACCCACTTGGCTTCACCTATCACCTGCTAGCTAGCCTCCTTCCCCTCCCTCTGACTTTTTTTTATTCTGGCATCTTCCTCCTTACCTTTCCAGTCCTGAAGAGGGGTCTCAGCCCAAAACATCGACTGTTGATTCATTTCCATTGATGCTGCCTGACCTGCTGAGTTCCCCCAGCATTTTGTATGTGTTGCTTTGTATTTTCCAGCATCTGCAGACTGTGTTGTGTTTACCAATTGTGCTAATCCACCTTACATTCAGGCCAGGTCAATATAAAAGCTGCAAAATTGCAAATGGTGCAGACACTACTTCACACACTCTTGTTTAGGAGTTGCAAACTCCCTCACAGTTACTGAATTAAATGCTCACAGTTTTACAGCCAATTATATTTTCTTCTTTATTTATATCTCCCACCTAATTGAAGTCACTGTTGGGAATCACTTCCACTTTGATCATTTTCTTCTCTGTCTAATGTGTGATGTCAATTTAGCGTCACAGAGTTATACAGCAGAGAAGTGAACCCTTCAGAGCACTGTCTGTGACAACCATCAAACATTTGCTTAAACTTTGCGCTGATCCCAGCCTCACAGTCATGAGAGTAGAAAGTGTAGAGCAGTGGGCTAACCATGCATCCTTGGTGTGCAGCTGTATCAATTGTCAGTGAGGAGGAGATGTTACTTCTGATCTGCAGTAACTGTATTTCCCCAATGAGGAAGTCAAGAATCCAGTTGCAGAGGGAAGTACAGAGGCCCAAGTTTTGAAACTGGTTGAAGAGTACTGAGGGTATAGTGATGTTGAATGCTGAGCAGCCTGATATACTGTAGGGATTGCTGTTGTCCATGTAGTGTAAGGCCAGATGGAGAGTCAGTGAGAATGCAGCTGCTGTAGACCTATTGTGTTGGTATACAAATTGTGGTGGGTCCAGGTCCTTGCTCCGACAGGAGTTAATTCTAGTCATGACCAACCACTGAAAGCACATCATCACAGCAGATGTGCGTGCCACTGGGTGATAGATCATCTTGCTCTCGTAGACATGCCATCTATAAATTCAAGAATGACACAGCTGTTGTTGGCTGAATCTCAGATGGTGATGAAGAAGCATACAGACGTGTTATAGATGATGGGTTGAGTGGTGTCACAACAGCAACCTTTCAGTCACTGTCATCAAGACCAAGGAATTGATTATGTTCTTCAGGAAGAGGAAATCAAGAGAACCTACAGCAGTTCTAATTGAGGTGTCCGCAGTGGAAAGAGTGAGCAGGGTTAAGTTCCTGGCTGTCAACATCTCTGAAGATCTATTCAGGGCCCCAATGCAGTTACAAAGAAGGCACCCCAAAGGCTACATTTCATGACGAATTCATACAGACAAATTTCTACTGAAGTAAAGAGCATTCTGACTGGTTGCATCAAAATTTGGCATGGAGACACCAAGGCATAGGATTGTCAAAAACTGCAGAAGTTAATAAACCCAGCCAGCTCCATAACGGTCAATAGCCTCCCTGCCGTTAACAACATCATCAGGACCCTCACCACCCAGAGCATGTCCTCTTCTCATTACTACCATCAAGGAGGATATACAGAAACTTGAAGATGCACACTCAACATTTTAGGAACAGCTTCTTCCTCTCTGCACTTCTGCTGAAAAAATGCAGAGTAAGACCTTCTGGCACTTCGAGCTATGCCACCCAGTGATCCCCCAATCTGATGTTAGCCGAATCATGGGATGATTTACAATAACCAACTAATTTACCAATTGATATATCTTTGAATCGTGGGAGGAAACCGGCACACTCAAAGGAAACCCACACGGCTATAGGAAGAACGCAAAAACTCCTTACAGGCAGCGGTGGGAATTGAACCCAGGTTGCCTTTACTGTAAAGCGTTGTGCTAACCACTACGTTATCGTGCTGCCCCTTGAATAGTCACCATGAACCCATCAACACTACCTTATTATTTTGTTTTTTTGTCCATTATAAATATATATATATATATATATACACACACAAATTATTTACAAATATAAAACATAAAATAACTGCTGGCATAAGTATTCACCTCCTTTAAGTCAGTATTTAGTAGATGCACCACTGGCAGCAATTACAGCCTCTCGTTTATAACCAGATTCTGTGATGCATGTTGCTGTAGATTACTTGTCAATTACTTAGTGTTGTTCAGATTCATTGATTTAAGTGCCAAAGAACAAACGTCTTTCAAAATTGTAACACATACAACACGAGATATTCTGCGGATGCACACAAAATGCGGGATGAACTCAGCAGGTCACCAACAACGATGGAAAGGAATAAACAGTCGATGTTTTGGGCCGAAATCCTTCATCAGGACTCTTTATCTTTCAAGTAAGGTTATTGTTAAGTTGTGTAACTTCAGAACATGAAACTAATTCAAAGAACAACACGAGATCCAAGAGAAGCAAGTCTTAGTTTGTGCTTTACTTTAAGCGAGACAAGCATGCTTCATGTGGTGTCATGATGATGTGTGCAATTCATGTAGTTTTACATATAACCCATAATGAATCATTTAAGCAAATAAAAAATGCTTAATCAACAGTATATTTACAATATTATTCAAGTATTACTAAAATATTAAATACACAACAGTTATGTAAACAGTCTCAACCAGGCACAAAAGCTCTTTAACACTATCCACTAACTCTTCTTTCATTTTCAGAAAAATATTTAATGCAAAGTGAATGATTACTTTTTTCAAACCAATCTTATCAAGTCATACAATCAAAAATAATTGCGTTCAAATTAAAATGATTAATTCAATAATAATTAAGCCAAATTATGAGGTATTTCATGTTGTGCACTAAAGGCACGTGGATTAGGGCTGAAGCTAATCATAAAATTCCAATCAATTCCGTTGCACCAGGATGTTTCACACCTAACAACTGTGAGTAGGCACCTTCAGGGTAAAGCCAGTCAAGTTTCTTGTCATATGCACAAGTGCAATCATAAACATATTTGCAGCTGCATCACAGGCACATACTCAATACCTCACTACTTTTTTTCTCTTTTTACACTATTTATTTAATTCTACTGTTTACTCATGTTGTTTCATTGTTTAAAAAGGGTTCTAGAGTAAACCTAGCAATTATCGGCCTGTAAGTTTGACGTCAGTGGTGGGTAAATTAATGGATAGTATTCTTAGAGATGGTATATATAACTATCTGGATAGACAAGGTCTGATTAGGAACAGTCAACATGGATTTGTGTGTGGAAGGTCATGTTTGACAAATCTTATTGAATTTTTTGAAGAGGTTACTAGGAAAGTTGACAAGGGTAAAGCAGTGGATGTTATCTATATGGACTTCAGTAAGGCCTTTGACAAGGTTCCATACAGAAGGTTAGTTAGGAACATTCAATCTTTAGGTGTTAATATTGAAGTAGTAAAGTGGATTCAACAGTGGCTGGATGGGAGATGCCAGAGAGTAGTGGTGGATAACTGTTTGTCAGGTTGGAGGCCGGTGACTAGTGGTGTGCCTCAGGGATCTGTACTGGGTCCAATGTTGTTTGTCATATACATTAATGATCTGGATGATGGGGTGGTAAATTGGATTAATAAGTATGCAGATGATACTAAGATAGGTGGCATTGTGGATAATGAAGTAGGTTTTCAAAGCCTGCAAAGAGATTTAGGCCAGTTAGAAGAGTGGGCTGAAAGATTGCAGATGGAATTTAATGCTGATAAGTGTGAGGTGCAACATTTGGGTAGGAATAATCAAAATAGGACATACATGGTAAATAGTAGGGCATTGAAGAATATAGCAGAACAGAGTGATCTAGGAATAATGGTGCATAATTCCCTGAAGGTGGAATCTCATGTGGATAGGGTGGTGAAGAAAGCTTTTGGTATGCTGGCCTTTATAAATCAGAGCATTGAGTATAGGAGTTGGGATGTAATGTTAAAATTGTATAAGGCATTGCTGAGGCCAAATTTGGAGTATTGTGTACAGTTCTGGTCACTGAATTATAGGAAAGATGTAAACAAAATAGAGAGAATACAGAGGAGAATTACTAGAATGCTACCTGGGTTTCAGCACCTAAGTTACAGAGAAAGGTTGAACAAGTTAGGTCTTTATTCTTTGGAGCATAGGAGGTTGAGGGGGGACTTGATAGAGGTATTTAAAATTATGAGGGGGGTAGATAGAGTTGATGTGGATAGGCTTTTTCCATTGAGAGTAGGGGAGATTCAAACAAGAGGACGTGAGTTGAGAGTCAGGGGGCAAAAGTTTAGGGATAACATGAGGGGGAATTTCTTTACTCAGAGAGTGGTAGCTGTGTGGAATGAGCTTCCAGTGGAAGTGGTAGAGGCAGGTTTGGTATTGTCACTTAAAGCAAAATTGGATAGGAATATGGACAGGAAAGGATTGGAGGGTTATGGGCTGAGTGCAGGTCAGTGGGACTAGGTGAGAGAAAGCGTTCAGCATGGTCTAGAAGGGCCAAGATGTCCTGTTCCGTGCTGTAATTGTTATATGGTTATAATAAATATAATTCTACTCTGATTTACAGTTTTTATTATTATGTATTGTTATGTACTGCTACAACTAACTTCATGACATACGTCAATGTTATTAAATCTGATTCTGACACAGTGTCATATAAGAAATACTCACAAGAAAAAATGATTTTTACAAGGAATAAAATAACACAACAAAAAAGTCACTTTTAGTGCAGAGTGATCAAAGTGATAAAGATATTGGTAAGCTGTTGTGATTAGGATTGTGTTGGTTGGTCGAAGAACTGAATGGTTCTTAAACCTGGTGCTGTGTGACTTCAGGCTTCTGTACCTGCTGTCTGACAGTAGCTACAAGAAGATGGCATGGTCCGGATGATAGTGATCTTTGTTGCATGATACAAGAAGATGGCATGGTCCGGATGATAGTGATCTTTGTTGCATGATACAAGAAGATGGCATGGTCTGGGGTAGTGATCTTTGATGCATGATCCTGCCTCATGCAGATATTACTGATGGTGGGTTGGGCCGTGTCTGTGATATACTGAGCTGAGTCCACTACTTACGTTCTTGCATATTCAAATTGCTGTGAGTTCAAATTGAAAGCAATTACTTTCAACAGTGATTGCTTGTTCTGTGGTGATGTGTTTGAAACCTGTTTGGGGGAGTTTTTAAAGTGGAAAAGCCATTACAATGAGGTAGTTCCACTCTCTTGACCTCAAAACTCTGGATCCAGTGGTGCGTGTAGTCCTGGGGTCCTCCTTGGTTGAGTGCATGACCTTGAATTCCTCAGAGCTTCACCAAGCCTTTCACTCTCCATGAAGCTTTGCAAATCCATCTTCCAGCTGTTGGATCTCACTGATGATCTCAACTATCCAGTCCACCAGAGTGGACTTTATATGATTGGTCAGGCATAAAAGCCATAAGATATAGGAGCAAAATTAGGCCATTTGGCCTATCGAGTCTGATCCACCTTCCAATCATGGCAGGTTTATTTTCCCTCTCAATCCCTTTCTCCTGCTTTCTCCCATAAACCTTTGACACCTTTTACTAATTAAGAACCTATCAATCTCTGCTTTAAATATACCCAATCACCTGGGCTGTATAGCTATCTGTGGCAATGACAAGAGGTATGTACTGTGAATTTCAAGTTCAAGTTTATTGTTATTCAACAGTATGCATATATACTGCCAAACGACACAATGTTCCTCCGAACTAAGTTGCAGTCATAGTACTTATACAGTAACTCACACACAACACATAAAGTAATATTACTACAAATAAATTAACAAATAATAAAATATATTCCAAAATATTGACATTTAGCATACAGTACATTTATGACATAAGTTAAAACACGAACAGTATGACCTCACTGGTACTTCATAAGCAATGAGATCTGGGAATTTGCAGGGAGTTCAGTAGTTTCATGGCCTTAACAGTTCTTGCCCTAATATTACTCTACCTCCTGCCTGATGGCAGGGGGTCAAAGAGGTTGTGGGAAGGATGGGAGGGATCCTTGCCAATACTAAGGGCCCTGTGTATGCAACATTCCTGATAGCTATTTTCGATGGCAGGAAGAGAGATACCCAACGCAGGGTAAAAATAGAGTCAAGAAGTACAAGATCCTATTACTGAAAGAGGTGTCAAGGTCCAACGAGGATAATTCACCCATCAGCATCTGAGGGATGATCATATTAAGTGCTAAGCTGAAATCAGTGAACAGCATCCTGGTGTATGAGACCCCATTTTCCAGTGGTGCAGGACAGAATGGAGATCAGAAACTATGGCATTGTCAGTGGACTATTTTGAGCGATAAACAAACTGGAAAAGACTTAATGTGCTCCATAAGCAGCCACTCAGAGAACCTTATTATTGTTGAGGTCAGTGCCATTGGACAGTAGTCGTTAATGCATGGTACCTTCACCCTCTTGGGCACCAGGATGATGGTAGCTGCCTTGAACCATATGGAGACAGTAGACTGTTCCTGAGAAATGCTGAAGAAATCTGTTAGAACCTCTCGTAACTGGGCTGAACAGTCTCTCAGCACCCAACCAGCATGAGGGGAGAATGTACACAGCCACAGTCACAATGGCTATGAACTCACTGGGTGAACAGAAAGGCCTGAACATCATCATCAAGAACTCTACCAGAGATGAACAGTGGGTTGTCACTACCGAAGTGTTCCCACACCAGTTCTCGTTAACTTAGATACACAGCCCTCCTCCATGGGTCTTACTGGAGGTCGCAGCGTTTTTATCTGCCTGAACAGATACAAAAACCGTTAAGCTGGATAGCCGCTTCAGGGGTGGTATCCTGGAGCCACACTTCCATCAGGACGAGTATGCAGGAGTTGTTCATCGCATGCGGATTCAGGTTATCTAGTTTACTTTCTAGTGATCAAACATTTGAAAGCAGAATCGATGGAAGAGCCAGCCTGCAGGGTTTCACCTTTGGTCTTACACAAATACCGGCTCGCTTTCCATGCTTCCGTTTCCTCACGCACCACTTCCAAAACCTTCTTCTCTGGGTGGCTGTAGCAGGCGATGACGCTGTCTGCAAAAAGCTAATGCTGTGCAGCTCCTCTGCAATCCAGAAACTCGCTAGTGAGGCAGACTTGCAGTACCTGGTGTTCTTAATATCCAGCAGTGTCTCGCAATCATAAAAAATGTAAAGGGCAAACAATTACACCATTAGTTAGAGCCAGCGTGGTCACTGTGACCGGGTGCACCGCCATCTTGAAAAGCATCGAACTAGTTCTGTATGTCTTCCCACTAATGCTTTCAAATTATATTAAGTTAATGATATACAGAAGATCAAAGCCAACTAGGTTTTCCTATAATGAGTGATGTGAATCACAAAGTTTCAAAGAATACGCAAGGTGAGATGTTCTGTGGAGACGCAAGTTTGCACACTGACAGCATCATCGTGACTCTGCTTTGCTCTGAGTACGTGTGCGAGAAGGAACAGGAACACATTCCCTTATCTCACTGGGTTATGAGGCCTGCAGGTTACATTCGCCAGTTTCAGCCACCTGTCGAGGCAGTGTAACGGGGTATGGCCGCTATCGCACACTCAATCGGAGCTACAAGTGAGAGCTGAGTGTCCAGTGGGGACCAAAGGTGGGAGAGGTGCCCCAGGGTGGACACTACTAGCTCCTTCACCAGAGGAATCACCCCTCCCTGGACCCACCATATACCCCAGTATGTAGGACAGTATAACAGCGACAAAAAGGAATAACATACTATCTCACCGTGCCATCAAAAGTCTTTCGCTGTTAAGTTATTAAAAGCAAAGCAACCCTAGATTACGCTGGATGGTGTCTCATTCTGAAGCTGTGTGTGTGTGAATGCTCACCCCTCCCACACCACTGCAGTTTGCAGAAGGCTATGCAATCCCATAGCATGTGGAGACAAATTATTGGCTCATTACAACATAAATTAGAAAGGCTATATTCAAATCATGTGAGGTTTCGGCTGTTATGAGCCCTGTGCATCTTTTCCTGCTTATTCCTCTTCAGCAGCCCCAGACAGTATGTTTGTGAAGGTTATATAAAAGATGAAGAGTTGGGATTTATTTATAATGATTCAATTACTGTGGGAAAAGTGCTGAACAAATGGCACTTGAAATTAAGTTGCTGTAAATGATCAGAATATACTTTTTCATATTAGGTCAGAGACAATTGGCCAGCACGCACAAGTAATTTGCATAGTCTAAGGCTCTGAAGCTCCTCCAGTTAATTACTGCCTGGTGGTGACAGTCTGACGGAATTAATGCCACCAGAGAATTTAGCGCTTCGTTGGCACTTTTCCCCATTTTTCTCTTAGTCTGACAAATTAAAAAAAACATACGTATAAGCCACCAGACTGCTTTTCCTGGGCTCTGCTAACATCAGCGGCTGAATTAAACGAGGGAAAAAAGCGCGTGCTTTTGATTCTCCCTGTGGAAACCCTCGCTTGTGTGGCAGGCTGCAGCTGCTCGAGAGTGTCTCAGCGTGAAGCGAAATATTGTTATTTGAATTAGAGCTAATCAGGAGCAGCAGCTGAAGCAGCATGCCCGGGCTTTGTCTCTTATATGCAGTGTATCCTGTCTGTTCCTAGTTTTCATGTCTGCTGTGCACTTCCTTTAATTAGTGGCTTATTATCTCAGCTTTGCAGTAACAGACCAGCAGAAAATGTACTGAAACCATCAAAAAGCCTCATTCTGAAGGTAATTAATTCCATTTGGGTGAAGCAGTGGTGTTTTGTGTGTTTAAAGACAGGTTCCTAATGAATTGACCTCCTCTTCCCTACTACAGCGTCCTGTGGATGTTATTTTAAGCATTGATTGTCGACTTCAGGAAGGCGAAGTTGGGAGAACACACATCAGTCCTTATCAGGGGGTCAGCAGAGGAGTGGGTGAGCAGTTCTAGGTGTCGACATCTCTGAAGATCTATCCTGGACCTAACATATTGATGCAATTATGAAGAAGGCACGCAAGCAGCTATGTTTCATTAGGAGCTTAAAGAGGTTTGGAATGACACCAAAGATTCTAGCAAATCTCTACAGATGTACCATGAAGAGCATTCTAACTGGCTGCAACACGGTCTGGTGTGGAAGTGCCAGTGCAAGGGATTGGGAAAAAAATCTGCAGAGGCTTGTGTACTCAGCCAACTCCATCATGGGCACTAGACTCTCCATTATCGAGGAGATCTTCAAAAAGGGCCCCACCACCCAATCCTTATTGACTTACCATTGCTATCACCAGGGAGAAGGTATAGGAGCCTAAATCAGAATCAGAATCAGGTTTAATATCACTGTCGTATGTTGCAAAACTTGTTTTGAGGCAACATTACATTGCAATACATAATAATAAAAATTATAAACTGCTACATATATATATATAAAATTAAATAAGTAGTGCAAAAATGAGCAAAAAAGGAAAATAAATAATGAGGTACTGTTCATGGGTTCATTGTACATTCAGAAATCTGTTGGCAGAAGGGAAAAAACTGTTCCTGAAACATTGAGTGTGCATCTTCAGACTCCTGATTCCTCTACCTCCTCCCTTATGGTACCAATGAGAAGAGGGCATGTCCATGGTGATAGGGTTCCTTAATGATGGATGTTGCCTTTTTGAGGCATCGCCTTTTAAAGGAGTCCTCCATGCTGGGGAGTCTAGTACCCATGATGGAGCTGGTTGCGCTTACAATTTTTGCTAGCTTTTTCCGATCCTATGCAGAGGCCTCTCTATACCAGACAGCGATGCAACTAGTTAGGCTGCTCTCCATGGTACTTCTGTAGAAATATTTGAATGTATTTGGTGGAATACCAATTCTCATTAAACTCCTGATGAAATATAATCGCTGGCATGCCTTCTTTGAAATTGCATCAATAAGTTGGGCCTAGGATAGATATTCAGAGATGTTAACATCCAAGAATTTCTATTTCTATTTCTATTGCTGATCCCTCAAATGAGGACTGTGTGTATTTGCTCAATTTCCCCTTCCCGAACTACACAATCAATTCCTTGGTCTTACTGACATTGAATGTAAAGTTGTTGTTGTGACACCACTCAACCAGCTAATCCATCTCACTCCTGTATGCCTCCTCATTACCATCTGAAATTCTGCCAACAATAGTTGTGTTGTTGACAAATTTATAAATGGTGTTTGAGCTGTGCCTAGCCACACAACTTTGGGTGTAGAGAGAGTAGAGCAGTGGACTAAGCACACACCCCTGAGATGCACCAGTGTTGTTTGTCAGCAAGGAGGAGATGTTATTTCTGATCTGCACAGACTGTGGTCAACTGGTAAGGAAGACAAGGATCCAGTTGCAAGGCAAGCAACAAAGGCTCAGATTTTGGAACTTGTTGATTAGATCTGAGGGTATGATTGTGTTAAACATTGAGCTGTAATCAACAAACAGCAGCTTGATGAAGGTATCATTATTATCCAGGTGATCCAAGGCTGAGAGGAGAACCAATGAAATGACATCTGCTGTAGACCTATTCTGGCAATAGGCAAACTGCAGTGGGTCCAGGTTCTTGATTAGGTAGGAGTCAATCTTGGCCATGATCAAAGCTCTTTATCATAGTAGAAGTGAGTGCTTCTGGGTGAAAGTCTTGAGTCCAGGTAGGATTATTGACCTTTTGAAGCAGGAGGGGATCTCTGAATGTAGCAGTGAGAGAATGGAGATGTCCTTGAATACCCCCACCAACTGGTTGGCACAGGTTTGCAAAGCCCTACCAGTTACATCATTAGGACATGATGCTTAGCAAGGGTTCACCCTCTTGAAAGATGTTCTGACGTCAGCCTCTGAGATAGGGATCACAGGGTCACCAAATTCTGCCGGGATTCAGGCAGGTGCACGTTTACTCTCTTTTTTAAAGCGTGCGTAAAAAGCTTTGAGCTCATCTGGGAGTGAAGTATCACAACCATTCATGACATTAGGTGTCACATTGCAGGAAGTAATAGCTTGCAAACCCTGCTAGAGCTGACATTCATCCGAATCTGTCTTTAACCTCAATCAATATTGTTTTCTAACCTTAACTGGATTTATCTTTTTAATCTGAAGATTGCTTTCTGGATACACACTCAATGTTTCAGGAAGAGCGTTTTCCCCTCTGCCCTCATATTTGTGAACAGTCCATGAACCCATGAACATCAGCTCATTATTTTTCTCTCTTTTTCTGCTACTTGCTTATTTATTTATTTGGTGTCAAAATGTTTTTTTCTGATGTGTCTCATGTGGTAGTGTAGTGGGTAGCACTTGTCACTCTCACTTTCAGCTTCCACTGCTGGCTAACAGTCTTGCAAAAAGGAGAGCTGAATGTGTAAGTCTCTCCCCACCAGTATATCGCCTCTCCAACAGCAAGCTTCATTAGTGCCTCCTCGCTGGCAACACATGGAAACTTAACTCCTTTCGGACTCAGACCGAACGGCAGAGGATGTGGAAGAGGTCTGGCCCCTGCATACATAACAGACAGGTCCACTGGTGTGTGGACACACCCTGGTGCTCATGAACCAGACCACTAGCTATGGGTAAGTAGCCCCTCTGCCTTGTGGACAGCCAAACAATTTTTAAAGAATTTTAAGAATCACTGCACCGCTATCGCTATCAGGACATTTGTCAGTGATAATAAACCTGATTCTGAGCATTGTAATAAATTCAACATTGAAAGTTCAAAGTACATTTATTATCAAAGTATGCATACGTTGTACAACCCTGAGATTTGCCACCTTACAGGCAGCCACACAACAAAGAAATCCAGAAGAACCCATTTTAATAAAAGAAGATGGTCAAACGCCCAATGTGCAGATTGTGCGTACAATAAAAGCAAGCAAATAGTGTTCAGAACTGAAGTCGTGAAAGTGAGAGCATCCACAGGCATGAAGCCACAGCCTAAGTTCAGCACAGAGCCAAATAAGTATCGCAGAGCAGCAAGCTAGACCGTCCAATCCTTGCCTCCAGCCCCAGCACTCTGACCTTTCTAATTTGGCCCGGTGCTTAAATCACCTTCCGACCATCGGGTTCTGTTGCTTTGATACGATCAGGGGCCTGGATCTCGCCGACTCAATTCAGCCTGTACCCAACCTTTCCAATTGGGCCCGGCACTTAAATCAATTGATGTTCGGGTCTTTCCTCACTCTTGGCAAAGGGTCTGCTACCTCGCTTCTGCTGACTCACTGCGCCTCATCAAATTGCCTCCAAATCCAAAGGAAAGTCACATGCTATTGTTTGTAGTAATTATTCACCAGGAAAAGTGTGGTGAACACAGTATTTAGTTGTTTTGTTTTGTTTCATTGGTCACCGGGAAGTAGTTGCTGATCTTCACCAGTACCACCTTAAACCAGAAGTCCATAATGTAACAAATAGAAATATTACCCAGCTGTACAATATTACATAATGTACTGTGAGTACTCTCCTGCCCATATCTACTGTCCTTAATGCTTCCAAATAATTTCTGATGTAGCTGGTTGATTACGCGACCATGTCAAATGTATGAGTAACACTCCTTCTTGAAGTGTATTTAATATTTTAGTAATATTGTAAATATATTGTTTGATTAAGGATTTTTGTTGATTACATAATGCATTTATGGGCTATATGTAAAAATACATGAATTGCATACATCATGACGACACCCTGTGCCTCGCTTAAAGTAAAATCAAAGATAGACATGCATTATGGACATCTGTATTTTCCTTTCAATTACTTTCTGGAGCTATAAAACATAACTGTAGCTTTGACATATTTTTTAAATGAGCCCGAGATGACTACCTACAGTATCTGTTGAAGCACAGTGAGAAACGATTGAGTTACAAAAAAAACACAGTATGTTATTTTTCTTCAGATCAGCACATTTTCTTTGCAAAAGAAAAGATGACCTAGTTTAAAAAAAGACAAAAAAATGGAAAAATTCACAAGTTCATAAACAGTGAGTACTGGATGATAATAATCATATAAAAAAGAGCAGGAAATGGCAGGCAACAGCAGAAAGATTGACACATTTGATTACACAACAGATAACTGGATATTGTATATTGAGGAAATTGAGTGGTATTTTAAAGCAAATGGAATAGCCAGTGAGAAGGGAATGCCAATTTTGCTGAGTGCATTGGGTTTAAATGGACACTGTTTGCTTAATAGTTTGATTGCATTGGAAATCTCAAACATATCAAGGGTAAAATAGTGTTAAATGAAAATGCCACACCTAGGTTTTGCAAAAGCTGACTGGTTTCTTATAATGCAGCAAGTGAGCTAGCTACATGGAGGTCAAATGAATTCTTCCTAAGGTTGAGTGGCACCCATGGGCAATGCCAGTGATCTCAGTAGCCTGGAAGAATTGGTCTGTCAGTTCTTTGGTGATTTTAAGGTCACCATTAACCCAGTACTGAAAGTAGATCAATACTGTCTGTCCAGAATAGATGATAACTTGGCAAACCTTTTTGGAGGAAAACACTTCAGCAAAGTGGACTTAGCTGAAGCCTATACAGGTGGAGAAGGAAGAAGAGTCCAAGGAGTTTCTCACTATAAACACTCCCAAAGGGCTTTATTGCTATAATAGAATCAGAATCAGGTTTATTATCATCGGCGTGTGTCATGAAATTTGTTAACTTAGCAGCAGCAGTTCAATGCAATACATAACATAGAAGAGAAATAAATAAATAAATAGATCAATTACAGTATATGAATATTGAATTGAAGATTAAAAATTGTACAAAAACCCAGAAATTCTATATATTAAAAAAGAGAGGTAGTGTCCAAGGGTTCAATGTCTGTTTAGGAATCAGATGGCAGAGGAGAAGAAGCTGTTCCTGATAGGTTCATTTTCGGAGTAATTTTTAACACTGACATACAGAATATAGAACATAGAACATAGCAGCGCAGCATAGGCTCTGCATTCCACGATGTTGTGCCTACTCTAAGATCAATCTAATGCTTTTCACCAACATACCCTCCATTTTTCTATAATCTATGTACCTATCTATGAGATTTTTAAATGCCCCTAATGCTGTATGTCATAAAATTTGTTGTTTTGCAGCAGCAGCTCAGTGAAATGGATATTCACTTTCCAGGGCCCAAGATTTTTAATGCTAAACTCAGCTTTCTAGCACAGTGGCATGGCTTTTTCAAAGGGTCTGAATTGTTAGTGTGAAGATAAACATTTAATGTTCTTTGCTCAGCTTTTTGTTATAAACAAGAACCAGCCTCCAGTTCTTAATGTAAGTTTCAAGCAGCAAAATGGAGTCACAATTTGCAAAATGAAGACTTCTTATCTCCATTAGCCAAACACAAACCAGTGGGGTTATGTCACTTAGCACATCAAAGTTGCCATTTTTGTGTACTCAGAGGTCATCCCTCACAGCACTGACTGTGGATGTTTGGGATCCCTGTCTCCAGAACATTTTAAGGCCATCTGTGTCAGTTACTTTGTCCTAGCAAATGTATCTGGAAAATATCATTTGCAGATAATGTCACCCAGGAGAAAATACTATAAACATCACAAGCATTGAGGATTACTAGGAATGACAAGGATAATGACGGAAAAATGGGGCTACAGAAAAAGGAACTAGAATTCATTTCTCAAACTTTAGTTTCTGCGATGGATGACTCATTCATTTGCAACTTGTTGTTATGTTCTTCTAGTACAGAAGAATTGTACCTATGTTATATGGAGAAAAGGCTTTAACACAAAGCATCAGCATTTTATCTATTTTCATAGATGCTACCTGATCTGCTGAGTTCCTCGAGCATCTTATGATTGTTGCTTTCGAAATGCTTTGTAGTTTGTAAATATTTGGTAGTTCAGAAATCTTTTATAAATACGCAATCCTTAAAAAGGATTAAGGAGTGTTAAAAAGAACTATTTGTCTAAATTTTAAAATGTATCATTAAGAATAAAATAAGCTATGTTTAAACTATTTTGCTAGCTGGAAGTACCTCCTCCTTGGTAGGGAGGGGGACCACTGCTCAGGTAATGGGTATGGACAAGTAGACCTCGTCACAGAGAGTAAGCAAGGAAATAAGTTGGGAGAACTTGGGAAGAGTTGATAGTGGACGAAGGGAAGCCCCTTTCTTTAAAAAAGGAAGACACTCCCTTGTCCATTCATCCCCCCCAATCCCTCCCCACCGACCTCCCTCCGGGCATTCATCCCTGCAAACGGAAGAAGTGCTACACCTGCCCCCACACTTCTTCCCTCACCACCATCCTAGGCCCCAGACAGTCCTTTCAGGTGAGGCACCACTTCACCTGCGAGTCAACTGGGGTGATATACTGTATCCGGTGCTCCCGATGTGGCCATTTATACATTGGGGAGACCCGCCGCAGACTGGGAGACCGTTTCGCCGAACACCGGCGCTCAGTCCTCCAGCAGTGGCGGGATCTCCCTGTGGCCACACACTTCAATTCCACAGACCACTCCCACTCCGATATGTCTGATCATGGCCTCCTCTACCGTCAAGATGAGGCCACACACAGGTCGATGGAGCAATACCTTATCTCCTACCTAGATAGCCTCCTTCCTGCCGGCATGAACATCCAACTCACAGACCTCCGTTGATACCCCTGTCCCCCACCCTTACCCCCATTCCTATCTATTATTTTAGTCTGGTTCTCTTTCTCTCTCTTTCCCCCCCCTCACTATAATCTCCCCCCAGCCCTACCTACCTTTCTCTTTTATTTCCCATAATTCTCCACCTTCCCCCTAGCCCATTTCCCTCCAGCCTATCACTTCCCAGCTCTCTACTTCATCCCTCCCCCCACTTCTTATCCCCCCTCGACCATCCCATGTTACTTCACTCCTGATGAAGGGTTTTGGCCCGAAACGTCGTCACTACCTCCTCCCATAGATGCTGTCTGGCCTGCTGAGTTCTGCCAGCATTTTGTGTTTTTAAGGAAATAAGCTAATTGTTGAAGAGTAGGTGGATGACGTATAACCTCCCTATAGTGAAGGTACCTGTAGATATTTATATCGGATTAGGACTTAAAATTTTCTTTCAAATTTAGGGCTCTACAGACAGTGAACCCAATACTATCACAACAGTGTAATACATAAAATATTCTATAAATTACAATAAAATAATATATAAAATTAATTAAGCAGTGTAAAAAGTGAGCAATCTGAGGCATACAAATTTCAGAAAATTAAAATTTTAACGATGTTTCCTCACAGAGCTCATTTTATTATTTTTAAACCAGTATATTAATTTGTTCCTTTTTAATCAAAATGGTCACTGTCAATACCCTATAATGTACAGCTGAGTGTTTGAATCTGGGCAGACCTGATGGCAATATAGGGAGAATGAAAATGGCAATCTGCTGAAGCTTAATTGCTGGTGAGGAACCAATGGGTCAAATGTCTAAATATATGCTGTGGGATCTGTGGAGGGTAAACGTTATTCAAGGCAATGGTAGCCAGATTGGTTTGAGTAGAGAAGAATCAAGATTCACAGGAAATAGGCATGAAGTTGAAGTTGAGACTCAGGTCAGATCAGTATTTGAACAACGGATCAATTTTGAGGGACCCTAGAACATATTTCTGTTACTATTTCCTACATTCTTTTGGTACTACCAAATTACTTATTAGAATATTTTAGAGGACAGGTGACCATAGGATTAATTTCATAATAGCCAAGCTAAATAATAATCACATATTCTCTTAACTCAGGAACAATTCTAATCCGGTAGGATTTTTGCCAGAGCCTAACGGGTTCGTGGTCACTGATGCCTGCATTTAATTATACATAATTTTTTGAAGTTGAATGATGATTTTCAGGCTGTCTTAGTGAGACTGAAAATTATTATTTCCATCTCACTGGCCTTGGCTAAGTGACAGAATCATTACAATATCCACATGCATAAACCAATCTGGGCTGTGGTCTCACGTTCGCCTTTAGAAAATAGTGAATTTAATTCAATATTCATTAAACCCTGAAGATCGGAGGATATTTTGTTGAATCTAATCAGTTTTACTGGAAAGCCTCTTCCTCAAGTATTACACTGCAGATAACATCCAGTCTCTGAGCAAGCATACACCCAATTCTCTGAGGCTGCAGGTAAGTGGTAACTTCAACAGCTCAGTGACAAAAGCCTTTACTGTAGCTTAAATAGAATCAGAATCAGGTTTAATATCACTGGCATATGTCATGGAATTTGTTGTCTTTGTGGCTATTTAACTTCCCTGTTTTTCTCAGTGTCAGAATGCTTGTTTTGGCAATGATGTTTCTATTGTAGTTGTAGTAATCTACATTGAGTGTACACCTGCTCATTGATGCAAATATCTAGTCATCTGACAGCAACTCAATGCATAAAAGCATGCAGGCATGGTCAAGAGGTTCAGCTGTTGTTCAGACCAAACATCAGAATGGGGAAGAAATATGATCTAAGTGACTTTGACTGTGGAATGATTGTTGGTGCCACACAGGGTGGTTTGAGTATCTCAGAAACTGCTGACCTCCTGGGATTTTCACATACAACAGTGTGTAGAGTTTACAGATAATGGTGTGATAAGCAAAAAACAAGCATCCTGGGAGCAGCAGTTCCATGGGTGAAAATGCCTTGTTAATGAGTGGTCAGAGGAGAATGGCCAGACTGGTTCAAACTGACAGGAAGGTGACAGTAACTCAAACAACCATGCATTACAAAAGAGGAGTGCAAAAGAGCATCTCTGAATGCATGACACATTAACCCTTGAAGTGGATGCACTACACCAGCAGAAGACCACAAATATACATTCAGTGGCCACATTTATAAGAGTGACCATTCAGTATATTTTGCCCCTGATTTAAAAGGTCACCATCTGTCTGGTCTTCTAGATGTTTTAAAAGTATGAACATTGGATTTTCAACATTCATTTTATTCAACATTTCAAACAATAGCTTTAAGCATTAGCTCATTATAAAATGCCATTGAGCAATGTTTGTACTGAATGCAAGACCAGCTGGCTGCCATTTTAGCTGTTAGCATCCTCCACGATGAGTAGGTTGGGAACTGAGAGGTGGATGATTGACATTTCACACACAGTCATGTTTAAAATTAAAGTGCTGATAGGGGGATCGGAAAGCGACTTTAACACTAACCGATTTACTGTGTCATGCATAATTCAATGGCTGGCAGAGGAAAGGAGAGCCTATTTGCAATCTGACTTCAAGGTTTTTGATAACTGTCTCCCTACAAGATGATATATCAGAATCACCTCAAGATATGCTATTGCCTCTTGTGGTTTCAGCTCTTAGCTAAGTTTTGATGTCCTTTTACTGGCAAGATTAAAATGATTCTTTTAGTTCAAACTCAACATTGATCAGAATTTTGAAACTCACAGAACAATTGTACAGTATTTACAACAGTAAGGAAAATGCTTTGAACTTAATCCATTACAAAAAACACAAGATATTTTGCAAATGCTGGAAATCCAAATCAACACACACAAAATTCTGGAAGAACACAGCAGGTCAGGCAGCCTCTATGCAGGGGCTAATTACTGTAGAATTATATTCTATAAGAAATGGCATTTTATACAGTTTATACCTTTGGAAAGACATCCAACTGACCCGAAAACTGAAATATCAGAGAATGGCCAATACTTTATCTATTACTATTTTATAAATCCCACATTATTCTCCCACCGGAATTAAAAAATAGTAAAAAGAGAGAAAATATTGATTTTTAATGTAAGGCATTGAGTGAAGCACATGCATAATAAATTCACCTGGCCACCTGTAACAGCACGTCATTCCCTTAGTAAATCATCTATACAGGAGAATGAGGAGAACAATGAAAGATTTGGTAGATGTATACAAAGTTATGAGGGGTATAGATAGGGTTATTGCAAGTAGGCTATTGCTATTGATGTTAGATGACACCAGAAGTAGGGGCCAGGGGTGAAGGGTGAAAAGTGCAATATTTGAGGAGGAACGTTCACTCAGAGTGTGGTGAGAGTAGAAACAAGGTACCAGAGGAAGGGGTGGATGTGGGTTCATCGGCAACATTTAAGAGAAATTTGGTTAAGTACATGAATGGGGAGGGTATGGAGGGCTACGGTCCAGGTACAGGTCGAACAGACCAGGCAGAATAACAGTTCAGCATGGACAAGATAAACCAAAGGGCTTGTTTCTGTGCTGTATTTCTCCACGACTCTATGACTTTGTTATGTTTATATTAGATGTTATATATTCATATTATACACACTAAGCAGCCACTTTATTAGGTATCACCTGACGCTAATACAGTGACTACTAAGTGTATATTTCATGTTCTTGTGCTGCTGTAGCCCATCCATTTCAAGGCTCAATGTGTTGTGCTTTCAAAATTACTCTTCCGCACAACACTGTTGTAATGTGTGGTTATTTAAGTTACCTTCACTTTCCTGTCAGCTTGAACCAGAGACCACATTTAGATCACATTTCTTCCCCGTTCTGATACTTGGTCTGAACAACAACTGTACCTCTTGACCACATTTGCATGCTCTTATATATTGAGTTGCTGATTAGATATTTGCATTCCTGAGCGGGTGTACAGGGGTAGCTCATAAAATGGCCACTTAGTGTACATATAAATTTATAGAAACTTAACACACAAGTTTATGTAAATAAAGTATAACTTCTTTGCCTACATGTTTATTCCACTTGTATTAAATTCCAGTAATCGACAATTTGACTTTGTTACATGAGTACCAATTCCACAGTCTCAAATATATATGGCTCTGGTTCCCTTGCAACCTTTATACATACTGAAGCCCAGTTTGCATGCTTCCTTTAAACTATCAGGTTCACTGGAACAACTTTTATATCACTGTGTAACTTCTAAATAAGCTAATTAATAGAGTGTTGACACATTAACTTGAAAAACCATAAGACCATAAGGCCATATGACATAGGAGCAGAATTAGGCCATTTGCCCCTTTGAGTATCTCTGCCATTCTAACATAACATCAATCCTCTCAAACCCATTTTCTTATCTTCTCCCCATAATCCTTGACATCCTTACTAATTAAGAACCTGTCAACCTCAACCCAGTGACTTGGTCTCCAGAGTCATCTGTGGCAATGAATTTCACAGACTCACCATCCTCTGACTAAATAAATTCCTCCTTTTCTCTGTCCTAAAGAGACAAATTCTAAAGGGACATCTTTGTCACATCCAGTGTTTGGGAAAATCTGCAAATCCAACATTACCCAAATCCTGAGTGTTCTAGACTAATGGAGATAAATAAATATTAATTTTACCAATCAGTAAACTCAAATTAAAATTCAGCACATAACCTGATATCAACAAAAGGCACAGCATTTGTACAAAAATAGTGTTCTGCTATTGAATGTAAACACTAATAATCAGAACTGGCAGCAAAAATTACAAAAAGAACATAACATTTATAGTTTCTAAATTAATTGTGGAATTAAACAAAAATGGAAAGTACCAGTTATGTACTGAAAAACAGGCAAAAAGAATTTCAACTACTTATATTTTCTGTTTTTTTTTATTGATTTAGAGATGCAGCCCTGTAAGAGGCCCTTCTGGATCAACGAGTCTGCACCCAGCCAATTACACCCATATAACCAGTCAACCTACGAGACCATATGTCTTTGGAATTTTGGTTCACCTTTACCTTTACGCTGAACTCCCAAAAGGGGCCCAATACCAAAGATATTGATTGCTCTCTTGCAAACAGCTGCTAAAATACAAGGCCAACAGGGAGAGCAAGTAAGATTTAACTTAGAATTTATTAAAAGAGAGCAGGTAACTCACAGAAGTTTCTATGGGAGATGCCAATCCTGAAAACCAAGTTAAGAGCAAAGCGTGGCCAGAGATTTTGTGGAACTAAGGCAGAGCTAATGCAACGAGGCAAAGTGTGGAACTAACCCAAGAGGCAAAGTCTGTGGATTTCAAGAAACAAAAAAAAGCTAGTCCATTCAAAGAAATGAATCCAAAATAGAACTGGGGGAATGGTATGAAATACAGACTGCGAAGAATATCCTGACTAGGTGCATCAATAGGGTCAATAGGCACATTTAATGTCAGAGAAATGTATACAATATACATCCTGAAATTCATTTTCTTTGCAAACATCCACGAAAACAGAGAAGTGTCCAAAGAATGAATGACAGTTAAATGTTAGAACTGCAAAGTCCCCCCTCCCATGCATAAGCAGCAGCAAACTAATGACCCCCTTCCCCCACCAGCAAAAAAGCATCAGCACCTTCCACCGATCACTCAAGTGTGCAGCAAATCATCAATAAAGACACAGACTTGCAGTATCCCAAAGACTATTCATTCACCCAGTATTTGATATACCATAGGCACTCTCTCTCTCCCCTTAATAAGGGAAAAAGAAGTGTCCTTGTTTCACAGCGAGAGGGAAAACATAACAAAGCATCTCGCTGATTCATGGTGTTAAAAGTCTGTTACATTGCTTTTTCCGAGCTCTGTGCCCAAAGAAATCTGGTCTCTGTGCACACAGACAACAGCCAGCTCGCTGCTTTCAATCTTTCGTGTACTCCCACGATGCATCAGGCGGCAGCACCGACTTTGAATCCACCTGTCTCCGGAGCCACGAAGATCCGGCACCCTGAAGGCATGCTAGTCTTCCAGGCCGTGTCCTTGGCATATCGAAAAGCGGCTGGTCATGAGCCCCGACAGCGGGTCCCATTCCTGCGAAGAACCAAAGTCAGCATGTAACTCCAGGTTAGGGTCTTCAACAAAACCGTTAAAAGGAAAAAAAAGAGATATTAAAGATAAAAATAGAGCTGCTGATGAAGATGCAAGCAAAGGAGTTGCCGTTAGGCACCGTCATTCTCCTAAGCTTCTCGTACCCTGGTATGGAAACACCGAAAACCAGGAATGAAAAAGTCTACAGGAAGTGATGGATACATCAGAGGCAAAGCTCTTCCCATCACTGAGCACATCTGCAAGAAAGCAGCATCCATCATCAAGGATCCTCACCATTCAGGCTATGCTCTCTTCTCGCTGTAACATCGGCAAGGAGGCACACCACCAGGTTCAGGAACAATTACTATGCTACAACCATCAGGCTCCTGAACCAGCCCTGAACTGATTCCACAACCTACAGATTCCTTTCAAGGTCTCTACAACTCACGTTCTCAATTTATCTATCTATCTGTTTGTGATTTTATTTTTTTATTTGCATAATTTGTCTTTTGCACATTGTTTTTGTCAGTCTTTGTGTGTAGTTTTTCATATCTTATATTGTATTTATTTTCCTATAACTGCAAGAAAATAGATCTTAGGCTAGTATATGGTGACATATATGTACTTTAAAAATAAATTTACTTCGACTTTGAAGTGGAGGTGAAACAGAGACATTATAGATTGCTTAAATTTCCCTGTGTTGTGATTGAATCAACACCATTGAAATAGTTTATTTTCTTATTTATTTGATAACCGATACATAGGGCTTGATGTCCATGAGTTGTCTGCTCCATTTCATCTGATTCCTTAAGGTTGTTATAGCTGGGGGTAGTAAATGGGACAAGCTCCCATTGTCTATTAAATGCTCCCAATAGCATGCACCTCAAGTAGCCTCTCACAACTAAGTCTAGCTCCTAAGTCTAGTCTTAGCTACGAAGCCTGCAAGCACCTTTTCTACTGACTGGAGAAGGAGCCAAAGGTGGGTTACTGATGCCTTAAAACTAGTTACTTTGGGTAGATTAGGCTCATCAGCCATGGATGGCAGCTCACCTAGGAGAAGGAAGACTCTGATCTCAGACCTCTGCTGCCTTGTGGCTATACCCACTCTTGGAGAAGGCTTTAGATGTAAACCCCAAAGGAAAAGTCCCTCAGACAGACAGACAGACATACTTTATTGACCCCGAGGGAAATTGGGTTTCATTACAGCCGCGCCAACCAAGAATAATGTAGAAATATAGCAATATAAAACCATAAATAATTAAATAATAATAGGTTAATCATGCCAAGTGGAAATAAGTCCAGGACCAGCCTATTGGCTCAGGGTGTCTGACACTCTGAGGGAGGAGTTGTAAAGTTTGATGGCCACAGGCAGGAATGACTTCCTATGACGCTCAGTGTTGCATCTCGGTGGGATGAGTCTCTGGATGAATGTACTCCTATGCCTAACCAGTACATTATGGAGTGGATAGGAGTCATTGTCCAAGATGGCATGCAACTTGAACAGCATCCTCTTTTCAGACACCACCGTCAGAGAGTCCAGTTCCACCCCCACAACATCACTGGCCTTACGAATGAGTTTGTTGATTCTGTTGGTGTCTGCTACACTCAGCCTGCTGCCCCAGCACACAACAGCAAACATGATAGCACTGGCCACCACAGATTCATAGAACATCCTCAGCATCATCCGGCAGATGTTAAAGGACCTCAATCTCCTCAGGAAATAGAGACGGCTCTGACCCTTCTTGTAGACAGCCTCAGTGTTCTTTGACCAGTCCAGTTTATTGTCAATTCATATCTCCAGGTATTTGTAATCCTCCACCATGTCCACACTGACCCCTTGGATGGAAACAGGGATCACCGTTGCCTTAGCCCTCCTCAGGTCCACCACCAGCTCCTTAGTCTTTTTCACATTAAGCTGTAGATGATTCTGCTCGCACCATGTGACAAAGTTTCCCACCATAAACCTGTACTCAGCCTCATCTCCCTTGCTGATGCATCCAACTATGGCAGAGTCATCAGAAAACTTTTGAAGATGGCAAGACTCTGTGCAGTAGTTGAAGTCTGAGGTGTAGATGGTGAAGAGAAAGGGAGACAGGACAGTCCCCTGTGGAGCCCCAGTGCTGCTGACCACTCTGTCTGACACACTGTGTTGCAAGTGCACGTACTGTGGTCTGCCAGTCAGGTAATCAATAATCCATGACACCAGGGAAGCATCCACCTGCATCACTGTCAGCTTCTCACCTAGCAGAGCAGGGTGGATGGTGTTGAACGCACTGGAGAAGTCAAAAAACATAACCCTCACAGTGCTCGCCAGCTTGTCTAGGTGGGTGTAGACACGGTTCAGCAGGTAGACGATGGCATCCTCAACTCCTAGTCGGAGCTGATAGGCGAACTGGAGGGGGTCTAAGTGTGACCTAACCATAGGCTGGAGCTGCTCTAGAACAAGTTTCTCCAGGGTCTTCATGATGTGGGAGGTCAATGCCACCGGTCTGTAGTCATTGGAGCCACTGGGGCACGGCGTCTTCGGTACAGGGACGAGGCAGGATGTCTTCCACAGCACAGGAAACCTCTGGAGACTCAGGCTCAGGTTGAAGACATGGTGAAGTACTCCACATAGGTGGGGGGCACAGGCTTTGAGCACCCTGGGGCTGACACCATCCGGGCCTGCAGCCTTGCTTGGGTGGAGACGTTTCAGCTGTCTTCTCACCTGTTCAGCTGTGAAGCCCACCGTGGTGGTTTCAGGTGAGGGAGGGGTGTAGTCATGAGAGCAGGGTGGGGGGCTGTGAAGAGGGGTAGGAGGGGAGAGTGGAGTATGTGTTGGTTGGGGGCTGACAACAGATGAATCATGTGGGGGATGGGCAGGGGCCACAGTGTCAAATCTGTTGAAGAACAGGTTAAGTTCGTTGGCCCTGTCCACACTCGAGTTCAATGCTGACAGGCAGTTCTTGCGATGGTGCTGGTGCCAATTTGTATAGGTCACTGCCGTTCCTTTGGGTTCATCAGATGTGTGGAGAGAAGGAGTTTGCTACGTGGGCTACAGCTTGCTCTCCATATCATACTGTCCTGGTTTGAGTATCCAGACGGCAAGGCTACAACATCCATGGCTGACCCTGACTGATGGAGACATCACAATGATGTCTACATTTCAGACATATCTAATTGGTAATAAAGCAACTTGGGGATTTTGAGGATGTATGAGGTATTATATCAAGATGTTTTCCTATATCTCTTTTTCATATCAAATTAGCTTTACCATGTTAGATTTTTAAAATTCAATTATACACATGAATGATATGAATGATAACTGAACACATATCATGTATAATTAGAGAGTGTGGAATTGGAATTAATATGATTTTGGGTAGATTTATCTTTCTCTATCAGAAGAATTATTAATAAATTTAATCAGCCAATAAAATACTCACACAAATAATTAAAATTATCACATTCTTCAGCATGTCAAATGACCCTAGATCTGAGAGTGCAATATGGCTTAATAAGGATAATGAAGCCTACAGCAACAGTTTGATAAGGTTAAGAGTCAATAGATGTAAGAGTCTAGAACTGGAAGCTATACATATTTTAATTGATTTTTGAATGCAAGCCTTTTTTTAGATCACCATTTCCTACATAGCATTCTTGCAGGACAAGATCACTTTGAATCCTTATTTGTGTGTGTGTGTGTGTGTGTGTGTGTGTGTGTGTGTGTGTGTGTGTGTGTGTGTGTGTGTGTGTGTGTGTGTGTGTGTGTGTGTGTGTGTGTGTGTGTGTGTAAAATTATATATATATATATTATATACATATACTATGAATATATGTGTGTTTGTTATGCAGATTAGGGATTATTCTGAATTCTGACATTATGAACGGCATAATTATAGATGTACTATAATGAGAACCAGTCTTCAGGAAATAAAAAAAAGGAGATTTTAGATGTCTGCAGTCTAAAGAAATCCACACAAAATACTGAAGGAACTCAGCAGGTCACGTAGTACCTGTGGAGGGGAATAAAGAGTCAATATCTCAGCCTAAAGCATCGGCTGTTTATCCCTCTCCAAACATGCTGCCCGACCTGCTGATCCTAAAAGGACATTGAATCCTTGGACACTGCCTCACTTCTTTAAACTATACAACATTTCTGTTTTTGCATTTTTTTTTCTATTCAATATACATAATTGATTTACTAGATTATTATTATTATTTTATTTATTATTATTATTTTCTCTGCTAGATTATGCATTGCATTGAACTGTTGCTACTAAGTTAACAAATTTCACGTCACATGCCAGTGATAAAAAACCTGACTCTGATTTTGATTCTGATCTGCTGAGTTCTTCCAGCATTTTGTGTGTGTTGTTCAGGAAATAAAACCTGTACACAATTTAACTGTCAACTGATATATTATAGTCAGTGAGACCATTGGGTGTGGGACTTTCTGATTCTGTCCCATTGAAAATAAATAGGGGAAGTCATAGATGAATGTTCCTGCTGTTAGCACTTTGTTAAAGATGTATCCCTGACATTTAAAGCACAGTTTAGAACAGGAATATTCTGTTTAGTTGTATGCTTATGGAGCTATCCTTCAACTCTGTGGCAAAAGAATATAGTGTATTTTTAGTGCCTGCAAATTGCACTTAAAAGCTGTTGGAGTAGACATCCAAGTTCAAAGTGCATTTATTATAAAAATGTATATATTTTATACAACCTTAAGATAAGTCTCCTTACAGACAGCCATGAAACAAAGGACCCCAAAAGAAGCCATTAAAAACGAAAGAAGACTGTCGAACACCCAATGTGCAAAGAGAAAAAAAAAACAAGTTGTGCAAACAATAAAGCAATCAAACATTCAGGCATCAGTATTGAATATTCAAAGGAGTTCTGCAAGTTGGGATGAGTTTCTGTCGTAAAGATGTAATTTTACAAATTTACCGGACTGTTCAAGATGTTAGAGATAAGTAAGTTATTTTAGCAATTGGAACTGCAATTAATCATTCATTGTTATCTTTGTGTTGAAAGAATGTAAACCTGATTGAAAACCTACTGAATCTGTATCTCCCTCTGCAACTGGATCCTCAACTTCTGAACAGGTGCACCATAGGGCTGTGAGCTTAGCCCACTGCTTTACCCTCCTTACACTTTTAACTGTACAGCTAGGCATAGCTCAAATGCCACCAGTAAACTTCCTGATGATACAACCATTGTAGGCAAGATTTCAGATGGTGACGAAAGAGCATACAGGAGCGAGCTATACCAGTGGTATCACAGCAACAACCTTGCACTCAGCATCAGCAAGACCAAAGAACTGATTGTGGACTTCAGGAAGGGTAAGACAAGGGAACACAAGGTAATCCTCAGAGGGATCTGAAGTGGAGAAAGTGAGCAATTTCAGGTTCCTGGGTGTTAATATTTCAGAGGATCTAACCTAGATGCAAGACAAATTAGAGGCTATATTTCATTAGGAGTTTGAGAAGATTTGGTTTGTCAACTAAAGCACATGAAAACTTCAACAAATGTACTGTGGAAAGCATTCTGGCTGGCTGCATTACCACCTGGTATGGGGGTGGGCAGGGGTTACTGCATCAGATCGAAGTAAGCGACAGAGAGTTGTAACATTGGTCAGCTCCATCATGGGCACTAGCCTCTGTAATATCCAAGATATCTTCAAGGAGCGATGCCTCATAAAGGCAGTGTCCTTCATGATGGACCTCCAGTGCCCAGGACATGTCCTCTTCTCATTGCTACCATCAAGAAGGAGGTACAGAAGCTTGAAGCTACACACTCAATGATTCAAGAATAGCTCTATCCCTTCTGCTCTCTGAGTTCTAAATGACATTGAACCCATGAACACTACCACATACTATTTCTTAATTTCCTATTTTTGCACTATTATGTATATATATTAAAAATAGTGCTATATATATATATATATATATATATAGATAGATAGATAGTTACTGTAATTCACAGTTTTCTTTTTCGCTCTGTTATCATGTACTGCATTGTACTGCTGCCGCAAAGTTAACAAATTGCACAACCTATGTCAGTGATATTGAACCTGGTGTTCTGGTTCTATCCTGATCATTATTATTTCTTAATTTGATTACTTTAGTTCAGAATTATGAGGACTTGCCCTGATTAACTGAAAACACATTTCGGTTAGATCACTGGACAGGATCTTGTAGGAAAATGTGCCTGGTTCCATGGCAGACTGCTTGTCATTTACCTACCACCAGTATTGGGACATCTAGATGAGTGCAAATCACCAGATATTGCTACCTGCTCTCTGCTCAAGTTTTCCCAAGTGTTCTCCCACACAGGATCCATCTGGAACCTGAGTCCCTCAGCAGTTACTCTGATGAACCTGTGCCAGATCAGACCGAGTAAAGAGACACTGAGGACATTCTCTCCAACTGAGAGAACCAGCTATGAGGTGGAAGGCTAAGTTAATTTAAATTCTATTGAATTAATTATTACATTAATTGTTTTGGAATGTTTAGTGTTTTTATGCTTTGTATCATTATATCATGTTCTTAAATTGCTTAATTTACTTTTAACAGTTTGAGAATTTTTTTGAAGTACCAAATAGCTTCAACGGTGAGATGAGTTGTGACATAACAAATGGTTGGTGTCTTCCCATTCGTTTTGCATGTAGAACATTTTCTGACCCATTTAAATGATGCCATTGCTTCGCACAAGACCCAACCTATGTGCTAGATCCTGACAATCAGAATCAGGGTGATCCCAGGTAGGTAGCTGACACCAGAGGACCTTAAAGAGTTCAGTTCACATTTACCCTTATAGTTGATTCAATGGCATGGTTTAGAATTGCTCTTCAGATAAAGTATTTTACAAACATTTATTTAATGGTGGGATATATTTAATTCAAGTTAATTCAAATATTACAACTGAACTTTATAAATAGGAAATTGGCTCTTTTTATAATTTATTGATTTTTTATTTAGAGATCCAGCTGCCCAATTACACCCATGTGACCAATCAACCTACTAACCAGTGTAGTTTTGGAATGTGGGAGGAAACTGGAGCATCTGGAGGAAACCCATACAGTCACTGGGTGAGGGTACAAACGCCTTACAAGCAGGCACAAGAATTATGTTATTTCTTATTACTTTTGTTTGAGACCTAATTTCCTTTGAGATTAACAAATGCTACAACAAAGGTGATATATTCCAGAGTTTCCAGTTTCCCGTAACCGTTCCCTTCATGTGTATAAAAGGAATCCCCCTGTCCATGACATGGAACAGATTCAGATTCAGATTTATCTGTCACGTCATTTGTGTTAACAACCGACACACTTAAGGAGGTGCTGGGGCAGGCCACAAGTGTCGCAACACGTTCTGGCGCCAACATAGTGAACCCACAATGCTTGACAGAACAACACAGAACACAACAAGCATCAAAACAATGCCAGCAAAATAAGCACTTTTCCTCCCTCCCTCCCTCCATCTCACCCACCCATTCACACAGACCATCCTCCAATTCCGGGACATGCCTCCACTCTCCAAACTTTTCCATTGGTCTTCAACTTGAAGACAATTGACTTCCAATTGAGCTTAAGGCTTCAATTCTAGCTGATATTTCAGGACCCTGTACTCCATACTTGATCTCCAAGTGTGTCAACTGACTGTCCCTCGGGCCTTCTCATGCCGCCTTCTCACATGAACGTATGACAAAGTAGACATGTTGAATGTTACAACACTGTGCGATTTAATTTTTATTACAGCCTATTTTAATTCACTTTGACTAGTGGGAAAAATGTAGTTAAAAGTCAAAAAATTGCCTCATTATCCCATTGTCATTTCTAGTCAAGAATTTGTGCTCAATTAAAACTCTGGACTGTGTGTTCTTATCTATAGCAAACTGTTCACCCAACTCTCCTCTGCATTCTGACCTACACTGGATCTGATTTTAAAGTTCATATCCTTGTGATCATGTCCCTTCATGGTCCTTTATGTACAATATTCCCTACTCTTTAACCCTACAAGAACTCTGCTCTTTGCAATGCCCAAACTCATCATCATATCACGAGATCTACTGTCTGGAATCCTCTCCCTCCCCAAATCTTTCCATTAATCCTTACAAATTGGAAAAAGCTGAATTATTCAACACGGTATACTAATGAGCCAGATTTTGCTGAAATCCTCAGATCTCTGTGCTGTATTCAATTTCCACCCTTTTGATTACTGTATTCCATTGGTGGGGATCCAATATGCTAGCAAGTATTCAAATTAGTCTTTGATTGCCAGTGCTAATTGCTTACAGGGGTAACACAGGGGTAATTACAGTCAGCAACCAATACTCATGCCATCCGTAGACCCAGTAATCATCTTTATTTCTCTATTCTCTCAAGGACAAAATCTCAAACAAGAGAAAATCTCTTGATGCTGGAAATCTGAGCAAGACACTCAAAATGCTGGAAGAATTCAGCAGGCTAGGCAGCATCTAGGAAGAGAGTACAGTCTATGTTTCAGACTGAAACTCTTCGGTAAGACATTTGTGTTAAATGACAAAATCTCACTGGCTCTCCGTTCAACATTGGAGCACCCACTGTAGACCACAGCAAAACATATACCAGGACACTGTCTATTGACAACAGATCAGCATTCAACACCATCCTCCCCTCAATACTCGTCAAAAAGCTTCAAAACCTGGGTCTCTGTCTGAAACAAGATTCTTGACTTCTTTATTGGGAGACTACAATCAGTGTGAATCAGTCACACCATTGTCTTCTCACTGACTATCAACACAACAGCACTTCATGGATGTTTTCTTAGCTCCTGCTCCACTCTGCCTACATGCAAGACTGTGTGGCTAGGCACAGTGCAAATAGCATTTATACATTTTATGACGACGCTACTATTGTTGGCCAAATCTCAGATGATGATGAAGAGGCATACAGAAGTGAGATAGATCATCTGGTTGAGTGGTGTCACAACAACAATCTTGCATTCAATTACAGCAGGAACAAGGAATTGATAGTGGCTTCTGGAAGGGGAAGTTTGGAGAACACTCACCAGTCCATATTTAGTGGGTAGTCATGGAAAGGGAGAGCAGCTTCAAGTTCCTGGGTGTCAACATCTCAGCAGATCTACCCTGGGGTCAACATTTTGAGACAATCATGAAGTAGGCAGACTAGTAGCTCTACTGAATTAGGAATATGAAAAGACTTAATGTCATCACAAATGTCTCTCTGTCATTCTTCTTACTAATCCTTGGCCATTCCTAACAAGCCTGACTGATCGTTTACATTTATACTGTTTTTTTTGCTACTTTGGTGATATCACACAGATATGATATTTTTCCGCTACCTTCCTGGATTTCAGAAATTTTCTGGTCTAAAAGCAAAAGGGTTCCCAAACACCCAAAATTAGTGATATGAGGGCTGTACCTCTGAGTACACAAATCTTCCAAATATTGATAGATCAGCGATTTAATGTGCTAAGTGATAGTATTAGTCTGGGCTGCAAGCCTCTTTGAACTAAATAACTTAGTCAATGTTGCCTGGTTTAATACAGGTTAATTAACGTAACCCCATTGTTTTACACAACATATCTTGAGTAGTCAGCCTCATGTTGCGGGATAACATTTTATGGTCTATTTACAGTGCTGTTTGTTTGCAAAGCTATCCTTTAAAATCCAGGCTGATTATTGTTTGCAATTTACATTAAGAACTGAAAACTAGTTCTAAGTTATGACAACAAAACAACTTTTCTATTTCTAGAAGAGCCAGCTGCTGTGTTAGAAAGCTGAACTTGGCATAACGCCCTCACGACCCCAAGAAATGAATATTTATCACTCTAGTGCCTCCTGCTTGTGTGGACAGCCAATCCGAGGACACACCAATCCAGTACAGCCCGACATTTATGGATGTTATACATCACCTGTCCATGTCTCGCTAGCCTTCAGACATGGAGCAGAGGCCTGAACTCCAAACGTCCTTTGTCTTTGGTCCATTTTTCTGGGATTCAAACACCGAGCAGAGGCCTAACCTCTAACTACTCCACATCCATGTCCATAAACCCAAACTTGACAACCAACTCACCCATGTCCCTGTCCCTCAACCCCAAACTGACCTCTAACTGCTTTCTTAGTCCCAAAACCATCCCTACTATGGAAGATTTTGGCCAACTGTGTCAGTGAATACCTTTATGAGACTATAGAATTGCGTGTCTAAATTGGTTAATGTCTTGATCAGCAGAGGATCGTGATACTGCCCTTTAGCCTACTGCCGTACACCACGAGGCTGCGTAACTTAAGTGATTTCCCTATAGCTTTCTTAAAACAGTACCAAACATGGAAATGTTGAACAACCCATACCTGTAAGAATCAACTATAAAAAGGATGCGTGTACTGATTGAAAACAGAATTTTGGCTCTCTGGTGGGATAGTTCACTGTGCCAGGTAAACAAAGAGTTTCCTAAAGAATACCTGAGTCTAAACCTTGTGTGAAAAAGGAAACTCCCTAACACCTACAAACTTAAACAATTGGTTCTGAGCTATAATCTTGATGGAGATTGCAGCTTGGCACCACTTGACCAAAAGTTTAAGTTTTTAAGGGAGGTTTTGGTATCTCTTAAAATATAAAAGCTTTCTTGAACATTATTGTGATGTTATCTAACAGAATTGGTAGGCAGGGATCTCCATGATTGAGACACGGCAACAATACATTTACAAGTCAAGGTAGCATATAATTCAGAGAGGAGCTTAGAAAGATGCCCATGTAACTGTACCCTTGTTTGTTCCTTTTAGGTGACATGGTTTGAGGGTGTGGGAGGTGCTACTGGATTGCTACACTGCATTTTACAGAGGACTCACACTGGAATCACAATTAACCAAGAGTGAACGTGAGGTAAAATTGGTAATTTATTATTGTACTGAGGTAGAATGAAGTAATTTAGTTTACTACATGTGCTGAGGTAGAGTGAAAACTTGTCTTGTATACAGATCGATTCATTGCAACAATGCACTGAGGTAGTAGAAAGAGTGCAGAATAAAGTGTACTGTTGTGGACAAAGTGTAGAGCAGGTAGACAATAAGCTGCAAGGTCAAAATGAGATAGATCGTGAGGTCAAAAATCTATCTTATTGAATCATTTTGTCTTATAACAGTGGGATCGAAGCTGCCCTTAAGCCTGGTGGTATGTATTTTTGAGTTTTTGTATCTTCTTGCCAAAGAGAGGGTGAAGAACAGAAAATGTCATTGATTTAGATGGCTGCTTCACTGAGGCAAAGAGAACTATTTGGTGTCAAAATATTTTCTCTACAAAGAGTGTATTTAGCCCAATGAATTTATATCTTCCCTTAGAACAATCACATCAAATCTATCCCCTGGCTTATTTCCTTTCAGCTTATTCACTGCATGAGTCTTTGACTCTCCCACCAGTCACCTTCACACTGGTGGCAATTTACAGCAGCCCATTAACTTAACAGCCACATATCTTTGGGAAATGTGAGGAAACAGATAGCCAGGAAAACTCACACAGTCACAGGGAGACCATATGAACATTGCAGAGACAGCACTAGTGTTACTAATTGAAGCCAGGTCACTAGAGCTGGGAGACAAGGGCATCTCATGCAGAATCAATGTGCCGCTCCATTGGCATCTCCATGGATATCACGTCTTGAAGGGAACAAGTAGCTTTAATTGACTCAGGACTGAATACTGCCCATGGGATTTTGAACAATCTTCCTTTGCTCCCATATTTCAAATGCTTTGTCCTGAATGGCACTGAATATCATAAACATAGAATTGCATTCATCTAAGGAACAAATTCATCTATAAATACCCTATGTAGACTTATACCTTTGAAGTGGTGGAAAAGACTAAAGGAAGTCAGCAGACTGCAAATTAATATAACGATGGTGAGCAGAGATGCAGTTGCTTCTCCAGCTCCCAATAATAGAGCTAGTTTTAAATTCTTACATAGTATTTCAATGCTGCTAGTCAGAGAGTTCAGTCAGCCAAAAGTCCACAAACACAGTACCACTGAACTCTTAGACAAAATTGCTTTTAATCAGCAGAGTTATTGATGTTGATAGGTGATATCTATGGGGGGTTTTGTTGCTAGCCTTCTCCACTATGAATGGTCCCACATAGAGTAGGGCCAACTTGCAGCTCTCAGTTTTCAACAGAAGTTCTCTAGAACCCAGCTAGACTTTCTCCACTGGCTCAAGAGGCCACATCCGTCAGCAGAGCCAATCATCCTGCCATGTATATCATTTCTCAGTGCACTGCAGAGAAGCCCTGGCCCATCTCCATGTGCACTTGTAGTACTGGACCCACTGTTGAGCAGCTGGAAATCCCATGTCAATCTCTTGGGATCCCTTCTGGCACTCAAAAGGGGACATGCCAGTGGATACAGTTGGAAGCTATTGTGGACAATTCCTGATCAAACCATTCGGGAGCTTCAGGTCGGAAGTGACAAGGCTGTGGAGGGTTGTTTTCAGTGCCTGACTCACTCTCTGGCCATTATATTGAGGGTGGAAACCTGATGAGAGTGGCTGGCTGTGGCTTCCAGACCAGAACAGAAGCCTTCCAGAAATGGGATGTGAAACATGGTTCTCTATGTCCTGAGGGAAACCATGCAGGCTGGACAAGTGATGAACCATAAGGGTGGCACAAACCAAAGGAAGGTCGGGAGAGCAATGAGATGGGCAGCCTTCGAGAACTGGTCCACAACCACCTGAGTAGTTGTGTGTCCATCTGAAAGGAGCAGACTAGTGTTGAAATCTGCCAAGAAGTGAGGCACAGGAGCAGACTCACAGAGCGCTGACATGATGTCTTGTTCTGGATACACGTTGGACAGCCAGCGATAAAGTCATGGACCTGATAGGACATAGCCTGCCACAAAAAAAAGTCTCTATAAATTCCAGGGTCCATTGAATTTGCAGGTGGCCTGTCATATGGGAAGTCTGGCCCCACTCCAACACTCTGGGCACACAGTGGAAGAGACAAACAGCTGGTTAGGAGATTCCCCCACCTGGGCCTGGATCAAACTGTTGGGCAGCCGTCACTTTTGCCTTTATTCCCCAAATCAGTGGAGCAGCAATCCTTGATCGAGGAATGATGGGCTCTGGACTGGCATTGTCCTCCAAGGTGTCAAACTGGTGGGAAAGAGCAGCAGACTTGGTGTTCTTGCTGCTGCAGTATGACGGTAAATGAGGGTGACATTAAACTGGTTGAAAAAGAGAAGCCAATGGGCTTGATAGGAATTGAGTTTCTTGGTGTCCTGAATATAGGAGAGGGTCTTGTGATCTGTCCATACCAGAAAGAGGTGCTCTACCCCCTCTAGCCAATGTCACCATGCTTCCAGGACCTCTTGACAGCCAGAAGTTCTCAGTTTCCGATTTTGTTGTTACAGTTGGCAGCAATCAAGTGACGTGAAAGGAAGGCATATGGATGCATCTGGTTACCTACAGAAGAGTGCTGGGAGAGTACAATGCTGACATCTGAAGCATCAGCCTTGACGATGAATGGACTGGATTGGTCTGGATGCTGCTGCACCAGGACAATGGTGAATCATTGCTTTAGTTCTGAAAATGCTTGGTCTGTTTCACTAGTCCGTAGCAATCCTGCAGAGGTCTTCCTGGTGAGTCCATTTATGGGGGCAGCAATGTAATGAAGCAGCAGTAAAAGTTTCAAGCCCCATGAAACGCCTCACTCTTTTGACCTGAGGTGGTTTAGCCCACTCTGTGACTGCCTGAATTTTACATTGGTCCATGTGAACACAGGAAGATATGAGGATATAGCCCAGAACAACACCTGCTCCTTATGGAACTCACACTTCTCCAGCTTGACTTAAAAGTTTTTTTGAGGAGCTGTCTGAGAACTCTTCAGACATGCTGAATGCATTCCCAGTGAGAGCTGGAATAGATAAAAAATGCTGCCCACACACATAAAAACAGGCTGATTCAACATGTCCCAGTGCACATTGCTGACCAGTGACCAGAAAACAGCAGGATTGTTGGCTATGCCAAAGGGCATCCCGAGTTACTCAAAGTGGCTATTGAAGGTGTTGAATGTTGTCTTCCACTCATCCCCTTATCAGATACGAACAAGGTAATAAGGATTGTGCAGATTTATCTTGGAAAATATGACTTTTCTCTGAAGATGTTCAAATGCAGAGGCAAGCAGGGGAAGAGGTAACGGTGATGTTGTTGAGTTACTGATAATCAATGTTGAGATGGAACTTGCCATCCTTCTCGCTCAGAAAAAAGACACCAGCCCTGCTGCTGAGGTTGATTGGTGGATGAATCTCAGGGCCAAAGTCAGCTGTTCTCCTTAGGCGGCCATCATTTTTGGACAAGTGAAGGAAAGCACAAGCCCCAGGGAGTATGAAAACTGGGTAAGAGGGCAATGGCACAGTTATAGGGCTGGTGTGGAGCCTGGGAGATAGCTTTCTTCTTAATGAAGACCTCAAAAACTCAATATATTCAGTCAGAATGCCAGACCGGTCTATATTAGCAGATGGCACAGTAGGGAACACATGGACAGCGGCTTGACCTGGATCCAGACAAGTAGACAGGTATGCTGGTCCCTACTCTTGGGACAAATGAATCTGTGGGTTGTGGTAAGATAGCCTGGGAAGATCAAGCACCAGTGGCAGATTGAGTGAATCAACAAGGTGGATGAGCTGTTCCCTATGGTTGCCTTCTAGCACAAGCTGAAGGGGTTTTGTGGATCTTGCCAGTGCCCAGAGGTCAACCATTCAGACCTCTTGAACATCAATATTCTCCCTCATTTGATGAGTCAGAACTCTTCATCCTTGAGCCAGAGGGATATCTGGCTGCACTGGAGTTAATAAATGCCTGAATCTCATGGGTCTGAGACAGCCACAATGAGGAAGATGGGAACATTAAATAATTAAGGAAACATGCTTATAGGGAGAATCACCCATCAGGATTCTCCTTCCTGCTTATGAGTATCATCTTTCTCTGTACCACTTAGTTCCTGGTTGTCAATTTGAAATGGCTGCCATGCTCGACACACACAGTGATTCTGTGATGGATCTTTACGCAGTGATGCTCTACCCCATCTCAACTGCAAGCCTGTGGAACTTCCCTCACTCTCCCTTTCCCTTGGTGCAGGTCCAGGGCAGCTCCTGTTCCCATATTGGAAGATCAAAGACCCTCTTGAACTCCACTACAAATTGCCAAAGTGATTGGACTATGGAGGAACTTTGTTCCCCCAGTGTGCTGATCAGGCTGAGTGGGAGATTCTCCATGTAAGCCAGTTTTTATGCATCATCACTGGACCAATCTGGCTAGGCTTGGAAAGTCAGCTCACTCTGGGTAATAAAATTCCTACAGCCTTTGGGGTCACTGGAGTATTTGCCTGGTGGAGGAATACTGAGTTCTGGTCAGGACCCTGAAACAGGAGTCAGGGCAATAATGGCTGAGACTGATGAGGTCTTTGAAGAGAAGGATCTGGGAGATGCTGGGAGTGGGATTGATCTGACTAAAGGCTGCTGAATTGCGGCAATGTGAGTGGTAATGACTGCCATCTGATTGCGAATGTCTGTGGTGGTTGCTGAACTGTCGCTGTGAGGGCTGACACACGTTGTTCCTGCTTGGACTGGGTTTGTTACTCTGAAAGCAGATGTTGCATTGTCTGAGACACTTCAGCCAACCCAGACTCTACAACATTTAGCTTCTCCTCCATGAACTTTAGTTTGGGCTGGGTTTGTCATTCTGAGAGGAACTGTCGCACTGTGTGAGTCACCTCTGCCAGCACAGCCTCCACTGACTGTAACTTCTCTCCTACCTGACCAATGAATCTCAGGGCCAAAGTTAGCTGTTCTCTCTCCACTGCTGGGTCCATTTCCTTTCTGGTCGAGTCTTGCTGGGGGTGTGGGGTATGGTTCAAAGTCTGATAAATTTATTATCAAAGTACATATATGTCACCCTGAAATTCATTTTCTTGCGGGGATACTCAATAAATCTATAATAGATCAATAACCGTTATAGAACCAATGGAAGACCACACCAACTTAGGTATTCAACAGTGTGCAAATACAAAAAGAAAGAAATACTAAAACAAACAAATAAATAAATAAATAAATATTGAGAACATGAGGTGAAGAGTCCTTGAAAATGAATCCATACATAGTGGAACATTTCAATGATGAAGTGAAGTTATCCCCTTTGGTTCAGGAGCCTGATGGTTAAGGGGTGGTAATTGTTCCTGAAATGGGTGATGTGAGTCCTGAGGCTCCCGTACCTTCTTCCTGATGGAAGCACTGAGAAGAGAGCATGGCCTGGGTGTGGGGGTCCCTGATGATGGATGCTGCTTTCCTGCAACAATGTTTCATGCAGATGTAATTATTAACGGGGAGGGCTTTACCCATGATGGACTGGGCCCTGTCTGCTTGGTGTATGGCCCAAGTGCAGAGGGAGAGACACTGAAGTGGATGACCAGTTCACTGCCTTTTAATTAGAACTGTGCAGCATTAAAGGAAAAACAATAGGTGCTAAGCCAATAGGGCCGCTAGCTAATACTCTTAAAAGGCCAGCGCTGACACTATGGCTCAGAATCAGTAGTTTAACACTAAATAAATGCCGCTCTTTTACAGTGTCAATCTAAATGGTAGACTTCTTTCCTAGAACAAGGACAAAGATATAGATACTGTACATCTCTACCAAAGGAGTTGTAAGGGGCTTTTTCCCTCCATTAGTCTGCAGGTCCCCATTGGGCAAGGTACAACATCTATTTAGACCCCCCACCCCTAAAAGGGTCATGTGAAGCCATGGGAGCAGCTGGTGGATGGTCACATGAGCTACTGGTGCATAATGCGACCAGTGATGCCAGGCAGACAATCCTGAAAAGTACTAATAATGGCTGGGGTCATCTGTCTTGTAGAGACACTGCTCAGAAGAAGGCAATGGCAGGAAAATGTGCTGAGAACAATCATGGTCATGGAAGGAACATGACTGGCCACTTCACATGACATGGCACATAACAGAAGATACATATATATTTCTTACTGTATTTTACAGTAAGTTTATGTATTGTGCTGTACTGCTGCCACAAAACAAAAAAATTCATGACATTGAGTGTATATACCATATATTTCTTGTAATTTGTAGTATTTTTATTTATTGCCTTATACTGCTATTGCAAAACAGCAAATTTCACAACATTTGTCTGTGATAATAAACCTGATTCTGATTTAAATGAGTCACCTGGTCATTGTGCAATCAACAGCACGTACCTATACATATTATGGAGGGTAGTTCATTGGTAGGTCTCCTTTGGATAGTGTCCAGTGCAATTTCTCTGGTGATATCCTAGGAATGAGATGATTTCTTTCCAACAACCACGACCACCTTACTTCTTCTGAATGTGAAAGGTGATATTCTAACCTGGGTTTATTTCTGGGATTTCAAACTTCCCATTGCCTTAACATGGCCATTCACTATTTGCAATTAGAGTGGCAAATAGGCAGAATAGACTGTTATATTTAATTTTGTGTCACTTCAGTCAACCATGAGCCATCCAGTCAATCTTGCCCCTTGCTGGCCCTTATGAACCCTCTCCCTCTGAGATAATTTATCACCAACTAAATCCTTAAGCTGTTGCAGGGACAGACAGGAAGATTCTTAGATCCTATGAATTCAAAGTTCAAAGTAAGTTTATTATAAAGGTTTGTGAAGGTCACCATATACTACCCTGAGATTCCTTTTCTTGTAGTCATTCTGTGTAGAAACTGTGCCATAGACACTCGGCTGCAAAAGCAGGAGAGTTGGGCGTGGAGCTAGTAAACCCCATCCTATAAAACCCAGGAACACCAACAGAAGCTCCAAAGTCCTCATCCTTGGGGGAGGAAGGATCTTAAGATGGGCTACACCTGGAGCCAACTTGAAAGACTGGCCCAGGACAAAGGATTCTGTCAAGCTGCAGTCAACAACCTATGCCCCAGCAGGGGAGATGAACTTCAATAAGTAAGTGATCACAGTTGAAAAAAAATGTAATATAATCAATGCAAAACTACACACAAATAATCAATGTGTAAAATAAGACATTCTATGCAAGAACAAAATTAAATAATACTGAGAAATGCTAGTTTCTCCAGCATTTAGTGTGTGTGGCTCTGGATCTCCAACATCTGCAGAATCTCTTGTATTTTTATAAAGTTTGGTGGAGCTGCATTGTTAGTGAAATACCAGGCTTGTGGTCGTATGAAATGACATAAGTCTAGGGAAGGAAAGAATAGATCAAGGAACTAGCAATGGCAGCTGCTGACAAAAATCTGTAATGTTATTGAGCAGTAAATGTGTTGACAATTTTAAAAACTGAAGCTGTGGGGAGTCATTTAAATCAAAGGCAAACTGTGCTGTTTTTACTGAACTTGTCAGAGCTTAATTGGCTCTGAATAGTAGCTGCAAGTTCAGAGAATAAAACAGGTTCTGAAACAAATCCCTTTTGTGCCAACTGTGAGGAGAAGCAATTTTCACAGAAATATAGAAATGGATGAAGCCCAGGCATTAATCACTGCAAACTGCTAAACTCTTTAAAGATTTGGAGAATTCTGCTGGAATAACATTATTAAAAATCTTAATCCTGTTATCAATTTGATGTGAGAAGAAATTAAGTTGGCATATATTTACTTCATTTCCTTTATGATACTGGTGCTTCAAAAGAACATGGTGACCTGTCTCAGTGACTATTGTCCAGCAACATATCTACAGTGATAAAGTGTTTTCAGAGGTTGGTGTTGAAACATATCAACTCCTACCTAAGATGTAACTTGAATCCATTCCAATTTGCCTACTGGTGCAACAGGTCCACAGCAGATGCTAACTCATTGGCTCTTCAGTCAATTCTGCAACATCTGGACAGCTGAGATGCAAACATTAGTATCTTCTTATTGTCTGTAGTTCAGCATTCAATACCATTATCCCCTCAGAGCTAATCAATAAGCTTCAGGATCTTGGCTACAACATTTCCTCGTGCAATCAGATCAGCGATTTCCTCTCTTGCAGTCAACTCAGATTGGCAACAGCATCTCCACTACAATCTCTTTTAGCACAGGTGCACCACAAAGCTGTGTGCTTAGCCCCCTGCTCTATTCATTTTACACTTATGGCTGCATAGCTAAGCACAGCTTCAAAGCCATGTTCAAGTTTGCCGATGACACCACTGCTGTAGGCCAAATCAAAGGTGGTGTTGAATCAGCATATAAGAGGAAGATTGAAAATTTGGTTGAGTGGTGCCTTAGCAACAACCTCTCGCTCAATATCAGCAAGAACAAGGAGTTGATAATTGACTTCAGGAAGAGAAAATAAGAGCTCCATAGCCAATCCTTATTGAGGGATCAGAGGTGGAGAGGATCGGCAACTTAAAATTCCTCAATGTTATTATTTCGGGGGACGTGTCCTAGGCCCAGCTCATAAGTGCAATAACGAAGAAGTAACAGTAGCACCTCTACTTCCTTAGGAGTTTGCGAAGATTCGGCCTGACATATACTGTAAAACTTTGACAAACTTCGATAGATGTGTAGTGAAGAGTATATTGACTGGCTGCGTCACGGCCTAGAATGGGAACACCAATATCCTTGAATGGATAATCCTACAAAATGTAGTGGATATAGCCCAGTCAATCATGGGTAAAGCCCACCCACCATTGAGTACATATATGTTACCAGAAACTACCCCAAGATTCTTTTTCTTGTGGGCATTCACAGTAGATGCAAAGAAATACAATGGAATCAATTAAAAACTGCACACAAAGATGAACAAACAACTAATATATCTAAGAAGTCAAACTATACAATTACAAATAATAATAATAATAATTTCGGCACAGACTAGAAGGGCCGAGGTGGCCTGTTTCCGTGCTATAATTGTTATATGGCTATAATAGTAAGTAATAAATAATATTGAGAACATGAGTTGTAGAGTCATTGAAAGTGGACTGCACTGAACAGCCTGTCTAGATTATGTGCTAATGTCTCAAGAATTGGGCTTAAAGTGATGACATTCAGACTCAGAGGGTCATCGGAGAGCTGAGGCTAACGCAATTCAATGGCTAACTGTTCTGTATGGGTTTCATCATTTGTTTCAGAGTCTCAGGATTCCTGTGCTTCAAGCAGTATTTCTTGTCTACATGTTTGTCTATTAGCCCCTCAGCATCCTTCAAATCCCCCCATGCACTGCCACTTTACCCTTTCAGTCCACACCTCATACCTATACTGACACATTCATTGTCCGACTGTATTTTCACGTGTCCTGCTGCTGTCTAGAAGAGTGCCTCTTGCCAAGAGTCACTTTGGCATTTTATCATTTCCTGTCACATTATGTACACTGCCTGCAACCCATGTCACTTTAGCTACATATAATCAGTCTAATTGTATAAATGACCACTCTCAAATAGTTACTTGTATGTTGTGCTTTATAGGATTGCTTTTATATTGATATTTCTTGAGTTCTTTTTTAATTGTGGTTTTTATCAAATCGGGTCTGGAGTAGCAATCATTTATTCTCTTTTACCCTGGGGAATGACAGTAAACAATCTTGAATCTTGAAGCTATAAATGTATTTATTTATTTAGAGATCATGTGTGGAACAGGCCCTTTTGGCCCAACGATCAGTGCCACTAGCAACCCACCAATTTAATCCTAGCCGAATCACAGGATGATTTATAATGACCAGTTAACCTACTAACCAGTACGTAATCCAAACTCGTTAACTCTCCGAGTTGTAAAAGCATCGCACAAACTACTATGCTACCATGATGCTTCATGGTTTAACTTACATTCCTGAGAGATTAAGCCAGCTCATTTTTTGAAGAAGCTTATGTGCCTTTGTAATGGGATGTAAGGGCCATTACAAAGAAAGCACAGCAGAACCTCTACTTTCTTAGAAGTTTGCAATAATTCAGCCTGCCACATAAAAGTTTGTCTAACTTCTATAGATATGCAGAGGAGTGAATATTGATTGGTTGCATCATGGCCTGGCGTGGAAACACCAATGCTCTTGAACATAAAATCCTACAAAAAGCAGTAGATACAACCCAGTCCATCATGGTTAAAGCCCTCCCCACCATTGAGCAGATCTACATGGAACACTGTTGCAGGAAAGCAGTATTTATCATCAAAGACCCTGACCATCCAGGTCAGACTCTCTTCTCACTGCTGCCATCAGGAAAGAGGTACACAAGCCTCAGGACCCATACCACTAGGTTCAGGAACAGTTATTACCCCTCAACCATTAAGCTCTTGAACCAGAGAGGTAACTACACGCAACCTCGCTCATTCCAACACTGAGCTGTTCCCGCAACCTATGAACTCATTCAAGGACTCTTCATCTCATTTTCTTAATTATTGCTTATTTATTCATTTATTTATATTCATTGTACTAACTGTGAATATCCACAAGAAAATAAATCTCAGGTTTGGATATGTTATATATATGTACTTTGATAATAAATTTACTTTGAACTTTGAGCACTTCATTATCTGCTTATGACAAGAGTTTGTTTAATATAGTCACACCTCATTGGGGAGAATTTCGTCTTACCGCTGATCTAACTTGCTGCCTGTTCATTTCGTAACTATATCCTTTAATCCAGTTAGGCTCAGGTTCTCACTGTCCAGCTCACGTATACCAATCTGTATAGATGAGTCAAGTTTCCCAACCAGTGTTTCTTTTATTCTTTCAGAAAGGAAGCAAGTCTGCAATTCTCTTTATCATTAAGCTCAAATTTTAGAAGTACTTCTGAATCTTGAAGTACGAAGTTGCACAGTATCGACTAAATCTGCTCCGAGACATCATGTGTGGAACGCACAATGATTTCCTCTTGCTTGTAATTAAATAACACATGCATAATTAGCTAGTGGTGGTGGAGAGGTGGCATTTCCTATCTATGTATGTTTGTAAATTGGAACCAGGGATTTAACAGTGAAAAAGCAAGGAAAAGGGAATCATATGGAAAGCCTAAATGTTCTTTGATTGACCTTGTGTTGTCTTGCTTTATCTTTTTTTACCTCACCTGGAAAGATATCTATTAGAAAAAACTTACTTTAATTGGCCTTTTATGATCTGATATACTCTCATTATGTTCAGCTTGCAGGTTAGGTAATTAGAGATTGGAAGACCATGAACATACACTCACTGTCCAATTTATTAGCTACTGGAGGTATCTAATAAAGTGACCACTGAGTGTATTTTTGCTGCTGTAGCCGATCTACTTCAGATGTAGATATGCTGGGTGTTTAAAGATGCTTTTCTGCACACCACTGGTGTAACAGGTGTTTATTTGAGTTACTGTTGCCTTCCTGACAGCCTAATTCAGTCTGGCCATTCTCCTCTGACCTCTCTCATACACAAGACATTTTTGCCCACAGAACTGCCACTCACTGGATTTTTTTTTGTTGTCCACACCATTATCTGTCAACCCTAGAGACTTCTGGGACAAAAATCCCAGGAGATCAGCTGTTTCTGAGATAGTCAATCCACCCCAACTGGCATCAATGATCATTCCATGGTCAAAGTCACTGAGATCGCATTCCTTCCCCATTTTGATATCTGGTCTGATGAACAACTGAACCTCCTGACCATGTCCGCATGCTTTTGTGCACTGTGTTGTTGTCACATGATTGGCTGATAAGGTATTTGCATTAACAACCAGGTGTAGAGGTAGAGGTGTACTTAATAAAGTAACCACGGTTAAGTATCTGCTAGAGATGGGTGGCATTTTCATCCATTATTAACTTGTACAGGCCCTCTGCTATGTTTGGATATTAACTTGTGAAGCCAGTTGCAGGCTCAATTGAGAACTGCATCAAGTTTTAGTTTACCTTCATTTGAAATAATGTTGTGACCTCAAGCTTCCAGTTGTCAGTCACTTTAGTCCTCCATTCCAATCCCATTCTGATGCCTCTGTCTTTAGCTTCCAAGTCTACACTGACACAGCTCAAAGAAAAGCAACTTCATCTCCTGCTTTGCCATGTTGCAGGCCTTGAGACTCAGCAGGGAATTGGAGCATGAACTCAAGTTTTTTTTTCTCTCTCTCTCTTTCTCCACTGATGCTGTCTGATCTATTTTTCAGTTTTTGCAACATTTTCTTTGATTTCCCATTTTCAGCAATCAGAGTACCCTGCGTCTTTGAGTTCCATCTTATGTTTTACTAACAGCTCTTATTCATCTCCCTTTCTATGGAAGATGTGGTAGGGATAAACATAACCCGGTTTTCATCAAAAGAATGGAGATGGCCGACAGCTTTAAGTGCCTAAGCCTCCATATCTCCACTCGGATACAATGATCAAGAAAATGCTTTAGTGTATCCACTTTTTTAAGTACCTTAGAATATTCAGCATGTCCTTGAAGATTGTCTCAAACTTCTACAGATGCCTCATTGACAGGTGCATCACACTCTGTTTGCAAGTACCCTGCTGTTGATCAACCGAACCTGCAGAGCAGCAGACAGTGGTATACACTACACAGCCTATTGCAGGCTTGTTGCTTCCTTTCATCCAGTCCATCTTCATGGTTTATTGCTTCAGAAAGACTAACAGTATTGCTATGGACACCAGTTGCCCTGGTAACTCCCTTTGCTCAATTCCACCTTCAAGAAGAAGATACAGGAGCTTGAAAGCCTAACATCTAGACTTAAGAACAATTTTTTTCTCAACTGCTGTCAGACTCCTGAAGAAATTACCTCGTTAACCCTAACTGCCCAGTGTTCCTGCATATTCTTGTACTTTCACCTCTACCTCCGAGATATTTAGCTTTTGCCACTTCAGTCTTGTTGCACTACTTCAATTGCCCTATAATCGTTGCACTATTATGTTTTTTGCACTTGACATTGTTTTGTTGTTGTACTTATTTTTGCCAAATATACTGTTTTCTCTGAGAACATCGCACAAGCAAGGGATTTCATTGGCCCCTGATATCTTAGAGAATAACTAATCTCTGGACATATGGGCTATGATTAGCTAGCATTACTTTCCTGACGACCTTGATTTTTACTCTGTCTATGATACTATGATAGGGTGGCACGGTAGGTAGTAGTTAGCATAACACTTTACAGTACAGGCTACCTGGGTTCAATTCCCGTCGCTGCCTATAAAGAGTTTGTATGTCCTCCCCATGAATGTATGTGTTTCCTCCAGGTCCACCGGTTTCCTTCCACAGTCCGAAGATGCACCAGTTGGTTGGTTAATAGGTCATTGCAAATTGGTCGATGGTTAGGCTAAGAATTAAATGGAGGGGTTGCTGGGTGGTGTGGCTTAAAGGGCTACTCTGCACTGTATCTCAATAAACAAACAAATAAATAAAGTACTCTTTCACTTCTTGTTTCTTTCCCCTTCTCTGCAAATTAAAATACACTTATTTTCTCATGTTTATATTTTATTGTACTTTGTTTTATATAGGGATGTAGCACGGAACAGGTCCTTCCTGCCCACTGAGCCAAGCCCTGTCTATTTAACCATAGCCTAATCACAGGACAATTTACAATAGCTAATTAATGTCTTTGGACTATGGGAGGAAAGCAGAGCACCAGGAGGAAACCCTTGTACGCATGACAAGAATGTACAATCTTTCTTACAGAGGACGCTGGGATTGAACTCTGAACTCTGACACTGAGTTGTAATAGCACCGTGCTAACCGCTATGCTATCGTGGCACCCCTTTCTAAAGATAGATTATTTTCCTGAAATATTAAATCTCTCCAGAAGAGTTTATTTTTTCTTGGAGAAGAAAAGGCTGAGGCAAGACCTACCATTGGTAAGTAAAATTATGACAGTAGGAAACATCTCCCTATAATAAAGGTGCCTGAAACTAAAGGACATAGATACATTATAAAGGAAAAGGTGTTTAAAGGGGATTTGAAGAGATACTTTTTTCATCGGAACTCACTGACTCAGTGTCTGGTAACAACAGAGACCCCTACAATGTTTAATTGTATCTGATGACCACTTAAGTGGCCAAGGCACAGAAGGCGATGTACCAAATGCTGGTAAATAAGATGAATATAGATAAGTACTTGATAGTAATGTAATTGCAGCAGGACTTAGACGAATTGGAAGAATGGACAAAAAAGTGGCAAATGCAATACAGTGTTGGGAAATGTATGATAATGCATTTAGGTAAAAGGAACAATAGCGCAGACTATTATCTAAATAGGAGAAGGTTCAAACATCAGAGATGCAGAGGGACTTAGGAGTCCTCGAGCAGGACTCCCAGAAGGTTAATTTACAGGGTGAGTCTGTGGTAAAGAAGGTAAATGCAATGGTGGCATTTATTTCAAGGGGAAGAGAATATGAAAGCAAGGAAATAATGCCGAGCATCTGTAAGACACTAGTCAGGCCGCACTTAGAGTATTGTTGACAGTTTTCGGCCTCATATCTCTGAAAGGATGTGTTGTCATGGGAGAGAGTCCAGAGGAGGTTCATGAAGATGATTCCATGAATGAGGGGGTTAATGTATGAGGAGTGTTTGGCAGTTTTGGGACAGTACTCATTGGAATTTAGAAGAATGTGGGGGATCACTTTGAAACCTACCAAATGTTGAAAGGACTAGATAGGGTGGGTGTGGAGAGGATGTTTCCTATGGTGGGATATCCAGAAATCGAAGGCACAGCCACAAATTTGAGGGGTGACCATTTAGAACAGAGGTAAGGAGGAATTTTCTTAGCCAGAGAGTAGTAAATGTGTGGAATGCTCTGCCACAAACTGCAGTGGAGGCCAAGTCCATGTGTACTTATAAGGCGGAAGTTGATAGTTTCTTGATCAGTCAGGGAATCAAGAGATATGGTGAGAATGCATGTGTATGGGATTGAGCGGGATCTGGGATCAGCCATATGGAATGGAGGAGTAGACTCAATGGGCTGAATGACCTAATTCTGCTCCTATGTCTTAATATGGTCTTATAGTTGACATAGAAATGTCAGGCTAATGAGCTGTATGACTCGATAAGATGCTGCCAGATCCATTGAATATCCACAGCTTTTTCTGTTTTTGTTTCAGATTTCCAGTTGCTACAGTTTTGTTTTTAATTCTCAGTATCTAAAAATAATTGTATGGTAATTATGATCATATTATTATGTGCAGAACCATTCACATTTTTCACACTCTACTATTCAAAATTAATTTATTCACTAAAAAAGCATATTTAGGTAAATGGATGTCATCTCAAGCTAGAACATGGTAACATATGCATACTTAGTCATTTTTATTTATGCAGTGATACAGGATGGTAACAGGCTCTTCTCGCCCAATGAGCCCACACCATCCAATTATACTGATGTGGCCAATTAACCAACTAGCCTGTACATTTTGGAATATGGGAGGAAAATGAAGCACCTGGAGGATTTTACTTTGAACTTTGAGCCCACACACACACACCCACAGAGGAAATAAAATGAGTGCACATTATTGCTTTCATTTTGATATCAAATCAAAATTATTCTTGCAATTACAGGAAATATTATCTCTATAGCTAAAGAATGAAACGTTATCTCTACACCTAATGTGTTATGCATTGGGTTCCCTGTCTGCAAAGTCTTTTCCCCCTGTCCTGCTGAAGTGTTTCAGGCCGAAACATCGACTGTACTTCTTTCTGTAGATGATGCCTGGCCTGCTGAGTTCCTCCAGGGTTTTATGTGTGTTGCCTAATCTTAAAAGGAGATTTTAAGCCCTATCTGATGTAAGTAACATCAAGAAAGAGGGGTCAGCATTTTTGGAATAATTTCTTCCCCTGCGTCACTAGATTTCTGAATGGTCTACAAACCCCTGTACACTCGCTCAATATTTTTTTCTTTTCTTTGCTCTCTTTTCACACTACTTATTTAATTTAATTTATCTATACAGTATATATATATTCTTTTTTCTGATTGTAATTTAACATTTTAACATATTACAAGCTACTGCTACTACACAACAACTAATTTCACAACATATGCCAGTGATATTAAATTTGATTCTGATCCTAATCTATGGATACACTCACTATAAGGAGGTTATACTGCATCAATCTGCAAATGAAAGACTAGCATACTTCCTTGTCTAGACTCTGCAGCAAGGCTTAACTGCCAATACCCACAATTTGAGTGGATTCCACCTCCCCATCAAGGAGGAGATTCTTCCAGCTAATTAAGTATTTTAAACAGTTTATTTTCATTTTAATGATTAATGTTTAAATTCAGACAAGTATTTCTTTACACACATTTAAAACCCAGAGGATTTCTTATTTATGGAAGATTTCTGAATTACAAAAGATTTATAAACTACAAAATATAACTAAACACAGGCACGATTTTTATGAACTAGAAGAACATGCCAATGAGTTACAAACAAAAGATTCATATGTAGCTGTAACTGAAGTTTGAAGAATGAATTCTAGTTTTTCTTTCTGTCACCCCACCTTCCAGTCATTCCTGTCCCAATGATTTCTAACATTTGTGCTGTTTTGCTACTAGTTGACATTCTTTGCACATGGTGTTTTCCAGATACCTTTGCTGGGACAAAGTAATTGACATAGATAGTCTAAAAGCTTCTGGAGACAGAAACCCCAGACACTCAAAGTTAATGCGGTGACGGCTGACTCTCTGAGTACACAAATGTCCCAACCATTGAATGATTATGCCCTTGACTGTGTTTGATGCACTAAATGAAGAAATAAGTCTGGTATGAAACTTTCCTTGATCTCTATCACACAGTAATGCAAATAACGCAGCTGTAGTTGCCTGGCTCGAAGTAGGCTGTGCTATTTATTTCCAAAGCTGTCCTTTAAACTTCGGGCTGATTAATGTTTGCAATTTATATTAAGAACAGAAGACTAGATTTTGTTTAAAACAAGAAGCTGAATAAGAAACAAACACGAGGAAATCTGCAGATGCTGGAAATTCAAACAACAACACACACAAAATGCTGGTGGAACACAGCAGGCCAGGCAGCATCTATAGGGAGAAGCGCTGTCGACGTTTCGGGCCGAGACCCTTCGTCAGGACTAACCGAAAGGAAAGATAGTAAGAGATTTGAAAGTAGTGGGGGGAGGGAGAAATGCGAAATGATAGGAGAAGACCGGAGGGGGTGGGATGAAGCTAAGAGCTGGAAAGGTGATTGGTGAAAGTGATACAGAGCTGGAGAAGGGAAAGGATCATGGGACAGGAGGCCTCGGGAGAAAGAAAGGGGGAGGGGGAAGCACCAGAGGGAGATGGAGAACAGGCAAACAACTAAATATGTCAGGGATGGGGTAAGAAAGGGAGGAGGGGCATTAACGGAAGTTAGAGAAGTCAATGTTCATGCCATCAGGTTGGAGGCTACCCAGCCGGTATATAAGGTGTTGTTCCTCCAACCTGAGTGTGGCTTCATCTTGACAGTAGAGGAGGCCATGGATAGATATATCAGAATGGGAATGGGACGTGGAATTAAAATGTGTGGCCACTGGGAGATCCTGCTTTTTCTGGCAGACCGAGCGTAGGTGTTCAGCGAAATGGTCTCCCAGTCTGCGTCGGGTCTCACCAATATATAAAAGGCCACACTAGGAGCACTGGACGCAGTATACCACACCAGCCGACTCACAGGTAAAGTGTCGCCTCACCTGGAAGGACTGTCTGGGGCCCTGAATGGTGGTGAGGGAGGAAGTGTAAGGGCAGGTGTAGCACTTGTTCCGCTTACAAGGATAAGTGCCAGGAGGGAGATCGGTGGGAAGGGATGAGGGGGACAAGTGGACAAGAAAGTCGCGTAGGGAGCGATCCCTGCGGAAAGCAGAAAGAGTGGGGGAGGGAAAGATGTGCTTGGTAGTGGGATCCCGTTGGAGGTGGCGGAAGTTACGGAGAATTATACGTTGGACCTGGAGGCTGATGGGGTGATAGGTGAGGACAAGGGGAACCCTATCCCGAGTGGGGTGGCGGGCGGATGGGGTGAAGGCAGATGTGTGGGAAATGGGAGAGATGCGTTTGAGAGCAGAGTTGATGGTGGAAGAAGGGAAGCCCCTTTGTTTAAAAAAGGAAGACATCTCCTTCGTCCTGGAATGCAAAGCCTCATCCTGAGAGCAGATGCGGCAGAGACGGAGGAATTGTGAGAAGGGAATAGCATTTTTGCAAGAGACAGGGTGGGAAGAGGAATAGTTCAGGTAGCTGTGAGAGTCTTCTTATCCCATCCCTGACATATTTAGTTGTTTGCCTGTTCTCCATCTCCCTTTGGTGCTTCCCCCCCCCCCCCTTTTCTTTCTCCTGAGGCCTCCCGTCCCATGATCCTTTCCCTTCTCCAGCTCGGTATCACTTTCACCAATCACCTTTCCAGCTCTTAGCTTCATCCCACCCCCTCCAGTCTTCTCCTATCATTTTGTATTTCCCCCTCCCCCCACTACTTGCAAATCTCTTACTATCTTTCCTTTTGGTTAGTCCTGACGAAGGGTCTCGGCCCGAAACGTCAACAGTGTTTCTCCTATAGATGCTGCCTGGCTTGCTGTGTTCCACCAGCATTTTGTGTGTGTTGTTAGCTGAGTAAGGAATATTGGTTTGAAGTTTAACTTTGCCGCAAACAACTCTGACCCTTTGGATAGGTCAGAATGTAGTGCAAGAAAGCTGAGGTTAGCAATAAGCCTCTTGGGCCCAGAATGAAACATTATCTTATTGAAAGCCTCTCGCCTCTCCTCTCATAACAACACACATATAGTGCTTGAGAGACTCACCCAGTCCCTCAGTGTTCAGCAGTGGCAGGAGTATAGACTGTGGTCCTTCCCTTCAAAGCCCTTGCAGTGGTAGCATCGAGATACAGTGAATTTCTCAGCACATATTCTTCCATTCTGGAATGCGATTCTCAACGCCATCTCCTTACTCCAGAAGACTGACAAGTTTCATACATATTATATCACGGTATTCTACCAATAGCAGTTGATGTTTGTCTTGGTTTTGTTGCCTTAGAACAACCCATAGATCTAGATTCTGTTGTTACACTGCTGTGTAGGGCAAAGTTCAATAGGACCATATCGTTCTTTTACAGATCTTCTTGATTTCCATTTATTTTTGTACTTCCATAGATTTATTTGTGTTGTTTCTGGGGCACCACTCATGGAATTCTCCCACTGTAAGGAATAGAGCCTTATATTCAGTGTTCAATTTATTAGGTACACCTGCTTACTAATGCAAATATCTAATCAACCAGTCATGTGTCTGCAACTCAATACATAAAAACAAGCAGACATGGTCAAGAGGTTCTGTTGTTGTTCAGGTCAAACACCAGAATAGAGAAGAAATGTGATCAAAGCGACTTTGACCACAGAGAGTTTGTTGGTGCTAGACAGTGTTGTCTGAGTATCTCAGAAACTTTTGATCCTGGGATTTTTGTGTACAACTACCTCTAAAATTTACAGAAAATAGTGCAAAAAAAAACAGTGAATGGCAGTTCTGTGGGTAAAAATATCTTATTAATTAGAGTGGTCAGCAGAGAATGGCCAGACTGGTTCAAGCTGACAGGAAGGCTATAGTAACTTAAATAAATAAGTGTTACAACACTGGAGTGTAGAAGAGTATCCTTAAACTTAGGTAAAGGGGGTACCTAATAAAGTGGCCCCTGAGTATAGATTTCTACCACAAACAGAAAACTTGCTGTTTAATTTCACTAGATTTCCTCTCTAGTTACTTTATCTGATAAAGGCTTTGTTCTGATGCTGTTGTAAGGGCTTATTGCACACATGGGTAGAGTAAGATAAATGGAATAATACTCTACTGTTCCATTTGGATTTCAGCAATTTCCTAAAATATCTTGATCGCCACGAATAATAGGAAACATTATCTCCAGACCGAAAAATCCAAGTAATGTATATTTATTATCAAGTACATAGATATCATCATATACTACCTTATGATTCATTTTCTTGCAGGTGTTCACAGGAAAATTAATAAACATAATAAAATTTATGCAAAAGTAAATACGGTACTGACAAACAAGCAATGTGCAAAAGGAGACAAAGTCATGCAAGTAATAACAATAAATAAAAGACTAATGAGAACATGAGTTGTAGAGCCCTCGAAAGGTTGTGGAATCAGTTCAGTGCTGAGGTGAGTGACGTTATCCATGCCAGTTCAGGAGCCTGATGTTTGAAGAGTAATAACTCTTCCTGAATCTGGTGGTGTAGGAGCTAAGGTTCTTGTACCTCCTGCCCGATGGTAGTAACACGAAGAGAGCATGACCTGGATAGTGAGGGTCCTCGATGACAGATGCTGCTTTCTTGTGGCAGCATTCCTTGTAAATGTGCTCAGTGGTGTGGGAGAGGGGAGGCTTTATGTGTGATTCAGCCAAAAACAATGGTTTTGAATTTATGCTTGGCTAAATATAGTTCCTTCCTGAGATTCAACTGCAGCCAACATTATATTATTCTTGACACAGTACTCCCTAACAACAAAAGGATTAATTACCAATCCAGCAGGAAGCCTCTCTCTCTCTCTCTCTCAGACTGACAGCTCAGCTAGAGAACAATGCTATTGTTACAATTTTGGAATTGATACCCAGACCAGAACTATCTACAACATATCCCAAATCTCTTCACCTTATTTCAACAGAACCTGAAGTCTCAGGTTCAGAGCATATGCTATGACCAGGACATAACACATCTAAATGTGTAATATTTCTTTTTTTTCCTTATATCAACGTACAATGCCTATAAAAAGTATTCAACAAACCACACCCCCCTTGGAAGTTTTCATGTTTTATTCGTTTACAACGTTGAATCATAGTGGATTTGCTTTGTCATTTTTTTGACACCGATCAACAGAAAAATACTCTTCTGTGTCAAAGGGAAAACTTTGATCTCTACAAAGTGATCTAAATTAAATGCAAATATAAAACACAAAATAATTGATTGCATAAGTATTCATCCTCTTTAATATGACACACCAAATCATCACTGATGCAGCCAATTGGTTTTAGAAGTCACATAATTAATTAAATAATGTGTGCAGACAAGTGTTTCAATTGATAATAGGAAAAAGATACCTGTATCTGGAAGGTCCCACTGCTGGTGAGTCAGTATCCTGGCAAAAACTACACCATAAAGACAAAAGAACACTCCAAGCAACTCTTCAAAATGATTATTGAAAAGCATAAGTCATGAGATGGATGCAAGAAAATTTCCAAGTCACTGAATATCCCTTGGAGTACAGTTCAGTCAATCATCAGGAAATGAAAGAATATAGAACAGCTGTAAATCGGCCTCAAGCAGGCTGTCCAAAAACTGAGTGACCGTGCAAGAAAGCGACTAGTGAGGGAGGCCACTAAGGGACCAATGAGAACTCTGGAGAAGTTACAGGATTCAGTGGCTGAGAAGGGAGAAACTTCACATACAACAACTGTTGCCCAGTTGCTTCACCAGTCACTGCTTTATGGAAGAGTGGCAAAGAGAAAGCCACTGCTGAAAATAAAAATTCTCATGAAATTTCAGCTTGAGTTTGCCAGATGGCATGTGGGCGACTCTGAAGTCAACTAGAAGAAGGCTCTATGGTCTGATGAAACCAAATTTGAGCTTTTTGGCCACCAGACAAAACACTATGTTTGGCATAAACCAAACACTGCACATCATCAGAAACACACCATTCCTATTGTGAAGCATGACGGTAACTGCATCATGCTGTGGGGATACTTCACTGCAGCAGGCCCTGGAAGGCTTGTGAAGGTAGAGGGTAAAATGAATGCAGCAAAATACAGGGAAATCCTGGGGGAAAACCTGATGCAGTATGCAAGAGAACTGCGACTTAGGAGAAGATTTGTTTTCCAGCAAATCAATCCCAAGCATAAAAACAAAGCTACACAGCAATGGCTTAAAAACAACAAAGTTAACGTCCTGGAGCAGCCAGGTCAGAGTCTTGACCCCAATTTAATTGAAAATTTGTGGTTGGACTTGAAAAGGGCTGTTCACTCACGATCCACATGCAATTCAACAGAGCTTGAACAGTTTCATAAAGAAAAAAGGGGAAGAATTGCAGTGTCCAGATGCGCAAAGCTGATAGAGACCTATCCACACAGACTCAAGGCATTAATTGCTACCAAAGGTGCATCTACTAAATAGTGACTATAAGGGGGTGAGTAATTATGCAATTAATAATTTTGTGTTTAATAATTGTAACTTATTTAGACTAGTTTGTAGAAATTTGTTTTCACTTTGACATGAAAGAGTATTTTCTGTTGTTCAGTTTCAAAACAGCCAAATTAAATCCACTGTGATTCAATGTGTAAAACAAACATGCAAAATTATGGGGATGGGGTGGGGTGAATACTCTTTTAGGCAGTGTATATTATAAACACCCTTTAGGATTTGAAAAGATATCAAGAGACTTTTTTTTTACTATTTATGAAGGGATCTGGGAACAAAGCTGTGAAAATAAAACAATTGTTCATCTGAACTCCCTTTGACACATCTCTTCCTATTCTGGATCTTCCTGTCTCCATCTCCTTTTATAAAACCACTAACTCCTACAATTGCCTAGACCATCCACTTGATGCCATCCATCTTTTGTCTTCATTTCCTCTCTCTGCCACCTTTTGGTCTCAAGATGAGTCCTTCTGATACAGGGCTTCTGAAACGTTTCTTTTTCAAAACATCATGGCTTATAAATTGGAATTCCATCTCCATGCCTTAGTTTCAATGGTATAATTCAGAAAACCCAATCTTGAGTCCAAGTGTCATCAAAGGAAGACGATCAAAATATTCTCTCTCATGATGTGTGTTATAGCTAATCTAAGGTACATCAAGTCAAGTTTTAAGTGCAGAACTATGTATATTTGAGCTGTCTGGTACCTGTATCAATTTGAACAACTCGGCTGAATCAAACATTAATAATTGACGTTAATATTCATCTTCATGGTGCCAAAGGCAGGCTGTACGAAACAAGGTGGGCACATGCAATATTTAGTATCAGATAGATATCCAGAAAAATATTTTATTTGTTCCGGCACCATTCCTGTGGTGCTCAGTCATCAAAATTAATTCAGACAGATCCCGAGGTGTGGAGGATCATTGATGAGAAGGTATGAAAGACTTGGAGTGGAGAAAACAAATATTCACTTGAGCGTGTGGTGTCCATATCTCAGTTATCTAGACTGCAGCAAAAAATATATACCATAGAGACAGATTTCATATTTTTTGGATTATTGGGAAGGCTTTATTCTACCTAGCAATGCTGGACAAGTATCAAGCTTTGGGGAATATACAGATCACACCTTCCTTCTGACAATGAAGCAAGAAGTTCAAAATTAACTTGCTAGCTTGGATTCCTTACCTTCCCCACTTCCCATCTTCTCATTCTTCCCTTACAGTTCCGATCAAGTGTCTTAGCCTGAAATGTTGACTGTTTATTCCTCTCTGTAGATACTGTCTGACTTGCTGAGTTCTTCCATGATTTGGTTTTAGTTATTCTGGATGTTCCGCATCTGCAGAATCTCTTCAACATTCAAAACAAAGTGTTGTCTTCAGGGGTGAAAACTTCATCTACCTCAGTATATTCGCTGGTAGTTTGTCAAGTAACACTTCTACAAGGGTACCAAAACTTAGTTGGAATTATTTATTCAGTTGCCATACTGGCCCATTGCAATTTAACCCTCTTTGACATTCTCTTCTGAGAGGAAATGCAGTCAACAACCTCAAGGTTCAGAATCCGAGCGACTTTAGGTTGGAACATGAATATAGAACGTTACGGCACAGTGGAGGCCCTCGGGTCCACAATATTGGACCTTTAACTAACCCTTTAACTCGAAGATTAAATTAATGTTTCCCTTCTCCGTATTCTTCTATATTTCAATCATCTATGTGCCTGTCTCAAAATTTCTTAAATGCCTCTAATGCATTTGCCTCTACATCACCCCTAGCAATGCATTCCACACACTCACCACTCTGTATTTAAAAAAAATGTTTCTAACATCCCCTCTCTGCTTTTCTCCAATCACCTTAAAGTTATGCCCACTGATATTAGGAATTTCCACTCTGGGACAATGTCTCTAGCTTCCACTCGATCCATGCCTCTGTCATCATTTTTTACACCTCTATCAAGTCACCTCTCATCCTCTGTCTAGAAGCTATATATACTGGCCTATGAGGTGGTGAGCAATACTTGCCTGAATCCCAGAATTAGAAGCTTCACTGAGCCAAGAGGCACTTCAAACCTTGAATATTCCAGGGGTAATATTCAGCCATTCATCAGCACATTCATTGGCTCATCCTTTGAAGAACTTCAGAATCACTGTATTGCCAGTATGTGAAACATGCCAGAATTGATTGTGGTTTGGAGTTAAGCATAAAACACAGGACAATACCATAACAGACAACACAATAGCAAACCAATAATTTACATGACAATAGTACTAATAGTCATGAGCAATCAACAGTCAGCAGAATGGTCACACGCACAAACTTAGTATGGTATTAAGTGAATAGATGAGGAGACAGAGTTAAAGCATAATCTGATGAGAACTACCAATAATTAGTATTTATATTGATTTTTATCAATGGAAAAATGATACAAATGTACTATTGAAATTTTCTTGACTAGTTTTGTCATGGTTTCAAATGGTGATGCAAGTGTGTAGAAGCTACAGGGCGTAGTGTACTTTGCCAAATACATCACGGGCACATGCCTACACTCTATCCGTTGTATCTACAGGAGGTCCTGCCTCAAGAAGACAATGCCTAACATTGAAAATCCTCACCATCTGGTCCATGCCATCTTCCCTTCCATTGAGCAGGAGAGCTTCTATACTTTAAGGTCCAAAAACAGTTACTTCCCTCCAACCATTCAATTCTTGAACCAAATGGTACAATCCTTAACACTATAACACAGACAGCTTTGATCATTTTGTACTAAAATGGACTTTTGTGGATATTTTGTACTAGTTATGTTCTTTCTTATAATGATTTTGTACCACTTATGCTTATGTGCTTTTATTGTGAATGTTGCTTATCTGATGCAGAGTTCCAATCTTGCTGCTGCAGATAAATTTATGCTCGCACCTGTATGAAATGTAATTATGTATATGTCCACAAACTTACCTTTGACTTTGTACAGAAAAAAATCTTATGAACATCCATCTGAATTAATGATTCAGAAAGCTAAGAACTGGTACTTTTGCAAATGGGACAGAAGGATGTATGTATTTTCCAGCTGACAGAGAATGCGTTTTACCTTTTTGTACAATGTTATTCAAAAAATCTATTTGATAACAAGATAATGCTTTCCTCCTCTAACTGAGCTGATGGATCACTTCTCCAATCTTTGCGCCCTCCTCCTGACACAACTATTTTCTTCTTCTTCATCATCCTCATTGGCTTTTTGAAATAGTGTTCTTTCTCAGACAGCAATATTACGCAGTGCACAGGAAAGCACATTAATTCCAGTAACTCTTGCTGTGCTACACAACAAGACTTCAGCTTATTTTCTCAGCCTCCTAAGAAGAAACTTCAAAATGCTAATAGCCTGCTCTGTCAAATCTATTGTCGCCTCCTTGCCTCATGCTATTTGTTCACAGACCCAGTCTGTGAATGCTGTTTTACAGTCGATGGCCATAACCTCGGGAAATATCGGTGATCATCAATCAGCCTTTCAAGAGCATGATTTAAAGTCATCAAGACAGACCCTTACTGAATATAACATAACAAGTTTAGGGTACCTGGAGTCAGGAGAAAACAGCAGAATAAATAGCAAGTGGATCTCCAAGCAATAAGAGTCATATTTAGATTCAGGTTTATTTTCCACATTTATACTGAAACATAGGTGAACTCAGTGACATATTTACTAGGTAGCTCCTGTACCTAATAAAGTGGTCCCTGAGTGTATGCTTACGGTTTTCTGCTGCTGTAGCCCATTCCACTTCAGGATCTCACAAAGTACACTGCAGATGCTGTGGTCAAATCAACACGTAAAAACAAGCTGGATGAACTCAGCAGGTCGGGCAGCATCCGTTGAAAGGAGCAGTCAACGTTTCGGGCCAAGACCCTTCGTCAGGACTGAAGGAGGAGGGGGCAAGGACCCTATAAAGAAGGTGGGGGGAGGGTGGAAGGTGCCAGCTGAAAAACCAATCAGAGGAAAGATCAAGGGGTGGGGGAGGGGGAGCAGGGAGGGGATAGGCAGGAGGGGTGAAGAAGGAATGTAAGGGGAAAGACTATGGGTAGTAGAAGTTAGAATCATGAGAGAGGTGATAGGCAGCTGGAAGAGGAGGCAGAGTGAAAGTGGGATGAGGGAAGGGAGAGGGAGGGAATTACCAGAAGTTGGAGAATTTGATGTTCATACCAAGGGGTTGGAGACTACCCAGACGGTATATGAGGTGTTGCTCCTGCAACCTGAGTTTGGCCTCATCATGACAGTAGAGGAGGCCATGTATGGGCATATCCGAATGGAAATGTCAAGCAGGATCTGATGTGTTGGGTGTTCAGAGATGTTCTTCTGCACACCACTATTGTAATGTGTAGTTATTTGAGTTACTGTTGCCTTCCTGTTGGCTGGAACCAGTCTGGCCATTCTCCTCTGACCTCTCTCATTAACAGGACGTTACTGCCCACAGAAATGCTGCTCACTGGATGCTTTTGGCTTTTTCACACCATTCTCTGTCAACTTTAGAGACTGTTGTGTGTGAAAAATCCCAGGAGTTCAGCAGTGTATGAGATACACAAATCATCCTGTCTGGCACCAACAATCATTCCACAGTCAAAGTGACACAGATCACATTTCTTCCCCATTCTGATGTTTGGACTTAACAACAACTGAACTTCTTGTCCATATCTGTATGATTTTATGTATTGAGTTTCTGCCACATGATTGGCTGATAAAATATTTAAATTAATGAGCAGGAGTATGGTATACTTAATGAAGTAGCCACGGGGTGTACAGTAAAATGAGTTAACAGCCAACATGCCTCAGGATGTGCTGGGGGCAGTCCAAAAGTATCCATGCACTCAGTGCTACAATAACAAGCCTACCGCAGTACAACAGAGAACACAACAAGTGACAACGTAAGTCTCAATCCTCTCTCCCACGTACACACACTGTCCCACCACCCCAGGTAGATAAATACAGCTCTTTAGATTGTCTGTAAATAGGACTGGTTTCTACTGGGATCATTACATTAAGCGCTGTTACCCAATATTCACATAAAAACATTGGACTTGGCACTTTCAAGAACAATTTCAAAACTTACAGATGTCTTCAGAGTGGGAAGATTAAATTTAATACTGAAGGATAATGCAAAAGTAAATGCTTAAATATGTCAGAACAGATGCAGATGACAAATTACTTTCAATATAGATATGAGCAAACTGGTGAAGTTTAGAGCAGGATAAACATTAGATTCAAAGATTAGCTTTATTTGTCATATGCACATCAAAACATGCAGTCAAATGCATCATTTACACCAAATCAAATCAGCGAGGATTTGACTTGACACAAATGTCACCAAGCTTCTGGCAACAACATGACATCCCCATAATGTACTAACCCCAACCTTTGAAATGTGGGAGGAAAATGGAGCACGGCATTGCTATGCTATATACCACTGCAAAATACGTATTTGTAAGGATTCACTAATTGTTGCACGTACCAAGATAAAATCAACAAGACCATAGCAATACAATCAATATCGTGTTTTGTCCCAAGAGGAACAGAATCAAACATCATGGAAATTACTGTATGTTGAACTTAGTTAAAAGACACTTAACTGTGAGGAGTGTTGTTTTATGGCCTTTTATGGCAAAAAAAAAGCTTTGTGGCCTTGTTGAAAGCACAAGTAAACTTTGCAAGGATGGCATCAGAACTGATTATGAAGACGTGTTATAGCCAGGATTTAATATCTAAATTCTGTAAATTACTGGATGACTGATCGGTTGTCTGTCATATCTGACAATGACTGTGAAACCGGAGGATGAGTTTTTCAGATGAAAAATCCGTTGCTCTTGATATCAGAAGTCCAGGACGAGTGGTGCTTGTAGTGATGACCAGGACTTATTTTGTGCCTTGTCAGGAACTTCACTCTCCACAAGGTTTTGCAGAACTCTCCTCCTGGCCATTGGATCTCATTGTTGATCTCATCTGCCCAGTCTGATGGAATTAGGACAGGCATATCTCTACCTCACTGGGTCATGAGGCCTGCCAGCAACCCTCGCCTGGTTTAACCCACCTGTCGAAGTACTGTACCGGGGTGTGGCCACTGTCAGATGCAGACAGCTACTTGTAGCCACAGGTGAGAGTTGAGTGTCCAGTGGGAACTAAAGATGAGTGAGCTGCCACACAATGGACATGAGAAACCCTTCACCAGAGTTGCTACCCTCCCTGAACACCCCATACATTTCTGTACACCAGCTTATATCACAAACCACCCTTCAGAATCAAATGAATTGTGTTTTTTAACTATTTGTGAAGACATCAAAGAACAAACCCATATAAAATTATTGTTATCTTTGACCATCTATGACACTTCTCTTCCTTTTATAGATATTCATGTCTCCATCTCAGGAAGTAGACCTGCCATTGACTACTTCTATGAAAATATTGACTGCTATAGTTACCTCAATTCCTGTAAGAACGTCATCTCCTGCTTTCAATTTCTCCATCTTCAGCAGATCTGCTCTCAGGAGGAAACCTTTTGCTCTAGGACATCTGAGCTGTTAGGAAACATTGAACAGGTTGATGTCAGTGGTGTCACAACAATAACTTTGCACTCATTGTACGTAAGACAAGGGAATTAATTGTGGACTTCAGGAAGGGGAAGTTGAGGGAATACACATAAGTCCTCATCGAGGGATCTGCAGTGGAAAGGGTAAACGGTTTAATGTTCATGGATGTCAACATCCCTGGAGATCTATCCTCAGCCCAGTATATTGATACAAGTACATAGAAGATACAACCGAGGGTACATTTCATTAGAAGTTTGAGGAGACTCAGTTTGTCACCAAAGACTCTTGCAAATTTCTGCAGATGTACTGTGGAGAGCATTCTAACTGGTGGATCACTGCTGGTATAGCAGGGTCACTGCACAAGATTGGAAAAGCCAGATCCATCATGGGCTCTACATTGAGGACATCTTCAAAGGGCGATACCTCAAGAAGGTGGTATCCTTCATTAAGGACCCCCCCCCCCCCCCACCACCCAGGTCATGCTCTCTTCTCATGGCTATCATCAAGCAGGAGGTACAGGAGCCTGACGACATACACTCAATCTTTTAGGAACAGCTTCATCCTCTCTGCCATCCGATTTCTGAATAGACAATAAACCTATAAACACTAACTCATTTTTTTTCATTATTGCTCTCTTTTTGACCTACTTGTTTAATTTAATTTTTTATATTTATTACAGTAATTTATTATTCTTTATTATTTAATACCACGTACTGCTGCCATGAAACAACAAATTTCAAGACATATACCAGTGATATTAAACCTGATTCTGAATCTCATGCTACACCAGACCTTCATCCATATACAACTTCCTTTGCCAGCATGTTTCCTTCTCTTCACTCTCCATACTCCACGCTTTCAATCCTTCCTCTGAAACCAAAGCATCAATATTCAGCAAGATCAGCTTCATCCTCTTAAACAACCTCAGAGCGTAAATAAGGATTGGTCAATTTAAGTGAACTAAAGGAGTTTCTTCAAGAATACAACAAATTACTGTGGATTCAAGTATGCTTGTTGTAAGCATAAGTAAGTTGTATCTTGTATAAAGAAGCAGCAGCCAACTTGTTACTTGAAACCTCCAAATCAGGCCCTCTAAGCAATTCATAAATACAAAAAGGTCTGCTAATACTGGAAATCCAAAGCAACACACACAAGATGCTGGAGGAACTTAGCAGGTCAGGCAGCATCTATGGAAATGAATAAACAGTTGATATTTTGGGCTGAGACCCTTTTTCAGGACTGAAAAGGAAGAGGGAAGACACCAGAATAAAACGGTGAGGTGAGGGGAGGGAGGCTAACTGGAAGGTGATAAATAAATCCAGGCAGGTGAGAAGGATAAAAGGCTGGAGAAGAAGGAATTTGATGGGGGGAGAGAGGACCGTCTCTTTCCTTCCATTGTATCCTGTTAACGGTAGGGTCTCTTGCTTCAGACTGCACATTGCCTCTCTTTCACACTTTAACCACAATGTTTTTATGAGTTTCCCCTTTGATATTACCTACCTACTAACTTCTAGAGCTATCATATCCTTGCTCCTTTCAAAAAAGTTTTATGTTTCTTTTATACTTGCCCCATCTCTTTTGCAGACCGAGTCATTCCTTATCATCCTCATTTACTTCCTTTCTGATGATACTACTCCCTAGATGGTACACTTACACTAATTGCCCAGGTTTCTCTCAGAAATGCTTCAGCAATATGGCTCTGAATATTTCAACTTCTTCTTTGTTTTCTCTTTTAGTCGGTGCCTTTGCCCTACTTTACGTAAGTACCGCACTTGATTCAGTGTTGCTGCCAGATTTAATGTTCTTGTCCTGCCCCAGGGAATCTGTCTATTTACAAGATAAAATTATGTTCTCAAAGTCTAAATCAGTGCCTTGACCCTTTTCTGCAAGGTATAATTCTGGTATATAATTTTAGGTGTAGCTCTTTTTCAGTGTATTCTTTGCCGTTACCATTATTACATGATATGGCACGGTAATGTAGCCGTTAGTGCAACATTTTACAATACCAGCTACAAAATCGGATTGGATTCCAACTGCTGTCCATAAGGAGCTGCAGAGGGTTGCAAACTCAGGCAGCTCCATCGTGGGCACCTTCAAAAAGGTGTCATTATGGACCCCATCACCCAGGACATGCCCTCTTCTTATTGCTACCATCAAGGAGGAGGTACAGGAGCTTTAAGATACATATTCAATGGTTTAGGAACAGGGTTTTTCCACTCTGCCATAAGATTTCTGAATGGACATTGAGCCCATGAACATCACCTCACTACTTGATTTCTATTTTACACTTTTTGCACTATTTACATACACACACTTTTCTTATTGAAATTTATAGCATTTATATTATTATATTTTGCGATGTACTGCTGCTGCAACACAACAAATTTCACAATATATGCCAGATATATTAAACCCGATGTTGATTCTGATTCTGAGTTCGTAAGTTCTCCCTGTGACTGCGTTGGTTTCCTTTGGGTGCTTCAGTCTCTGGACATATTCCAAAGACATCCAGGTTATGGTTAGGGTTAGTGAGTTGTTGGCTTGCCAAAAGCATTCTGGCAGTTGTGCACTGCCCAGCACAATCATTGCTGATCTGATATGATGCAAATGATGCATTTCACATTATGTTTCAATGTTTGAATGTACATGTGACAAATAAAGCTAATTTTAATCCTAAACACCAGAGATTCTGCCGATGCTGAAAATCCAGAGCAACACATGCAAAATGCTGGAGGAATTCAACAGGACAGGTGGCATCAATGGAGGGGAATAAACAAACAACATTGTGATCTTTACTGACCTTAGTGACCATCAGGCCTTGCTTTTCAACCTTACACTATTTTAATACCAAGTTAATATGTATTGTATTCACAATATTTACACCTTCCCACAACATTAACATACGGAGGTATATGAGGAATACATTAAGATAGAATGACATATTTAAAACTTTTTAAAATTTGTTCAAATTATCTCTTATAAATGCACCCATTAAAGACAGACATTGAGAGGATTTTTTTTTCTGTCCACTCCAATTTTATTAGGCCTGTTGGAAACCACAAATTTTTCAATAACACTTTTTATATAAGATTTGTACTTTTTAACAAACTCATGTATTTTTCACACTCACTGGCAGAAAGTGGTAGAACAGGAAAACTAATGGTTTAACACTTTTCTCATTTTTCATTGGCTAAGTATTAGCACATTATTCATGTGATGTAATTGTTTTAATTACGTAGCCTATTAACAATTTATCTCTATCTAAGGAATTTCTCTTATCTCATCTATAAAAGAGATAGATTTTTCAGAAGCACCATCTTTATTCTTTTATTCAAATTTCAAAGTTCAAAGTAAAATTTATTATCAGAGTACATACTCGTCACCACATACAACCCTGAGAATTTTTTTATGCAAACGTACTTGGCAAATCTAAAGAACAGTAACTATAAACATGAAATGGAAATATAAATAATTAGCAATAAATAATGAGTATGAACTAGCAAGATAGAGCCCTTAAAGTGAGACCATCAGTTGTGGGAACACCAGAAGCAAAATGATTGTAGTTACACACTTTGTTCAAGAGCCTGTTGGTTGTAGGGTAATAACTGTTCTTGGTGGTGTGTGTTCTGAGGCACTTGTACCTTCTACCATATGGCAGCAGCGGGGAAAGAGCGTGGCCTGGGTGGTAATGCTGGGTACTGCTTTTCTACAGCAATGTTTCATGTAGATGTGCTCAGTGGTTGGAGGGTTTTATCAGTGATGTACTGGGCCGAATCCACTACTTTGTGCAGGATTTTCTGCTCAAAGGCATTGGTGTTCCCATAGCAGGCCATAATGCAGCCGGTCAGCACACTGTCCACCACACATCTATGGAAGTTTGCCAAGGGTTTTGATAACATTGCGCATCTCCACAGACTTCCAAGGAAGCAGAGGTGCTGTTGTGCATTCTTCACAGTGATACTTACATGACGTGTCCAGGACAGGTACACCGAGGTATTTAAAGTCACTGACCCTCTCCACCTCTGATCCTCTGATGATTACTGGCTGATGGTTTCCCTGTCCTGAAGCCCACAATCAGTTCCTTGGTCTTATTGACATTGGGTAAGAGGTTGTTGTTATTACACCACTCAGCAAAATTTTCAGTCTCACTCCTGAATGCTGATTCATCACCCCCTTTGATATAGTGGTGTCATCAGCAATTTATGTATGTTGTTGGAGCTTTACTTAGCCGCACAGTCATGGGTGTAAAGTGAGTAGAGCAGAGGACTAAGCTCACATCCCAGTGGTGCTCCTGTGCTGATGGCAATTACGGAGATGTTTATGCCAATCCTAACTGACTGGGGACTACAAGTAAGGAAATCTAGGATCCAACTACACAAGGGGGTATTGAGGCCCAGGACTTGGAGTATATTGATTAGTTTTGAGGAGATGATAGTATTAAACACGGAGTTGTAATTGATAAAGAGTCTCCTAATGTATAAATCTTTGTTGTCTGGATGCTCCAGGGTTGTGTGAAGAGCCAATGAGGTGGCATCTGCTTCTATAGATGAATTGGAGTGGATCTAAGTCACCACTCAGAAGGGAGCTGATATGCTTCAACAGCAGCTTCTCAGTACACTTCCTCACTGTAAATGACACTGGGCGATAATCATTGAGACTGGTTATCATGCTCTTCTTGGGCACCAGTATGATTCAAGCCTGATTGAAGCAGGTGGGCACCTCACACCGCCAAAGTAAGAGGTTGAAGGTATCCCTCAATACCCCAGCCAGCTGGTTGATACAGGTCTTCAGTATCCGGCCAGGTGCTCCATCCAGACCAGATGTCTTTCTTCGATTCACTCTTTAGAAGGCAGCCTGCACATCATCTTCAGATACTGAGACTAAAGGATCATTGGGAGAAATTGGGGTTGTGCAGTGTTTCCTTCCTAATATGGTGGTCATAGAAGGCATTGAGCTCAACTGGAAGTGAAGCTCTACTATCCCCTATGTCACAAGATTTATCTTTGTAGGGAGGTTATGGCATTCGAACCCTGCCACAGCTTCGAGAACTCCTCGTCTGGTCCGGAATCTCCACTTCACCTGTGAGATGACTTTCCAGGTATCACAGACGCAACTTTTGTAGCATTCTTGATCTTTAAACTTGAATGCCTCTGATCTGGCTCTCAGCAAATTCAGGATTTCATTGTTCATCTAGGGCTTCTGATTGGGGTTAACCCTGAACAATTTTGTGGGGACACACTCATCCACAGCTGTTTTACTAAAGTCTGTTATGACCCTGGTGTAGTCTTTCAGGTTCACAGATGAATTCTTGAACACAGCCCAGGGCACTGACTCGATGCAATTCAGTATCTGTTCCTTTGCCTCCTGCGACCACCTCTTATATGCTTTGATCTCTGGAGCCTTGCTCTTTAGACTCTGTCTGTGTTCAGGTATGAGGAGTACAGCCAAATGATCCAACTTGCCAAGATGTGGACTTGGGAAGGAACGATAGGCATTAGTGTAGTATTGGTATAGTGTGTTGGGACCTCTGGTGCAAGAGGTTACAAGCTGGTGATAATTGGGCAGGGTTTTCTTCAAGCAAGCCTGGTTAAACTCACCAAATATAACTTGAAATGTGTTAGGATGAGATGTTTCTTGTTTGCAGACAAAATCATGCAGTTTCACGAGTGCTTGCTTATAATTGGCCACTGGTGGTATGTAAACTGCAGTCTTACAGATCTTAGCATTGTTCTTCAGCTCTTTATTTAGTTTGCTTCATATTGGTATGTTTGCTTGTTCTCTAAAATAAACATAGTTCTTGGAATTAAGACTGCTCATCGTACTTGACTCCTGGAAAATCCCCAAGGATCAGAAAATAAACTAAAATCCAACAAGCCTTTAGAACTCTCTTGCTTATAGGATGGTAGAAGCAGAGTCTTTGAACTTTCACAAGGCAGAAGTAAATTCTTGATAAGCAAATGGATGAAAGATTACTCTAGGCAGATAAGATTAAAAATTGAAGAAATGATTTCAACAGCATTAAATCATGAGCATGGTGCAGGGTCTGGGGGCAAAATGGCCTGATCTTGTTCCTCTGTTCTTACATTCTCCAGTTCCTGTCAACTCTTCCAGTTGTAACAGTCGGTCTGTATTTCTCATTCATCAGATCATCTTGAAACCATGTCTATTTCAACATGAACAGCTCCACTTCGGCAGCTTATCACACAAATAAAATTTTCAGCCTTGGGACCTTTATTTCTTCTTCAACCTCTTCAGAGTCTTTACATCTTTTGTAAAGTCAGACACCAAGAAATGGACAGAATGTACCTTTGTGGCTAAGCCAGCATTCCTTAAATCTTATACTGTACACCTTCATTTACCCAAGTATCTCATTTCCCAATGATCCACCATTTTCCACAAATCAAGCACATGTATCCCCCAAATTCTCTGTTTTTGTATCTCTTTTAGAATTTTTTCTTTAGGAGATCTAGGCCTCATATGGAGCCAGTGATCATTAATGGAGAATGTGTGGAGCAGGTTAAGACCTACAAGTATCTGGGAGTACAGTTAGACGAGAAGCTAGACTGGACTGCCAACACAGATGCCTTGTGCAGGAAGGCACAGAGTCGACTGTACTTCCTTAGAAGGTTGGCGTCATTCAATGTCTGTAGTGAGATGCTGAAGATGTTCTATAGGTCAGTTGTGAAGAGCGCCCTCTTCTTTGTGGTGGCATGTTGGTGAGGCAGCATTAAGAAGAGGGACGCCTCACGTCTTAATAAGCTGGTAAGGAAGGCGGGCTCTGTCGTGGGCAAAGTACTGGAGAGTATAACATCGGTAGCTGAGCGAAGGGCACTGAGTAGGCTACGGTCAATTATGGAAAACCCTGAACATCCTCTACATAGCACCATCCAGAGACAGAGAAGCAGTTTCAGCGACAGGTTGCTATCGATGCAATGCTCCTCAGACAGGATGAAGAGGTCAATACTCCCCAATGCCATTCGGCTTTACAATTCAACCACCAGGAGTAAGATATGTTAAAGTGCCGGGGTTGATTGTATTTAATGTATTTAAGTAAACTACTTAAGAACTTTTTAAAAGCTATTATTAATGCTTTTTGAGAGAGATGATTTGAGAGTGATTTAGATGCATATCATATTTTTACTGAGTTAAGGATTGTATGTAATTAGTTTTGCTACAACAAGTGTATGGGACATTGGAAAAAATGTTGAATTTCCCCATAGGGATGAATAAAGTATCTATCTATCTATCTATCTATCTACTAACTTTTCTAATGTTTCCTTTCAAAATGTAGCACTTCGTATCTCTGGGCAGTAATTTTTATCTGCCTCTTATTTATCTGTTTAAAACCATCAATATCTACCTGAAGCCTATTTGTTGTTTACTATGCTGTTGTTCAGTATATTCAAGTCTAAATCATCAACTTATTTTAAGAAAAGCAGAGATTGTATTATCAGCACCTAGGGAACTCACTCAAAACCAAATAACTAGAATTTACTACTTGTTTCTGTTTTCTGTTACCTGGTTAATTTTCCATCCATGCTCTTACTAAAACATGAGAGCTTACACACATAGATTGATTGTATGCCCATAATGTGATGCTTGGCTGTACATAATGTGACTGATGGGAAATAATAAAGTAGCGGTGGGTTAGTGGGTGGAGGTGTTGATCAGTCTTACTGCTTGGGGAAAGTTACTGCTTTTGAATCTGGCGGTACTGGCATGGATGATATGTAGCCTCCTCTCTGATGGGAGTGGGACAAACAGTCCATGGGCAAAGCAGGTGGGATCCTTTATGATGTCACAGGCCCTTTTCTGGCACCTTCTATCCTTGATGGAGGGTAGGCTGGTGCCCTTGTGTTGAAGATATCTATGAAGGTGTCAGTGAGCTGCTGTGCACTCTCCCTGAGTACCTGGCTTGGGATATTGCCTGGCCCAGCCATCTTGTGATGTTTGACTCTTCTCACATCTGCTGTTTGTATAGTGATGCAGTCTTCATGGGTTCATGGCACATTCAGAAATCTGATGCTGGAGGGGAAGAAGTTCTTCCTAGATGTTGAGTGTGTATCTTTAAGCTCGTGTACCTCCTCCCTGATGGTAATGATGAGAATAGGGCATAACCTGGATGGTGGGAGTTCTCAATGATTGATGTCATCTTCTTGAGGCATTGCCTATCGAGGATGTCCTCAATACTGGGGAGGCTAATGCCCATGTTCAGACTATAACCCACTCTGATTGTGGTTGAAGGTCAGTATGGAGGTTTTGGGTTGAATGGCCTGTCTCCAGGCTCAATAACTCCCTGACAAGGAAAACAGAAAATGTATACTTCGATACTATTTGATGATGTATTATCCTCTTTACCTAGAAGGAACTTTCGGTTCCTGCTTATTTGTTTAAGCTAATTACTCTTCTGCACTCATTGCTCAGGCATTTATGCCAAAGTTCTTCTTGTGAGGTACAGAAGTGTTGCCTATTGTTGAGACCCTTCACCAAAACCAGAGATCTTCTATCAGCACTGAACTGGGCACACAAGGAAGCCATTGCTTACTTCTATAGATGTCCACTGTCTAGATAAATATTAACCCCAATGACAAGTTTGCAGCTTTAAGTCAGCATACTGATGGATACCTTGCAGACTCTCTTCCAGCTGCTCTGGCCTCTGTATGGATCAGGATTTTGTCACTTGTTGTCCAATCGTCATTTCTCAGACCCTGACTGTTCTCATGGCTCAATCATTTCTCTCCCATCCACCACTTGTCAGTCCTGAGACTATACACAGCTCACGCCTCCCCAGGTGAGCATACGTTTTGCACAGAAAAACCTGAGGCAATCTGTTACACATCCTTGAAGAAAAGGTACAAAGCAAACAGAGACAAGCTTGAAATTTCTCAGCTCTGCAGTGGAGAGTGGAGACTGACAGGAAGTTCAATTAAACATCGAATTGAATTAAATCCTTCAGTATAGTTATTTCCATAAAGGCACACTGCTGAGCACAAAGGACTGAGGTGTATTTATAAAACAATAGGAGAGTGAAAAAGAAGAGGAAAAAATAAAAGTTACATTGAAGTAATAATCTATCTAAATGTTCATGTTATTTATTATTACAACAGCACGGAAAGAATCAGATGTAAGCTAGTTCCCAGGAAATATATTCTCTTTCACTCATGCCCTTTGATTCTCCTTTGATTCTCTTTGCCATCAAGCTACATTGCGAGTAGTTTAGCAATGACAATTAAAACGCCACCACACACAATACTGGAGGTCAGGCAGCATCTATGGAGAGGAATAAGCAGTCGATGTTTCGGGTGGAGATCCTTCATCAGGGCAGCCCTGATCTGGATGAAAACATAGATGAATTGGTTACTAAGTTTGCAAATAATATGAACATTAGTGGTGGTGGAAGGGGAAACGTCTTCACTCAGCAGGTGATGAGAGTGTGGCTAGTGCAAATGGTGCACACAAGCTCAATTTCAACATGCAAGATGTTTGGTAGTACATCAGAAGTAGAAGTTTGGATGGTAGTGATATGGAGGGCTATGGTTCCAGTCCAGCTTGTTGGGAGTAGGCAATTTAAATGGCTCGACACAGACCAGATAGGTGGAAGGGCCTGTTTCTGTGCTGTACTTCTCTATGACTTTTTGGGCAGTGCAATGAGAAATAGTGTTTAACCAGGCCGACTGTGAGGTTTTGCATTTTAGGAAGTCAAATATAAAGGGGCTGTACATTATAAATGTTAATGGTAACACCCTTAACAGAGTTAGCGTGTAGAGGAATTCGTTAAGTTCCTGGGTGTCACTATCTCAAAGGACCTGTCCTTGACCCATCATATAAATATAATTGCAAAGGAAGCAAGACAGTGCCTCTACTTCCTCAGGAGTCTGCAGAGGTTTAGCATGTCATCAAAAACCTCAGTAAGCTCCAATAGATGTAGTGGAAAGTGTGTTGACTGGCCTGGTATGGGAACATCAATGCCTTTGGGGGTAAAATCCTACAAAAGGTAGTGGATTCAGCCCAGTACCTCACAGGCAAAACCCAACCAGTGAGCCCATCAATATGAAACGTTGCCGTAGAAAAGCAACATCCATCATCAAAGATCCTCACCGCCCAGGCCACGCTCTTTCCCTGCTGCTATCAGGTAGAAGGTACAGGTGTCTCAGGACTCACACCACCATGTTCAACAACAATTACTCCTTTCAACCATCAGGCTCTTGGATGGAAGAAATTCACATCAGAGTTGAATATCACATTTTGAGCTTTTTAAATAATGTATTTAACGATATAATAATATTTAAACATCCTAAAGAAATGATGCTGACATATCTTTTGGTAAAGGTGTTATGACATTTAAAACTGTTCATTTTTCTTCTAGTTTTATTTAGTTGTTCCCATTCTATGAATACAATAGTAAATGATGCTGGCTGTGATCAGTTGAATGAACTGGAATCAAATCCATTCAGCCTTTCAAATAGAAAATTACCTCTTATGTAAATACACTGTTACTCCACAACTTACTGATACAACATTCAAGTTCAAAGTTCAAAGTACATTTATTTTCTAAGTACGTATACACTATACAACCTGGGGATTCATCTCCTTATAGATAGCAGACAGGAACAAAACAAAGAAACCATACAAAAAAGACCTTCAAACAGGCAATGTGCAGAGAAAATAAACAACAAAGCGTGCACACAATGAAAGTAAGGAAGCGGCATCCAGAACGAAATTCAATCCACAGACACGAAGCTGGAGGAGCTGCAGCCTCGGTCCAACGCAGAGCAGAGCCAAATAAGCATCGCAGGGCAGCAAGCTGAACCGGCCCATCTTTCGGCTCCAGTCCCGACACCCTGATCTTTGCAGTCTGCTTAAATCATCCAAACATCGGGTCCTTCCTTGCTCTTGGGGTTGGGCCCAGGATCCGACTTGTCTCTGTTCTCCTGAACTCTACCTCACACCTGCTCAGCTCAACTCTGCCTTGCCTCCACTTGCCTCTCCATTGTTTGCTCACCAGAAAAAGTGTTAATAATAAAGCATTTGTTTGTTTGCTGCTGATAAATAGTCCCTTGGCCTCACCAGTATCATCTTAAACCAGAATGTGATATTCAACTCTGTTGTTACAGAACCTGAAGGCATTAATAGAAATCTCTAATTAAATTTCTTACCTTACTTTCTGTCACTGGACTCCACATTGTTCCTACACCAGGTCATGGATAGTGTAGCATCTGAAAGCATATTGAACTCCATGGGGATTTTAAGTTAATAACTTATGGGACAGAGGTGAAAGTAAGTAATTTAATTGTGATTACTTTGCTTTAGTTAAATAACATTTATTATTTTTAAAAATAGTCTATGTTTTGATTAATTATACACTCAATGGTCACTTTATTAGGTTCACCTGCACACCTACTGGTCATTAATGTAAGTATCTGATCAGCCAATCATGTGGCAGAAACTCATTAAATCATGCAGACATGGTAAAACATCAGAATGGGGAAGAAATGTGATCTAAGTGACTTTGGTCATGGAATGATGGTGCCAAATGGAGTGGTTTGAGTATCTCAGAAATTCTGATGTGCTGGAATATTCACACACAACAATCTTTGGGTTTTACAGAGAATGGTGTGAAAGGTGAGAAACATCTAGTGAGGGGTAGTTCTGTGGGTAAAACTGCCTTGTTAATGTGAGAGGTCAGAGGAGAAAGGCGAGAAAAGTTAAAGCTGACAGGAAGGCAACATAAGACCAAAAGACATAAGATCAGAGTTAGGCCATTCAGTCCATCAAGTCTGTTCTGCCATTCCATCATTACTGACCCCAGATTCCACTCAACCCCATAGACCTGCCTTCTCACTATATTTTTTGATGCTCTGACTGATCAGGAAACCATCAACTTCTGTGCTAAGTATACCCTCAGACTTGGCCTCCACCGCAGTCTGTGGCAGAGCATTCCACAGATTCACTACCTTTTGGCTAAAATAATTCCTCCTTACCTCTGTTCTAAAGGATCTCCCCTCAATTTTGAGGCTCTGTCCTCTAGATCTGGATATCCCCACCACAGGAACCATCATCTCCATATCCATCTGATCTAGTCCTTTCAACATTTGGTAGGTTTCAATGAGATCCCTTGCATTCATCTAAATTCCAGTGAGTACAGGCCCAAAGCTGCCAAATGCTCCTCATATGTTAATCGCTTCATTCCCGGAATCATCCTTGTGAACCTTCTCTGGACTTTCTCCTACGACAACACATCATTTTTACGATATAGGGACGAAAACTATTGACAATACTCTAAGTGTGGTCTGATTAGTGTCTTATAAAGGCTCAGCATTATCTCCTTGGTTTTATATTACATTGCCCTTGAAATAAATGCCAACATTGCATTTGCCTTCTTTACCACAGACTCAACCTGCAAATTAACCTTCTGGGAGTCTTAAATGAGGACTCTCAAGTCCCTCTGCAACTTTGATGTTTGAACCTTCTCCCAATTTAGATAATAGTCCGCACTATTGTTCCTTTTACCAAAATGCATTATCATACATTTCCCAACTCGGTATTCCATCTGCCACCTTTTTTACCATTTCTTCCAATTTGTCCAAGTCCTGCTGCAATTACATTGCTTCCTCGGCTCTGCCTACCTACCCCTCCTCCTATCATCCACAAGCTTTGCTGCAAAGCCATCAATTCCATTATCTAAATCACTGACAAGCAATGTGAAAAGCATTGTTCCCAACACTGACCCCTGAGGAACACTACGAGCTGTCGGTAGCCAACCAGAAAAGACCTCTTTTATTCCCACTCACTGCCTCCTAGCCATCAGCCATTCCACCATCCATTCCAGTATCTTTCCTGTAATGCTATAGGATTTTATCTTATTAAACAGCCATATGTGTGGAACCTTATCAAATGTCTTCTGAAAATCCAAGTGAATGACATCTACTACCTCTCCTTTGTCCACCTTGTTTGTTACTTCCTTGAAGAACTCTAACAGATTTGTCAGGCAAGATTTCCCTTTATAAAACTATGCTAGTTTTGACTTATTTTGTCATTAATCTCCAAGTACCTCAAAACCTCATCCTTAATAAAAGACTCCAACACTTTCCCAAGCACTGAGGTTAGGCCAACTGGCCTATAATTTCCTTTCTTTTGTCTTCCTTCTTTCTTGAAGAATGGAGTGACATTTGCAATCTTCCAGTCCTCTGGGAACATGCCAAAATCAAGTAATTCTTGAAAGATCATGATCAATGCAATCATTATCTCTTCAGCAACCTCTCTTGGGACTCTGGGATGTAGTCCATCTGACTTATACACCTTAAGACCTTTGATTTTGCCTGGCACTTTTCCCTTTGTAATAGCAATGGCAGTCATTCCTACTCCCTGATACTCACAGACCTCTGGAACACTGCAAGTGTCTTCCACAGTGAAGACAGATGCAAAGTACCCATTAAGTTCATCTGCCAATTCTTTCTCCCCCATTGCTACCTCAAGAGCATCATTTTCCAGTGGTCTGATATCAACTCTCACCTCCCTTTTATTCTTTATGTAACTGATAAAACTTTCAGTATCCTGCTTTATATAATTGACTAGTCTGCCCTCATATTTAATCTTTTCCCTTCTTACGGCTTTTATAGTTGCCTTTTGTTGGATTTTAAAAGCTTCCCAATCATCCAACTTCCCACTCATTGTTGCTACCTTACAAGCCCTTTCCTTGGCTTTTATGTAGTCCTTTTGTCAGGCATGGTTGCTTACCCCTGACACTTGGAAACTTCTTCCTCTGTGGGACATATCTATCCTGTGCCTTGTGTACTATTCCCAGAAACTTTGGCCATCTCTGATCTGCCGTCATCCCCACCAGTATCCTCCTCCAATCAACCTGAGCAAGCTCCTTCCTTATGTCTCTGTAATACCCTTTATTCGATCATGAACAGTAACTCAAATAACAACAGTAGTGTGCAGAGAACACCTCTGAAAGCACAACAAGATGGATCTTAAAATACCACAAGACCACAAATATACACTCAGTGGCCTCTTGGTTAGGTAAAGGAGGTGCCTAATAAAGTGGCCACTGGGTGCATATTTCTCATAAAATAATCTTTATTTGTGCAATAATTTATTTCTATTTTAATATTATGAAGTGTCTCTGAATCCGAGATGCATTTTAAGATAGCTAAAATCCAGTTGACAGAAGGCAGAGCTTTGTGGCATCGTTCAACCAGACTTTCAATCTCTCTCCTATTTGTCTATTCGTCACCACCTTTGCTTCGGCCAACAACAGTGGTGTCGTCAGCTAACTTAAATATGGCATTGGAGCTGTACAGTCACAAGTATCAAGCAAGTAGATCAGAGGGTTAAACTCACAGCCTTGTGATTCATCTGCGCTGATGGAGATTATGGTGGAGATGTTGTTGTCAATCCGTAATGACTGGGGTTCGGGGAGGTATTGAGGTGCAGGTCTTTGAGCTTAGTGATTAGTTTCATTGAATGCTGAGCTGCAGTCAATGAAGAGCATCCTGATGGATGCATCTTCACTATCCAGATGTTCTAGGGTTGAGTGAAGGGCCAGTGCAATGGCATCTGCTGTTAACCTGCTATTATGGTAGCCAAAATGGATTGAATCCAGCCCACTCCTCTGGCAGGAGTTCATATGAACATAGAACATAGAATAGTACAGCACAGTACAGGTCCTTCAGCCCACAATGTTGTGCCGACTCTTAAACCCTGCCTCCCATATATCCCCCAAACTTAAATTCCTCCATATACCTGTCTAGTAGTCTTTTAAATTTCACTAGTGTATCTGCCTCCACCACTGACTCAGGCAGTGCATTCCACGCACCAACCACTCTCTGAGTGAAAAACCTTCCTCTAATATCCCCCTTGAACTTCCCGCCCCTTACCTTAAAGCCATGTCTTCTTGTATTGAGCAGTGGTGCCCTGGGAAAGAGGTGCTGGCTGTCCACTCTATCTATTCCTCTTAATATCTTGTATACCTTAATCATTGTTCCTTTCATCCTCCTTCTCTCCAGAGTGTGAAGTCCTAGCTCCCTTAACCTCTGATCATAATGCCTACTCTCTAAACCAGGCAGCATCCTGGTAAATCTCCTCTGTACTCTTTCCAATGCTTCCACATCCTTCTTATAATAAGGCGACCAGAACTGGATATAGTACTCCAAGTGTGGCCTAACCAGAGTTTTATAGAGCTACATCATTACCTCACGACTCTTAAAATCTATCCAAGTCAAGTCAAGTCACTTTTATTGTCATTTCGACCATAACTGCTCGTACAGTACATAGTAAAAATGAGACAACGTTTTTCAGGACCATGGTGTTACATGACACAGTACAAAAACTAGACTGAACTACGTAAACAAAAAAAATAACACAGAGAAAGCTACACTAGAGTACAGACCTACACAGGACTGCGTATAGTGCACAAAACAGTGCAGAGATTACAATAAATAATAACAGGACAATAGGACAAGGTGTTAGTCCAGGCTTCGGGTATTGAGGAGTCTGATAGCTTGGGGGAGAAACTGTTACATAGTCCGGTCGTGAGAGCCCGAATGCTTCAGAGCCTTTTCCCAGACAGCAGGAGGGAGAAGAGATTGTATGAGGGGTGCATGGGGTCCTTCATAATGTTGTTTCCTTTGCAGATGCAGTGTGTAGTGTAAATGTCCATGATGGGGGGAAGAGAGACTCCGATGATCTCCTCAGCTGACCTCACTATCCGATGCAGTGTCTTGTGATCCGAGATGGTGCAATTTCCGAACCAGGCTGTGATACAGCTGCTCAGGATGCTCTCAGTACAACCCCTGTAGAATGTGATGAGGATTGGGTGTGGGAGACGGACTTTCCTCAGCCTTCACAGAAAGTAGAGACGCTGCTGGGCTTTCTTTGCTATGGAGCTGGTGTTGAGGGACCAGGTGAGATTCTCCATCAGGTGAACACCAAGAAATTTGGTGCTCTTTACAATCTCTACCGACTTATGAAAGCTAACACCCCATAAGCTTTCCTAACTACCCTACCTACCTGTGAGGCAACTTTCAGGGATGTGTGGACGTGTAGTCGCATATCCCTCTGCTCCTCCACACTTCCAAGTATCCTGCCATTTACTTTGTACTCTGCCTTGGAGTTTGTCCTTCCAAGGTGTACCACCTCACACTTCTCCGGGTTCAACTCCCTCTGCCACTTCTCAGCCCACTCCTGCATCCTTTCAATGTCTCTCTGCAATCTTTGATAATCCTCTACACTATCTACAACACCATAAAACCTCTCAAACCACTTCATCACATTGGATGCAAGAGCTATAAGATGTCATGCTAAAGAATAGTCATTGAAGCAGTTTTCCACATTGTTCTTTGACCCTGGTATGATTAAACCCTGCTTGTAGCATGTGGGTACTTCGGACTGATGAACCAAAAGGCTGAAGCTATCTATAAACACACCGGCCAGTCAGCACAGGAGCACCAAAGGGATGTGTACTTAGCCCCCTGCTCTACTTGCTTTACACCAATGACTGTGTGGCTAAGCACAGCTCCAACATCACATACAAGTTTGCTGATGACACCGTTGTTGTGGGCTGTTTCAAAGGGGGTGATGAGTCAGCAGAAAGGAGTGAGAATGAAAATTTGGCTGAGGGGTGTATTAACAACAATCTCTCAGTGTCAATCAGACTAACAAATTGATTGGAGACTTCAGGAGAGGGAAAGGGAAACCAGAGTTAATGAGCCAATAACCATCAGAGGGTCAGAGGTGGAGAGGGTCAGTGTATTTAAATTCCTTAGTATCACTATCTCAGAGGACATGACCTGGACCCATCATATAAATATTATTGTGAAGAAAGCACGACAGCACCTTTACTTCGCAGGAGTCTGTGGAGGTTCAGCATGTCATAGAAAACCTTGTCAAACTTCTATAGGTGTGTGGTGGGAAGTGTGTAGAGTGGCTGCATTACGGCTTGGTATGGGAACACCAATGCCTTTGAATGGTAAATCCTACAAAAGGTAGTGGATTTGGCCCAGTACATCATGGGTAAAGCCCTCCCAACCATTGAGAGCATCTGCATGAAGCGTTACTGTAGAAAATCAGCATTCATCATCAAAGATCCTCACCATCTAGGCTATGCTCATTTAGATCATAAAAGCATAAGATGTAGGAGCAGAATTAGGCCATTCAGCGCATCGAATCTGCTCTGCCATTCCATCATGGCTGATTCTTGATCCGACTCAACCCCTTACACCTGCCCTCGCCATATCCTTTGATGCCTTGATCGATCAGGGAACAACCAACTTCCATCTTGAATATATGCTCAGGCTTGGCCTCCACTGCAGTCTGTGGCAGAGCATTCCACAGAGTCACTACTCTCTGGCTAAAAAAATTCCTTCTTACCTCTGTTCTAAAGGGTTGCCCTTCAATTTTGAGGCTGTGCCTTTAGTTCTGGATACCCTCACCATAAGAAACATCCTCTCCACATCCACCCTATCTAATCCTTTCAACATTTGGTAGGTTTCAAAGAGATCCCCCCCCCCTGTAATTCTTCTAAATTACAGTGAGTACTCACTCAAAACTGCCAAACACTCCTCATATGTTAACTCCCTCATTCCTGGAACAATCTTTGTGAACCTCCTCTGGACTTTCTCCAATGACAACACATCCTTTCCGAGATATGGGGCCCAAAACTGTTGACAATACTCCAAGTGCGGCCTGACTAGTGTCTTATAAATGCTCAGCATTATCTCCTTGCTTTAATATTCTATTCCCCTTGAAATAAATGCCTACATTGCTTTTGCCTTCTTTGCCACAGACTCAACATTCAAATTAACCTTCTGGGAATCTTGCACGAGGACATATAAGTCCCTCTGAAATCTCTGATGTTTGAACCTTCTCCCCACTTGGATAATAATCCACACTATTTTTCATTTTATCAAAATGCATTATCATAAATTTTCTAACACTGTATTCTGTGGAGAGCATCCTATCTGTAAGCATCATGGCATGACAAAACATTTTGTGTGTGCTGCTGCACTTTTGTGGTATCCTTTAATGTGAACTGCATTAGTTACCAGCAAACAATCACATCTATCATTCTGTTTGATACCTAACTAACAGTGTACCTAGAGATGGCATTCCCATGAATTGTAGCCCCAGACTACGAATAATCCCCTTCCAATATGACTACATTATTAATGCTACTCTACATTATTGACATCATTTTTGAGCATCAAAATACTTATGAATGGAGCTCAAGGCACCCATTCTCAGTTTCTCCCTATATTTCACCTCTCCTTTATCACTTCAATTTTCTGATTAAGGATTAGCAAACATGGAGCCAGTGATCATTAATGGAGAATGTGTGGAGCAGGTTAAGACCTACAAGTATCTGGGAGTACAGTTAGACGAGAAGCTAGACTGGACTGCCAACACAGATGCCTTGTGCAGGAAGGCACAGAGTCGACTGTACTTCCTTAGAAGGTTGGCGTCATTCAATGTCTGCAGTGAGATGCTGAAGATGTTCTATAGGTCAGTTGTTGAGAGCGCCCTCTTCTTTGTGGTGGTGTGTTGGGGAGGAAGCATTAAGAAGAAGGACGCCTCACGTCTTAATAAGCTGGTAAGGAAGGCGGGCTCTGTCGTGGGCAAAGTACTGGAGAGTTTAACATCGGTAGCTGAGCGAAGGGCGCTGAGTAGGCTACGGTCAATTATGGAAAACCCTGAACATCCTCTACATAGCACCATCCAGAGACAGAGAAGCAGTTTCAGCGACAGGTTACTGTCGATGCAATGCTCCTCAGACAGGATGAAGAGGTCAATACTCCCCAATGCCATTAGGCTTTACAATTCAACTGCCAGGACTTAAGAACTTTTTTAAAGCTATTATTAATGCTTTTTGAGTTAGTGATTTAGATGCATATCATATTATTACTGAGTTAAGTATTGTATGTAATGAGTTTTTGCTACAACAAGTGTATGGGACATTGGAAAAAAATGTTGAATTTCCCCATGGGGATGAATAAAGTATCTATCTATCTATCTCTATCTATCATTATCCTAATGCTGGAGCCTTGTAGTTTTTCTCTTCACTAAAATTCTGACTATTTTGCTGCAGAATGGAGTTTATGGCCACTGAGGGAAGCTTAAAAGTTTGCAAGGATCTTTGAAGCTAAGTTGTACTGTTGAATCGGCACACTCAATCCTGACAGACACAAATGCAGGAATAAAAAAAAATTATCATTATGAGTAAACTTTGTTTCATAATCTGATACCTCATAATGCTGCTTGGTACACAGGAGTCTTGCCAGGTATTGTATTAAATTTAAGTCAACTGTGCACAATATTTACCAGCTACTGTGTCTTTGCAGACTACACTGCAGATGAAGAAATTTCTGATTTATTTTTCCTGTTTTCCAGTCCAAGAAGTAAATTAAAGAATTAATCACTTATTGAGCAGAAAGCTTGGTGGTTGTAATCAGAGAACAAGCCACATTTCTCAAATTGAACCTAATGTTTGGTCATTTTTGCACTGTTTTGCCATTTGGCTCCAAGCATATTTTCATTTTTGGCAATGGCAATGTATCAAGACACTACATCAGCTGTTGAACTGAAGTCCATAACTTAAAGGTTGTCTTGAGTGAAACAGTGACACCCAAATCCTGAACAAATTAGGTGTGCTAAATTCTCTGGCTAAAAAATCTCAGCTATTCCAATTATTTGGAAAATATGTATTTGTGCTTTCATAATTCTGTATTCCCTTTCAACTTAGAGTGAGGCTATGCAGCTTATTGAGTCTATACCAAATCACAGAGCAATCCCACCCTTACATAAATTCTTCTGTAAAACCTGTTCTTACCATGTTGTCATCAACCCTCACTCTCCTCTCACTCCCATTTTACCATCCAGTTTACGCCAAGGAAAATCGACAGTGCATAACCAACCAACACAGATATCGTAGGGATGTGGAAGGAAACTAGTGTTGCTAATAAAAGCCCAGGTGGTCACAGGGAGAACATACAAACTGCATATAGGCATCACCTAAGGTCAGATTTGGTTCAGTGCCCCCATGAAGCACCAACATCTTTTGGCTGCACCACTGTGGCATGGCACTGTCTCAAATCCCCCAGTACCTGCCATCCAGTTGAGAGCAAATCCCTGCCAAGACCATCAGGTACCGGTGGCAACACATTACAAACCTTCCCATTTCCAGATATCACCACTTTGTTTTACATTGGATTCAGATGCAGTTGCAGAGTAAGTAACGGGACATTGACAGGGTGCTGGGAGCTGGGCTGAGAAGTGGTAGACACTTCAACCCAGTAATGTATGAAGTGATTCAACTTGGAAGGTCAAATTTGAAGGCAGAGTACAGAGTTAATGGCTGGATTCTTGGCAGTCTGGAGGAACAGAGGGATCTTGGGGTCCATGTCTGCAGATCCTTCAAAGTTGCCATGCAAGTTGAAAAGTTTGTTAAGAAGGTGTATGATGTGTTGGCTTTCCATAGTTGGAGGACTGAGTTCAAGAGTTGCGAAGTATTGTTACGGTTCTAAAGAATCCTGGTTAGACCAACCTAGGATATTGTGTTCAGTTCTGTTTGTCTTATTATCAGAAAGATATGGAAGCTTTAGAGAAGGTGTAGAGAAAATTTACAAGGACACTGCCTGAACTAAAAGGCATGTCTTATGAAGATAGGTTGAGCGAGCTGGGGCTTTTATCTTTGGAGAAAAGGAGCATGTGAAATGACTTGATAGAGGTGTACAAGATGATAGAAATGATATACAAGAGGATAGAGTGGATCACCAGAGACTTTTTCCCAGAGTAGAAATGGCTATTACTATGGATAAGATTTTAAGAGGAAGGTACAGGGGAGATGTCAGAGGTAAGTTCATTACACAAAGAGTGCTGGGTGTGTGGAACACCCTGCCAGGAGTGTTGGTAGAGGGAAATTCATTAGGGGCACTTAATAAACTCTTAGATAGGCACATGGATTACAGAAAAATGGAGAGTTATACAAGAGGGAAACGTTAAATTGATCTTAGACTTGGTTAAAAGTTTGGCACAACATTGTGGGCTGAAGGGCAAGTGATGTGCTGCAAAGCATTCAAATAGCAAGCAAACATTCAAAAATAGCAAGTAACACAATTCAAAATAGCGAGAAAAGTAGTGTATTCACTCAGGAAAAAAACATATATGTAGTCCAAGATCCTGAGTGAGAATGTACCAGCAATCAATGGTACATTTTCCCGGCAGTGTTCAAACACACCAAATCCAGCCTGTCTTTCCACTGGTCGAACACGAGGGCAGCACTGACAGGAGATGACTGACCCCAGCCAAGCTTGGACACCACCATGTAAATGCTTCCGTGTCTTTTAACTGGTCTGCAGCAGCAGGCAAGCCTGGGGCTTGAGGCCTGGTCTTCAAGTTAACCAAAGCTACACAGCTCCCATGTCATTTGTCTCTCCACCAGACAAGGGTAACAGGCCTGCAGCAACTTACATTATCACTGTCCGGCAAGAGTCTTGCAATTGCAAGTGAAATGTCCAAGGCAATCTCCCACAGTTATACTGTACCAACTTTAATGCTTCCGAATAACAAGCAGAAACACAGTCTACAGCCAAGCCAGCTCCTCCAAACCCAGCCGGGCTCTTCTGATCCACCTGCTGGCTCTTCCCCCAACATCCTGGCAGGCTCCTCTAATATCCCGTTGGTCTGGCTCCACCACTAACACTAGGCCAGCTACTCTGATCAACGAGCCGCACTCTGCTTGAGTATTCCTGCAGAACCCCATGTTCTTAGACTAGAATTGTCTTAGGATTGTAAAAAAACAAATTTTACAAAGAGAAAAGCACCTTTGGTTGACCCCCAAAAGGCCACTGCATGCACACACCCGACCATCCAACCGTAAGTAAAAGCAAAAGGAAAACTCTGTACAAGTTTCTATCTGCACCTCCAGTTGAACTCTGTCTTTTTGTGTGTTTCCCCCTAGCTGTCAGTCTGTGGTTTTGAATTTCCATGTGCCCTGTGTCCACTCCTGCTCTACTCCGGCCCCTGTGTTATTGAGTACTCTGTCTCTCACCTGTTTCTCACCTGTTTCTCATTATTACCTGTATTGCTGCCACCTGTGTCTCATTGTGCTCCACCTATCATCTGCCTCTCTGTTTATTGCTCAATGTATTTCAGTCCTGTGTTCCCACTTGTTTGGAGCCAAATTGTGCCAGTGAATTTTCCTGAGCCTTTCCAGCATTTGTATCTGTACTCTGTCTGTCTGAATATCGACTCTGCCTGTTTCCTGATTTTGGTTGTTGGATTTCTCTGGATGTTTTGATCTCTGCCTGAACTTTGATGCCAACTTTGTTTGCACCTTGGAATTTGTTACTCAATTAATATCACTGTGTACACAGTACTAAGTCCGTGATTGAATCCCTGCTCCAGTGCCCTGACAATACACTCTGTCCAGAATGGATCCAGCAGACCCTGGTTGTCTGAGAGCTATCCTAGACCAACAAGGAGTGATGCTACTAAGACTCCAGAGCCAGCTTGGAATCCGTGTACAGGGCAGTGGAGTCACTTTCTACCAATGTAGCTGATCTTGGGGCCCAGGATCAGTCACTCCAGCTGCCCCAGTGTGTCCATCGACATTCTACAATTGTATCTTCTGCCCTGCCCTCTGCATCCTCGCATGCTCCTCCCATCCAAGAGCCCCATCTGCCTCCTCCAGAAAAGTACTCAGGTGAGCCTGGTACCTCATGCTCTTTTTCCCAGTGCACCCTCATTTTTGAATTGCAACCAATAACATTTGTCTGATTAAGCAAGGCAGCCTATGTCATCACCCAACTGTCCAGTTGGGCAAGAGAATGGGGAACAACCTCCTGGGAGGCAGGGTCCCTTTCTGCAGTAGTTTTCAGTTATTTTCTGAGGAGATGAGCAAAGTGTTTGAATGCTCCACCACTTTGGAGAGAGGCTGCCTGTGAAATGCTGCACGTGCTCCAGGGGCACCGATCTGAGTCAGATTACACCATAGCGTTCTGGACCCTAGCCACCTCCAGAGGCTGGAATTCGGAGGTACAGTACAACACCTTCCTGAACGGCCTCTCTGAAGATATCAAAGATGAGCTGGTCACCCAGGATGTTCCTGCCACCTTTGAAGCCCTGGTGGATTTGGCCATCTGTATTGTCGTTCGCCTTCAGCAGCGTCACAGAGGGAGGGGTTCCAGAGGGTCTCTGGGGCATGGAATGAGTTCCAAGCTCCTCGTCAGTCTACGTTGCCCTGCCATTTGCCCCAATCTACAATTCCTGTTCCAGAGCCTGAAGCTATGAAGGTTGACTGTACCCATCTGACGCTGACTGAAAGACAAAGGAGAATCAGCACACACTCCTGTCCATACAGTGGTCAGCCAGACCACTTCATCTCCACCTGCCCAGTAAAAGCCAGTGGTCATCAGTAGGACGAGGAGTACTGGTGAGCGTGACCCCTGTCCGGCCCTCCTCGACGCTACTCACTCTCATACCTGCTTCTGTGGAGTGGGATGTCCAATGGCGAGCAGCCTCCATCTTGGTCGATTCTGGTGCGGAGGGGTGTTTTATCAATTCCGGCTTGGCTGCCCATTGGGGATTACCCACGGCTGCGCTCCAGTCACCATTGGTAGCCACTGCCTTGAACGATCAGAGACCGGCTAACATCACCCATGTCACGGCCCTGGTGAGTCTCAGTTTATCCGGCAACCATCATGAACAGTTAACCCTTTATGTTATTGACTCTCCTCAAGCTCCCATTGTCCTGGGCCATCCCTGGTTAGTCAGAGACAACCCCCACATTGACTGGTTCAGTTGCAAGATTGTAGGCTGGAGCCCATTCTGTCATTCCCACTGTCTCCGCCATGCTCAGATCCCACTGAGAATTTCTGGACCTTAGTGCCATCCCTCCTGAATACATGAATCTCAAGGCTGTGTTTAGCAAGTCCTGGGCTACTTCCCTACTGACTCATCGTCCATATGATTGCACCATTGACCTCTTGCCTGGCACATCTTCCTCCAAGATGTGTTCCCTGTCCCTACCTGAAACAGGAGCCATGAGTAGGTACATTCAAGAATCTCTAGCTGTAGCATCTTCTGGCCATCTTCCTCCCCTGCTGGGGCTGTTTTTTTCTTTCTTGAAAAGAAGGATGGCTCCTTAATACATGCATTGATTACCAGGGACTGAAGGAAGTCACTGTTTGGAACTGTTACCCTCTTCCACTCATGACCTCGGCATTTGAACTACTACAAGGAGCCACAGATTTCACCAAGCTTGATCTCCGTAATGCCTACCATCTTTTCCTCAAAGGGGGCGAGTGGAAGACAGCCTTCAATGCCACCTTAGGCCATTATGTGTATCCTGTCATTCGGTCTCACCAATGCCCCGCCATCTTCCAAACCCTGGTAAATGACGTTCTCAGGGACATGCTGAACCAATTTGTGTTTGTGTATGCTGATGCCATTTTGATTTTTTTCCAAGTCCCTTGCTGAACACACAGGTCACGTCAGCAGACGTCTCCAACACCTTCTAGAGAACCAGCTCTTTGTGAAGACTGAGAAATGTGAGTTTCGTCACCAATACCATCTCCTTCCTGGGGTATGTAATCTCAGGCATTTCCGTTCAGATGAACCAACAGAAGGTCAAGGCAGTGCTCGAATGGCCCAACCTTTGATTCGTCAGGAGTTGCAATGCTTCTTGGGCTTTGCTAACTTCTATCGCTGCTTCATCAGAAATTACAGTACACTGGCTGCACCACTCACTGTTCTTACCTCATCGGCTGTCAGATTCTCCTGGTCCCCTGCTGCTGAAAAAGCATTCTCTGACCTGAAGGAACATTTTACCTTTGCCTCCATCCTGATTCAACCCGACACTAACCGGCTTTTCATTGTGGAGGTGGATGCGTCTGACAATGGTGTAGGAGCTGTACTCTCTCAACGCTTGGCCAAGGATGAGAAGGTACACCCCTGCACCTTCTCTCACCGTCTCACTCCCACGGAGTGGAATTATGATGTTGGAAACTGGGAGCTGCTGGCTGTGAAGCTAGCTCTGGAGGAGTGGAGGCATTGGTTGGAGGGAGCCAAGGTGTCATTTTTAGTTTGGACTGATCACAGGAATCTGGAATATATCCATACTGCCAAGCATCTCAACTCCCATCAAGCTTGCCGGTCCTTGTTTTTCTCAAGATTCAATTCTACTCTGTCCTTATGCCCCGATTCCAAGAATGGAAAACTTGATGTCCTCTCCTGAAGATTTCCTTCTTCTGAGACCCCTGAGGTTCCCATTGTCATCCTCCCTGCTCACTGGCTCATGGGTGCAGTGCGATGGGACATTGAAGCCATGGTGCAAGCTGCTCCACAGAGCGAGGCAGCCCCTAGTCAATGCCCCACTAACCGTGTTTATGTTCCCAGCTCTGTCCGCTCACAGGCATTGCAGTGAGGTCATTATTCCCAGTTATCCTGTCACCCTGGAACCAAGCGTACTCAGGCCTCAAGTCGACGGTTCTAGTGGCCCTCCATAGAAGATGACATCTGCAACTTTGTCTCAGCCTGTTCGGTCTGTGTTCAAAGCAAGAACTCTAACTGGTCACCTGCTGGTTTGTTACAGCCCCTGTCTATCCCCAAGAGATCCTAGTCCCACATTGCCCTGGATTTTGTCACCGGTCTTCCCCCATCAGATGGTAACACCACCATTCTCACAGTAGTTGATTGTTTCTCCAAGTCTACATTTCATTGTACATTTCATTCCTGTACCTGAACTCCACTTGGCCAAAGAAACAGCCAAATTGCATGTTTTCAAATTACATGGTTTACCTGTAGATGTTATGTTAGACAGGGGCTCTCAATTCACATCCAACTTCTGGAGGGCATTCTGTAATCTTCTGGGTGCCTTCTTGAGTCTGCCTTCAGGATTCCACCCACAGACCAATGGCCAGACCAAGCGGGCCAACCAACAGTTAGAGACAACATTGCGGTGTCTGGTCTCCCAGAATCCCTCTGCGTGGAGTCAGCAGCTACCTTGGGCCGAGTATGCCATAAACTCTCACCAGTCCTCATCTACTGGTCTGTCCCCTTTTGAGTGCTGCCTTGGCTGCCAGCCTCCACTGTTTCCTGCCCAGGAAGGAGGAGGAGGTTGGCGTTCCATCTGCCGAGGCATTCATCTGCTGTTGTCAGTGGACGTGGAGGTGCACTCACTCTGCACTTCTCCGTGCCTCTGCTAGAATCATGCTTCAAGGCCCAATGTTACTGCCAGGGACAGCATGTATGGCTTTCAACCCAAGACCTGCCCCTCAAGGTGGATTCCTGCAAGCTCACCCCTTGCTTCATTGGCCCTTTTCCATTGCTAAAGTCATCAGCCCTGCTGCCATCCATCTCATGCTCCCCTCCACTCTCTGCCACATTCATCCCACCTTCCATGTGTCCCACATCAAGCCTTTCATGAGCCACCCCCTGTGTCCTGTCCCCAACACCACTCCACCCCCACTGGCTCATCGATGGGTCAGAGGCCTTCACAGTGCATCAACTGCTGGATATTCGTCGCTGTGGCCTCCAGAACCTTGTGAACTGGGAGGGCTACGGTCCTGAGGAGCGGTGCTGGGTCCCCACCCATAACAACATCCTGGACCCCTCTCTCCTCAGGGACTTTCATGGCCAGGACCCAGCCCTACCTGCTGTGAAGCCAGGAGGCGTCCATAGAGGGGGCGGGGTACTGTCAGTACCTCCAGTTGAACTCTGTCTTTTTGTGTATTTTCCCCCTAGCTGTCAGTCTGTGGTTTTGTAATGCCGTGTGCTCCTGTCCCCGCTCCTGCTCTACTCCAGCCCCTGTATCACTGAGTACTCTGTCTCTCATCTGTTTCTCATTATTACCTGTATTGCCGCCACCTGTGTCTCACTGTGCTCCACCTATCATCTGCCTCTCTGTTTACTGCTCAGTGTATTTCAGTCCTGTGTTTTCACCTGTTTGTTGCCAGATTGTGCCAGTGAATTTTCCTGAGCCTTTCCAGCATTTGTATCTGGACTCTGTCCTTCTGGATATTGACTCTGTCTGTTTCCTGATTCTGGTTTTTGGATTTCTTTGGATGTTTTGATCTTTGCCTGAACTTTGTTTGCACCTTGGGATTTGTTACTCAATTAATATCGCTGTGTGCACAGTACTGAGTCTGTGATTGGATCCCTGCTCCAGTGTCCTGACAATTTCCTCACTAAAGTCTACCTGACATGCATAGAACATCATAGAACATCCATGTCATACTTACCATTAATACTATATTCTGCCATCATACTTGACCTACCAAAATGAACCACTTCACTCTTATCTGGGTTGAACTCCATCTGCTACTTCTCAGCCCAATTTTCTGTCCTATTAATATCCCTCTGTAACCTCTGACAGCCCTCCACACTATCCACAACACTTCCAACCATTGTGTCAGCAAACTTACTAACCCATCCCTCCACTTCCTCATCCAGGTCATTTATAAAAATCACAAAGAGAAATACACTAGCTTTGAAGTGGATGGGCTACAACAGCAGAGGACAATGTACATACACTCAGTAGCCACTTTATTAGGTACAGGAGGTATCTAATAGAGTGTCACTGAGTGTAGATAAAACATGCCTTGCCAATTCCAGCAGATTTGAGGAAATGGACAATAAGTTTTCCAAAGGAAAATATTGTGAGACTCGTGCTAGTTCTTCTGTCAAGTTCTGTATAAATTGAGAACTTTTTTCAGTTGAATCAATGTCTACTGTATAATGCTCAGCTTATCAGTTACATGGAAGTGTTATTTCATAATCATTCACAACTGTACACAAAATTGTTCCAAAGCAGGCAAAAAGGGAAACTTTACAGATAATGCAATTTCTCTGGTGACGATGACTCCACTTCTTCAGAAGGCTAAGAAAATTACTCTTCAGAGTTTTATAGATTTGCCATAGAGAAAATCCTGTATTATGTCACAGCGTGTAATAGCAACTTCTCTGCCCAAGACCATGAGAAATTGCAGAGTTGTGAATGCAGCCCAGACCAGGCTAACTTCCCCTCTGTTTACCCTGTCAGCACATCTCACTGCCTCTTGAAGGGAGCCAACAAAATAAAGAACTCCTCCCACTGTGTTTGTTGTCTCTTCTCCCCTCTCCCATTGGGCAGAGGATACAACAGCTTGAGAACACAAACTACCAGACTCAAGAGCAGTTCCTGTTCCACAGTTATCAAACTTCTCATACTCCAAAAATATACTCATGAACTCCAGATTTCCCAATTTGCCGAGTCATTTTTGTTGTCTACCTTCACTGCACTTCACTTCACTTCAAACTTGCTTGCTTTTTAACTACCTTGACAATAATAGACAATTTATCAACTTGCACTGAATCCCAGTGGTGCAAACCAAACCTATTCAAGTAGTGTCCCATATGGGACCTTCGGACAAAGCAAAGACCAGACAATGACCAGAATTGTACACTGTATCTGGAGGACTCATCAGATAGTTACAGGACTATGTTGAGCAGAGTGACATAAAAAACATCAATATACTAAGGACAGTATAGGCATCTCTACTGTTTCAGCATTGACTGTACTTTCCTCTCAGACATAGAAATGATTGAATGGCCATTTCCAATATATCTTCATGAATAAATCAACTATCAAAGTGAGTAAGCAATAGAAGGACTAAGACATGATTTCCTTAGTAAAAAATTGGCCAATGAAGCATTGTGTCAAGTCTTTTACTCTGATCAGGATGATGATATCTGCTTCTGCTTTAAGTTACAACTTTAGCATTCACACTGTAGTTCACCAGTACCAACTCATACTGTGCTTCCCTTCTATTATGAAACCTGGTGCTTAGTAGTCATTCCAAACATCCTGTATCTAAATAAATCTATCCGTATCTGCTCTGGGCAATACTGCAATTGCTCTATACATGTTCTTCTGACTGTTGATACAGCTGAAAAACTTCGCTATTGTTACCTGTTGTTTTATTTCTCCTACTATTTTCCTTTTGGCTGTTCTCAATGTAACTTTCATTGACATTAGCTGAAATTCATACCTTTCCCTGTACTCTGGAGAACTATTTTATTTACTCCTATAAAAATATTTTTGATTACCTCTGACTTGTGTTTAACCTGGGCTGTTCACCAATTTGGTTTTGTTTTAGCATGTATACTCCTTTTAATTTGGAAACACATGGCACTTGAAGGGAATCTCCTCTTTGTTGTCTATGATAGCTATCTAATCAATGAGACTCATTTATTGTCTCAGAACCAGAATCAAAATCAGGCTTATTGTCACTGACGTATGAAACTTGTTGTTTTGTAGCAGCAGCACAGTGCAAGGAATAAAAATTACTATAAAATACAAATATATAAATATTTGTAGTAAATATATCAAGAAATACTGTACATATTTAAAAAGATAAATAAGTAGTGCAAAGAGAGAGCAAAAATAGTGAGGTATCATTCAAGGATGGTTCAGAAAATGTAATGGTGGAGGGACAGGAGCTGTTCCTAAAGCACTGAGTGTGTATACTCGGGCTCCTGTACTCCCCCCCCCCCCCCGATGGTAACAATGAGAAGAGGAAATGTCCTGGGAGGTGGGGGTCTTTAATGATGGATGCTGCGTTTTTGAAGCATCACCTTATGACGATGTCCTCGATGCTGGGGAGGCAAGTGGGCATGATGGAGCTGGCCAAGTTTACAGCCCTCAGCAAATTTTTCTGACCTTGTGCAGTGGCCTCTTCAAACCAGGCAGCGGTGCATCCAGTTAGAAAATCCTTCATGACACATCTGTAGAAATCTGCTCGAACTCCAAGTGAAACACAGCTACTGGCATGCCTTCTTCGTAATTGCTTCAATATGTTGGGCCCAGAATAGCTCTTAAGAGATGTTGACACTCAGGAACTTGAAGATCCCCACACTGTCTTAGCAAAACTCACCTCTCTAACCTACGCAGACGTCTTTCACTGTACCTTGCTACATGCGATGACAATAAAGCAATTTACCAATTTATCGAAACTGCACCCAATGTTCCATATGAAGACACAAGCAATTCTGCAGATACCAGATATATTGAGGAACAGACACATTATGCTGAAAGAATTCATTAGGTCAGGCTGCATCTATGGAGAAAAATAAACAGCTCCAGTATCAGACTAAGACCCTTCCCCTTCATCAGTGTCAAATAGCAGTACATTTTCAATAACTGTTTGGCTGGTTAATTTGCATATGTTAGTCACATATAAATTAGCTCTCACTTCCCGCTCACCTAATGCAATGAAAAGAACTTGAAGCAAGGTTTTTTAAAAATCTTGCTTAATTGGTACTCCTATGGCTCTGCGAGTATTGCTCACTTGTGAGTTAAGAGCATTACACCTAGCTGGATTGCTGAATGGGGCATGGTGGCTTGAAGATGGTGCTGATGGTGCTAACTTTCCAAAGTGCTGGGAGCAGTCAACGGTCAAGACCACAAATATTCCTCAATGTGTATTGTATGTCAGAATTTCAATCATCCAGTTAATACAGGAACAAATAATTTGCATAGGACTATAAGACATAGCAGCCGAATCAGGTCATTCAGTCCATCGAATCAACTCTGCTATTCAATCATAGCTGATTTATTTTCCCTCACAATCCTGTTCTCCTGCCTTCTCTCCATAACCTTTGATACCTTTGCTAATCAAGGACTTATCACCCTCTGCTTTAAATATACTCAGTGACTTGTCCTCCACAACCGGCTGCGGGAATGAATCCCGCAAATTCACAGACTCTGATGAAAGAAATTCCTCTTCATCTCAGCTCTGAAGGGTTGACTTTATATTCTGAGGCTGTGGCCTCTAGTCTGAGACTCCCTCATTATTAGAAGCATCCTCTCTACCTCCACTCTATATTCATACCTTCCAATCTTCAATAGGTTTCAATGAGATTCCCCCTCATTTTTTCTAAAGTCCAGCAAAGACAGGCCCAGAGCCATTAAGTGCTCCCTATATGTTAATCTTTTCATTCCCAGGAATGAACTTCCTCCCTCTCCAACGCCAGCACATCTTTTTTCAGATGTGAGGCTCAAAACTGCTCACAATACTCCAGATACAGTGTGACTAATGTCTTATAAAGCCTCACAATTACTTTTTTGCTTTTATATACTAGTCTTCTTGAAATAAATTTGCTTTCCTTACATCTGACTCAACCTATATGTTAATCTTTAGAAAATACTGCATTGAAACTCCAAAGTCCCTTTACACCTCTGATTTCTGAATTCACTCCCCATTTTGAAAATAGTATATGTGCCTTTATTCCTTCAACCAAAGTGGTGCATGACTCAATGCTGGGTCCACTGCCACTTCTTCGTTCATTCTCCTAATCTGTACAAGTGCTGCTGACTGTCTGTTTCTTCAACAGTTCCTGTCGCTCTACTTACCTTTGTATCATCCACAAGCTTGCAACAAAGCCATAATTCTATCATCCAGGCTATTAACATATAGTATGAGAAGTAGCAGATCCAACACCGATTCCTGAAAAGCTGACTGAAAAGCTTGAGCATGTAGATATTAAGAAAGAGGATGTGCTGGAGGTTTTGGAAAGCATCAAGTTGGATAAGTCACTGGGACCGGATGAGATGTACCCCAGGCTACTGTGGGAGGTGAGGGAGGAGATTGCTGAGCTTCTGGCGATGATCTTTGCATCATCAATGGGGACAGGAGAGGTTCCGGAGGATTGGAGGGTTGCGGATGCTGTTCCATTGCTCAAGAAAGGTAGTAGAGACAGCCCAGGAAATTATAGACCAGTGAGTCTCACTTCAGTAGTTGGTAAGTTGATTGAGAAGATCTTGAGAGGCAGGATTTATGAACATTTGGAAAGGCATAATATGAATAGGGTTAGTCAGCATGTCTTTCTGAAAAGCAGTTCGTGCATTATGAACCTGATCAAATTTTTTGAGGATTGGGCTAAACACTTTGATGAAGGTAGAGTAGTAGATGTCATGTATATGGATTTTAGCAAGGCATTTGACAAGGTACCCCATGCAAGGCTCATTGAGAAAGTAAGGAGGCATGGGATCCAAGGGGACATTGCTTTGTGGATCCAGAACTGGCTTGTCCACAGAAGGCAAAGAGTGGTTGTAGACAGGTCATATTCTGCATGGAGGCAGGTGACCAGTGGTGTGCCTCAGGGATCTGTTCCGGACCCCTACTCTTAGCGATTTTTATAAAAGACTTGGATGAGGAAGTAAAGGGATAGGTTAGTAAATTTGCTGATGACACAAAGGTTGGAGGTGTCGTGGAAAGTGTGGAGGGCTGTCAGAAGTTACTCCCAGATATTCATAGGATGCAAAACTGGGCTGAGAAGTGGCAGATGCAGTTCAACCCAGATAAGTGTGAGGTGGTTCATTTTGGTAGGTCAAATATGATGACAGAATATAGTATTAATGGTAAGACTCTTGGCAGTGTGGTGGCTCAGAGGGATCTTGGGGTCAAAGTCCATAGGACACTCAAAGCTGCTGCGCAGGTTGACTTTGTGGTTAAGAAAGCATCCGGTGCATTGGCCTTCATCAATCACAGGATTGAGTTTACGAGCCGAGAGGTAATGTTGCAGCTATATAGGACCCTGGTCAGACCCCACTTGGAGTATTGTGCTCAGTTCTGGTCACCTCACTATAGGAAGGATGTGGAAACCATAAAAAGGGTGCAGGGGAAATTTACAAGCATGTTGCCTGGATTGGGGAGCAAGCCTTATGAGAATAGGTTGAGTCAACTCGGCCTTTTCTCCTTGGAGTGAGGGAGGATGAGAGCTGACCTGATGGATGTGTATAAGATGATGAGAGGCATTGATTGTGTGGATAGTCAGAGGCTTTTTCCCAGGGCTGAAATGGCCAGCATGAGAGGGCACAGTTTTAAGGTGCTTGGAAGTAGGTACAGAGGAGATATTGGGGTAAGTTTTTTTATACAGAGAGCAGTGAATGCATGGAATGGGCTGCTGATGATAGTGGAGGAGGTGGAAACAATAGGGTCTATTAGGAGACTTCTGAACAGGTACGTGGAGCTTAGAAAAATAGAGTTCCATGGGTAACTCTAGGTAATTTCTAAGGTAAGGACATGTTTGGCATAGCATGTGGCCTGAAGGGTCTGTATTGTGCTTTAGATTTTCTATGTTTCTAGGTTTTTTTGTGGAACACCTTTAGTTAAACAGAAAAGGTCCCCTTTATTGCCTTCTGCCAATCAGCCAATCTTCTACCCATGCTAGGTACTTCCCTGTAATAGCATGGGCTCTTACATAGTAAGAACATAAGAAATAGGAGCAGAAGTAGGCCATCTCGTCCATCGATCCTGCTCTGCCATTCAATAAGATCATGGCTGATGGGACCATGAATTCATCTCCACCTACCTGCCTTAATTCTCCCCCTATTCAAAAATCTATCCAACTTTGTCTTCTGAGGTAGCTTCCACTGTTTCATTTGGCAGAGAATTCCACAAGTTCACTACTCTTTGGGAAATGCCTCATCTCTATCCTAAATTTACTCCCCCAAATCTTGAGGCTATATCCCCTAATTCTAGTCTCACATACCAATGTAAACAACTTTCCTGCTTCTATCTTATCTATCCCCTTTCATAATATTTTTTGTTTCTTCAAGATCCTTCCAGCGAGTACAGTCAAGCTCTCCTCATAGTCTAACCCCCTCATCTCTGGAAGCATCCTGGTGAACCTCCTCTGTGCTGCCTCCAAAGCCAGTATATCTGTCCTCAAGTAACGAGACTAGATGCAGCCGTACCAGTACCCTAGACATTTGTACGCTAACTGCCCTACTCTTAATGTCAATCCCTCTAGCAATGAAGGCCAACATTCTATTTGCCTTCTTGATAGTCTACTGCACCTGCAAACCAACCTTTGGCAATTCATGCATAGGTATTCCCATGTCCTTGTGCACAGCAGCATGCTGCAATCTTTTACCATTTAAATAATAATCTCATCTTTCAATTTTCCTTCCAAAGTGGGTGAACTCACATTTACCAACATTGTACTCCATCTGCCTACTCACTTAACCTATCTATATCCCTCTGCAGACTTTCCATATCCTCTGCACAATTTGCTTTTCCACTCAATTTAGTGTCATCAACAAACTTAGATACATTACACTCAGTCCCCTCTTCCAGATCATTTATGTATATTTTGAACAGTTGCAGGCCCAGCACCGACCCCTGTGGCACACCACTCACCACTGATTGCCAACAAGAGTAACACTTACGTATCCTCACTCTCTACTATCTTTTGGTTAACCAATTCTCCATCCAAGCTAATACATTAGCTCCAACTCTATGCATCCTTATCTTATGGATAAGTCTTTTACGCGGCACCTTATTGAACATTTTCTGGAAATCCAAGTAAATAATGTCCATCTGTTTCCCTCTATCCACTGCGCTTGTTATATCTTCAATGATCTCAAGTAAGTTTGTCAAACAGGACCTGCCTTTGCTGAATCCATGCTGTGTGTACCTGATGCATCCATTTCTTTCTTGTTTTGCAGCCCCATGAACACCACCTTCTCTAAGGCCTTCTGAAAATATAAGTAAGCAATATCTACAGACTTTCTTTTGTTTACCCTTCCTATTATTTCCTCAAAGAATTCTATCAGATTTATCAGACAAAATTTCCCTTTAATGAATCCATGCTGACTTCAGCCTATTTCATCATGTGCCTTCAACTATCCTAAAACCTCATTCTTAATAATTGATTTAACATTTTACAAACAAATTTAGTCAGGCTAATGTGACAAGTTAAAGGATAAGACACTAAAGATCTGTTAAGTTCAAAAATTGTTTAAAAACAGTGAAAACACATGTTAAAAAGGGCTAAAATACTAACAGGTATTTAATTCATTTCATTGTTTCTTTCATTCTTTATTGTGTAAAGTTAAGCCTTGATAGTATTATCAGTGATCTGCAGAGTAGCCTTGATCTGCTAGCCAGAGGTCGATTGCTTCTGTCTCCACCCACATTCCCAGGGGACATCGCAGTACTTTCTTCACTTGAGTAAATTCTCAATGAGGAAACCACATCACATCTTTGTTGTGATTATCTCTCCCTGTTTTTCAGGTATGTTGTCGGTAATTTACACTGTTAAAGGGGTCATGATAACTTCCTAATATGTGTAAAGTGCCAAGAGAGTGGTTATGTAACGTTCGACTAAGTCAGAGTAATGTTTGCCGAGTGTATTAAAGCGCATGTGTGAGCGGAGCCGCCACAATTCTGTGTACCGATACCGTGTGTTTTGCTGCTTTGTGAGTTTACATGTGCACCTATGTAAATGCATTTTGCACAGTTGTTTGTGTATTATTTATTTAGCAACTTTAAGTTGTGAGAGTTTACTGAGCTAGTGCTACACATTATGCACCAGTAACAGTAGAGAAAATGTGAGTGATTTCTCAGGGAAATACTATGTATTGCTGTAATTTACAGAGGGTATCTATTCTGTTGTGACCAATTTGTTCTGAAGATATGTTTTTTTGTAATTTGTGTATATTTTGTTGACTTGAGTAAATTCTCAATGAGGAAACCACATCACGTCTTTGTTGTGATTATTTCTCCCCGTTTTTCAAGGGCGTAACACTAACTGACCTACAAATTCCTGTGTTTTACCCCGCCCACTTCCCTTCTTAAAGTGTGGAGTAATGGTTGCTATTTCCCAGTCATCCAGAACTATTCCAGTAAGAGTGATTACACTCACTTCTACCCCTGGCATCCTCAAATTTCTGGCATACTGGTAGTGTCTTCCACAGTGAGGACTGACACAAAGTATTGATTTGGTTTGTCCATCCTTTCTTTATCCTCCATTACTACCTCTCCAGCATAATTTGCCAGCAGTCCAATATCTACTCTCACCTCTCTTTTATTCTTTGGCTGAAAAAACTTCTGGTATCCTCTTTTATATTATTGGTTAGCTTACCATCATAATTTCATCTTTTCTCCCTTATTATTTTGTTATTTTTAAAAGCTTCCCAATCTTCTAAATTCCTGCTAATTTTTGCTACATCATCTCTTTTACTTTTTATGCTGTCTTTGACTTCCCTTGTCAATCAATGGTTGCTTCAATCTCCCCATAGAAAGCTTCTTCTTCTTTTGGGTGAACTGATCCTGCATCATCCAAAAGGCTCGCAGGATCTCCAGCCGTTGCTGCTCTGCTGCCATCCCTGCCAGTGTCTCCTTCCAATCAACTTTATTCCACTGTATACATCTGATTTTGGCTTCTTCCTCTCAAACCACAGAGTGAAGTTTGATCACTGTCTCCTAAGGGTTCACTTACCTTAAGCTTTCTCATCAAACCTGTTTCATCACACACACACACACACACACACACACACACACACACACACACACACACACACACACACACACACACACACACACACACACACACACACACACACACACACACACACACACACACACACACACACACACACACACACACACACACAAAATCCAGAATTGCCTTTTCCTCCTAGGTTTGATCACAAGTTGCTCTAAAATGCCATCTTATTGACATTCTATAACTTCTGTTGGGATCTAACACAAATCTGATTTCCCAACCTTCTTGCGTATTATGATAACCATTGTTGCTGAAAAGATAAGGGAAACAAGTGGAGATGTTTTGGAGAGCTTTCATGTTACCAGGCTGGAGGTATTTGCAGTCTTACCAGAGCATTAAGATGGATAACTCCCCAGGGCCTTGAAATTTATGGGAGGCTAGAGAAGAAATTGAGGAGGCCTTTGTAGTGATATTGACTTTGTCATTAGCCACTGGTGAAGCTCATGAAGACTAATATCATACCGTTATAGAAGAAGGGTAGAAAGATTAGGCAGGGAACTACTGGCCAGTCAGCCTGATGTCAGTGGTGTGGGAGATACTGGAGGGGATTTTGAGGAAGAGGATCTACCAGCACTTGTCAGGAATCATCATGGCTTTGTGTATGTGAAGTTCTTGTTTGACAATCTATCAGAGTTCTTTGAAAAGGTAAATATTGTCTATTTGGACTTTAGCAAGGCCTTCAATAGGGCCTCGCATGACAGACTCGTTTAGTAAGTTAGCTCCCATAGAATCCTGGGAGAATTACCTGGATTCAAAATTAACTAGGTTGTTGGAAGTAGCAGTGGTTGAAAATAGTTTCTCAGAATGAAGGCTGGTGACTAGTGGTGTGCCACAGGGGTCTATTTTGGGACCCTTGTTCACATAAGTGATTTGAATGTGGATTTGCAATGTGAACAAGTTTGCAGATGACGCTAAATTAGAAGATGTTGTTGATAGAGAAGAAGTTTATAGTAGCTTGCAGGGGTATCTTGATCAGCCAGGGAAGTGGCTGAGGAATGGTAAATAACTTTCAATATGGATAAGTGTAAGGTGATGCATTTTGGAAAGTCAAACCAAACTAGGACTTACATATTATGAACAGTAGGGCATTAAGGAGTGTAATGGAACAGGGGGGCCTAGAGTACAAGTGAATAGTTTGTTGACATTGTCGTCACAGGTGTAGGATGGTGAATAAAGTGTTTTGCCCACTGGCTTCCATCAATCAAAGTGTTGAATATAGGAGAAAGGACATTATATTGAAGTTGTGTATGTTGTTGGTGAGGCCACTCTTGGAGTACTATGTATAGTTTTGGTCACCCTGTTATATGAAAGACATGGTTAAACTCAAAAGCGTGCAGTAAAGATTTATGAGAATGTTGCTAGGTATACATTATAAGGAGCGATTATTCCTTGGAACATAGGAAAATGAAGGGTGATCTTATAGCAATGTTTAAAAATTTGCGAGACATAGATAAGGTAGGTGGTAACAATCTGTTCCCCAAGGGGAGGGGAATCCAAAGCTAAGAGGCATAGGTTTAGAGTGAGAGGTGAAAGATTTAGAAGGGTCCTAACAGGCAACTTCTTCACTCAAGGGTGGTGAGTTTATGGAATAAGCTGCCAGAGGAAGTGATTCAGGCAGGTACAATAGTATCATATAAGGATCATTTGGATAGGTGCATTGAGGAGAGGGGTATGGAAGGATATGGGCTGAACTTATGAAATTAGGACTAGCTAGTTGGACATCATGGTTGTCATGGAGTCACTGGGCCGAAAGTCCTGCATGTGTGCTGTATTGCTCTATGATTCTATGATCAAGCAATCTCTTATTTATTCTCAATCCTTTCCAATCAACTCACCTCACTCATTCAGCCCCTCATAAAGTATTACACAGGAGTTTTTCCCGAATATAAAAGATTCGACCACACTTTCAAAGAAATACCTTTGAGTTCTGCCATTGTATTAATTTTCTCATTGCCTCCACCGAAAGGTGTAATTTGGTCAGTAGAAGAACCTTATAGAACAGAAGAATACCATTACTTTGCCTTCACAGATGCTGCATGACTGACCGAGTTCTTTCAGCAGTTTCAGCACATACGGGCTCTGTGGTGAAAAAGGCACAACAGCGCCTCTTTCACCTCAGACAGCTGAAGATGGTTGGTATGGGCTCCGGAATCCTAAGAACTTTCTACAGGGGCACAGTTGAGAGCATCCTGACTGGCTGCATCACTGCCTGGTATGGGAACTGTACTTCTTTCAATTGCAGGACTCTGTAAAGAGTGGTGTGGACAGCCCAGCGCATCTGTAGATGTGAACTACCCACTATTCAAGACATCTACAAAGAGGTGTGTAAAAAGGACCCAAGGGATCATTGGGGACCTGAGTCACCCCGACCACAATCTATTCCAGCTGCTACTGTCTGGGATACGGTACCACAACATAAAAGCCAGAGCCAACAGGCACCAGGACAGCTTCTTCCACTAGGCTATCAGACTGATTAATTCGTGCAGATACAATTGTATTTCTATGTTGTGTTAACTGTCTTGCTGTTCATACTATTATATTATATATTATATATTAATATATTATATTAATTAATATAATCATATATCAATTAATCATTAATTAATATTATATAATATTATATTATAAATGACTGTAAATTGCACATTGCACATTTAGACAGAGACGTAACATAAAGATTTTTACTCCTCATGTATATGAAGGATATAAGTAATAAAGTCAATTCAATTCAATTCCACCATCAGCAGTGTTTTGCACTGCCTTAAAGAGCACATTGATTGCCACATGTCCTACAATGTAGTTATATTTCAAAATATGTTAATGACTTCAAAACAATTTTGAAATGTCATTAGGGTGTGAAAGAAATTATATTAATTCCACTTTATTTTATTTTCTAGCATGGTGTGTGCAGGGTGTCCATAGAGAGGTAGGACTTGTGATGGGGCTTGTTGTGTCCAATCGGAAGCAGCTCTCTCATCTTTAGTCCCCACTAGATACTTGGCTCTCACATGTATCTCTAAATAGCTGCTTACACGTGATAGCCCCCATGACCCAGTACGTTACTTTGACAGGCAGGCTAAACCAGTTGAGGGTAGCCAGTGGGCCTCACACCCATCTAAGATCGAGGCACACCTGTCCTAGCATTGCAAAGTTAGCTCCGGCAGACTGATCAGATGAGAACAACAGTGAAATTCAACAACCAGGAAGGTGCTTCTGCATTGCTTCATGGAGATCAAAGAGCCTGACAAGTCACTGAGGGACTCATGGTCATCCAGTGCAGTGACAGAAAACCGTTGTTGTGATGTTTATTCATACTAGACCCAGACTTCTGAGATTGTGAAAACGGAACTGCCCCAGTGCAACCACTATAAAACCCTTACCCACACAAGTCTCTTTGTGCAGTTCTTGCAGAACAGAAGAATTGCATAATTCTAACTGACCACGTCAGATAAGATGACCATCCACACACTGGATATTTCTCAGTACAATTCTCTTCATGATTTCAATTTCTTGTGAAGGTAATCCCTTAAAAAAGTTGTTATTGCAAGGATCTATAACTTGGCAAAGCATAAGTGTATTTATATTTGAAGAAATTGGTTCCAGGAGTCTGAAGTTCCTTTATTTCATGTTGAATTTCAGCTCCTAAATTTAAAGGTTTTTAAACTCCATCTGAAGATGCTGTATGTTCAGAATGCTTAGAGATGCTATGTCTTTATCTTAATTAGAGGACTTCTATTTTTGTGAAGAACGCACTTTTTGGTTTTCTACCAGGTTTCCCAATGCGTTCTTATGCAATTAACAATGTTACATTTAATGTCTTGTGTCTTGTATCTTATGGACAAGAGCCTTGCCTTACATTTAAATTTCCATCAGTTTCCTACCTTAAAGAGAAAAACAATCTGACAATTCACAGTTCAGAAGTTTAAAGTAATTTTTTTAAAATCAAAGTACGTATATGTCACCATATAAAACCCTGTGGCTCATTTTCTGTGGCATTCACAGCAGAACAAAGAAATGCAATACAATCAAAGAAAAACTACATGCAAAGACTGACAAGCCACCAAGGAGCAAAAGAAGACAATCTGTGCAAATACAAAACAATAAAAATAAATAAATAAGGAAATAATACTGAGAAGATGAGCTGTAGATTTCTTGAAAGTTAGTCCATAGGATGTGAAATCAGCTCAGAGTTGAGGTGAATTCATACTAGTTCAGGAGCCTGATGGTTGTAGAATTCATAACTGTTCCTGAACCTCGTTGTGTGGGAACAAAGGTTCCTATACTTCCTTCTCGATATCAGCAGGGAGAAGAGAGCATGGTCTGTATGGTGGGGTGTTGGATGTTACGTTTTGTAACAGCACCCCTGCTCAATGGGGGTGGGGGTGTTGGTGAGGGCTTTACCTGAGATGGACCGGAATGCATCCACTAATTTTATCTAGGTTTTCCCATTTTTTGGGCATTGGTGTTTCCATACCAGCCCATGATGCAACCAGTCAGGATACTCTCCATGGTGCATCTATAGACATTTGTCAAAATATTTGATGACATGCTACATCTATGCAAGTTTCTAAGAAAGTAAAGGCACTGTTGAGCAGCCTTTGTAATGGCACTTGCACGCTGATCCCAGGACAGATTCTCTGATATGATAATGCCAAGGACAGTTATGCCCTCTCTGAAGTTTATTCTCTTCCTCTGGGGGATATTATAATTTCTACCCGACAGCATGACTGCTCAGTGTGAACTGGGTCGGAAACTGAAATGTCCCACTCCCTAGCTAGACAGTATTCCAATCCTCATCTGTCATGAAATGAAACGAAAATGAACTTTTGAATGAAATTTAAAAGTTTAATAAAGGTATTCCTTCAACTATTGGCTTCAAGCATGCAATAACTATGACTGCATTAAGGGCAGAGTTTTCCTCAGGATATGCACAGGCAAGCATTAAAAGTGATAATGCCAAGATCTCATACAATTCAAAATACTTGCTAGATTTAATAAATCCCAGGAAGACTTACATCAATAGCTTGCTGAAAATGAAAGTCAGATATAGTATCTTTTATTTAAATTTGGCAATGCCCATGGTGAAGCAGCCATTAGTCCAAAATATATGCACAATCCTTCAAAGTCAATGATCTAATGTTAGTGTCTATAGAGATTAACTATAATCACAACCAAACGCTGAGTCATTTTAATGGATTTGAGTTTCTTTCAGGCTAATGGTAGCAGTGGCCTAGTTTGTCCAACTGGACATTTACAGATAGTTGACAGCTGTAGTGCTGAGGTTCATAGATACACCCATTGTACCTTTTAGTAATTTTTGTCTTGCACTATACTGTTGTTACAAGACAAGAAATTTTACAACATATATCACTGATAATAAACCTAATTCTGTTTCTGATTCGCTGTACTGAATTTGACAGGCTGTCCTTCTTTTGAGGTGCATATAGCTCATAGATCATCAGTTTTACACTTTGTCCCCACCGGTGACTGCCAGCAAAATGCTTGAAGATGTTATCATGTCTTTTTCTCATGGTGGGCACCTCACCCACACACAGCTCCCAACATATTATGATGCAGGTGAGAAATTTCACTAAGGATTTCCTTGTTAATCAATGCAGAACCAGGGCAATTTAAAAAAATATTACAGAATTAATTTTGCAGACAGTTTTGGCCTTTTTTAAAATTCAGATTCAGACAGATTTATTTGTCACATGTACTTCGAAACAGTCATTTGTGTTAACAACCAACACTCCTAGGAATTTTCTGGAGCCAATCTGCAAGTGTTGTGACACGGGGAGCTGGGACAGCCCGACATCCATAGATGACTCTCATCACACATCCATGTCACTGGCTTCCCAGATGCTTCTCGTCCCGTGTCCACATTGCCGGCCTTCAAGCAAGGAAATACATTAAAACTCCTGACCTTAATGAAAGCAAAGTTCAGCATAGTCTGCCCTCCCCAATGTACCCCTTATTCCACTCCAAATTTATCCGCAGTCCCCAATCTCATTATGCGATCTCTTACCATTCAGTGGCCCAGCCAGGCTATGAAGAGCACAGATCACTGAAAGGAAAACCATCCATCGACAGACAGGCAAAGACAACCTTCTTCTAGTAGTGCTCCAAATGACTGCAAACAGTGGCTGGCGATTTAGCATTCAGAATCTGAACCAGAATCTAAATTTGAAGCAGATTTTATATCACTGACATATGTTGTGAAATCACAAACGAGAGAATCTGCGGATTCTGGGAATCAAAATATTACACAAAATGCTGGGGGAGCTCAGCGGGCCAGGCAGCATCTGTGGAAAAGGGTCCTGATGAAGGGTCTCAGCCTGAAATGTCGACTGTTAATTCTTTTCTATAGATACTGCCTGGCCTGCTGAGTTCTTCCAGTATTTTGTGTGTATTATATTGTGAAATGTATTGCTTTGTGGCAGCAGTACGGAGCAATACATAAAAATACTATAAATTACGATAAGATATAGTTGTGTGTGTATAAGGTTATATAAATAGTGCAAAAGACAAGCAAAATATTGAAGTAGAGTTCATAGGTTTCTTCACTGATAGCAGAGGGGAAGAAGCTGTTCCTTAAGTATTGGGTTTGTGTCTTCATACTCCTGTACCTCCTCTTTGATGGTAGTAATAAGGAAGAGACCACGTCCTGGGTTGTGGGGCCCTTAATGATGGATGCCGCATTTTTGAAGCATCTCCTCTTGAAGATGTCCTTAGTGTAGAGGAGGATAATGTCCATGATGGAGCTAATGGAGTCTGAAGCCCTCTGCAGCTTTTATCAATCCTGTGCAGTGGCCCCTCCCTACCACGTGGAGATGAAATCAGTTAGAATGCTCTCTACCGGACATCTGTAGAAGTTTACTAGAGTCTGTGGAGACATACCAAATCTCAAACTCCAAATGAGATATAGCCACTGATATGCCGTCCTTGTAATTCCATCAGTATGTTGGGCCCAGGATAGATTTTCAGAGATGTTGAGCCCCAGGAACCATTCACCCTTTCTACTGCTGATCCCTCAATGAGTACTTGGTGTGTGTTCTCTCAGCTTCCACTTCCTGAAGTCCTCAATCAACTTTGTAGTGTTGCTGACAGTGAGTGCAAGGTTGCTGTTGTGACAGCACTCAATAGGAGAGGTGTTGCAACTTTAGGAGTCTGAAAAGGTTTGGTATGTCACCAGTGGCTCTGGGAATGTGTTGAACAAGAAATGAAGTTTCCTCTACTAGTCTCTAAGAGTGAGCAAACCTTGAAAATAACAGCAAAATGTTGGCTTTTGGCTGCTTTCATGCAAGTAATTTGCAGACCTGTTGTAAGTATGGGATACAGAGTTGGCAGATCTGTCACTGCTGTTCTGCTGGACTCTACCATGGGGTCCAGTAACAGGTCACGCTCTTCAAAGGATTCAAAATACATTTATTATCAAACTATGTTTGCATGATACAGTCCTGAGATTCATCTTCCCCACATACAGCCTCAAAACATGGAAGAACCATGAAACCCATTCAAAGAAAAATCATCAATCCTCCCCTCCCCGATGCGCAAACAAAAACAAATCACGTAAAATGGCAACAAAAAAAACAAAGGAAAATACATTAAAAAAGGCACTTTATAAAACACTATATAAAACAAAATATACAGTAAAACTATTGCTGAGATATTCTAATATTTCATTATGAAATCTCTCTCTGGTGGAATGGAACCACTTAGCACCAGTCTGTCATTACATGTGCCTTCTAATTTGTGTTCTTATAATTGAGGACCAGTTCCTTAAGCTTGTTATAGCTGAGGCAGTAATGGGGGCAAGCTCCCACCAGCTATTAAATGCTCCCAATGGCGTGTTCTTCAAATAACCTCTGACAACCAAGCGCAGCTCCTGACCTTCGCATGTGACTTAGTTACTAAGCCCGGCAGGACCGCTTCTACTGACAGGAGAAGAGACAAAGGTGGGTTACTAGCACTCTAAAACCAATTGCTTCGGGCAGATGGGGTTCGTCAGCTGTGGTTGGCAGCTCATCTAGGAGAGGGAAAACTCTGATCTCAAACCTCCGCTGCCTTGCGGCAATACCCACTCATGGGGAAGGCTTCAGGAGTAAACACTTAAGGAAAAATCTGGAGCTGGAGTCCCTAAGGCAGTCATAGATTGAGTTCAACCTGACTGGCAACTCCTGCGTTGCTGCTGGTACCAAACTGTATCGCCTCTGCCTTTGCTTTGGGTTCATCAGATGCGTGGAGAGGGGGAGCTTGCTACATGGGCAACAGCTTGCTCTCCAAATCATACTGCCCAGGCTTGTGTATATAGACAGCTAGGATGCAATATCCATGGTCAACTCTCACCTCACCAATTGAGGACCAACCGGAAGATGACTTAAAGCTGGTAGCGTAGCAGTTAATGAAACACTTTACAGCACCAACTGTACGATTGGAGTTTAATCCCCATTACTTCATTATGTAAATTCATATGTTCTCCCCATGACTTTGTGGGTTTCCTCCCACATTCCAAAGACATACGGTTAGGGATAGTGAGTTCTGGGCATGCTATGATGGCATCAAAAGTGTGGTGGTACTTGTAGGCTTCCTCCAGTATATCCTCAACACAGAGGGCACATTTCACTGTATGTTTCAATGTACATGTGACAAATTAAGCTTCTTTAAAAATCTTTTCTATTAACTACAACTGAGTGAGATACCAATATCATTGCCCTGTGCTGCTCCATGTTAACAAAGGTGTGTGAGCATTCACACAGTACTTGCTCCATCTGTGGCTAGTGCAAGTAGTTTTGTGGCTGTGTCAGGAGCAGACATGGAATTGACCCAAATGCAGGACGCAGGCACTGAAATACTAGGGTTAGGACAGGATGGGGATGCCATGGCATGCAAGGGGTAATGTAGGCAGAGCAGGATCCCAGAGTTCAGGCAGGGCAGGAGGATCCCAAAGTTCATGGCAGACAGGAGTATCCCAGAGTTCAGGCAAGGCAGGAGGGCCCCCTGGGGTGGGCGCATAACTCCTCGGCAGGGCCACCTCCCAGGCTGGAATACAGAGGCCCGGGCTAGACACAGAACACCTGGGCAAGTGGGCACAACCCATAGGGAGCAATGGGTGTAAAGGGTGAGAGTCCTCAGGGCGGGCCACATGAATCCCAGGCAGGGCCACCTCCCAGGCAGAAACACAGAGGCCTGGGCAAGGCACGGATATCTGGGCAGGTGCGGGGCACAACCCATCTGAAGTGAGGGGTAGGAAGGGGACCAAGTCCCCCCACCAGGCAACAGCAGACAGCCTGCCTCCCCTGACAGAGGAAAGGGACAACAAGGGACAGAACCACCCAAGGGGTAACAGCAACAGCCTGGCTTACCCAACAAAGGCAAGGGAACAGAAGGGAGCTTGGTCCAGGGTGAGCAGCAGGACAACCAGGATACACCAGTAAATAGGGAGAAGCAAGCAGACAGCACAGGCCAGGCAAATACAGCAGGACCAGCACACACGAGAGAAGCAGGAAACCTGGACAGAACCAACTTCAGTGCAGGACAACCCACCAGCTAGGCTCAGTTCCTGAGCCCCTTATAAACACCTAATGGGCAACAGGTGTACCTCCTTAAGCCAAGATGATCCAATGGCTCCGGGTGACAGGAGGGCTGGCTGCAAGGCCCGGAGTCCGGAGTCTGTGGACCAGAGCAAGACCCGGAAGGCAGGCTCCGGACCGGACCCTAACACTGTCTGTGAAGGGAATGAATTTCAGGGTTCTATACTGCATACATATTTTGATAAAAAATGTACTTTGAATCCTTTGAATACAGGGACCCTCCAGTTTCCTGTCTGTTCAATCCCATGAATGAACAAATGGACTTTGTTTATTCAACTATGTCCTACATTTACATACACAACGGTAATATCCATCAATATCTAAGGATCATCTGCTGGAATTTGCCTGAAACTAGGAAGTTTTAGAGTGATTTTCATCAGATTAAATTTTACTTTTGAAATAACAACATGGTTTCAGTTACAGGCGAACATGAACTCTTAAGGGGCTTCAAGCAGTGGACTGTGGATCCAGTTAGTAATAATCTACCTGCAAAGAAAGGGAGAACAAGCAGAAGGAAGCAAACAGACAGAGAAGGCTGTGAGCTGGGGGTGTGCTTACAGAAATTAATAGCTTTTCAACAGAGTGCTATGGTGAACTATGACGTATCCACAAGTAAATGAGAAGGAATGGAAAAGGAAGCTTTGCTATATAAGGAGACCTTTTGCAAACATCGCTGCAAAGAGCCGTCAATAGGTAGAACCACAATAGTGTTATTGTTGATGAAAGGTCTCAACGCAATGAAGGGTCTCAATTCTAATTACGGGTATTGATCCAAAATATTGACTTTATTGCTCTCCACAGATGGTGCCTGGCTTGTTGAGTTCCTCCAGCATCTTTTGTATTCTGTTTATTTTTACTATACTTGTTATCCACCAGCTCTTCCAAGTCTATTAGGGAAGAAATCTGTTAAAAGCAGTCTGTCTGCAGTTTGTTTGTGCATTAAGACTGTTGCTAACTCTGACAGATCAAACTCTTTCATCACTTTCTCCACTGGTAGACTGCAAGCAGATGGAGACATTTCAACTGACCCAGATTTCAGAGTTTAAATTGCAGCCTCTGGATATGAAATCCTTCGATTTGAATTCTAAGCCCTTTGAAAAAATATGCAATGTGCAACTTATTATGTTTTGAAACTCCAAAGCACAAAGACTAATTGAGGGGAAAATATGCATGTCTAACTTTGTGCTTACTTTTAAGCGAAGAATGCACATGTCACGTGGTTGCATCATCATGTATGCAATTCACACATTTTTTACATATTACCCATATGAATAATGTAAACAAATAAAGATGCTTATTTAAACAATATATCTAGAATATTACTCAAATATTACTGAAATATTAAATACACAACACTCCTCCCTGCTTAGCTATAAACTTCAACACAGTATAGAATGTGTTTCTATATACATACACGAATGGTGATTGATATGTTCGTGGCCTAAGGTAGAAGGAGTCAATTTTAGAAAACTTAGCACATTTATTTTCCTACATTTACACACTTAGTCCTGCGGTCGTGGAGCATACGGATCTTGGGCCTCCAGAAAGTGTCCACAGATGGGTGATTGATAAGTTGGTGGCCTAAGGTAGAAGGAGATGAGTTACACAGCTCTTGTAACATGCACGTGCAGGTCAACTCTTTTTGTGATTATGCAGAAAGGTTGAAGTTAATAACTCATCTCCTTCTACCTTAGGCCATGAACTTATCAATCACCCCTGATGAGTTATTAACTGATGAGTCATTAACTTCAAACTTTCTGCATAATCACTCAAAGAGTTGAACTGCAAGTGCATGTTATGAGAGCTGTATAACTCACCTCCTTCTACTTTAGGCCACAAACTTATCAAGCACCCCTGCTGTGGACACTTTCTGGAGGTCCAAGATCCGTATGCTCCACAACCGCTGGACTAAGTGTGTAAATGTAGGAGGGGACTATGTTGAAAAATAAATGTGCTACTTTTTTCAAAAATTGGCTCCTTCTACCTCAGGTCACAAGTGTGTGTGTGTGTGTGTGTGTGTGTGTGTGTGTGTGTGTGTGTGTGTGTGTGTGTGTGTGTGTGTGTGTGTGTGTGTGTGTGTGTGTGTGTGTGTGTGTGTGTGTGTGTGTGTGTGTGTGTGTGTGTGTGTGTGTGTGTGTGTGTGTACAGAACTGTGCAAATGTTGTAGGCACGTATATTGTATATAGCTAAGGTGCCTAAGACTTTTGCAAAGTACAGTATTGTAGTATTTTTATATATTGCACTTTACTGCTGCCACAAAACAAAACAACTTTCATGATATATGTGAGTGATGATAGATCTGGTTCTGTCATGGGACTGTATTGTGGACTGAAAGTGAGAAGGAGGCAGAGGGAGGGCAATCATGGTTGGGAAAAGGGGAAGGGAGGGGGGGGGAGGTGGAACACCAGACAGACATTCTGTAATCAATAAACCAATTGTTTGGAATCAAATGACTTTGCCTGGTGTCTCAGGGTTTGGTGTGCTTGCACCTGTACCACCCCCCTCACACCTGGCGCTCTTCCTCTAGCACCTGTCCCACACCCCTCCTGCGGCCCTCCACCCTCACCATTCCCAACATCCTTTGCTCTCACTTGCTTCCCACTCGACGTTGACAAATGCAGTGTACTATATAATATAGCTACTATATATAGACATTCACAGCATAGAAAATTTTATATTGTCCCATTCAGGTCTAAAGATTTAATCACTGTGGAGGCTTTCTTATTCTTGTGGGATAATATTTTTCCTGACAAGGGAGATCACTCTGCTTGGCAAATGAGACTTGTGACTGTGAAATAATCTCAGGATCCGGGGCCTCCTACATGATGGTTGTGGGAGTTGAATCTGGACCTGCAGGAAGTAGTTCTGACAGCTCTGAACACCTTTCTTTTACTTTTCTCAGCTTTTCTCTCTGGATCGTTTTTGATCCTTACTTCTCTACTGGTCCCAACTTCTTTCCCTCTCTTTATCCCACACTTGATCCTTTTTTTCTTCTTTCTCATTTCCTTTCTCTTGTTTCCACCTTTCTTTTTCTCACCTTCCTTTTACTTCTAATTACTTGTATCTCTGAGTATGCTAATTTCTCGAGAAATTAGGCATTCCTTATTCTTTCCCATTTCCATCGCATTTATTTCATAATTCTCTTTCTTTTCTTTTACCTTCTTTCTTGGATGTGCATCTTAACCTTGGGAAGGTCCATTTAGATCACTAGAGTATTCTCTTATTAATCCTTCTATTGCTCCCTTTACAATCTGATCATTCATCTTGGTTTCCTCATCGACAACATCATCTGATAAATCCTCTGTCTTTGTACCTCCATTGACTGCTTTTTTTGGACTTCCATTCACCCAGCTTGCTTTTGCTCTTTGCATCTATTTTTACAAGCAGCTTTTTATCTCTCGTTTGAAGTTCATGCAATGAACTTAATATATGCAGAGTTGGTTCTGGTCCTTTATACTCACAAAGGCCAATTGCTTGCAACTTTCCTGAAACTCCTTGAACTCTATTCCAACTTAAAACCAAGCCATGTTTTGCAAGTAACTGTCTGGTTAACATATCATAAGCTTTCTCAGATATGTTACCTATAAAAGCTGTTTTAGTTGGACCACTACTTGTGTCTCGTTCATGATTCCTCTGAGGAACATGGTCCTTCCTTGGTCCAATGTACTTTCCAATCAGAGGCACAGAGGTTGGCACCAACACTATGTTGCCCTCCATTGGGCAATGAGTCATGGTGTACAACATAGAGACATTTGTGGCATCATCCCTTGCCTTTCTTAATTTGCTTTCAGTTGGCTCTGTTGCAGGGGATGAGGCATGCAAATAGTGGATGGATCTCCAATCAAGTTGTAGTTGTCTCAGCCACTCTTGTCCTCATAACACTGGCCCTCCTGTTTTTTTTTTTTACCACATACAAGCCCAGTGTGGCTTGTTGGCTACTCCTATCAGATTCCTTCTTCCTCAGCCCTTTACCTTTTCCACCTATCACCTCCCAGCTTTAAGTTTCATCCCTTTCTCCACCAACCATCTGGCTTCATCTATCACCAATGAGCTTGCATTCCTTCCCTTCCCCCCATCATTTTGTTCTACTTTCTTCCCCCTTACTTTCCAATACTATTGAAGGCTCTTGGCCTGAAATCTTGACTGTTTATTCCTCACCAGAGATGCTGCCTGATTTGCTGAGTTCCTCCAGCATTTTGTATATTTTACTTAAATATTTCAAGGGTATATGAGTGGGACTCAGAAAGTGGTAAGTGTGTGGAGGCAGCTGCCAGAGGAAGTGGTGAATGCAGGTTTTATTCAGAAACATTTGGATAAATATATGATGGGACGGGTACACAGGGCTATGGTCTACATACAGGTCAATGGGAGTTGGCATAATAATAGTTTAGCATTGACTTCGCATTAGGGTTAGGGTTCTGCTAAACAGAACCCTTCTTCTGTGCTGTAGGAGCCTATGGCCCTATGACTACCATCTCACCAATCAAAATCAATAAAAGACTTTAGAAAACATAGAATCCTTCTTACACCTTGGAAATCACGTCTTTCTGAACTTCATAACAACCTCCTATTCACCAGCCAAGCCTTCTGAGGAAAAGAGAAAGCCCCCAAACCTGGCTTCAGGTTCATATGCTGTAGATCAGCAATAATCCCTGCATCATTGCATGTTTCAAGAGCATGGGAAGCTTACAGTACGCATGTCAGATCTTTCTGCAGATTCTCTAAGTCCTCTCTCTGGGGGAATCAATGGCAACATCTTCTTCCAGACCAACATCCCTAGTACTTCATCACATGCTGCCATCATCACTGGGTCACTTTGCCCATGTGCCTAATTCCAGAATCCCAAAGAAGCTCTCTCCTCAAAGTGTTCTCACTGGAAGAAATTGCCAGGAGAGTAGAGAGAATGCTTTCTATCAAAGTCCTGAAGAATCTGAGATCCTCAATGACTCCTCAAAATTGGGAAGAAGCATAAAGGGAAGCACAGAAACCTCAAATATTGCAACACGAGCACAGGGACACTAATAACGAAGAGGTGAAGAAGCTCTATTATACATTATATGCCCAGAACTGAATGAGTCTGTAAATACTTCAGGGAACTCACCAATCACTTCAGAATCTTGGAGAATCATTGTCACTGTACAGATGCATGGTTTCTCTGAGAAGGGCCATTGGCTGGTAGCTGAGAGTTACGTTTTTTTTTTCCTGTTTTTTAGTCGTTAAGTTATGCAAGATGAAGTGAAGGCATAGGCCGGAGCACTGTGTTCTGAAACAACAATTTCACATTGCAGGTCATGTGTTACAAGTTATGCAAAGTCTAACCAAAGGTAGGCAGTCATATAGGGTATTGAGTTATTCACTAGCTGCAAGTGAATAACACTGAACTGACTCCACAACCTATGGACTCTACAAATCGTGTTCTCAGTATTATTTGTTTACTCTTTATGATGATGATGATAATGATGATTATTATTAGTAGTAGTATTTTTGTGGTGTCTGTCTTCTTTTTCACATTGGTTTGTTCGTCAGTCTTCGAGTGTAGTTTTTTCATTGATTCTATTGCATTTTCTTCTACTGTGAATGTCTGCAAGAAAATAAATCTCAAGCTAGTATTTAGTGACATACGCTCAGAAACTTTATGAGCAACTTACTGAACTTAAAATGGCCACTGAGTGTATGTGTACTTTAATAATTAATTTACTTTGAACATTGAAATTTGAAATGTTCAAACTTTGGGTGCTGCAAAGTCCAATTCTTGCATCTCAGAGTTTTGTCCCCATGACTTTTTAGATATTTTATGATTGTTGAGGTCATATTTCAAATTACAATTTTTATATTTTTTACAATTTATTCCCTTAGAAATCAAGTGACATAAATGCTTATCACGTTATAAATTAAGGATAGGGATTTGTATTAACACCCATCTCTGAATATTATTTAACATTTTTACCTCAGATGGATGTGCTGGCATAATTGTTGAAAAGATATTAAAATCCAGCTATTGACATTAAACAACAATGTAGAATACGCAAGTAGTATACTTTTTGTACACAGTTTCCTCTGGGCATTTCAGTTTCCTCCCACACTCTCAAGATGTATGGCTAGGATTAAGGGTAGTAAGTTATAGACATTTTATGCTGGTACAGAAAGTGTGGTGCCACTTGTGAGCTATCTTTAGCACAATCTTTTGTTTTCACCTAAGTGCCGCATTTCCCTATAAGTTTCAATGTTTCAATGTACATGCGACAAAAAGAGCTTATTTTTACTTTTAAAGAACATTCATAAGTATATTGTCTGTAGACTAATAGTAGATAACAGGGAGCTGTAACCTTGGAATTATTATTCACATGATCAGTGAGGGATCTCCAAGAGTTTTCCACCATTGCCCTGTCATTTTTTAATACTATTATCTTAAATACCTTAAAATGAGCAGGGATGAAAGATGAGAATGCATTTTAGATGCGCCCAGAGTTCCTTGAATATTATTGCCAAAACTTGCTTCAAAGATTTTAATTTGACTAAATTGACAATATTAAAACAGTTGTGATTTGTTCTCACTCTTTGTGAAACAATTAAATTCATTATTGCCTGATAGTCTTGATGGATGTCAATTATTTCATGAACTATGCCTCAAACATAATTTTTATTTCAATCAGAAATCATTATAATTGTGTGAGATCAACATCATTTCAGTGAGGAAAAGCAAGCCACTGACTTTTATCTTGACACAGAATGAGTTTTAGGTCCCACACCACCAGGTTCAGGAATAGTTATTACCCTACAACGATCAGGCTCCTGAACCACTGGGCATAATTTCACTCACCTCAACATCAGTAAATGTAACCTATGATCTCAATTTGAAGAACTCTGCAACTCATATTCTCAGTATTACTTATTTGTTTGTTTATTATTATTTGATTTTTTTGTATTTGCGTGCTTGTCTTTTTTTGCACATTGGTTGCTTGTCAGTCTTTGTGTGTAGTTTCTCACTGATATTTGTTGTACTTCTTTGTTCTACTGAGAATGCCTGCAAGAAAATGAATCTCAGGATAGTATTTAATGATATGTATGTACTTTGATAATAAATGTACTGTACTTTGAACTTTGAAAACTTTGATAACCAAATAAGAAAGAAAATAATAATATTATGTGCTGAAATAATATGGAATCCTTTAAATCCTTGCTAAATCTTTGTTATCTTTGCTTTCTTATGCAACAAACAGCGTTCATTATTCTGAAATTTCTTTGTGTCCTATTAGGTGTGATTCAGCTGCTGTACACCAAGTGTTACAACGGGATGGAACTAGGGCGCCAGAGCAGATAGTGAAGTGGTTGTGGGGAAAGATGCTGAGAAACCTACAAGGACAGGAAACAGAAGGTTGAGCATGGTGGCAATACTGTTCTGAGTTGTGTCTGTTTCAGTGCAATGCGTGTTGCAGGAAAGGCAGATGTGCTTAGTGTATGGATCAGTACGTGGAATTACGATTTTGTGAGACTTGGTTGCAGGTGGGTCAGGATTGACAGCTCATTATTCCGGGGTTCAATTGTTTTAGACATAATAGAGAGGGAGGGATTGAAAGTGGAGGGCTGGCATGACTAGTCAGGGAAAATATCAGAATAGTGCTTAGACAGGACAGTCCAGCGAGCTTTTCTACTGAGGCTCTATGGATGGAATTAAGGAATAAAAAAAGGGTGAACACATTAATGGGATTATATTATAGACCACCCAACAGTCAACTGGATTTAGAAAAGCAAATGTCTAAGGACAGTGCAGACAATTGCACGAAGCACCAGTTTGTAATAGTAGGTGATTTAACTTTCCACATATTGACTGAGACTTCCATACTGTCAAAAGGTTGCATGGGTGAAGGTTTATCAAATGTGTTCAGGAAGTTTCCTTAATCAATATACAGAGGTCCCAGCTAGAGAGAATACAAGTTATTGGATGGCATTCTAATGGTCCAGGTATACAGGTTTTTGAAAGAGAGGAAAAGATAGGGGATAATCAACATGGCTTTATGAATGGTAAGCCATGTTCAACCAGTTTTATTGTGGTTTTCAAGAAAATTAACAGGAATGTTGAAGCAGACACAGCGGATGTTGTCGACATATACTTTAGCAACTGTACTCCTCAGGTTCAGCTGGTGACGTTAGTCTAGGGAAGACAATCTCTGGCCCCGCTAAACATGTAAATTCAGAGGTGCAAAACTTCTTATTTGTGTTGATGCTGTGTGATGTGTTCCCCTGTTACAAATCAGTACTGTGAAATAATCAAGAGTACACCAAATGGAATTAAATGATTTAGCTTTATAATTCTTGATTTGACTGGAGGGTTAGTAAAGAGAAACAAAAAGAAAAAGGCCCATTTTAATTAAACTGTTTAATATGCACATTTCCCATCTGTTAGTCCCCCGTTGATTTTCCCGTGGCTTCGTCACCTCCCAGCCCTGTTCCAAGTCCACTCCATCCTGCAGTCTACGACCTCTCTGTTCTGGCATCTTCTCTCTCCATCTTCCACCGAACAAAAGACCGCGAATACCTTGCTCTCAGGCACACAAGAAAGAAAAAAACAGTCCCCTCATTGGACGATGCATATTCCAAAGCCTCCGTTATCTTTAGTCATAATCCAAACTCTGCTGCTGCAGAAAAAAAATTACATTAGCAGTGAAACCTTTCCCAGTGCGTTACATAAGTTTTTCAAGAAGGTTCAGTCGCTCAGCATTCAGGATGAGGTAGTGGAGCTTAGGAGGAGAATGGCACCTAACGGCGACTCCTTTGCTTACATCTTCATAAACAGCTCTATTTCTATCTTGATCTCTCTTTTTTCCCTTTCAAGGTTTGTTTGAAGACATTGACCTGGAATTACACTCTGACTTCATTTTTTTGCGGAAATGGGACCCGCTCTCGGGGTCTCATGACCAGCCGCTTTTTGATATGTCAAGGATGCGGCCTGGAATACGAGCGACTTCAAGGTGCCATTTTTGTGGCTCTGGAGGCAGGTAGATTCAAGGCTGGTGCCACCGCCTGATGTGTTGTGGAAGTACACGGAAGATTGAAAGCAGTGAGCTGGCTACGGGTTATGTTCTTAGAGACCTGAGTTCTTTGGGCACAGAGCTCGGAAAAGGTGACACACGAGGCTTTTAACACCATAAATCAATAAGTCTGTCCTCTCACTGTGAAACAGGGACACCTCTTTTTTCCCTAATTAGGGAGAGAGAATGCCTGTGGTATATCGAATTACTGGGTGAAAGAGTCACCTTTGGGGTACTGCAAGTCTGTGTCTTTATTGATGCTTTGCTGCACGTTTGAGTGTCTGGTGGGGGGTGCCGATGTTTATTGCTGGTGGAGGGAGGGGGGTCATTGCTTTGTTGCTGCTTATACATGGGAGGGGGAGCTGGGGGGTGCTTTGTGGTTTTAACGTTTAAATGTCATTCATTCTTTAGGACACTCCTCTGTTTTCGCGGATGTTTGCAAAGAAACAGAGTTTCGGGATGTACGTTGTATACATTTCTCTGACACTAATTGTACCTACTGAACCTACTGAATTAGACATTGGCTTTGTGGGAAAAGCTAGAGAGTGGTAGTAGATGGTTGCCTCTCTGACAGGAGGCCTGTGCTGCAGTATATGCTACTGGGTCCATTGATATTTGTCATCTATATCAATGGTCTGGAAGATAATGTGGTAAATTGGTTCAGCAAATTTGCAGATGATACCAAGATTGGAGGTATAGTGGACAGTTAGGAAGGCTATCAAAACCTGCAGTGGGAGGTGTTGAACTTTGGGAGGATAAACCATGATGAGTGATAAGCACTACAGAGTGTGGTAGATTGGAGAGACCTGAGAATACAAATCCATAATTCCTTGAAAGTGGTGTTACAGGAAGTGGTGTGCAAGGCTGTAAAGAAAACTTTTGGCCCATAGGCCTTCGTAAATTAATGTATTGAGTCTAGGATTGGGATGTTATGTCAAAATTGTATCAGACATTGATGAAGCCTAATTTGGAGTATTGTGTGCAGTTTAGGTCATCTATCTACAGGAAAGATATCAATAAGATTGAAAAAATTAAGAAAAAAATTACAAGGATGTTACAGCGAACTGAGGACTTGAAAGATTGAATAGATTAGGATGTTATTCCTTGGAGCATGAGAGATTGAGAGGAGATTTAATAGAGGTATACAGGATTATGAGGTGTATAGATAGGGTAAATGCAAACAGGCTATTTTCCATTGAGACTAGAACTTGAGGTCATGGGTTAAGGGTGAAAGTAGAATTAATATTCATGGGTTGACGGTAAAAGGCGAAATGTTTAAGGGGAACATGAAGGGGAACTTCTTCACTCAGAGGGTGGTGAGAGTGTGGAAAAAACTGCAAATGGAAGTGGTGGATACAAATTTGATTTCAACAATTAAGATAAATTTTGATAGGTATGTATTTGAGAAGGGTATGGAGAGCTATGGTTCAGGTGCAGGTTAGTGAGATTTGGCAGGATAATAATTTGGCATAGAACAAATGGGTTGAAAGACCTTTTACTGAATTGTAGTGATTTATGATTCTATACCTTTATCTGCAAATCTTAGTCCACAGACACATGCAAAAGCCTGTTACAGTTCTGAGGGAACACAACACCATCAGAAAAACTTTCTTTCACGTGGGATTTTAAGCAAGTCTTTGCGTGGATTTTCACATTGTCAGAAAATATTGCAGAACACAAAGTTCAAAGTTCAAAAGTTCAAAGTATATTTATTATCAAAGAATATATAATTAACATAATATATAAACCTGAGATTCATTTTCTTGCAGGCATACTCAGTAAATTCAAGAAACGTAATTTAATCAAAAAGGACTACGCCCAACAGGATGGACAAAAAACTAATGTGTAAAAGACAACAAACTATGCAAATACAAAAGGTAAAAAAGAAATAATAATAATAATAATAAATAAGAAATAAATATCGAGCATATGAGATGAAGAGTCCTTGAAAGTGAGACTATAGGTTGTGGGAACAGCTCAGTGATGAGGCAAGTACAAATCAGTGAAGTTATCACCACTGGCTCAAGACCCTGGGATAATAATTGTTCCTGAACCTGGTGGCATGAATTCTGAGGCTCCTCTACCTTCTTCCTGACGGCAGCAGTGAAAAGAGAACATGGCCTAGATGGTGGGGTCCTTGATGATAGATGCTGCTTTCCTATGACAACGCTCCATGTAGATGTGCTTAATGTTGAGAATGGCTTTACTCATGATGGACTGTGCTCTATCCACTACTTTTGTAGGATTTTCTGTTCACGGGCATAGGAGTTTCCATACCAGACTGTGATCCAACCAATCAATATTCTCTCCACCTCACATCTACAGAAGTTTGTCAAAGTTTTAGATATCATGCTGATTCTTTGTAGAGTTCTAAGGAAGTAGAGGCACTGCCATGCTTTCTTTGTAATTACGGATCCTCTGAAATGATAACACCAAGGAATTTAAAGTCGTTGACCCTCTCCACTTCTGATCCCCCAATAAGGATTGGCTCATGGACCTCTGGTTTCCTCCTCCTGAAGACAACAATCAAATCCTTGGTCTTGCTGACATGGAGTAAGAGGTTGTTGTTATGGCACCACTCAGCCAGGTTTTCAGTCTCACTCCTATATGCTTATTCATCACCATCTTTGATTCGGCCTATAACAGTCGTGTCATCAGCAAGCTTAAGTATAGTATTGGAGCTGTGCTTAGCCTCACAGTCATAAGTGCAAAGCGAGTAGAGCAGGGGATTAAGCACACAGCCATGTGAAGCAACTGTGCTGATCGTGATTGTGGAGGAGATGTTGTTGCTAATCTGAACTACAAGTGAGGAAATCAAGGATCCCATTGCACAGGAGGCATTGAGGCCAAGGTCTAAAGCTTATTGATTAGTTTTGAGTGGTTCGTAGCATTGAATACCAAACTACAGTTGATAAAGAACATCCTGATGTGTGCATCTTTGCTGTCTAGATGTTGCAGGGTTGAGTGCAGAACCAATGAAATATCATCTGCTGTGGATCCGTTGCACTGGTAGTCAAGTTAGAACAGGTCCAAGTTGCTTCTCAGGCAGGTGTTGATTGGTTTCATCGCCAATCTCTCAAAGCACTTCATCTTAGTGGATGTAAATGCTACTAGACGATAGTCATTGAGGCAGATTACCACGTTCTTCTTGGGCACCCGTATAATTGAAGCCTGTTTGAAGCAGGTGGATACATCAGACTGCTGATGTGAGAGGTTAATGGCATTCATGAACCCTCCAACGAATTGTTCAGCACAGATCTTCAGTGCTCGGTCAGGGACCCTGTCTGGGTCAGATGCTTTCTGTGGTTTCACCCTCTTGAAGGTTGCTCTCACCTTGGAATCAGAGGCAGAATCATCGGGGGCTCTGGGAGTTTCTGAAAGTTCCTCCATGTATTGATGGTCAAAGCAAGCATACAAGGCATTGACTTCAACTGGGAGTGAAGCCCTGTTGTCATTGATGTTGCCTTGTTTCATTTTGTAAGAGCTAATAGCATTCAAGCTCTGCCACAGCTGTCAAGTATCCTCCAGTGGATTATGTTTAGTCCAGAATGGCCACTTCACCCTTGGAATGTCTTTCTGGAGATCATTCTTGGATGTTTTCTATTTTACCTGGTCAACAAACTTGAATGCCACTGATCTGGCCCTCAACACATTGTGGATCTCATGGTTCATCCAGGGTTCTGGTTGTGGAGTACACTGAGTGATTTTGTGGGGACACACTCATCTGCAGGAATTTTTATAAATCCTGTGGTGTACTCAGATCCTCTGATGAGTCATTGAACACGGCCCAATCCATCAACTCGAAGCAATCCGATGGCCGCTTCTCTTCCTCCTACAACCACCTTTTTGTTGTTGTAATCTCTGGAGGCTTGTTCTTTTGCCTTTGCCGGTATGCAGGGAGGAGACGGACAACCAAGTGATTAGCTTTCCTGAACTGCAGTCTCGGCATGGAACGGTAGGCATTCCTTATCGTAGTATAGCAGTAGTCTAGTGTGTTGGGACCCGTGGTGCTGCAGATTATAGGATGATGATAATTGTGCAGAGATTTCTTCAAACAAGTCTGATTGAAATCATCGACTATTATTTGAAATGTGTCGGAGTGGACTGTTTTTTGTTTGATGATTTCAGCATTCGATGTCTTGAGTGTTTGATTAACTTTGGCTTTTCATGGTATGTAAACTGTGGTCAGGAACACGGAATGAAACTCTCTTTGTTCGTAGAATGGTCGGCATTTAATCATTAGATGTTTCTGGTCAGGGGTACAACAGTACAACAAAAGCACCATGTCATAGAAACATAGAAAATAGGTGCAGGAGTAGGCCATTTGGCCCTTCGAGCCTGCACCGCCATTCAGTATGATCATGGCTGATCATCCAACTCAGAACCCTATACCTGCTTTCTCTCCATACCCCCTGATCCCTTTAGCCACAAGGGCCATATCTAACTTCCTCTTAAATGTAGCCAATGAACTGGCCTCAACTGTTTCCTGTGGCAAAGAATTGCACAGATTCACCAGTCTCTGTGTGAAGAAGTTTTTCCTCATCTCGGTCCTAAAAGGCTTCCCCATTATCCTTAAAATGTGACCCCTCGTTCTGGACTTCCCCAACATCGGAAACAATCTTCCTGCATCTAGCCTGTCCAATCCCTTTAGAATTTTATACGTTTCAATAAGATCCCCCCTCAATCTTCTAAATTCTAAATGTCAGAGCACAACAAGGAGTTTATGTGAAACACAGACCTCCACCTTTTGCCTTCTCTGAATCAGCAGTTTAGTCCATCCTGCGTAATGAGAAGACTTCAGGTCTTACTGATACAGCTGGAGTGATCCTTGTCTCCATGAAACAAAGATCACAGCAATTCCTCATTTCTCTTCATGACAAAAATCTTGCCCTTAGTTCCTCAAGCTTGTTCTCCAGTGACTGCACATTTTCTAACAAGGTGCTGGGTAGAGGGAGTTTCATTCCTCTTCATCTCAGCCTGGCTTGGAGTTCACCCCTCCTCCCTCTTTTTAGCCATGGTGATCTACCGAATTCCACTTAAAGGTGCTGTACCTGCATGCTCAAGAGTTAAGTAACCAAATCCTTGACGAGATTATGAAATCACCAGTTCATTCAGAATTCTAATTCTAATTCTAAGAAAGACAGCTAATTTAGTTAATGCCTTTATCAATATTTATGTTCCAACTAACACCTGAAACATTCCCCCATTATCACATTGCTGATTGCAATTGCAGTATTCCTGTTTTGTTTCTTACATTAAACCATCAACTGGTTACAAATCATGTTTTATAAGTGCAAGTCATTTTGTCCCGATTGATTAATATATCTGCTTTAAATCTAGATTGTTCTCTTGGATTGTTTGATAGCTACAAGTATTACAAACTATTACTTCTGATTAAGATGGCACCAAGAAAAAGGCCATTAAAATATTGGCATGGTTCATGAAATAATATTCAGTAAAGCATATTATGCAATAACAATATATTTGTTTTCAAGACCAAATGTTTGTGACTTAGACTTGGTTGTTGCTTTAAGTTTGGAGGGAAGGTTCTGGAACAGAGGGGGAGTTAGAAATCCCCTTAGGAATTATGGGGTTCAGTGGGATCCAGGAGTAGCCATGATAGAATGGCAGAGAAGACTCGATGGGCTGAATGGCCTAATTCTGCTCCTATGTCTTATGATCATATTGTTTTAAATCAGATTAGGGTTTAGGCTCAGGGATGTTGGGGAGTTAGAGGTCAGATCAGAGTTTAGGCCTCCACACCACCCTCAAAGGCCAGCGATGTGGACATGGGACGAAGAACATCCAGAGTCCAAGCCACTGCTCCATGTTTGAAGACCATATGGACATATAATGAAAGAGGTGAATGGATGCTGGGCTATCCTAGGTTGGTGGGTCCAAGATTGGATGTCCGTGAGAGCAGGCAAGAGGGTCAGTGAGTCTGCAAGCATGGAGTTTGAGCCTGGAATTCAGAGAGCCATCATTGGCTAATACAGAGATCAATACCAAAGATCAAAGCCTGAATGTTGATTGAAAGCTGGAAACTGAAGCCCCATGGCCGAAGCCTGGAGACAGGAGACTGAAGGACTGTCTATATGTGTGTGTATGTGGAAGGGAGAAAAGGGACTTGTTTTGCTGTTAGGTTGCTTATTATGTGCTGTTCGTTGCATTTTATGTTGTCCAAAACCTGAAGACTGGAGTCTGGAGGAGTCTGAACCTAGAGTTCAAAGTGCTGTCACAGGCTAATCCAGGGATCGATACTAAAGATCAATTTGAATTTGAATTTGTTTAAATCTTATATCCATCCCACAACATGAGGGAGTAAAAATCTTTGTGTTATGATTCTGTTGTAATGCACAGACATGTGAGTTTGTAAGTCTAATGGCTTGTAGAAAGAAGCTGTCCCAAAGCCTGTTGGTCCTGGCTTTTATGCTGTGGTACTGTTTGCCAAACAGAAGCAGCTGAAATAGTTTATGGTTGGGGTTACTAGTGACTCTGATTACTGGTGTCCACAGATGCGCTGGGCTGTCTGCATCACTCTCTGCAGTACCCAATAATTAAGATTGGTACAGTCAGTCAGGATTTTCTCAATGGTGCCCCTGTAGAAAGTCTTGAGAATGTGGGGACTCATGCCGAACTTCTTCCATTGCCTAAGGTGGAAGAGAAGCTGTTGTGGTTTTTTTTGCCATACAGCTGGTGTGTACAGTCTAGGTGAAATCTTCGGTGATACCTGTACTGAGGAACTTGAAACTACTCACCCTCTCAGCTGTAATCCTATTGATGTTGATTGGGGCAGACATGTCTCCATTCCTCCTGTAATCCACAATCAGCTCTTTTGTTTTTCGGACATTGAGGTTGTTATCCTGGCACCACTGTGTCAGGGTGTAAACCTCTCCTCTGTCGGCTGTCTCGTCACCGCTAGAAGTAATACCAATCAATGACATCTGCAAATTTGGTCAGCAGATTGGAGCTGTGTGTGGCAGCACAGTTGTAGGTGTAAATGGAGTAGAGGAGGAGACTCGGGACACAACCCTGAAGGGGGCACCTGTGCGGAGGGTCAGAGAGGCAGAGGTGAGGGAGTCCATCCTTACCACCTGTTGGCGATCCAATAGGAAGTCTAGAATTCAGCTGTACAAGGCGGGGTTCAGACCGAGTTCTCTACGGTTCCTGTCAAGTCTGGAGGGAATTACAGTGTTGAATGCTGAACTGTAGTCCAGGAACAGCATTCTAATGTATGCATCCCTCTTATCCAGGTGAGTGAGGACGGTGTGTAGTGCTGTGGCTATGGCATCGTCGGTAGACCAGTTCCATCGGTAGGCGAATTGTAGGCATTCCAGTGTGGGCAGTAGCATACTGCAGTTGTAGTCTTTAACTTAAAGCAATTGCTTATAATTGAGGTGAGTGTGACAGGGTGCCAATTGTTCAGGCATGCTAGCTTGATTTTCTTAGGTCCAGAGACAATGATGGACAATTGGAAACAGGAGGGCACTACACACTGGGAGAGATTAAGAATGTCCATAAGCACACCAGCCAGCTGTTCTGCACACACTTTGAGGACTCACCCTGGGATGCCATCCAGCCCCGCTTCCTTGAAAAGTTCTATGTACCTCATCCTCGGAGATGATGAAAGAGAAGGTCTAGTCACTGGCTCTCCTCTGAGCTTCACTCTGATCAGCCACAAAATGAGAGTAAAAACATTTAGCTCATCCACGAGCGAGGGGGCAATGTTGGCTGTACTGCTGCGTTTCCTCTTGAAGTCAGCGATGCTCTGCAGTGCTTGCCAAATGCTGCATGTGTCACTGTCATAGAGTTGTGACTGGATTTTGTCCCCGTGTTGCCGTTTTGCCACCTTGATGGCTCTACATAAATCAAAGTCCAGAAGTCAAAACCTGATGGCTGAAGCCTGGAAATGGGAGACTAGAGCCTGGGGGCCTGTCCAAAGCATGGAGACTGGAGGACTGTCCATACCTCTGTGTGCATGGGAGGGAGGAACGGGGCTTGTTTTGCTGTTGTTGTTATGTTGCTCATTGTGTTCTGTGTTGTTCTGTTGAGCATTGTGGGCATGCTATGTTGCTACCAGAATGTGTGTTGGCACTTGTGTGCTACCCACATCCCGCCTTTATGTGTGTTGATTGTTAACACAAACAACACTTTTTTTTTGTTGTGTTTCATTGTACATGCGATAAGTAAATCTCAATCTGCATCTGAGCTTCTGCCAATTCTATTATTCTCAATCTTCTCCATGATTAGTGCCTAGTCTTCTTGAGCCTTACCCAAATATCCATGCTGGAATAGCACCTCAATATTGGGACATAGGGTTTGGTTTAGGAGGAGCTTTACACCTATTTTTTTTACCCAGATAGATCCTAGCTGACTTAGACTGTAAATCCAAAAATAAATCTTCATTCCTTATCCTTTAACATCCCTGGTCAACATAAATCTATTGTTCCCAGATTTAAGTTTACTGATTGAGTTTGACAGACAGACAGACAGACATACTTTATTGATCCCGAGGGAAATTGGGTTTTGTTACAGCCATACCAACCAAGAATAGTGAAGAAATATAGCAAAATAAAACCATAAATAATTAAATAATAATAAGTTAATCATGCCAAGTGGAAATAAGTCCAGGACCAGCCTATTGGCTCAGGGTGTCTGACGCTCCGAGGGAGGAGTTGTAAAGTTTGATGGCCACAGGTAGGAATGACTTCCTATGACGCTCAGTGTTACATCTCGGTGGAATGAGCCTCTGGCTGAACGTACTCCTGTGCCTAACCAGTACATTATGGAGAGAATGGGAGTCATTGTCCAAGATGGCATGTAACTTGGACAGCATCCTCTTTTCAGACACCACCGTCAGAGAGTCCAGTTCCACCCCCACAACATCACTGGCCTTACGAATGAGTTTGTTGATTCTGTTGGTGTCTGCTACCCTCAGCCTGCTGCCCCAGCACACAATAGCAAACATGATAGCACTGGCCACCACAGCCTCATAGAACATCCTCAGCATTGTCCAGCAGATGTTAAAGGACCTCAGTATCCTCAGGAAATAGAGACGGCTCTGACCCTTCTTGTAGACAGCTTCAGTGTTCTTTGAACAGTCCAGTTTATTGTCCATTTGTATCCCTAGGTATTTGTAATCCTTCACCATGTCCTCACTGACCCCTTGGATGGAAACAGGGGTCACCGGTGCCTTAGCCCTCCTCAGGTCCACCACCAGCTCCTTAGTCTTTTTCACATTAAGCTGCAGATGATTCTGCTCGCACCATGTGACAAAGTTTCCCACCGTAGCCCTGTACTCAGCCTCATCTCCCTTGCTGATGCATCCAACTATGGCAGAGTCATCAGAAAACTTCTGAAGATGGGAAGACTCTGTGTTGTAGTTGAAGTCCGAGGTGTAGATGGTGAAGAGAAAGGGAGACAGGACAGTCTCCTGTGGAGCCCCAGTGCTGCTGACCACTCTGTCTGACATACTGTGTTGCAAGTGCACGTACTGTGGTCTGCCAGTCAGGTAATCAATAATCCATGACACCAGGGAAGCATCCACCTGCATCACTGTCAGCTTCTCACCCAGCAGAGCAGGGCGGATAATGTTGAACGCACTAGAGAAGTTAAAAAACATGACCCTCACGGTGTTCCCCGGCTTGTGCAGGTGGGCGTAGACATGGTTCAGCAGGTAGACGATGGCATCTTCAACTCCTAGTCGGGGCTGGTAGGCGAACTGGAGGGGGTCTAAGTCTGGCCTAACCATAGGCCGGAGCTGCTCCAGAACAAGTCTCTCCAGACTAAAATCCACCATGACCATTGTAACGCTGCCCATTTGGCATGCATTTTCTATATCCCGTTGTAATTTGTAGATCACATCCTTGCTACTTTTTGAGAGGCTGTGTATAACTCCATCAGGGTCTTTATACCTTTACAGTTCCATAGCTCTATCCACAATGACTCAGCACATTTTGACCCCATATCACTTCTTTCTAATGCTTTGATTTAACTTTTTTTACCAACAGAGCCACGCCACCCCTCTGTTTTCCTGCCTGTATTTTCAATATAACGTATTTCCTTGAACATTAAACTCACAGCTATAATCCTCTACAAGTACATCTACCTAATTTCGTATACTGCACACATTCAAATATAACACATTCAGTCCTGTATTCACCCCTTTCGATTTTGTCTGCCTTTTACATAACAGCTCATCCTGGCAAATGTAATTTTGCCTTATTAACAGCCTCTCCTTACAATGCATTGCCTCTGTTAGTAAATCATCTACCTCAACTTCAACGCTATCATCTGCCTTTCCTACGCTACTACCTGCATTGAAGTATACGCAACTCAGGACACTAGTCGCACCATGCTTAACCTTTTGTTTCCTAATTTTGTCTGAGGTCTTATCAACATCTGCCTCCACAACCTCTCCACTAACTGTTCAGGCTCTCTGGTTCTCATACCCCTGTAACTCCAATTTAAATCCCACCATGCAGCACTAATAAACCTTCCTGCTAGGATATTAGAAGCAAGAGAAAATCTGCAGATGCTGGAAATCCAAGAAACACGCACAAAATTTTGGAGGAACTCAGCAGGCCAGGCAGCATCTATAGAAAAGAAAACAGTTGACGTTTTGGACCGAGACCCTTCAGCAGGTCTGGAGAAAAAAAGATGAAGAATAGAGCAAAAAGGTGGGGGAAGGAGAGGGAGAAACACAAGGTGATAGGTGAAACCTGGGTGGGAGGGGTGGTAAAGAGCTGGGAAGTTGATTGCTGAAAGAGATACAGGGCTGGAGAAGGGGGTAACTAATAGGAGTGGATAGAAGGCCATGGAAGAAAGAAAAAGGAGGTGGATCACCAGAGGGAGGCAAAGGACAGGCAAAGAGATGAGGTGAGTGATGGAAAAGTGGACAGGGTATAGAGAAGAAGGGGGATAATGGCATTACTGGAAGTTTGAGAAATCGATGTTCATGCCATCAGGTTGGAGGTTACCCAGACAATATAAGGCGTTGCTCCTCCAACCTGAATGTGGCGGGATCTCTCAGTGGCCATCCATTTTAGTTCCATTTCCCATTCCCATTACACATCTCCATCAATGGCCTCCCCTACTGTCGCGATGAGGGACAGGGATCTAATCACACCTGTGCTTATGGAAACTGTGGAAGAGATATTATTGCCAATCTGAACTGACTGGGATCTACAAGTGAGCAAAGTGAAGATTCAATTGCACAAGGAGGCATTGATGCCAAGGTTGTGAAGATTATTCATTAGTTTTGAGGGAATGATAGAATTGAATGTCGAGCTGTAGTCATAGAGCATAGAAATCAACATCACATTACAGGCCCTTCAGCCCACAACATTGTGCCGACCATGTAACCTACTCTAGAAACTGCCTAGAATTTCCCTACTGCATAGTGAATAAAGAGTATTTTGATGTATGCAAATTTGCTGTTCAGATGTTCCATGGTTCAGTGAAGAGTCAATGAGTTGGCATCTGCCTGTGAACCTATTGCTCAGGTTTGCAAATTGATGCTTATTCAAGTCCCTTGTCAGGCAAAAGTTGATATGTTTCATCACCAACCTCTCAAAACACTTTAGCACTGGAATGTAAGTGCTCCTTGACAATAATCGTTGAGACAGTTTACTGCATTTTTCTTTGGCACTGGTATAACTGAAGCCTGCTTAAAACAGGTGGGTAACTCAGACTGCTGAATGAGAGATTAAAAGGCAATTTTACAATAGGCAAGGGGGATTTCAATATGCATGTTGAATGGAAAATCAGTTGGTATGGGATCTGAAGAGGGGGAGAATCTAATATGCCTAGAGCTGGCTTTTCAGAGCAGTGTGTAGCTGAACCCACTAGGGAATCAGCTATTCTGGACTGGTGTTATGCAATAAACTGAAATTGATTAGAGAGTTTAAGGTAAAAGAACCCTTGGGAAAGGGTGATCATAATATGATCAAATTCACTCTAAAATTGGAGAAGGAGAAGCTAAAGTCAGATGTATCAGAATTACAGTAGAATAAAGGAAATTATAGAGGCATGAGAAAGGAGTTGGGCAGAATTGATTGGAAAAGAACACTAGCAGGGATGATGGCTGGAATTTCTGGAAGCAAGTCAGAAGGCACAAGGTATATACAAGCCCAAATGGAAGAATTATTCTAAAGGACAGCTGTCACAACCATAGCTAACACAAGAACTCAAAACCATCATAAAAACAAAAGAAAGCTCATGTAATAGAGCAAAAATTAGTGGGAGTTAGAGGAGAGGGAAGCTTTTACAAACCAACAGAAGGCAACTATAAACATTATTAAGAAGGTACAGATGGAATACAAAAATAAGCTAGCCAATAATATTAAAGAGGATACAGAGGTTTCTTCAGATACATAAAGTGTAAAGGAGAGGCAAGAGTGGATACAGACCACTTGAAAATGATGCTGGAGAGGTAATAATAGAAGATAAGGAAATGCTGAATTAACTGAATGGTGTATTTGGTATCAATCTTCACTGTGGAAGTTCCAGGTGTCAGGGGTCTGAAGGTAAATAAGTCACCTGGACCAGATGGTGTACACCCAGGGTTCTGAAAGAGGTGGCTGTAGAGATTGTGGAGGCATTAGTAATGTTCTTTCAAGAATCACTAGATTCTGGAATGGTTCTGGAAGACTGGAAAATTGCAAATGTCACTCCACTCTTCGAGAAGGGAGAGAACCAAAGAAAGGAAACTATAGGCCAGTTAGACTGACCTCAGTGGTTGGAAAGGTATTGGAATCGATTGTTAAGGATGTGGTTTCAGAGTACTTGGGGTCACATAATAAACTAGGCTATAGTCAACATAGTCTCCTCAAGGGAACATCTTCCCTGACAAATCTGTTGGAATTCTTGGAATAAATAATTACCAGGATAGACAAAGGAGAATCGGTTGTTGTTGTGTACTTAGATTTTCAGAAGGCCTTTGCCTAGGTGCCACAAATGAGGCTGCTTAACAAGCTATGAGACCATGGTCTTACAGGAAAGATTCTAGCATGGATAAAGGTGTGGCAGATTAGCAGGAGGCCATGTGTGTGAATATAGGGAGCCTTTTCTGGTTGGTTGCCAGTGAGAACTGTTGTTCCACAGGGGTCTGTGTTGGGACTGGTTCTTTTTACATTATATGTCAATGAGTTGGATGATGGAATTGATGACTTTGTTGCAAAGTTCGCCGAGGATGTGAAGATAGTTGAATGGGCAGGTAGTTTTGAGGAACTAGAGAGGCTACAGAAGGACTTATACAGATTAGGAGAATGGACAAAGAAGTGGTAAATGGAATACCATTTGAGGGAGTGTATTGTCATGTGCACTGTGGTAGAAGGGTTGACTATATTCTAAATGGTGTGAGAATACAAAAATCTCAGGGGCTAAAGGATTTGGGAGTCTTTTGCAGGTTTTCCTAAAAGTTAATTTGCAGGTTGAGTCTTTGGTGAGGAAGGCAAATTCAGTGTTAGCATTCATTTCAAGAGGACTAGAATCTAAAAAGAAGGATATAACGTTGAGGCTTTATAAAGCACTGGTGAGGCCTCATTTGGAGTATTGTGAGCAGTTTTGTGACCTTTATCTTCGAAAGGATGTGCTGAAACTGGAGAGGATTCAATGGAGGTTTACAAAAACGTTTCCACGATTAAATGGCTTGTCACCTGAAACGCTTTTGGTGGCTCTGGGTCTATATTTGGTGGAATTCAGAAGAATGAGGGGTCACCTCATTGAAACCTATTGAATGCTGAAAGGCCTTGATAGAATGGATATGCAGAGGATGTTTCTTATGGTCGGTGAGTCTAAGACCAGAGGTCACAGCCTCAGAATAAAGTGGCATACATTCAGAACTGAGGAGGAGGAATTTCTTTAGGCAGAAAGTAGTTAGTCTCTGGAATTCCTTGCCACAGGCAGCTGTGGAGGCCAAGTCTTTGTGTGTCCCTATGAAATTGTTTGGGGTTTTCCCCAATCAGAAACACTCAATGAATAATGAAATCCGGAAGCTGCTGAGAGCCAGATCAAAAGCATTCAATTCTGGAGATCAAGAATACTGCAAGAAGCACAGATATGATCAAAAAAGCAATCTCACAGGTGAAGTGGAGATTCTGGACTAGACTGGAATCAAACAAGAGATGTTTGACTGCTGTGGCAGGGTTTGATTGCCATAACCTTCTACAAGGGTAATTTTGTGTCAAAGGGGACAGCAGAGCTTCACTTCCAGATGAGCCTTCTATGCTCGCTTAGATCATCTGAACAGAGAGGAACCATCACTCACCCCCATGTCTCCCGATGTCTCCTTTGGTCTCAATATCTGAAGATGATGTGCAGGCTGCCTTCGTGAGAGTGAATCCAAGGGAAGTATCCAGTTCAGACAGAGTATCTGGCTGAATTCTGAAGGCCTGTGCTGACCCACCGGCTGATGTTTTCAGGGATATCTTCAATCTCTTGCTCCGGCAGTGTGCGGTACACCTTCTTCAAGCAGACCTCAATTGTACCGGTGTCCATGAAGAGTGTGATAATCTGTCTAAATGACTATCCGCAAGTGATGCTTACATCCACCGTGATGAAATGTTTTGAGAGGCTGGTGTTGAAGCATAGCAGCTACTGTCTGAGTGGTGACCTGAATCTGTTCTATTTTGCCTTCTAAAGCAGCAGGTCTCCAGCAAATGCTCTCTTGTTGACTCTTCATACAATCCAGGAAGATCTGGACAGCAAAATGCATACATCAGGATGTTTCTTATGTTACGAACGTGCCACAACTCTGAGGGGCCGAAGGGTACAAAGTAGCCCCCTCCTTTTTGAGAATCGCAAGATCACTATTAATTCAGGTCTGGGGACCCAGGAAATGAGAGAGAATCCTCAAGGGTTTGGAATGTGTGTCCTACCCTCAGTGAGACAAAGCCACGGATACCGGCCATTGTCTCTTGGAGACGGAATTGTGTATTGAGTACTGTACTATTCATTGAAGCCCTCAGGGAATGACCAGAGTGGGCTGGTTGAGGGATTGCACCATCCCAACCTGATTGACATCTGAGACCCCGTGAGTAAGGATAAAAGAGGGTCTGGGGAACAACCCCTTTAGACGCACCAGAAGAAATGCTAGAAATCCCGTGACAGTGTTTAATAGTGACAGCCGGTGGGGGGCCCGCGTGCGTCCTTTTCCAGTTGCCTCGGAATTGGGGGGCCTTACCACGGAAGAACGGCTTTAGCTAAAAGGAGAAACCAACACCAACGGAACTCTGGAAGGATCAACATCATAAAAAAGAAAAGCTGGCAAGTTTCAAAAAACTTGTCTCGTGACTCCAACCAAAGGCTGCCGCCTACATGAACTGAGTGACTTTTATATTTCCATCGGACAATACATTATCCCCTAGACAACGATAGAGCTCATTTCTTATTGATTATTATTATACCCGCATTTTTAGAGTTAGTATTGACAATGTATATTATCTGTATGTTTGCATTTATATTATTTTTGTGTATTTTTACCAATAAATACTGTTAAAAATAGTACCATCAGACTTCAACGGACCTCTCTATCTTTGCTGGTAAGTGACCCAGTTACGGGGTATGTTACACTTATTGATTACAGTTGGGCATTTAATACCACCATCCCCTCAAAACTGATCTGTAAACTCCAAAACCTGGGTCTCAATGCACCCTTATGCAATTGGATCCCAGATTTACTCACCCCAGTCAGTCCAGATTGGCAAAATCATCTCCTCCACAATCTCCATCAGCACAGGAGCACCACAGGGATGTGTACTTAGCCCCCATCTCTACTCATTTTACACCTATGACTGCGTGGCTAAGTACAGCTCCAACACCATATACAAATTTGTGATGACACTACTTTTGTGGGATGTATCAAAGGTGGTGATGAATCAGCATAAAGGATGAAGACTGAAAATTTGGCTGAGTGGTGTAATAACAGCAACCTCTCACTCAATGTCGGCAAGACCAAGGAACTGATTGTAAACTTCAGGAGAGGGAAGGCAGACATCCACGAGTTGGTAATCATGAGAGGATCGGAGATGGAGAGGTTCGGTAACTTTAAATACCTGGGAGTCACTACCTCAGAAGACCTGTCCCAGACCCATCATATAAATATAACTGTGAAGAAAGCACACCAGCACCTCCATTTCCTCAGGGGTCTGCAGAGATTCAGCATGTCATCGAAAATCCTTGCCAAACTTTGATAGATGTGTCATGGGAAGTGTGCTGACTGGCTGGATTACAGCCTGGTTTGGGAACACCAATGCCTTTGAGCTGAAAATCCTACAAAAGGTAATAGATTCAGTCCAGTACATGATAGGTAAAATCCTCCCAACCTTTGAGCTCATCTACATGAAACATTGCTGTAGGAAAGCAGCATTCATAATCCAAGGTCCTTACCACCCAGGCCATGCTTTTTCCTCTCTGCTTCCATCAGGTGGAAGGTGCAAGAGCCTCAGGACTCACACCACCAGGTTCAAGAACAGTTACTACCCCTCAACCATCAGGCTGTTGAACAAAAGGGGAAAACTACACTCATTTAAATACTCTTTTATCTTGTTAGTTCATGCTCATTATTTATTGCTATTTATTTATATCTGCGTTTGCACAATCTGTTGTCCATTGATACTGTTTACAATTGCTATTCTATAGATTTGCTAAGGATGTCCACAGAAAAAGAATCTCGGGGTTGTAGGTGGTGACATGTATGTACTCTGACAATAAATTTTGACTTCGACTTTGAATTAATGTATGTTGAAGGCAGAGGTTGATAAATTCTTGATTGGTCAGAGCATGAAGGGTTATGGGGGAAGGCAGGAGATTAAGGCTGCGAGGAATAATAGATCAGCTATAATGAAATGGCAGAGCAGACTCAACGGGCCAAATGGACAAATTCTTCTCCTATATTTTATGGTTTTATGTCCCATCTCAATGAACACCCCAGCTAGTTGATCAGCACAGGTTTTTAGCAACTGGCCATCTATCCCATCTGGGCCAGATACTTTTTGTAGGTTCATCCTCCTGAAGGCTGCTTGCATGTCGGCCTCAGGGACTGAAGTTACAGGATCATTGGTGGCTCTGGGAGTTCGTGGTGGTTCTTCCATGTTTTGATTTTCAAACTGAGCATAAAAGGCATTGAGCTCATCTGGCAGCGAAGCCTTGTCGTCACCCATGTTGCTTGATTTCACTTTGTAATACTGTAAGTGATATCATTCAAGCCCAGCTACAGCTGTTGAGCATCCCCTAGTGATTCACGTTTGGTCTGGAATTGCAATTTTGTACTTGAGGTTGCTTTCAGGAGATCTTGCCTGGACTTCTTGTATCTTACTTGGTCACCAGACCTGAATGCCACTGGCCTGGCCTTCAGCAGATTGAGGACCTCAGGGCTTCTGGTTGGGGAAGACTGAATGATTTTGTGGGGATACACTCATCTACAAGTGTTTTAATAAAGTCCATGAAAACCAGATCCACAAATAAGTCCTTGAACACAGCCCAGTCCACTGACCCAAAGCAATCCCACAGCCGCTCCTCTTCCTCCAGTGACCAACTCTTTGTTGTCCTAATCTCTGGAGCCTCTAGCTTCTGCTTGTATGAAGGTGGTAGAAGGATCTATTTCTGATTTACTGAAATGTAGTCTGGGCATGGAATGGTAGGCATTTCATATGTTAGTTTAACAGTGATTTAGCATGTTGGGATCTCTTGTGCTGCAGGTTATATGCTGGTGGTAACTGGGAAGGGTTTTCTTCAATGAAACCCAGTTAAAGTACCTGACTATGATTTGAAATGCATCAGGGTGGACTGTTTATTGTTTGGTGATGGCATAAAGGGAGGAGAGTAATAGAAGGTAGCTACAGAGAGAGTTCATTCACTGTTTGCTCCGTGGATTCACTCAGTCTAGAGTCAAAGTGGACATGATTTGCACAGAATGCTGCACCAACCAATATACACGCTCTTTCTTTTCATCAGTTAGAAGAAACAGCAAGTGACTCTTGTCTATTTTGACTGTTCACAGAGTCTCATTTCTATCCTTTGTGTTGTTTAAGCCATAATCCTACCCTATAAGTCTACCACAGAGGCAGTCTTGTTGAAGATCATCAATAAGCAGGACTGTGTGACAGACTTGATGTAATATTTCCTGTCTTTCTCACTGCAGGACTTCTCCTCAAACAAACTTAATGTGGGAGTGGAGCTCATCTTTGCAACTAAGGGGAAACTGGTCACGAAAGGCTCATTGTTAGCCAGTCACTGTCTAAGTATGTTGTGCTAATTGTAGAACAACAGAAAGAGGGTCCAAAGGTTCAAAGTTTAATTTATTATCAACGTATGTATGCAGTATTCAACTCTGAGATTCTTCTTCTCCAGATAGCCACGGAAGAAAAAAACATGAAAGTCAGTTCAGAGAGGAACAGCAAGCCCACCCCCTTGTATAAAAAAGTACAGCAATACATCAACACCCCCCACACACATGAAACACAACAAGAATATTGGCCCCCAAACAACCCTCTTCCCAAACAAAAACATAACAATGTCATCAACCCCCAGACCCCTTTCCCCCTACACAAAAAAAGAGAAGGAATGGGTAAAAACATAGAATATAAAATGCCATAAGTATGAAAAAGTCCACAGTCCATAAACTAATTCCATAATTTTGATAACATTGTCCAACATCTTTGAAAGAGAGGGAAAACACTCACTGTAGAGGTCTTTTGGCACTGCAATAGGCCACACAGGCTCCTTTACCCGCAGCAGAGCAGCAATAGCCCACACGTGCTGTTCCTCTGGATCAGCGCTCAGAAGGCAGGTAATCAATGTTCACTTTCCGCATTCGCCTCAATGTTTCAATCTTCCTCATTGCTTTAATCGGTGAATAATTGAAGCTTTAATTGGCAAAATGGAGTTGAACTTCGGCTCATGCCCCATCTCGAGGCTTGTGCTCGCTGCTTTCTGGAACTTTCTCAGAGAGAGCAAAGCACTGGATTACTCAATTGATCTCCAAACTATAAATTGCAGGCTCTAACAGTTCCAGAACACATTTAGGATGAAAACAGATATAAAAGAAGTAAAATAAGCAGGTTTGTGGTCTACACAGAAGATGTCAACTGAGGGAGCATTGGAGGCAGGTGCCTTCTTGACCAAACCCCAGAGTTATCATTCTGCAATTCTCTGTACTTATGAACAGTGAAACATCTCGACTGACCCCTACGATTGGAGATAAATATTTGGGATGTCAAGTCCACTCACCAAGAACCCAGAGTAAACAGCTGATGGGGAGCATCACCTCACATATTAGCCAACCACTCACCCAGCTCGTCATTTCCTGTCCATTTCTATATTGCTCTCAGTATAAACACAAGAGGTTCTGCAGATGCTGGAAATCCAGATAAACACTTGCAAAATTCTGGAGGAACTCAACAGTTCAGGAGGCATCTGTGGAAAGGAATGAACAGTTGGCACTTTGGGCCAAGACCTTTCATCAGGGCTGACTTAGTCATGTCATAATCCATGAACCTAGGGTGGAAGAATGTCATCCCTGAACCTGAGGAGAAGGTTCAGGGAGAAACATACATGTAAATAATTAAGGGTTTGTTTGGTCTGCAAATCCTTGATGCTGCTGTCAACCAGTAACTTTTAAAAAAAGAGTAGCAGCACTTACTTTGCAGAAATGTTCATCAATTCCTGGGCATTGGAATTACTGAGCTGCATTTGTTGTCATATATCAATTGCATCATTTATCTATGCATAACGACTGCACCCCATCTGAGAGAAATAACAAAATAAAGCACGAAACTCAGGCCTCAAATAGTGCACTTGGAAGCTGCTGTTATGTTCCATAAGGGGAGAATAGCACATTAGAATGGGTAATAAAATATTCACTTAAAGATTAGTGGTAATGCCCTATGCCAGATGGTTCATTTTACATTAGAAGTAGGCACTGATAATGCTGATTCTTACGATATTACCTGCACAATTAGCAGTCATTCATTTTAAAGGCTATTATAATCTTCAATAAACTAATCTTCCATAGTTTCATTCCAGATTAGATCTGCTGTTCTTTGACTCCAGTTGCACCGGTCCAAGAGCTGTGGACAGAGTTTGCCAGAGATGACTGCCCGCAGAATCCAAACTAATGTCGGAACTCCTTCAAAAAGGAATATTTCATGATTTATAATGGAACACAAATTGAAGTTAATGCATGAAATCAAATGTTATGTTAGTTGAAGTTATAAAATTGCTATCATGAAACAATTTGTCAGAGTAATTTCAATTACTCGGTTCCCTTTCTGGTTAAAATTTCTTTTAGCTTTGTCTTGTATAGAAGGTATACCGTGGACACCACAGTCGTGAAGTGATTAGCATGACTCTATTACAGCTATGGGTATCAGAGCTCAGAGTTCAATTCCAGCACTGTCTGTAAGGAGATTGTATGGTTTCTTTGTGATTGTGTGGTTTTACTGGGAGTGCTCTGGTTTTCTCCCACAGACTTACCAGCTAGTAGGCTAACTGATCATGGTCAAATGTCCTGTCATTAAGCTAGTATTAAATAGGTTGGTTTCTGGGAAGTGCAGTTTGTTGGACCAGAAGGGCCTGTTCTGCACTGCATTTCCAAAGAAATAAATGCATAATTCCAAAGATTTTTATGATTTTCTCATCAAAAAACAAGTAGCAGGTGAATTCTGAGTCACCATTTATTACTGGCGATCTCCAATGCACAATTAAGAAATGATATTATGAAATAGAACAAATGAGACAATTATTTCTGAAGTTTAATAATGCTAATTAGTTTGTGACACTTAAGACAGCTGCTGGTGCTTTATTGTTCAATGCTGAGGGATTAATTAGCTAAGCATGTTAATCATCTTTTTCTTCATGGGCAATATTCTTTAATGTTTATGTATGTCTGCTCCCAGCTATTCAAACCACAGGGATATGGTTTTTGAGAGTGCTATGCTTAAAATTACTATCAAAAGCATTTTCAGTGCATACTGCCCAAAAATAAGAGAGTAACATGATTATTTTTATTCCAAAGTAAAATGTTAATGTGTATAGATAAAGTACTTACGGATGAGGCAATGGTAATTGAAAGGCCCCACACAAGAATGTTTATAACGTACTAATTTATATTTTGCATTGCAATGAAATCAATATTTTTTCTTACTAGAATTATATTACAAATAAGCAGAGGGCGAAGCTGTTGGTAAGTACAGCTGTATTAGGATTTGGCACATCTTTAATGTCAGGATTCTATTTGCATTCAGTTGGGAACTTCGCATTCTCTGTCAGACGTACTAAAGTGTTTGTGAAAAAGTCAACATAAAAATTTAACATTTTCAAGCCATTGCTTTCTTTCTTTTGTCCTCACAGGTGCGGTTGAATAATTCAGAGGTGATAATAAAGAGGGAAATACAAGGGGAAAAATATCCTGTCTTGCATCAGTATGTTTCAAGGCAAGGTGAGTAATCACTGTCAGCATTCAAGAGAATCCCTTTTCCAAAGAGATAAAGGGAGACTCTTTGGTATTTGCTTCATTTATCATGTCAAAAAGGAAAGAGAGAAAAAAATGAGTAAAGGTTAAGCAACAGGGAACTTAAAAAGTGAGAGTAAAGATTTCCAAGCGATTCAATGATTTCTGTTACCGCTCTCCTGGGAGAAATAACAGATCCTCTGCACAGAAAGCAAACGAAAATGCTCCTGAGAATAGCTAACATGGACACACTGATGTCATAAGATGGAAATTTGATTCCATTCTCTTTAACAGTTTTCATCTTGCCCTATATATCAGTCATGAAGAAGCTTGTAATACAAAATGCAGAATTCCAGTGTTTCGATGGAAAGCTGAGTATTCCATTACAATCTCCTGAACAATAATGTGGCTAATAACGATGGTTTCCATTTATATATTTTCAATGCAGCCAAACTGCTCAAGGCTCTCCATTGGAGCATTATCAATCAAACATTAGTGTTGAGCAACATAAATAAATGCCAGGGTGATGATCAAAGGCATGGTGTAAGTGGTAGCTCTATAGAGGATCTTAAAAAGGGATAAAGAAAAGTAATGAATTATTAGAGGATGCAGCAATGACACAGTTGTGAATAATTTTTGGGGTGCTAACAGATGAGAATTGTACCTGCAGATATTTCTGAGGGTTGGTGGTGATTACAGTGGCAAGACCATAGAGGGACTGCAATAAAGAATGGGAATGTAATGTCAACATGTTGCTGAACAGGGAACCAATTATCAGCAAGCAAAGGGATGATAGTTGAATCACAATCTTATTCAAGTTAGCACAAGAACGGAAAAGAACGAGAAAACTTCAATATTACAGAAATTAAATAAAAGGAGGCAAGTCTGATATGTATCGGTATAGTCCAGAGCGGAAAAACCATGAACGAGGTGTGTTGCCTTTATGGCATTTGTTTAGTTTATAATATTTTCGCTTTAGTAATTCATTTGTTAGCATTTTTTAGTTAAAGTTAGGATTGTTTAAAGTAAATTCGTTGTCTGTGATATATCGCGGCATGCGATGATGTCACATCCGGTTTCACCGCGTCCTGTGGGAAAATACCAGTTTGGAGAAACGGGAAGGAGGGGGCTCACATGTGCAAGATCAGTGCAAGAAAAGTTGTCTTTCTACGCATTAGAAACATAGTGAAGCAACGCCGTAAGTTCATGAGCTAATCGATATGTTGAATTAAAATGTTAACGCTGATTCTGTTAAAAGTAACGACGGTTGATAAGGTTTAAGTTTTCGTTAGTTAAAGAGTTGCGGATAGTTCGTGTTGAAGTGTATTTAAAGCAGTCAATGGCGTAGGTAGATTCTGACTGTATGCTGCATTTTAATGTAATGTAGTTGTTGTAGTTTACTTTTGCAAGTATTTACGATGTAAATGTGATATCAAGAAGGAAACAAATACTGTACAAATCTTGTATTGTTTTATCAACAGTTTTCACCATACGTTAATGTGGAAGAGTGAACAGTAAACGGTTAATCTTACTGCGATCCTGTTTTCATTGACTACGGTTTACCTCAGTGTTTAGTTCAGCGTTCTGTTACACCTGAGCGAGAACACTACAGTGAAAAGGCGACATTATCAGGTGTTTCAAGTGCTGCAATGACAACTCGATCCAGCATCAAGTCATTGCCATCCAGCGACAGGGGCAGTAGGGCATCATCAAGTAAGGCCGCCCATGCAAGAGCTAAGGCAGAAGCCGCCAAGGTGCAAGCGTTGTACGCTGAACAAGAAGCAAAATTGAAGATGGAAGCGGCTGCCAGAGAAGCCAAAAACCAGAAGGAAGCGGCTGCCAGAGAAATGGAAAAGGCTGCCAGAGAAGCCGAAAACCAGTTGGAAAGGGCAAGGATAGCGTCAGAGTTAGAAGTGCTGATGCTACACCGAGAAGCAGAAGCTGCCAGGGTGGAAGCAGAGTTAATAGAAGATGCTGAAGAAATGCATGACCTGGTTGACGTAAAATCTACTTCAGAAAAGATCAAATTGGAACGCACAAGCGACTATGTCCAATCTCAAATAGACTGGAAGATTCGTTCTTCCTCTCCATACTTATTTGATAACGTCCCATTTCATGAGGAGTCTCAGAGAGGCCCGATTGCATCACATCCATCCAAGGAAGAGGACTTACCCTCGCAACTCCGCGATGAATTCAAGAATGAAAGGGCTGATGACAAATACTTCTCAACACCAAACTTACCAGATTTGGGGAGAAGAGAGCCAAAGGCCGAATTCAGAACAGCAAATTCCATAACAGATGTACGTCCTCAGTCATATACCCGCCGACATATTCCCCCAGCCAGCATGCCACTTGCAGTTGAACCCATGGCACAGTATTTAGCACGACGAGATCTCGTCACTTCAAGACTATACCAGTTTGACGATAAACCTGAAAATTACCGTGCATGGTACTCCACATTCACCAACACTATCGACGGAGTCCAGCTCAGAGCAACCCAAGAGTTGGATCTTAATGCGAAATGGCTGGGAAAAGAATAATGTGAACAGGTGAGACACATACGTTCAGTGTAAATCAACAACCCCAAGCTAGCCTTAAGCAAAGCATGGGAGAGACTTCGGGAGGGCTATGCGGCCCCCAGAATTATTGAAGCGGCGCTATACCGACGTCTGGAAAATTTTCATAAGGTGTCAGCCAAGGACCACACTAAGTTAAGAGAGCTCGGAGATCTACTCATGGAGATTCAAGGCGCCAAAGAAGATGGCTACTCAACTGGTCTAGTATACCTAGATACTCCATATGGGATTAGACAAATCATGGACAAACTTCCATCTGGGCTGCAGGAAAGGTGGGTGTCTGTTGCCTCAGAGTACAAGGAAGACCACAAAGGTCAATTTCCTCCCTTTGAGTATTTCACTAGGTTTGTGTGCAAGGAGGCGAAGAAGTGAAACGACCCTAGCCTCATGGGTCCAGGAAGCAGTACAATTTACACCAAGCCAGATAAATCCTCTTCGAATAACTTCAACATTAATAAACCCGTCTCAGTGCTTAAGACTGAAGCCTTTACAACTAACAACGACCCTAGCAAGAATTGTCCATTACATAACAAACCCCACCCCCTCAAGAAATGCAGAACGTTTAGGGAAAAACCCCTTGAAGAGAGGTTGGCCCTTCTTAAGGAGAAAAGAATATGTTTTAAATGCTATTCCTCGACCTCTCACCTTGCTAGACAGTGTACAATCTCCATGAAGTGCCCGGAATGTAATAGCACTAATCACGATGGGGCCATGCATCCCGGTCCATTACCGCAAACCGACAACGCTCCTTCACCCTCACAACAGGACGGCGGGGAGGGAGAGGCTCACACTAAGACAACCGTTGTCAGCTCGAGCTGCACAGAAGTTTGCGGTCAAGCTCAGTCAAGCCGTTCTTGTTCAAAGATCTGCCTCACTAAGGTGTACCCTAAGGGAGCCAAAGACAAGGCCATCAAAGCCTATGTAATTCTGGACGATCAGAGCAATCGCTCACTAGTCAGTCCAGAGTTCTTTAACTTGTTCCACATTGAGAGTAATCAGTTCCCATACTACCTTAGAACTTGCTCAGGCAGCATGGAAACTTATGAAAGGAAGGCAGAAGGCTTCCAGATCGAGTCCCTGGATGGTAAAGTCGTCATCTGTCTCCCTCCACTCTTAGAGTGCAATGAAATCTTGAATAACCGCACTGAGATCCCGATGCCAAGTGTGGTGCTACACCAACCACATCTCCACCACATCGCCAAACACATCCCAGAGCTGGATCCAGAAGCAGAAATACTCCTGCTATTAGGAAGAGATGTTCTCCGGGTGCACTAGGTTAGGCAGCAGGTCAATGGACAACACGATGCCCCCTTTACCCAATGCCTGGATCTGGGCTGGGTGGTGATAGGAGAGGTGTGCCCTGGCAATGTACACAAACCGACGGTTAACACATTCAAGACCAATGTGCTAGAGAGTGGCCGCCATTCAATTTTTCAACCCCGCACAAGTGTCACGTATATTAAGGAAGCACGACAAGGCTTTAACAAATGTAAAGTAACTGACGAGATGCTGGGTCAGTCAGTCTTCGCTCAAACTGAGCATGATAATAAACTTGCTCCATCAGCTCAAGACGCCATTTTCTTAAAAACAAAGGACACCAAGGTCTTCAGAGATGAAGCAAATAATTGGGTCGCCCCACTACCTTTCAGAGAACCACGCCAGTGCTTGCCAAACAACAAAGAGCAGGCAGTCAAGCGTTCACGTCCTTGCAAAAAACCCTGAAAAGGAAACCTGAGATGCAGCAACGCACCCGATTGACCCATGAGGAACTGTGCACACTAATGGCAGAGGTCACAGCCATTATAAATGCACGACCACTCCTACCCGTGTCTTCTGACCCGGAAAACCCCTTCATACTCTCGCCATCAATGCTCCTTACACAAAGGTAGGAGCCCCCCCTCCACCAGGGGACTTTTCTGATAAGGATTTGTACACAAAGCAATGGAGACAGGTCCAGGCTCTGGCAAATCGGTTCCGGTCTCGTTGGAGACAGGAATATCTACCTTTGTTGCAACACAGACAAAAGTGGACAGAACCCTGCAGGAATCTTCAAGTTGGAGATTTAGTCCTGCTCAGGGACAAGCAAATCGCCCGCAACAGCTGGCCAATGGCCAGAATCACTGCTACATTCCCTAGTAGGGATGGACATGTCAGGAAGGTTGAGTTAAAAACTACCGACCAAGGTGATGTGAAAATTTACCAAAGGCCAGTTACAGAAGTCATTCTACTTCTACCTAAGGACTGATTTAGAGACTGAAGTTTTGTATTATGTTCCTTGTGACCTTACGAAGGTCAAGCGGGGAGTGTGTTGCCTTTATGGCATTTGTTTAGTTTATAATATTTTCGCTTTAGTAATTCGTTTGTTAGCATTTTTTAGTTAAAGTTAGGATTGTTTAAAGTAAATTCGTTGTCTGTGATATATCGCGGCATGCGATGACGTCACATCCGGTTTCGCCACGTCTTGTGGGAAAATACCGGTTTGGAGATACGGGAAGGAGGGGACTCACATGTGCAGGATCAGCGCAAGAAAAGTTTTCTTTCTACGCATTAGAAACATAGTGAAGCAACGCCGTAAGTTCATGAGATAATCGATATGTTGAATTAAAACGTTAATGCTGATTCTGTTAAAAGTAATGACAGTTGATAAGGTTTAAGTTTTCGTTAGTTAAAGAGTTGCGGATAGTTCGTGTTGAAGTGTATTTAAAGCAGTCAATGGCATAGGTAGATTCTGACTGTGTGCTGCATTTTAATGTAATGTAGTTGTTGTAGTTTACTTTTGCAAGTATTTAAGATGTAAATGTGATATCAAGAAGGAAACAAATACTGTACAAATCTTGTATTGTTTTATCAACAGTTTTCACCATACGTTAATGTGGAAGAGTGAACAGTAAATGGTTAATCTTACTGCGATCCTGTTTTCATTGACGACGGTTTACCTCGGTGTTTAGTTCAGCGTTCCCTGACACCTGAGCGAGAACACTACACGAGGACTTCGTTGCTTCACATGTCCTGAGCCCTGAGGCCTCTGCAGCTTGCTGTAGAGCATTGAGCTTGAAGAGTTCATGAGCACCTGTATTTTCTAATCATTATCTTAACTGGAGCCATTGAGACCCTTTTGCGTTTAGTTTAATCTTGTCAAGTTAATTGTCCCTAGAAAGTGTTTCCGGGATTCTATGATTATTTGAAGAGGAGTCTCATTTAGTGCCTTAGCAGAGCCATTGTATCGGAGGGAATGAATTATCTCGTGGGATTGTTCAGTATCTTCTCCGAGTCTCTGTTGGTACTTTTATGTCTAAGCTCTTGTTCCTGTCTCCTCCTGGGGATCCCCTGCACTGGGTCATGAGCCTGCTGTCTGCAGCTCCTGGTTTGAGTCTGGTTACCAGCAATCTTTGCGACATAGAAAGCCTGCCGGTCCTCCACACCAGGGTCCGGTCTTCTGAGAGCATGCCGTGACACCGCAAACTTATAGCAAAATAAATGCCCACGTTTCTGGCTTTCTCCCAAGGATCTGCTCTTATTCTCATTTACATGTATCTCTCCTTGAGAAAACAGCATTGGTTCCTCACATATTCACAAGTCCTCATGAAAGGTCTCAGCTCAAAACATCGACTGTTTATTCCTCTCTATACGTGATGCCTGACCTGCTGAGTTCCTCTAGTGGTTTGTGTGTGTTACTTTGGTCCCTGGTATATGGTACTGACACCCATCTTTACCTCAGCACCACATTCCCTATTGTTTCTAATTCATGCTTATTTGCTTGATATCCAGTGTTAGATGTACAGGCAATACTTCTAGTTCAATATGATGAAAAGTGAAGTAATCCTTGTGGCTTCCCATCACAAATTCTGTCCCATACCTACCGGCTCCATCCTTTCTCACCATCGCGGTTTAAAACTGAAGCAGTTACTGCTCAGCTTTAATACTATTTTGACCTCAACCTGATTTTCTCACTTTACCCATTTAATTGGTCAGATCTCAGGATTCCCTCCCAAGAAGCCATTAGACCATAAGACCATAGGACATATGAGCAGAATTAGGGCATTCTACCCATCACATTTGCTCCATCATTTCATCATGACTGATTTATTATCCATCTCAACCCCATTTTCCTGCCTTTTCCCTGTACCCTTTGACAGCCTGATTACTTCTTTCCATTCTTTTCAGATGATATTATCATGGTGTAGGCTGACAAATGGCCGAACCCAGATTCTGAGGAGTGGTAGACCCCCGTGTTGAGACAAATACAAATGTTTATTCGTCAAACATTGGTGGCTTGACCAAGCAACACTCTGAGCTGAATCATTGTCGAAACGCACAAGGACCCCACAGTAGGCACTGATTGGGGGGTGGGGGGGGTGGTCCTCTTTAAATACTCGCTATAGGCTGAACACCAGTGTTAGTCAAAATAAACTTGATAAAATGAAACAGAAAGCACCAGGGCTTAACGACTCCAGATAAGATGGGTCATGATGTATATATTCTGCTTCCCTCTCCATCATGACAACAGTGCCTTGTATTTATATTGAGATACAATGATCTGTGGGTTCTAAATCTGTAGGAAAAATCAGGCCACTGGAGAGATATAACAGGTTGAGCGGCATCCGTGGGAGTGAGAGGTAACAGGTTGAGCTGCATCCGTGGGAGTGAGAGGTTGGGGAAGGAAGGAACTTGTTAGTTCAAATCTCAACCCTTCCACATCTCTTCTAACCAGTCACCCACCATTCTACTCCATAATAAAATTATGAAATCATTATGCCTTAGAAATAAATCGTTTTTTGAAACATATCCTTTTAGAGAATTGCAGTCCATTGCTTTTCCCACCTACAGTATTTCCCATCTCCCTGCAATTTTTTTTCATACTTATTGAAATTCCTTTTGACCTCTCTTATTGATTCTGTATCCATACTTCTTTTGTAGTGAATGCATGATCGTTGCTACTTTCAACATAACAAAACCTCTCCTCATATTTCCACAGTATCTTTTGCACTGAATGTGTCCGTGTCCTTGAATCATCCTCTGAAAGGGAAAGCATCTCTTCATGTAGCCCATGCGATCTCATGGTGGTCTTGGTTAAACCTACACTCAGGACCAATCTCTTCAACACCGTATTTAGGGTCTTCAATATTTACTTGCATTGTACTGATAGGACTCGGATGTAATGTTCTATTTGCACCCTTACCAGTGTTTTGTAATGGTTCAACATAAACTCCATGTATTCTACAACTTTATTTATGAAGGAAGGATCTCATTTGCTTTACAAATTTCTCTTTTAACATGCCAGGCATATTTGGGATATATGCATGAATATCCTCTAGTCCTTCTGTTCCGCCTCCTATTTCACAATTATATTAGTGTATTTTTCTTTTACTTCATAATTCTGTGTTAAAATTACACTTGTCATTTGTGTAATCTTTTGCCTAGTTTATCTACATTCTCATGGAGTTTGCTGCACTACTTTTTTATTATATATATTTTATGTATTGTGCACTGCAGTGCTGATGCAAAACAGGAAATTTCATTGCATAAAGTATTGTGCAAAAGTCTTAGGCACCAATATAGAGCTAGAGTGTCTTCTGCACGTTACTGTTTTTGTCAACATGGAACAGAGAGTGAGTTTGTAAACATGGCAGGAGCAAAGGATGTTGGGAATGGTGAGGGTGGAGCGCCGCGGCAGGGGTGTGGGGCATGTGGCAGAGAAGAAGTGACCAGGGTGGAGGGTGGCGTGGATGCAGACATACCCAACCCTGAGATACTAGGTAAGGTTATTTGATTCCAAACAATTGGTTTACTGACAATTACAGAATGTCTCTCTGTGGTGCCTCCCACTCCCTTTCCCCTTTTGCTAACCATGATTCCCATCTCCCTGCCCTCTTCCCATTGTCAGTCCACAATAGAGACCCATACTAGAATCAGGTTTATCATCACTCACATATGTCATGAAATTTGTTATTTTTTCTGTGGCAACACGAGAATGCAATGCATAAAGTTGCACCAGTTCTATGCAAAAGTCTTAGACACTCTAGCCTGAGGCTATTGCAATGTTGGCCAGAAAGAATGACAATCTACAAATCAGTGATTTCAAATGAAATCAAGGACAGTGCAAATAGACAGACTAATTGTCTTTGTTCTTACCTCATGCTTGGGGATGGAGGCTGCCATTTTGTGAAGAGACACTATTCTCCATTTTGTGAGATTGACATGTTGGGCTTGATCAATGTTTTAAAGAAGACACAATGATTCTTCAGGTAATCTGCTGGACTGGAGATCATTTCCAAATATGAAGTTATTTGTGAGATGTTCTTTGGATAGCCATAACATGCAAGTTTATGAATGTTGGGGTTGATGCCTGCCTGAAGGGATTCACACTCATTGCTGATGGAGAACAAAGAGCCATAAATTATCAACTGTCACTTGATGGGAAGAGGGTAATAAGTGGATGCTGGCTTGGTGCAGAGCCAATAACAAGGTATTAAAGGACAGGCACATGGCCTGTGGCCAGTGACACTGGAATGCAATATTTGAATTGATAAGGAATGGATATAAAAGTGGATGCTTCGTGTGTGCTGGTAGCAGCAACGACAAAGAATAACCATTGCAGATACAAGCGAAAGCAACCTTGTGTGAAACACGTGGTGAGTGAATCAGGACAACCAGGAACACCTGGCCAGCGTAAACTCCTTTGCCCAGGTAATACTTTTGCTATTCTTTGGCTGTTCAGGAAAGGCAGGGATACCTAGCGAGTGTGTACACAAGGTATTTAGTGTATGAGCTCACATACTTATTAGTTTAAACAATAAAGGTACTTGGCAGTAAATACAGATCTCCCTGTGTCTCACTAATCATCGTTATAAATAGAAAGTATTTTCTTACAAAAGCACAGTGCTGTACGTGAGTGAAAATAAACCTGAATCTAATTCCGACTCTATCCTCCTCTCTCTACGCAACACCTCCAAATTTCATGTCACTCATGAATTTTGAAATATTGTTCCTCATGCTCATATGGAAGTCTTTAATACATTTTCAAAAATAAGCGTCTGAGAGATTTTAAGGGAACATCTGTGTATACAAACTTCCAGTCTCCTGTGACCCATTTTCCTATCATGCTGCTATGGAGAGCTATATTCCCCAGATCTAAACAGGCCTTAACTCCGGGACAGTCAAATGCTTTTGATGTCCGTACAGTTAATGTCCATTGCATTCTGTTCAACAAACTTCTCTTCTTGTTCAACGAGAATACATTCTGAGTGGTCAAACATGATATAGAAATAGAAATATTGGAAACACTTGCAGATATGTGGAGAAAGTATGTTATTCCAATTAGGATTTCCATGAAGGAAACCTAGGAACCAAGACTGGCATGCCCAAACCCTGATTTAAAATTAGTAAAAGGTTCTTTTCTCAGCCAAGAACTTGGTAGAGCACATCCGAAAATTAAAAGTTGAGTCTTCAGAAATAAAGTAAAGGTACATCAGGAAAATAATAAGGTCCTAAAAGAGAGAGATTAAAAGGAAAACAGATAAAACTCCAGCATGTGATGTAAAAAGATACAAACATAATTAATGAAGTGGGGACAATCCATCAAGCCTTTCTTTGAATAATGTTAGTACAAATGCTGAATCAAGTACTTCATTTGGAAATTTACTCTGAATTCATCTGCTCCATGTATCAGAATCATGGGCAGGAATCGCTGAAACTTAGTTTTTTGAAAGTAAAGTGATCAGGATCACTAGTACCACTAGTGGGTGGCAGGGTAGAGATATGTCTCTACCAAAGGAGGTGTAAGGCAATCCTTCCCCCCACTAGCCTGCAGGACAGCCTTGGGCAAGGTGTAGCACCTGCTTAGCATCCCCCACTGGATCACGCTCATGTGAAACTTAGGAACAGGTGGCGGATTGTTGTTTGAGCAGCTGGTGCATATCACAAGTCCTGGTTATGCCACCACTGATGCCAAGCAGGCATTTTCTGAAGAGTGTTGATAATGGCCGGGGTCACCTGCCTTGTAAAGACACTGCCCAGAAAAGGGCAATGGTAAACCAGTTCTGTAGAAAAATTGCCAAGAATAATTATGGTGATAGACCATGATCACCTTTCTCAAATGAGAAAAGAGGTCCAACCCTTCAAGAGTCGAGTGCACAAACACCATCATCTCTGGGAAGGAAGTCACGTGCTTCTTCATAAGCTATCATGAAGGGGACCAGGATGGCAATGCTTGGTTATTGGCAGGTAGGGTTTTAAGGGCACCTGTGAGTTATGTTCCACTGGACTTAGTCCTTAAACTGCTGGAGAACAGTGCAGAAAGATCAGGTGCTGTTTTCTCCTGCTAGGGATTAGTTTTTAGTTCCAAGTGCTCCTGTCATGTTTTGTCACCCTGTAAACTTATCCTTCAATCTCTCTGAATTATTGAGGACAGCATGTGTATAAATGTCTCTCTCGAGCAGACTTCATCATGATCATCATGACTCCAGTATTTTTATTATTTTTTAATGTTTCTTAATAGTACACATGATTTTTTTATGATCTGTTGCTGAGTGGCATTGAACCATCTGATTGGCCTATCAGAGTTCTCTTTGGGAACTAGTTGACTTGATCAGCATTTCTGATCTGGCTATTGTTCATGATTGCACTTAATTAAAAAAATGGCACATGATGATGATGATGATGATGATGATGATGACCACTAGTAATCAATTCTTCTCCAGCTTTATATTTTGTGTAGAGACTAGACTTACAGGTTAAGATCCATTTACTTCCTACACCTGTAGTCTTTCAATGGTTCCTTCTTTACCACTCCCACCCTAGCATCCTTACATCCTCCTCCCACCCTAGCACCCGTTATTCTTCTTCTTTAGCCAATCACCCCTACTGGGGTAGAGGCCGTCAACAGCAGTTCTCCAGAGCCTTCTGTCCTGAGCCAAGTTTAGCCTATCTTCTTGATGTATTCTTCCTCTCCCAGGGATGAGGTCTTTGGAGATTCTGTTGCCATTTCTGTAGCTCTGGGTTTATTATGGGTGAGGTTGCTAGCAGCTGAGCTTGGGACCGTCCATGGTGGAGTTTTGCCATTTAATGTCAGTTCAGAATTTTCTCTACTCTCTACCCAAATCTTGACCTTGTTAATTTAGAAGGGGCATGGTGGAAATGTTTAATAACTGTACTCTAGAAACATCCTTACTTTAAATTTTTGTGGTAAAGTGATCCATAATGCTCTTTCTTTAGAATAGTAATTTGACTTTCATTGAATTAATTCAGTTTAAGATTTGAAATTTTCACACTACAGGATCACCAAGACACACTTGGTGAAGGAGGGAACTAAAGCACTGTTATTCCAATTAGAAGCCTAATTACATTATAATGGCTCTTATGGTCCCTGCCTGTCCATGGTGTTGTACAATAATGTGTGCTTCTAGGCATAATATACAGATTTCCGCTTCCTAAACAAATGATTCAAGTCAATGCATAATTTATGCCTATAAATGAATTTTCTCACAAGTGGATAAATATTTTAAATAACTTTTTTTATCCATCCTACTTAAAACAAAGGAATAATAGAGTTTCATCATAATATCAGCAAGATTATTCATTAAAAATGGTAACGTAGGGGCGAAGGGCATGAATAGTGGTGAAAATAAGATTGGCTTGATTTGTCACATGTATATAAAAGCATCAAAGTATACAGTGAGATGGGTTGTTTTGCATCAGCGACCAACACAGTGCAAAGATTGTGCTGGGGCTATTGTTTCTGGTGCCAACACAGCATGTCCAAAACTCACTAACTTTAATCATACATTTTAGAATGTGGGAGGAAACTGGAGCACTGGGAGAAAATGCCATGGTCACAGGAGAGACTATAAACTCCTTACAGACAGCAGTGTATCAATCTTCTGATTGCTGCTACTGTAAAGAATTTGCACTAACTGCTATGCTACCATATCGAGGAATGCATTCCCAGTGAAGACATCTGGTGGTAGCAACATACATTACTATATTATGTCAAACTCTCTAATAGCCTTAAACTTTGCTGTAACCAATTTACATTTACTAACCTTCCATTGGCAGGAGCCATTCGAGAAGCTGTTAAAATTTGGACAATGATATCCAGAGCACTCACAATCTCCTCCTGAGATGTAAAGTTTCTGGTTGTTAGGAATTGTCAGTTTTCAAGCTTATCCTATTTACTTAATATCTAATGCTGGTTTTCGAACATAGAGCATAGAGCATTACTGCACAGAACTGGTCCTTTGGCTCATGATATTGTGCCGACCTTTTCAACCACTCTAAAATCAATCTAACTCTTTCCTTTCACATACTCCCCCATTCTTCTATCATCCATGTGACATTTTACTTATGTACTTGCAGTAGTATCCTGTCTTCTTTCATTAAAAAAAACAGAAATTTGTTCTTAAATCCCTTTTATTATATGTTCTCACTTCAGCATTCATGTTCTCTTTGACAACATATAGGGATAGCAAAAAATAGTGGGAAGCTTTTAAAATACAACAGAAGGCAACTAAAAATGCAATAAAGAGTAAAAAGATGAAATATAAAAGTAAGCTAGCCAATAATATAAAGGAGGATACTAAAAGATCTTTTCAAGTATATAAAGAGTAAAAGAGAGGTAAGACTGGAAAATGACACGAGTAGCAGGGGACAAAGAAATGGCGGACAAATTTAGTATCTTGCGGAAGACACCAGCAGTATGCCAGAAATTTGAGAGTGTCTGGGGGAACAAGTGAGTGTAGTTGCTATTACTAAGGAACAGGTGCTTGGGAAACTGAAAGGTCTGAAGATAGAAAAGTCACCTAGACCAGATGGATTGCACCCCATGTTTCTGAAAGAGGTAGCTGAAGGTATTGTGGAGGTATTAGAAATGATCCTTCAAGAATCACTAGATTCTGGAATGGATCCAGAGGATTGGAAAATAATAAATGTCACTCCATCCTTTAAGAAGAGGAAGGAGGCAAAAGACAAGCAATTATAGGCCATTGGCCTGACTTCAGTGGTGGGGAAGATGTTAAATCTATGACTAAGGATGAGGTATTGAGGTACTTGACACATAATAAAATAGGCCAAAGTGAGCACAGTTTCCTTTTGCCTGACAAATTTAATGGAATTCTTTGAGGAAATAATAGTCAGGATAGACAGAGAGTCAGTGGATGTTGTCTCCTTGGATTTTCAGAAGGCCTTTGACAAGAATCCACACATTAGTCTGCTCAACAGGATAAGAGCCAATGATTTACAGGAAACATTCTAGCATGGATAGAAGATTAGTTGACATGCAGGAGGCAAAGAGTCAGAATAAACACTCCCAGTTTCCAGGTTTTCTATTTTTTTCTCAAACAACTTTATTTATTTTTTCTTTGATCATCTTGTAATGCATATTTCTCCTGTTATGTTTTGTTACCTTCTGGTAGAATACAGATGTGTACATCTTTACATTAATATATAGCAAATAATTTTGCATTCTTTAAATGATAGACATTACCTGACCAATGTCATATCCATCAATGTAGTTTCCCAGTCTACCACAGCCAACTTGCCATGTCTTGTAGTACAGTTTTGGACCTAGAGTAGATCTAAAGTTGTCAAGATCTCCTTGAATCATGACATGTGAAAATATCTTTGCAAAATCCATCCTAAACATGTTGAGTCATGAGGGCCTGGTCACTGGGTTTGGAGGTCCAGAAGTCGAGGCCTAAAGGTCAAACCCCTGATCGGCGTCCTGGGATGAAATCTGAAGTGGAGGCATGATGGCTCTGAATCTGAAAATCTAGGCATGACTGGATGTCCAGAGGGAGTCTGCCCTGGGGTTAGAGGCCTGACTGGGCATATTTGTGGGTGGGTGAGTAGATAGGAGATTGGCTGGGAAGGGAAAGGGTCTTGTTTCACTGTTTTTTTTTGTTTTGTTTAATTTTTGCTGCTTTTGTTGTTCTGTGGAGGATTGTGAACATGCTATGTTGGTGCTGGAATGTGAACCTTGCAGGCTGCCCCCAGCACATCATTGGATGTGCTGGTTGTTAACACAAATGATGCATTTCACGGGACGTTTCAATGTACCTGTGATAAATAAATCTGAATCTGAATAATCTGTTTCCTAGTTGGTTCCTTTACATAATGATCTAGAAGCAAAAATTGAGCTGATGGAGGAATTCAGCAGGTCAGGCTGAAGTAGTGGATGGGAAAAGACAATGCTTCCAGTTGAGACCTTTCGAAGATTAAAGGGCAGAAAGTCAGTATAGAAATGTAAGTGGGTGGTGCGGCAAAAAATTGGTATGTTACAAGTGGAAACACAAACAAGAGAAAATCTGCAGATGCTGGAAATCCAAGCAACACACACAAAATGCTGGAGTAACTCATCAGGGCAGGCAGCATCTATGGAAAGAAGTACAGTTGATGTTTCGGGCTGAAACCCTTCAGCAGGTCTGGGGGAGAAAAGCTGAGGAGTAGATTAGAAAGGTAGGGGGAGGGGAGAGAGAAATGCCAGGCGATAGGTGAAACTTGGAGGGAGAGGGAAGAAGCAAAGATCTAGGAAGTTGATTGGTGAAAGAGACAGAAAACCATAGAAGAAAGAAACAAAAGGAGGGAGGAGCACCAGAGGAAGGTGATGGATGGGCAAGGAGATAACATGAGAGAGGGAAAAGGGGATGGGAAATGTTGAATGGGGGGAGGCATTATTGGAAGTTTGACAAATTGATGTTCCTGCCATCAGGTTGGAGGCTACCCAGATGGAATGTAAGTTGTATTCTTCCAACATAAGTTTGGCCTTATCCCGACAGTGGAAGAGGCCATGGATAGACATATCAGAATGGGAATGGGAAGTGGAATTAAAACTTGTGGCCACTGGGAGATCCCACTTGTTCTGGCAGACAGAACATAGATGCTTGGTGAAGCAGTCTCCCAATCTACGTCGGGTCTCACTGATATACAGGAGGCCACTCTGGGAGCACCAAATACAGTATATGACCCCGACAGACTCACACATACGAAGTGTTGCCTCAGCTGGAAGGACTGATTGAGGCCCTGCATGGTAGTGAGGGAGGGGAGGAGGTATAGGGGCAGGTGTAGCACTTGTTCTGTTTGCAAGGATAAGCAACAGGAGAGGGATCATTGAGGAAGGACGAACGAATAAGGGAGTCACGTGCAGAGCAATCCCTGTGGAAAGCATAATGTGGAGGGAAGGGAAAGATATGTTTAGTGGTAGGATCCAGTTGGAGGTGGCGGAAGTTTTGGAGAATTATGTGCTGGACGCGGAGGCTGCTGGGATGGTAGGTGAGAACAAATGGAACCCTATCCCTGATAGGGTGGCGGGAGGATGGGGTAATAGCACACATGTGAGAAATGGAAGAGACGCAGTTGAGGGCAGCATTGATGGTGGAGGAAGGGAAGCCCTTTTCTTTGAAAAAGAAGGACATCTCCTTCATTCTAGAATGAAAAGCCTCATCCTGAGAGCAGTGCAACGGAGACAAGTGGATCCAGGAAAGGAGTGGTTGATTAGCAGGTGGAATCAGATCAGGCAGGGAACGTTGAAGATGGTGATAAATGCTGGGAGGTGATAGGAGGAGGCAACAAAGTGCTGCTGACTATGAAATCTGGTAAGACAGAAAAATTAAGAGGAACCATGTAAGGAAGGTGGTGTGGGCAGTTGGGAAGAGTGGGGTAATGGGACCCAATGGAATGAGTGTGTGCGTGATGGACAGATGGAGTAGGTGGAGAAAGAGAAAGAGACTCGGAGATAGGGGGACTGGAGTGTGATAGCTTGGAATGATGGATATGTGAAAGAGGGCCTGGATAGATCAGAAGAGATGGTCAAGAGTATTCAGATTCAGATCCCGAATTCTATATTGTATGTGTAGCAGGAACTTATTTGTTATATATTTAATTTCAATTTAATTTTCTCCATCTATATATAGATTGCACCTCTCCATGATTATTGTATCATCCCTGACACATGTATTTCTAATTCCCACATAAATAATAGTCCTTGGATCACAGTAACTAGTTGGAGGCCTTTAAACAGCTTCCTCAAATTCACTTAGAAATACAGCGTGGTAAGAGGACCTTCCATCGCAATGATCTGTGCTGCCCAAATACACCCTTGTGACCGTTAATCTTCTAACCCATACGTCTTTGGAATCTTTGAGGAAACCAGGGCATTGGGAGGGTGAACATGCAAACTCCTGACAGACAGTGGCGGGAAGTGAGCCTGGGTTGCTGGTGCTGTAATAGTGTTACACTTGACACTGTGCCACCCCATGTTTACTGTCCCCTGGTGCTTCTGCATGCTCTACCCAAAGCAATTCTAATTCTATAATCAAAATCTGCCAAAGCAGGATTTGAGTAAGTATTGTACCCATGTGGCTTCTTATTAATAGCACTGCCCCTCCCAAATGTTAAATGCCCTGGAATATTGACAGTGAAATTCTGTAAGTCACCTTCTGATTCTCTTGAAATCATGATGGTTTTCTTGTTAGTACAGAACTGGACACACAGGTACAAAAGAGCTCCATGACCAAGGTTAAGGTTTGGATTATGATCTCAGTGTCAGCTGGAGCTGGGTTTGGGCATGGAGTACCCAGAGTCAGAAACATGGGCAGATTTGCCAGCTAAAGCAGGGGCCTGGTGTGCTTGTATGTACTTCCCTCTACATTCTAACTCACAGGTGGTACTAGAAAATGTATTATACCATTGGGTAACAAGCAAAAAAAATGGAATAAAAATGTGTTTGAATATGAATAGAAATAGCATCTGATGTCTGGAAAATAAGCTAGTCCAGAGCTACCAAACTCCCAGCATTGCTGGATTGTGGGACTTCTTGGTAGTTCTCATTCCTGGGCAATTAGACCCTTCCCATTTACGTAGTTGTAAATGTAAATGTAAATGTCATTAGTTTATCCACATTTAAGTGTGCAATTACAGTGCACTTTGATGTTGCTTTTTAATATCTTCCATTCCCTGAATTTGTTCCTGCTGCCAATATATGTATGTCCATTTCTAACTTCCATATCCAGCTTTGCACCTGCTACTTCTCACACTGACACACCAGAGCTGCAGATTTATTACTTGGTGCTAAAGTTTTACTGTAGCATAGAGTGGTGAAGTTTCTTGTAGCTTCCTGTGCAGAGATTATGAAACAGGACCAAATCTATTATGAAGACTGTAATGCATTAAAGCACTGCAATTATACATAAAGAAATCGATATTTATTTTGTAAGTTAGAGCAATAAATCTATTTAAATACCGAGTCTTTAGGTTCCTTATATAGGGTACTTGTACCAGGCTGTCATTTTGGCATTGTTACAAGGCAGACACACAGCATGATACTCCTATCCAATAAAATCAATACACATCTAACAGACAGATGAACAAAATTAATTTGGGCACATATATAGATACACAACAGAGATTCATATTAATTAGAAATTGGGCATTAGAAAGGGTTAGATTTTACTAGGTTTGCCTGCTTGCAGTACAATAAGACTAACCGCATGCATGAACATGGCATCTCTACTCGTGTACAGAATTCCATTGAGAAACACATTAAGTACAACTGAGGAACAGACAAATTACATTGACACTATGATGCCAATATTGCAATTTTCAAAAGAAAAACACATTCCAACCTAATTCAGACTAAAATTTACACAGCTGGTTTCACTATTAAATTGTGCATGAATGATATCCTAATAAAAAGATTATGACCCATTTACAGAACAGTTGCTGGACTATTTGTTCAGCTGTTGATATAGTGGTCATGATTTTGGAGATTATCTGCTCCTGTCTGATTTCAGTAATGTGCCAGGAATATTCTGGCTGATATTAAACTACCAACTTCAAAGTTCAAAGTAAATTTATTATCAAAATACATGTACGCCTCCATTTACTACCCTGAGATTCATTTTCTTGCAGGCATTAACAGTAGCAAAATAGAAATACAATAGAATCAATGAAAAGTTACATACAACAGCCAATCAGAAATTGGGAGTGAGGGAGGCGGCAACTCACATAGGTCAGTGAGTTTTGGTGTTTTGTCAGTGGCCAACTAGAGACTGGGATTAGGAAGGACAATTAAAAATAAGGCAGGGGTAAGTGGATCTGCCTTTATTGGAGAGGTCATTGCTGGATTAGACAGTGTTAGAGTGGGGACTTCAGGCTTTAGTTCTCCGAGGCTTCGGCAAGGGGAGGCTTGAGTAGCAGAAGGTGACAAGCTATTGGCACAGTTAGAGCAGTAGGGATGCCAGGCAGGATAGTTGAATGTTTCTCTTGCGGGATGTGGGAAGGCAGGGAGATTTCCAGTGTCCCTGATGACTTCACCTGCAAGAGGTACATCCAGCTGCAGCTTCTAACACTCCACGTTAAGGAGTTGGAACTGGAAATGGATGAACTTCCGATCATTCGGGTGGCTGAGGGGTTGATAAACAGAACATACAGAAAGGTAGTTACATCCAAGGTGCAAGACACAGAAAACTGGGTGACTGTCGAGTGGGGGAAAGGGGTTAAACAGCCAGTGCAGAGTACCCCTGTGGCCAGCCCCTCTACAACAGGTATATCACTTTGGATACCGTCGGGGGTGAGGCTGTGGGGTGGTTTAGCAGAGGGAAGTCACAGCATCAGGTTTCTAGCGCTGTGGCTCAGAAAACAAGGGGGCAGGAGTGGCGAGCTGTGGTGACAGGGGATTCATTACTTAGAGAACAGAAAGGAGGTTTTGTGGACGAGAATGAGATTCCCTTAAGGTATGTTACCTCCCCTGTGCCAGGGTCTGGGACATCTTCGATTGAGTTCTCAGCATGCTTAAGCTGGAGGGTGAGCAGCCAGAGGCCATGGTCCATATAGGTACCGATGACATAGGTAGGAAGTGGGATGAGGTTCTGCAAAGTGAGTTCAGGAGTCAAGTGCTAAGTTAAAGGACAGGACCTGCAAGGTTGTGATCTCAGGATTGCTACTTGTGCCACATGTTAGTGAGCCAGAAATACAGGAAGAGTATACAGTTAATCACATGGCTAAGGATTTGGTGTAGGAGGAAGGGCATCAGATTTTTGCATCGTTGGGTTCTCTTCAAGAGAAGGTGGGGCCCTTACTGAAGAGATGGTTTGTACCTAAACTGGAGGGGGACCAATATCCCAGCAGGAAGGTTTACTAGTACTGCATTGGGGGTTGGAAATGGCAGGGGGTCAGAATCAGGGTGCCAAAACCGACAGTGGAGTGGTTGTAGAGATATATTGTTAAGATCTCAGACAAAGTCAGGAATCAAAATGTTGAGCACGGTGGGACCAATGTTCTGAGTTGCATATTTTTCAATGCAAGATGTATTGAGGCAGATCCTCAATCATTGACAACGTAGAACCTGTAGGAGGCAAGTGCAAATATTGCAGGGGCCTTAGCAGAGATATTTAAATCATCCTTAGTGACGGGTAAAGCACCAGATTATTGGAAGACAGGTAATGTTGTCCTGCTGTAAGAATAAATCAGGAAACTTTAGATCAGTGAGCCAGTGGTGGCAAAATTATTGGAAGGTATTCTAATGGACAGGATATAGATTTACTTAATAGACAGAGACTGATTAGGGATAGTCTGCATGGCTTTCTGTATGGTAGGTCGTGTCACACCAATCTTATTGAGTTTTTCGAGGAGGTTACCCAGAAAGTTGATAAAGGCAAGGCAGTGGATGTTGTCTACATGGACTTCAGCAAAGCATTTTATGAGGTCCACAAGGGAGGTTGGTCAAAACGGTTCAGTATCTTTGCAGTCAAGGTGAGGTAGTAAATTGGATTAGATATTGGCTTTGCTGAAGAAATCACAAAGTGGTAGTAGATGGTTGCCTCTCTGACTGGAGGCTTGTGACTAGTGGAGTGTCACAGGGATCGGTGCTGAGTCCATTGTTGTTTGACATCTATGTCAGTGATCTGGATGTAGTTAACTGGATCACAAATTTGTGGATGACATCAAGATTGAGGTGTAGTGGAGAGTGATGAAGACTATCAAAGCTTGCAGTGGGATCTGGACCAGGTGGAAAAATGAGCTGAACATTGGCAGATGGAACTTAATGAAGATTAGTACGAGATGTTACACTTTGGTTTGACCAATCAGGGTTAATCTTACACAGTGAGTGGTAGGGTACTGAAATGTGCAGCAGAACAAAGTGATCTGAGAATACAGGTCAACAATTCATTGAAAGATAAATACAGGCATAAAGGAAGTATTTGGTACATTGGCCTTCATAGATCAAAGTATTGAATACAGGCATTTAGATGTTATGTTGAAGTTGTAAAAGACGTCAGCAAAGCATAATTTGGAGTATTGTGTGCAGTTTTGGTCACCTACCTACAGAAAAGGATGTAAATAAGATTGAAAGAGTACAGAGAAAATTTACAAGGATTTTGTTGGGACTGGAGGACTTGAGTCATAAGGAGAGATTAACTACGTTAGGACTGTATTCTTTAGAACATAGAAGATTCAGGGGGATTTGAAAGAGTTTAAAAGTTATGAAGGGTATAGATGGTGTAAATGCAAGCAGACTTTTTGCACAGTGGTTGGGTGAAAGTACAACCAGAGGTTATAAATTAAAGGTGAAAGGTGAAATATTTAAGAGGAACATGAGGGAAACTTCTTCACTTGGAGGGTGATGAGATTATAGAATGAGATATCAGAACAAGTGGTGGATGCAATTTTGATGTCAATGTTTAAGAGAAGTTTGGATAGGCTAATCTTGTTTCCAATGAGAGAACTTGAAGTGACATTGAGATTACCTTAATATTTGTGTACTTGCTCGTTCCCATAGCACAAGAGGAAATCAAACCTTCTTGAAATATTAGGTCTTGATACACAGTAGATTTTGCTACAGATCTTGATATAAGGTGGCACTTAGCATAACAGTTACAGTGCCAGTGATCATTGTTCAAGGTTTGATTCCTGCCAGTTTCTGTAAGGAGTTTGTACGTTCTCCCTGTGACCACATGGGTTTCCTCCAGGTGCTCCTGTTTTTCCCCCCACATTCCAAAGATGTTTGTGTAATGAGCTCCTGGGCCCTATAAAATGAGCCAGAGAACATTGGGTTCCGAGTTTTTAGAGAACCTGATTGAGTTAATTGTTGTTTAATGAGAGTTATTAATTGTTTAGGGTTCCTTGTGTTCTTCTCGAGCAATTCACTCTTTGTAATACGGCTTCCTGGTGTATTCTGCTTAAACTTGTTAAGTTTATTTTGATAGGTTCAGTGATTCTATGTTACTTGTATTTTTTTAAGTGGATGCCCGATTAGCATTTATTGAGGGGTACTTATTTTGAGAATGTTACGTCTCACAGTGTCTCTCACCTGAGTCACCAATGTTCTAGTGGAATTCTTACAAATAAATTCTGGTCAACATCTCTACATGGGAGTCTGTCTTTCCTCCCCAGTTGGGTTCTGATCTTGCCTGCGCACATTGTGACAGTATGGTTAGGGTTAGTAAGTTGTAGACGTGCCACGCTGGCATTGGAAGCATGGGAACAGTTGTGAACTGCCCTCAGCACAATCCTCAAACAAATAATATATTTTACTGTATGCTTCAATGTACATGTGACAAATAAAGCTAACTTTTCTGTTAGTTAAACTTTACCTCTATCCTCTTTTCATAGTCTTGAGGAAGACCAAATAGAAGCTCTGGGAAATCAGGATTGATATGTAGACTGGCAGCTAAAGGTCTAAATGTGTAATTGTTTGGGATTTTAAGCACATGCCCTGCCAATTTAATAGCTAAACGTACAGTTTCTGCATCATTCTGACTCTCTTATAAAAAATGCAAAGCCAATTTCCTTCCCTAGAAAGTGAAAGGGAACTCTGTTAAACTCATGAAAGTGTAGAAGTGGCAATCAGAAGCAATTTTCAAGTTGGACTTTGGATTCTAAATCTCATATATCAGTGAAGTAGTGAGTTTGCATTCACTTAATTGAACACACTGAAGTACATATATTCACATGTCTGTGTCCTTAAAGAATTTATAATAGGGTGTTTTGTTCAGTGATCTCAGCTGCTGAAATTCATTAGCAATTGATATCAAATGTAAATTAAATACAAATTAATTTGATTTCTTGAAAGTCATGCTGTGTTCAAAAGCTATAATGAGTATTTGAAATTCAGCTTCATAAATAAGGTAAGGCAATGATGTCCATTGCTGTTCATTTGACCGCATAATGGAAATGGCATCCATTCAGATTTGGTTCTCCAATCAACCTGTGCACCTTCCCTTCATGTTTAATTTGCTCAGTTAATTAATTTAGTTACTAGCTTATTTATCATGTGCTGAAATAATTGTTGCTAGAATTACTGTAATTATATCTAAATTTAATGGCGTTGCTATGTATTTGGTGACTCAATGATGAGAACAACCTGCAGCAAATTATCCCTGTTAACCTCATTACTAATACAGTCAGAAATGCAAATAATCCAGAATCTGTTTTTGAACAATTAACAAAATTCCATGATACTGCACATTTTACAATGTATAGTAAAAATCTAATCTCTAGAATGATTGCTTAGATATCCCAGTAGTTTGGCATTTGACTCGTGAGCTTTACTTGTGTGCTCCCTTTTAACTGCTTTTGAACTCATCAGGATCGAACTCCCACTCTCCCTTTAAACTGACTGATGTCACGTTCCCTTGTTTCTTTTAAGCTCTTTAGAGCCGTGTTTCCATGCTCCTTTTAAACACACTTTGCCCTTCTCTGATGCTGCTGGCAGTACCTTCCAAGAGGGCTATAGCCTTGTCGTGGTTTGGAGGCTTGCATGCCTCAATGATCCTGAGAGCTATGTTGGCTGGAGTCAGGGCTTGATACTTTGGCTCTTGGTATGGTCAGCGATGTCAAACAGATCAAAGGGTAGAGGCCAGACCAGGTGTCCACCAGTCCTCCAAGTTCAGGGTTTCAGTTCAGGGCTAACAACCCTGACTGGTAAAACAAAATTGTTATGGTAACAGCAGTGAAGAGTCCTTCTACATCTGAGTGCGACGGTATTCCTGAGTCTCCAGTTGGAACTTGCATCACTGACAGTAATGAAAACTGAGAGGAAACTATTAACACGATAAAGGAAGCCCTGAACACTGACAGCAATAGAGGATCTTCATTGCTGCCCTAAATGCCAGTAGTGTAAGAGGCAGTAAGTAAGTATTGACAATATGAACTTTACAATTTATTTATTCACTGAACGATTGGTATTGCTATTGGATTAGATACCCTTGAGTTAGAATTAAATCTTGTTTTTATGTGTAATGAATAGATTTTTTTTTCCAAAAGGATTTAATTTCTTACTTCCTAAGTCCCTGAACCAAGCAGTTCACACTAAAAATGAATATTGTATTATGGCAGTAGTATCTGTCCATTGTAAATTAATTAGTTATTTGACAAAGACATCTAATACAAATGTACAAAGTACTCTACTTTTAATACTGGCAGCAGGGATTACTTGGATGACTTAATATTTACTCTATTCATGTTTTAAGTAAATAACCATTACTTTTGCTACATTTTTCCTTTTGCTAATGTAGAGACTTCTATATGAACCGAGTTATCTGTTACTATATAGCAAGGTCAATGTTGGCTATTAATTTAAGTCAAGAGTCATCACTCATTGAGGGACCTCGAATCTATGAAAATTTGTGCTGTTGTTGGAGAGGGTCCAGAGAAGGTTCACTAGAATGATCCAGGAAATGATGGCTGGTAATCACTGGAGTTTAGAAAAAGCTGTTGCATGTTCACACTGTCTATGTTTCTTATCATCTTGAACACCTCTATCAAGTCAACTCTCATCATTCTTCGCTCCAAAGAGAAATGGCCTAGCTCATACAACCTCTCCTCATAAGATATGTTCTTAATTCAGGCAGCATCCTGGTAAATCTCCTCTGCACCATCTCTAAAGATTCCTCATCCCTTCTTTAATGAGGTGACCAGAACTGAACACAATATTCCAAGTGTGGTCTAACCAGGCTTTTATAGAGCTGCAACACTACCTCTCAGCTCTTGAACTCAATCCCATGACTCATGAAGACTAACACACCACGTTTTCTATACAACCCAATCAACTTGCATGGCATCTTTGAGGAACCTACAGATGTGGACCCCAAGATTCCTCTGTTCCTCTACACTGCTAAAATCCTTCCATTAGCCATGTATTCTGCCTTCAAATTTGATCTTCCAAAGTGAATCACTGCACACTTTTCCAATTCAACTTAATGCACTTAAGCAAGCAGATATATTCAAAAAGGTGATACCCTATTTGCAAGGCAGAACACAATCTATTTTACATGTTGAGCCTTAACATAGGCAGACGAAATGTTCCAAATTGTCTGTGAAATTATTACATTGTTGTGGACCAGGCATGTTACATCTCTGATCCAATCAGGATTATATGGCACTACTCCCCCTTTCTTTTTATGAAGAGCTATTTTCTCTGACCCCTTTCTCAACTTCAACAACTAGAAATCTAATCCTAATAACTGGATTCCAGAGATTTATTACTACCCTTACAGATTTTGGTGCTGATTCAACTTTTGAACAGATTTGGTCTAGATCTGAACTCAAATTCAGATTCAGATTTAGGTTTATTTATTACATGGACATGGAAATATATGGTGAAATGCATCATTTCCTTTAATAACCAACACACCTAACGATGTGGTAGGGCCAGCCTGCAAATATTGCCTCACATTCTGGCACCAGCATAGCATACCCACAATGCTCTGTGGAACAATAAGCAACAAAACAACACTGTTGTTATCACTGATCACATCACTAATGGATGAAGCAGGAGCACACAATTAGATCTAAAGGGGCCAATTTGTGCTAATCGATACACAGCAATGAAATTATGAGTTATATTCATGTATCAATTTCAACAGTAGCATCCTAGAATGAAAACAACATATTGCCCTTATTAATATAAAACTGTAAAATAACCAAACATAATTGTAGTTAATGTAATAAAAAAGCACTACCTGTTGACAGAAACATATTTAACATTTTATTTTGATGAGTTGTTACTTTAAATTTCTACCTAATTTACTTTATCCTTCACCTGGAATGAGTGACGGAAAACCAAATTCTGAGAGCAGAATTGTCTTGGGTGGTTCAGCATTATGATAAAGTAGCGGTCTGTTATACACAGTATGCTTTCTATTTTCTTTGCAGAAGAAGGTCGATAAATGGTTAGAATTGCAGTGTATTGTTCCACATTATCTGTATGCTATGAGATTTAAATTCAATGAAAGATATCGCACATTGGTTTCATAAGGGTGGAGAGTCAGAGCTGCAGAAAGTCATCGATTCTCTTCCCTTGTCATCCTGGAATCATGCTCTTGATGGGTCACAGATAGAAACAGTGGCCACTTTATTAGTTATCCCCAGTACCTAATAAATTGGCTAAAGCGTGTATTTTCATAGATTTCTGCTACTGTAGCCCACCCACCTCAAGGTTTGATGGATTGTGCATTCAGAGATATTCTTGTGCACACCACTGTTGCAATTCATGGTTATTTGAGTTACCGTCAACTTCCTGTCAGCTTGATGTAATCAAACCATTCTCTTCTGATCTCTCTCATTAACAAAGAACTGCCACTCAGGGGATTTTTTTTTGTTTTGTTTTTCAGACAATTCTCTGTAAACTCTAGAGACAGTTGTGCATGAAAATGCAGGAGATAATCAGTTTCTGAGATACTCAAACCATCTTGTCTGACATCAATAATTATTCCACGATCAAGATTACTTAGGTCACGTTTCTTCCCCATTCAGATGTTTGGTCTAAACAGTGACTGAACTTCTTGACCATGTCTACATTCTTTTATGCATTGAGTTGCTGCTGCTTAGAAATGTAGAAACGTAGAAAGCCTACAGCACAACACAGGCCTTACGATCCATACAGCTGTGCCGAACATGTCCTTACCCTAGAAATACCTAGGCTTACCCATGGCCCCCTATTTTTCTAAGCTCCATGTACCTATCCAGGAGACACTTAAAAGACCCTATCGTTTCCGCCTCCACCACAGTCACCAGCAGCCCATTCCATGCCCTCACAGCTCTCTGCGTAAAAAACTTACCCCTGACATCTCCTCTGTACCTAATTCCAAGTACCTTAAAACTATGCCCTCTTGTGCCAGCCATTTCAGCCCTGGGAAAAAGCTTCTGACTATCCACAGAATCAATTCCTCACATCATCTTATATATTTCAAAAGATCACCTCTCATCCCCCATCACTCCAAGGAGAAAATGCTGAGTTTACTCAACCTATTCTCATAAGGCATGCTCCCTAATCCAGGCAACATCCTTGAAAATCTCCTCTGCACACTTTCTATGGTTTCCATGTCCTTCCTATAATGAGGCGACCAGATCTGAGCACAGTACTCCAAGTGGGGTCTGACCAGGGTCCTATATAGCTGTAATGTTACCACCTGGCTCTTAAACTCAAACCTATGGTTGATGAAGGCCAATGCACTATATGCCTTCTTAACCACAGTCAACCTACGTAGTAGCTTTGAGTGTCCAATGGACTCAGACCCCAAGATCACTCTGATCCTCCACACTGCCAAGAGCCTTACCATTAATGCTATATTCTACCATCATATTTGACCTATCAAAATGAACCATTTCACAATTATCTGGGTTGAACTCCATCTACCACCTCTCAGCCCAGTTTTATATCCTCTCAGTGTCCCACTGTAACCTTTGACAGCCCTCCACACTATCCACAGCACACCAACCTTTATGTTGTCAGTAAATTTACTAACCCATCCCTCCATTTCCTCATCCAGGTCACTTTTAAAAATCACAAAGAGTAAGGGTCCCAGAACAGAATCCTGAGGCACACCACCGGTCACCATCCTCCATGCAGAATATGACCCATCTACAACCGCTCTTTGCCTTCTGTAGGCAAGCCAGTTCTGGATCCACAATGCAATGTCCCCTTGGATCCCATGCCTCCTTACTTTCTCAATAAGCCTTGCATGGGTTACCTTATCAAATGCCTTGCTGAAATCCATGTACACTACATCTATGGTTCTACCTTCATCGATATGTTTCGTCACATCCTCAAAAATTCAGTCAGGCTAATAAGGCACGACCTGCCTTTGACTGTTCCCAATCTTATTATGCCTCTCCAAATGTTCATAAATCCTGCCTCTCAGGATCTTCTCCATCAACTTACCAACCACTGTAGTAAGACTCCTTTTTACATAATTTCCTGGGCTCTCTCTTCTCCCTTTCTTGAATAAGGGAACAACATCCGCAACCCTCCAATCCTCTGGAACCTCTCCCGTCCCCATTGATGATGCAAAGATCATTGACAGAGGTTCAGCAATCTCCTCCCTCGCTTCCTACAGTAGCCTGGGTTACATCCTGTCCACTCCCGGTGACTTATCCAACTTGATGCTTTCCAAAAGCTCCAGCACATCCTCTTCCTTAATATCTACATGTTCAAGCTTTTCAGTCCACTGCAAGTCATCTCTACAATTGCCAAGATCTTTTTCCGTAGTGAATACTGAAGCAAAGTATTCATTAAGTACCTCTGCTATCTCCTCCGGTTCCATACACACTTTTCCACTGCCACACTTGATTGGTCCTATTCTCTCATGTCTTATCCTCTTGCTCTTCACACACTTTTAGAATGCCTTAGGGTTTTCCTTAATCCTGTCTGTCAAAGCCTTCTCATGGCTCCTTCTGGCTCTGCTAATTTCATTCTTAAACTCCTTCCTGCTAGCCTTATAATCTTCTAGATCTCTATCATTACCTAGTTTTTTGAACCTTTCGTATGCTCTTCTTTTCCTCTTGACTAGATTTACAACTGCTTTTGTACACCATAGTTCCTGTACTTTACCATTCTTTCTAAGTCTCATTGGAACGTATCTATGCAGAACCCAACACAAATATCCCTGAGCATTTGCTACATTTCTTCCATACGTTTCCTGAGAACATCTGTTTCCAATTTATGCTTCCAAGCTCCTGCCTGATAGCCTCATATTTCCCCTTACTCCAATTAAACATTTCGCTAACTTGTCTGTTCCTATCCCTCTCCAATTCAATGGAAAAGGAGATAGAATTGTGATCATTATCTCCAAAATCCTCTCCCACTGAGAGACCTGACACCTGACCAGGTTCATTTATCAATACCAGATCAAGTACAGCCTCTCTGCTTGTAGGCGTATTTATATACTGTGTCAAGAAACCTTTCTGAACACACCTAACAAACTCCACTCCATCTAAACCCCTCACTCTAGGGAGATGTCAATCAATATTTGGGAAATTAAAATTTCCCACCACAACAAACCTGTTATTATTACAACTTTGCAGAATCTGTCTCCATATCTACTCCTCGATGTCCCTGTGACTATTGGGTGGTCTGTAAAAAACGCCCAGTAGAGTTATTGACCCTTTCCTGTTCCTAACTTCCACCCACAGAGACTCTGTAGACAACCCGTCCATGACTTCTTCCTTTTCTGCAGCCGTGATACTATCCCTGATCAACAGTGCCACGCCCTCACCTCTTTTGTCTCCCTCCCTGTTCTTTCTGAAACATCTAAAGCCTGGCACTTGAAGTAGCCATTCCTGTTCCTGCACCATCCAAGTCTCCGTAATGGCCACAACATTATAGCTCTAAGTGCTGATCCACACTCTAAGCTCATCCGCTTTGTTCATAATACTCCTCACTTTAAAACAGAAACATCTCAAACCATCAGTCTGAGCGTGTATCTTCTCTATCACCTGCCTATTCTCACTTTCGCACTGTCTCCAATCTTTCTCTATTTGTGAGACAACATCCCTTTCCTTCATCACATCAGTTCAATTCCCACCCCTCAGCAATTCTGGTTTAAACTCATCCCAATAGTCTTAGCAAACCTCCCACCAGGATATTGGTCCCCCTGGGATTCAAGTGCAACCCATCCTTTTTGTACAGGTTACAGCTGCCCCAAACGAGGTCCCAATGATCCAGAAATCTGAATCTCTGCCCCTTGCTCCAATCCATCAGTCACGCTTTTATCCTCCACCTCATTCTATTCCTATTCTCACTGTCATGTGGCAGTCAGTAATCGCGAGATTACTACCTTTGAGGTCCTGCTTCTCAACTTCCTTCCTAACTCCCTGTAGTCTGTTTTCAGGACCTCCTCCCTTTTCCTACCTATGTCATTGATGTCAATATGTACCACGACCTCCGGCTGTTCTCCTTCCCATTTCAAGATATTGTGGACGCGATCAGAAACGTCCTGGATCCTGGCACCTGGGAGGCAAACTCCCATCCATGTTTCTTTCCTGTGTCCACAGAATCACCTGTCTGACCCCCTAACTATAGAGTCCCACATTGCTGCTGCCATCCTCTTCCTTTCCCTACCCTTCTGAGCCACCGGGCCAGACTCTCTGCCAGAGGTGCGGCCACTGTTCCTTCCCCCAGGTAGGCCGTCTCCCCCAACAGTACTCAAGCAGGAGTACTTATTGTTAAAGGGGTACAGCCAATAGGATATTCTCTAGCATTTGCCTCTTGCTCTTCCCTCTCCTTACTGTTACCCACTTATCTGTCTCCCCAGCTCCCGGAGTGACTACCTGCCTATAGCTCCTCTCTATCACCTCCTCTCTCTCCCTGACCAGATGAAGGTCATCGAGAAAAGCTTAAAGAGAAGACAGATTTATTCAGCGGGTGTCGGTGAAGTGGATGTCAGAGTAGAGGGAGACAGAGTAAGAAGGCTTTGGCTCAATGGGGCTCCGGCGATAAAGGGTCAAGGCAAGGTAGGTTATCTGTGTAGAATACAAACAGAAAGTATGTGTGTGAGGCCGGTTTTCTGTGCTCGGTGTCAGATGTGGCAGGTCCTGGAGACTCCCAGCCCCTCAGATGGCCACATCTGCACCAGATGCATCGAGCTGCAGCTCTTTAGGGACTGCGTTAGGGAACTATTTGTAGCACCTCATTGGCAGCATCTGAGGATACAGATGAGGATTTGGACTTTGATTCAGTCAAGTCTCTAGAGTTGGGTATGAACTCTGATTTGGACTCTGGTTCAACAAAAGACTCTAGTGAACCTATAGAATAGATTTTGAGGTCTGCCGAATCACCCCTGCTTCCTAAGGAGCCTCAGGAATCATCCTCGGAGGAATGTTCAGGGGTAATTGCAACACCCAAGCCAGTTGAAATCCCCTCCATCTGCAAGGATTTGGAGAGGACTTAAGGAAGGGAAAGGCCTCAACTCTTTTATCACACCGACTCAATACAGTGCAATAGACTGCGGTGGTTCAGTCCGAAGTCCGTGATCCGGTCCACAGACTCCGGACTCCAGGTTTTCCAGTGGTCCCTTGCCGAAGTCCCTGTGGTTGGACTTAACCAGAAACACCTGAGGCTCATATTGGAACTGGGAATATAAGTGGCCCTGGTATTGAGTGTGGTTGGGGGTTGTTGTGTTAAGATCTTCATGGTACAGATGGCTGGTGGAAGGCTACAATGGGCTATTGCCATCCTTAGGACCATGTTGGAGACCCATGGCTTCTAGGAGCCTTGCTGGTAGTAGTCAGAGTGGTCATTGTGGTATGGATTCAGCTGTTTCCTGGGCCAGCTGGGTGACTGTCAGCCACTCCGAGCTAGGTAGGGATCTGGTTGCTTCTGTAGCCAGCCAAGGCTGCTGGCCATAATGGCTACTTGGAGCTATCCTAATGCAGAGGTGGAACTGTCTGTTGTTCTTTGGTGTTTGTCTCATCCTGTCCTTGCCTCTGTGGGGTAAGTCAGGCTGTTCTGCCATTGCCCTGTGGGGGGGGGGATCTGTCTTGTCCTTGCCTCTGGGGTAAGTCAGGTGGTTCTGCTGTTGCCCTGTGGGGGGAATCTGTCTTGTCTTTGCCTCTGTCAGGTAGGTCAGGCTGTTCTGCTATTGCCCTGTGGGGGAGGGGATCTGTCTTGTCTTGTCCTTGCCTCTGGGGTAAGTCAGGTAGTTCTGCTGTTGCCCTGTAGGGGGAATCTGTCTTGTCTTGTCTTTGCCTCTGTCAGGTAGGTCAGGCTGTTCTGCTGTTACCCAATGGATGGTCCTGCCCCACCTTGGTGTGGAGTGATAGATGAGTCTCAGCTTGTTGGAGGATAAGTCACGGCTCCATGTTGATGTACAGTTCCTAGTCTGCCCCTAGATCCTGCCTCTGAGTTCCCCAAGCTCCAGGACTGCAGCCTCCAGTCCCTAGCCTTGACCCTTGGCCCAAGTCTGCAGCCTCAACCCAAGCCTCAAGACCCCAAGTCCCTAGCCAAGCCTTGTCACATCCTTGCCTGGGTTTGGGTGTCCAAGCCCAAGGCAAGACCCAGGTTCTGGGTCCTTGTCCAGTCTTGGGCTCAGAGTCCACCCCAGGCTCCTTGTTCCTAGTCCCTCGTCCTGGTTCTGCTTCCCTTGCCTAGCCTGCTTCCCGTCCTGTTCTTGGCTTCTGTCTCGTCCTGTTTCTGGGACTCCAGTGTCTGTGTCCTGCAATTGGGTCCTGATTCAACACCTGACTTATGACATAGACCTACTGGCTGCTCCTTACCCTCCACAGGGTCGTATGTACTCTCTGGCCTGGAGAGACATGCTATAGAGAAATACATAGAAGAGGTGCTCAGTATGGGATTCATTTGGCCCTCCACCTCACCAGCCAGCACAGGCTTCTTCTTAGTACAGAGAAAGGTCAAAAACCTGTGGTCATGCATTGATTAGAGGGCTGAATTATATAGTGGTCAAGAATCATTACCCCCTTCCACTCATGAACACTGCCTTTGAGATTCTCCAAAGGGCAAGTGTGTTCTCAAAGCTAGACTTGCAGAGTACATCCAACCTGGTCTGCATAAAGGAGGGTGATGAATGGAAGACTGCATTCAATACACAATGAGTACCTGGTTATGCCCGTTGGCCTTGCTTATGCACCAGCAATTTTTCAGGCCATTATAAACAACGTGCTCCAGGATGCATTCGTTTGCTTGGACTGCGTCCTGATGTTCTCAAAGTCCATGAAGGAGCATATCACTTCAGAGATATCTTAAAGCTTCTAGATCATGGCCTTTATGTCAGGATTGAAAAACCCAAGTTTCATGTGACAATCATTTAATTTTTGGATTTATTTTCTCAAATGGCAACCTCAAGATGCGCCCTACGAAGATACTGACAGTCAGAGATTGTAACCATCCAGTGTGAAACAAGTCCACCAATTTCTGGGATTTGCCAACTTTTACAGAAATGTTGTCAGGATCTTCAGCTGAGTGGTGGCTCTACTGAAAACATTAATTAAAAGATCTACAGACCCTTTTGTTCAGACTGCTGAAGCGGAGGCTGCTTTTGCAGAATTCAAACAACAGTTCACGACAGCTCCCATTTTGGTTTCAACTAACCTAGACCTTGTCTTTGTCATGGAGGTGGACACTTCAGACATCAGAATGGGTGCAGTTTCAACTCAACGGACACTCCCAGATATTAATCTGCAGCCATGTGCAATATTTTCCAGATATCTACCCCTGGCGGAGATAAACGTGGTCAAGTTGGCATTGGAGGAATGATGTCACTGGCTTGAGGGGGGAAAGAACTCTTTTATTGTGTGGATAGACCACAAAAACCTAGCTTATAGTCAGGAGGTCAAAAGACTGAATTCCAGACAGACCAGGAGGTCTTTTCTTTAACTGGTTCAATTTTATTCGACCGAATGACCAGGGTCAAAGAATCAAAAACCGGTTGCCTTGTCTCGTCAGTTCGATAAACCCACTAAAAGTAGCAGCCTACCATCATTTTTCCCCAAGCTAAGGTGATAGTGTAAGGGAACGTAATTGTTGAAAATACACATAATTCACAACTACCGACATTGAATTTGAGTTTTATTTTAAGATTCTGGTCTGACGTGATGATGTGATTACGCAAAGGACTTTTACCCTGTTTTGTGTTCCATTTTTAGTGTTCAATAAATGAGTTGCTACAGCTTTTCCTAAACATAAAACTCCTCTACCATTTTAATTGTGACAACCTACAATAGTGCCCATTCGTTGGGGAATCAAAGCACTTGTTCACAAGGCTTAGGCACAAAGGGACATGAAAACCGTCAATCTCACTCCGAACAGCCAAGGCTGTCAGCGGTTGGCTATAGGGGAGGGGGTCTTGTTATGGGATCTACGCAACCACGCTAGCTTCTGGGGTTTAGATGCTCCAAATCCCCATAGCTGGTGTGGCCACTTTAAAAATTCAGGCTCAACCCACGAATTGGCAGCCATGTTTTGGTGCCAGGATTTTCATATCTATATCTATAAGGAGCATCTGAACTCAGGATCAGGGCTCAATCATCAGCTCGACTTTACTCCAGTCTGCAATTGTGTTTTTGGGTTTCTGTCTTGCTTGGATTCTCATCTAGCATCTAATCAAGAACCATGTTCTTGTTTCAATCTCGAGATTATGTCTCTAATCTAGTCTTGGATACTCCAACACTTGGGTCTTTACCATCCTCACCTAAGTCTCTTGTCACAGTTCAACGGCAAACATGATGTACCTTAATGCACCTCCCCCCCCCCTTGCCGCTAACAACACATTTCATGACATATATCAGTGATAATAAACCCGATTCTGATTTAGGGCCGAGATCACCATTTTAAGTTCCATTTGAAATGAAACTTTCCAACAGGAAAGATGTAAATAAGGTTGAGAAAATAGAGAAAATTTACAAGGTTGATGCTGGGTCTGGAAGACCTGAGTTATAAGAAAAGATTGAATAAGTTAGAAAAAAAAAGAATAAGTTAGAAACATTCCTTGGAATATAGAAGATTGAGAGGAGATTTGATAAAGGTGTACAAAAGAATGAGGGGTATAGTTAGGGGAAATGCCAACATGCTTTTTTCACTGAGGTTGGGTGCATTGGAGATCATGGGTTAAGGGTGAAAAGTGAAAAGTTTAAGGGGAACGTGAGGAGAAACCTCTTCACTCAGAGGGTTGTGCGAGTGTAGAATGAGCTGCCTGAACAAGTGGTGTATGCGAGCTCGATTTCAATATTTAAGAGAAGTTTGGATAGGTACATGGATGGTAGAGGTATGGAAGGCTATGGACCCCGTGAGAGTAGCCAGTTTAAATGGCTCAGCACAGACAAGTTGGGCCAAAGGGCCCATTTCTGCGCTGCACTTTTCTATGACTCTATGACTATAGATGGGTCCATTTTAATAAGGAAACCAGTGAACAGCGATATCCACCACATGGGTTCCATCACAGGAAAATGCATATTGAGTACATTTGCCTGCTCCATCTCAAAGTTCAAAGCAAATTTAGAATTAAATTATGTATATATATCAGCATATACAACTCAGAGATTCATTTTCTTGCAGGCATTCACAGTAGGACAAAGAAATACAACAGAATCAATGAAAAAGTACACACACTGACTGACAAGCAGCCAGTATGCAAAAAGAGACTAACTTTGCAAATACAAAATAAATAAATAGATAGATAGATAGATCCTAGAAAATGAGTTGTAGAGTCCTTGAAAGTGAGTCTATAGATTGTGAAATCAATTCTGATTTTAGGTGACAGAAATCATCTCATCAATGCACTCACTATCCACTCCATCTCTAATCTGTTTCACACCTCCTTCTCCTCCAAACCCCCTTCCTTCATAACATGTTGATGCTCTTCCCCCTCTCCTGACCTCAATTGCCTCAGGCCTTGAAGCCGTGTGAATTTCAGAATGTTTTACATTTTTCTCCAGTAGAAAAAAAAACAAGATCACACTTAATAACTTAGTTATGCTGTATTTTTACAGACTGCTTTTGTTAATGGATAGTTTATCAATTGTAAGTTGGTTTTAAAAAGATAACTCCTAAAGGCATTTGATGAAAAATTCACAGAAAATTGGAGAAATAAAGCAATTTGATCTTTTCACTTCTTAGTCACAGTCCAGCATTTGAAGTCAAGGAATGTGTTTGATCATTGAAGCATTGAAGTTACTGAGCCATCTTACTGTATTGGTTTAATTAAGCAATCATTTTTGCACTTTTTGAAATGATATTGACTTTGAAATGAGAAGTAATAATGATCAAGACTTATTTGGACAAGGAAATCAATAATTATCATGCCTAAGGTAAGGACTTTAACTGTAGAAAATCATTATGTACACCATCCAATAATATAAACAATCTATACTGCTGAATTAAAAAGTGGAACAATATCTTCACAAATATAATTTGCAGATAGTTACGTGAAATTTTTTTTATTATTTTACTTTCTGCTGCCTGTATATTTATTGTATATTTTAATCAAAAATATTAACACTTTATCTGTCAAACTCTCAAGATGAATAATTTACAACTGCCAAATATGGCTCTGTAAGTAAACCTGAATTTCAGAAAGTTTTAGCATTTTTCTCCAATAGAAAATAAAACAAAATCACCTTTACTAGCATAGTCACGCTGTATTTTTACAGATCATTTTTGTTAAAAGTTAATAATAATTTATCAATTGGATGTTGATTTTAAAAAGACCTTGACTCCAGTGAGCATCCAAAATATAATTTACAGAAAATCATGTGAAAAAAGAGAGGAGGCTTTTAATGACAAGATCTCATCCTGCAAAAGAGAAATACGTGAGGATCGTTATCTATTTATTTAGAGATACAGCCGAACAACCCAACTATCTAATCTTAGCCTAATCACAGGACAATTTACGATAGCTAATTAACTTCTAACTGGTTCAACTCTAGAATGTGGGGGGAGATTGGAGCACCCGAAGAAAACATACGCATTTATTATGGGGATGTACCAACTCCATACAGATGATGACAGATTTGAACTCCAAGTTCTGATGCGCTGAACTTTAAACTAGTTTTGTAGGGGACTGGCAACCAGAGCCCCAGCTCAGTCAGGGAAGGATTGGATCAGAATCTTGATGTCAGGAAAACTATTGAAAGGTAAAACCAAAATAACAGGTATAATAAGTGGATAGTTTGAAATATGTATATTTTAATGCCAGGAGTATTATGGGTAAGGGTGATGAACTTAGAGCATGGATCAGTACATGGAACTACAATGTTGTAGCCATTACTGAAAATTGGCTAAGAGAAGGGCAGGTATGGATGATTAACATCCCAGGTTTTCGAAGTTTTAGAAAAGATAGAGGAGGAGGAGGTGAAAGAAGGCATAGAGTTGCATAACTAATCAGAGACGATATCACAACTGCACTCAGAAAATACATAATAGATTAGTCAGACAATGAGTTCACTTGGGTACAACTTGGGAATAGGAAGGGTGCAATTACACTAATAGGATTATACTACAGATCTTCCCCCCCCCCCCACCTAATAGCTACAAGGACATGGAGGAACAGATATGTAATCAGATTGAGGTAATCTGCAAAAATAATAGGGTTGTTGTCATTGGGGATTTCAACTTCCCTAATATAAACAGGGGCCTTCTTAGTGCAAAGGGTTTAGATGGAGCTGAATTTGTTAGGTGTATCCAGGAAGGTTTCTTAAATCAGTTTGTGAACGATGTAATGAGAGGAGAGGCCATACTGGTCCTGGTGTTGGATAATGAGCCTGGTCAAGTGACTAACCATTCAGTGGATGTATAGTTAGGAACAGTGATCACATCTCCTTATCTTTCAGGATAGCTATAGATAAGGATAGGTATGGCCCTTGTGGGAGAGTTTTAAATTGGAGTAGGACAAATTACGACGGCATTAGGCAGGAACTAAGAAGCATTAATTGGGAACACCTTTTCTCTGGCAAGTTCTCATTAGACATGTGGAGGGTGTTTCAGAATCAATTGCACAGAGTACAGGGAAGGCATGTTCCTGTTAGAAGGAAGGACGGGATAGAAACATAAGAGGACCTTAGATGTCCAAAGAGGTGATGAATTTAGTCAAGAAGAAAAAGTATTTAAAGCTTCGGAAGTTTGGATCAAACAAAGCACAAGAGGAATATAAAGAAGCCAGATAAGAACTAAGAAAGGGAATTAGGAAAGCCAGGAGGAGCCTTGAAGAGTCCTTGGCAAGTAGGATTAAGGTGAATCCCAAGGCATTTTCTCTCCATCTCCATCTCTCTCTCTGTCTCTCTCTCACATTATATATATATATATATATATACATAGAGAGAGAGAGAGAGAGATAGTAAAAGGATAACTAGGGAGAGGGTAGGGCCACTCAAAGCTAAAGGGGATATCATTTGCCTGGATGCAGAAAATGTGAGTGAGGTACTTATTGAGTACTGTACTTTGCTTCAGTATTTACCAAGAATAAGGATATGGAGGTCCAGGAGGCCAGTGCTGAATGTATAAATATGTTAGAGCACTTAGATGTCAAGGAGGAGGAAGTCCTTCTGAAGGGTCTTGGCATGAAACGTCGACTGTACTTTTTTCCATAAATTATCCAGCATTTTGCGTCTGCTGCAAGGAGGAGGAAGCGTTGGGACATCTAAGGAATATTAAGCTCGATAAGTCCCCAGGACCTGCTGGGATTTACCCCAGATTATTGAAGAAGGCAAGAGATGAGATTGCTGGGCCTTTGACTAGTATCTTTGTGTCCTCTTTACCTACAGATGATATTCCAGAGGACTGGCAGGTGTCCAATGTTGTACCTCCATTTAAGAAGGGAACAATAGAAAATCCTGGGAACTATAAACCAGTGAGTCTCATGTCACTTGTAGAGAAATTTCTCAGGGATAGGATATATAAGCATTTGGAAACCCATGGCCTAATTATGGAGAGCCAGCATGGCTTTCTGCGGGGCAAGTCGTGTCTTACCAACTTGATTGAGTTGTTGACAAGGTGACAAGAGAAACTGATAAAGATAGAGCAGTCGATGTTGCCTACATTGATTTTAGGAAGGTATTTGACAAAGTCTCTCATGGGAGGCTAATCCAGAAGATTAGGACACATGGGATTTGCAGTCAATTGGCTGTTTTGAATCAGAATTGGTTTGCACTGAAGACTGAGGGTAGTGGTTGAAGAGACTTTTGTGCTGGAGGTCTTTAAGTAGTGCTGTTCCACAGGAATTTTTGCTGGGACCTCTGCTGTTTGTGATGTACATAAATGACCTGGATAAAAATGTAGATGTGTGGGTTAGTAAATTTGTGGATGATACCGAGATGGGGATGTTGTGGATAGTGTTGGGGGCTGTCAAAGGTTACAGCGGGATATTAATAGGACGCAAAACTGGGCTGAGAAGTGGCAGATGGAGTTCAACCCAGTTAAGTGTGAGGTGGTTCATTTTGGTAAGTCAAATATGATGGCAGAATATAGTATTAATGGTAAAACTCTTGGCAGTGTGGAGGATCAGAGGGATCTTGGAGTCCGTGTCCATAGGACACTCAAAGCTACTGTGCAGGTTGACTGTGTGGTTAAGAAGGCATATGGTGCATTGGTCTTCATCAACTGTGGGATTGAGTTTAGGAGCCAAGAGATAGTGTTGCAGCTGCATAGGACCCTGGTCAGACCCCACTTGGAGTACTGTGCTCAGTTCTGGTCATTTCACTATAGGAAGGATGTGGAAACCATAGAAAGGGTGCAGAGGAGATTTACAAAGATGTTGCCTGGATTGGCAAGCTTGCCTTATGAGAATAGGTTGAGTGAACTTGGCCTTTTGTCCTTAGAGTGACGGAGGATGAGAGGTGACCTGATAGAGGTGTATAAAATGATGAGAGGCATTGATCATGTGGATAGTCAGAGGCTTTTTCCCAGGGCTGAAATGGCTAGCACGAGAGGGCACAGTTTTAAGGTGCTCGGAAGTAGGTACAGAGGGGATGTCAGAGGTAAGTTTTTTACGCAGAGAGTATGAATGCATGGCAATTACAATAGGGTCTTTTAAGACACTCCTGGATAGGTACGTGTTGGCGTGTGACCTAGTGGATAAGGCATTGGTCTCGTGATCTGAAGGTCACTGGTTCGAGCCTTAGCTGAGACAGCATGTTGTGTCCTTGAGAAAGGCACTTAACAACACATTGCTCTGTGATGACACCGGTGCCAAGCTGCTTGGGTCCTAGTGCCCTTCCCTTGGACAACATCGGTGATGTGGAGAGGGGAAAACTTGGAGCTTGGGCAACTGCCAGTCTCCCATACAACCCTGCCCAGGCCTGCGCCCCTGAAACCTTCCAAGGCGCATATCCATGGTCTCACGAGACTAATGGATGCTTAGAAAAATAGAGGACTATGGGTAACTCTAGGTAATTTCTAAAGTAAGTACATATTTGGTACAGCTTTGTGAGCTGAAGGGGTTGTATTGTGCTGTAGGTTTTCTATGTCTCTACGTTTCTATGTTTCTAAGATCAATGGAGTGGTGGATAGTGTTAAAGACTGGCAAACAATACAGTACAGTATAGACTAATTGCAGATATGTGCTGAGAAACTGCAGATACAGATTAATTCAGATTCAGATTCAGATTCAGTTTATTGTCATTTAGAAACCACAAATGCAATGCAGTTAAAAACTGAGACAATGTTCCTCCAGAATGATATCACAAAAGCATATGACAAAACAGACTACACCAGAAAATCCACATAATGTTTGGCGATCCCCAATCCAGAGAGGTTGCTGCGTATTAGTATCACACTACCGTCTTAGTGCGTTCCCCGGAAGGGAGCTCCAAATCCACCAGACAAAACAAGACCAAAAACTAAAGCTACAAGACCTGCACAAAACCACATAGTTACAACATATAGTTACAACAGTGCAAACAATAGCATAATTGATAAAAAAAAACAGACCATGGGCACGGTAAAAATAGTTCAAAGATGTTAAAAGACTATAAGTTCGAAAGAAACCATCACACAATTTTCACAAGTCCTCAGAGTCCTGACAGACTCACCATCCCACGCCAGCAGCAGAAAGGAATACCCCCGCTATGGACTTCCATGGCGCCGCCCGACTCAGCCTCACAGACGCAGCACACAATGAAAGCTCTGTCGAACCCAGCCTCGCAGGCGCAGCACACAATGAAAGCTCTGTCGAACCCAGCCTCGCAGATGCAGCACACCGTGAAAGCTCTGTCGAACCCAGCCTCGCAGATGCAGCACACCGTGAAAGCGACCTGACCGCAGCGGATTCTGAGTCCGTCGAACCTCCGACCATCCCCTCCGGCACAGCTTCTCCAAGCACCATCCTCTGCCGAGCGTATTAAGGCACCCTCACCAACGGCCATCGGCAACGCGACCCCGAGGACTGGGGCCTGTTACTAACCCAGATTAACCCAGATAAATGTGAGGTGTTGCACCTCAGTAGGGCAAATGCAAGGAGACAATACACTATTTAAGGACAAGACCCTTAATGGTGTTACTGAGCAGAGAGATCTTGGGGTCCAAGTTCATAGCTTCTTTAAAGTGGCTACACACGTTGATAATGTGATTAAGACAGCTTATGGAAACCTTCCTTTTATTAGTTGAGGCATTCACTCAGAAGTCAGGAGGTTATGTTGGAATTTTTAAAATTTCTGTTTAGGCTACATCTGGAGTACTGTATACAGTTCTGGTTGTCTCACTATAGGAAGAACATTGAGACTTTGTAGAGGGAGTGGAAGAGGTTCACCAGGATGTTGCCTGGTTTAGAGGGCATGTACTATAATGAGAGGTTGGATAAACTTGAGGAGTTTTCTCTGGAGCATTGGGGCTGAAGGGAGATCTAACAGAGGTTTACATGATTATGAGAGGCATAGATAGAGTTTACAAAGAGTATCTATTTCACAGAGTTAAAATGTCTAATACCAGAGGGCATGCATTGAAGATGAGAGGGGTTAGGTTCAAGGGGGATTTGAGGGGCAAGTTTTGTTACTCAGAGGGATGGATGCCTAGAATGCACTGCCTGGTGTGGTGGTAGAGGCATATAGATTAGAGGCTTTTAAGAGACATTTGGATAGACACATGGATATAAAGAAGATGGAGGGATATTAGAATGGTGTTATAGAGGAGGGAATTCGTGTTCTGGTGTTTTTGATTTGCTTTTTAGTTGGTTTGGCACAATATTGCTATACCCTTTTATGTAACCACTATGTTACCATGGTGTCCCAAAACTTTTTAACAAATCTTAAAGTTCAAATTAAATGTATTATCAAATAGCATATAGGTCACCATATGCTATCCTGAAATTCATTTATGCAAGCATTCACAGAAGAACCAAAAATAAAATAGAATTAATTAAAAACTACATACCGTACAAGGACTGACAGAGAACCAATATACAAAAAAACAAACTATGCAAATACAAAAATAAATATATAAATTGGTAAATAAATAAATAAATAAATCATAAGGATAAATAATACTGAAAACATGAATGTAGAGTCACTGAAATTGAGTCCACAGGTTGTGGAATCATTTCAGTATTGCGGTGAGTGTAGTTATCCATGCTGGTGCAGAAGCCTGAAACTTGAAGGGTAATAACTGTTCCTGATGTTAGTTGTGTGGAACCTAAGGCTCCTGTACCTTCCCAAGGGCAGAAGTGAGAAGAGAGCATGGACTGCATGGCAAAGGGGCCTTCATGTTGGATGCTGCTTTCTCGTGGCAGCACTCCTTGTTGACCTGCTCAATGGTGGGGAAGGGGAGGGCTTTTTCTATGACAGACTGGGCTATACCAACATTTTCTTTAGATTTTTCTAATTTTGGGTATTGACCTCTCCATTCCAGACTATCATGCAACTGGTCAGGATACACTCCACAAACACAAAAGGTTCTGCAGATGCTGGATACTCGCCAATATGCGCCTACAGTATGGGAGTTTGATGAGCAGAGAAGATGGAAGAAAGTCAGAAGAGCAAGCAGAATGATTCCGGGCAATAATGACTTTAATCAGAATAAATGAGGGAAATTTTAACAATGAAGAATATGTAGCTTCAGGAGCAGGTGAGATGTTAAATTCAGTCAAAATATCAGCAGGTACTGGAGCTATTTTTAATGCATTTACTTCAACTGAACTCAGCTGAAGTAGAGAACCTTGACCAGAGATGCAGATACAGTGTGTGTGTTGCTGCAGGTAAGTCATTAAAATATTTAACACAGCTTGACAGGAATTTAAATATAACATTGCATGCATATGACTCTCTGGCTTCCTGAAAATTGCCATGGAAACAATGGTAAAAAACGGAGACATAGGCTTGCTAAAAATCAGGACATCACAGAGCGACTCATTCACCACCATTTGGAGAAATTATGTTGAGCTTTTTGTAATAAAAGACTACAGTGCCTTGAAAACATATTCAGCCCCCAGCCCTTTATTTACATAAATGTGTATTAGAACCAGGGACTTTGATCAATTTAATTGAGAATTTATATTTATGAATCACATGCTCTTTTGTTCACGATAGAGCCCAAAAGATGGGAAAACTGTGAGTGTGAAAAACTAGAAATTCAAAAACTTGAAATTTCAGCAATTTTTGCCTTTCCCTCCTTGCAAAATTCTCCCAGCTGTGCCAGGTTAGTTGGGGAACGTTGGTACATAGCAATCTTGAGATCTTGCCAGAGATGTTTGATCGGGTTAAGTTCAGGACTCTGACTGGGTCACACAAAGACATCAATTTTCTTCATTTGAAGCCACTCTGTGGTTGCTCTGGCAGTGTGCTTCCCGTCATTGTCCTGCTGAAAGATAAACTTCCTCGCTAGTTACAGTTTTCTGGCAGAGACTAGCAGGTTTTTACCTAGGATCTCTCTGTATTTAGCAGTCTTCATCTTCCCATCAATCCTGATGCTGAAAAGCATTCCCATAGTATGATACTACCTCCACTATACTTTACAGTAGGAATGGTGTTACCTGGCTGATGTGGTGTTAGATTTATGTTACCCATAGTGCATAGTATTGACGACAAAAATTTATTTGTCTCAACTGACCATGAGACCTTCTTCCACGTCTTTAGAGTATCTTCTAAGTGATGCTTTGCGAAATCTTGATTGGGAATTACAAGTTTTTTTTAGCCAGGGCTTCTTCCTTATCACTGTTCCATAAATACCATTTTTATGCAAGGTAATAGAGATTGTGGAGCCATGACCTTAATCTCCAGTTGTAGCCATTGACTTCTGCAGCTCACTCAGAGTGACTTTCGGTGTCACAGTAGCCTCTCTAACAAGTGCCATTCTTCTCCAGCGACTAGGTTTAGACGGGCGGCCACCTGGCTGTGGTTTCATATTTTTTCCGCTTTATTATGAAGGACTGCACTGAGCTCTGAGGTATGCTCAGTACCTTTGGGATGGACTTGTACCCTTCCCCAGATTTGTGCTTCTCTATTATCATTTCCCTGACTTGTCGAATAACTTTTTGTCTTCGTTTTTGTATAGTATGCTGAAAATATACCATACCATGGGATCTTGCAGAGAGAAAGGTTATTTATTCTTACGAATTCATTGAAAACAGGTGAACCTCCAAACTTCTAAGTTAACAAATTGGGCGAGTTGATAAGGTGATATGTATATTGCACCTGAGGAAAGTTGGCATAGTAATTACAAAGGGGGATGAATACTTTTTCAGTCTCACAATTTTGGTTTTTAATTTTTAGTAAATTGCTGACATAATTTTGAATGTTCCTATGTTCCTTTTGATTTAACATAATGAACAATGTCTTATAGATTAATGCAAAAAAACACTACCTCAATATATTTTAAATTTAGAAAATGAGACAGAAAAATGTGACAATAGTTGTGGAAACTGAAAATATTTTCAAGACACCGTATATTATGCATTTTTTAAGAAGGGAGGCTCAACTACAAATGCACGGGCCTTGGTTACCCTAACCCAGAGTCAAAGAGCAAAATGACCATCGTCAGCTGGACATGCAGAGACCAACAGCTGGAGAAATGATCGAGAATAGTACAGGAGAGTAAGAGCTAGGTGGCAGCATCACACGTGGCACCTGGTGCTCATAAAGACATCCAGCTTCCCCTGAAGCTTTCTTCAGAAAAACCAAAATTGAGACCCAATTGCCTGATCTCCAAGTTCATGACCCACGAGTATGCTGGAGACCTCCAGGGGTTAGAGAACTGTACATGTGCATGGGTGGGTGGGTGTGAGGGAGGGAGGGGATTTGTTTGGCTGTTGCTGCTTTGTCTCCTGTGTGTTCTTTTCTGTTGTGTGCTGTGTTATTCTGCCTGGCATTGTGGGTATGTTATGCTGGTGACAGGATGTGAGGCAACACTTGCGGGCTGCCCCCAGCATATCCTTGGGTGTGTTGACTGTTAACACAAACAATTGATTTCACCGTATATTCTGATAAATTGGAATCCGAATCTACTGATCTTTCTAAAGAGCAATGGTGGTGGATTGTTTCATAGTTCCATTAAAACAGACGACACACACCTTACTAATAACTCACTAGAAAATCTGCTCCTTTTTGAACTGTTCACTTGGTATCATCAATGCTTGTGAAAATGAATACTGACCGTCACAACTTTGCTTCCAGAAACCTTCAGGGCCACACCAGAAAATTATTCTGTTCTACTAATTGGCTGCACGTCAAAGTACCGTAGATTCCGGACTACAGAGCGCACCTGATTAAAAGCCGCTGGCTCTAATTTTAGAAATAAAATCAATTTTTTAATTGTAAAGGCCGCATCGGATTTTAGGCCGCACCGGATTTTAGGCCGCACCGGATTTTCGGCCGCAGGTGTCCCACATTGTAATATGAGATATTTACACAGAAAGATATTACACGTGAGGAATTTTTTAACTTTTAATTAAATCCATATGGTAACAAAAACAAATACATATTGCAAATGCTTTTTTTCGAACCGTGCCCGTACGCGGCTACTTTTAAATATACGTTGCGTATACTTCTTTACTGAACAACATTCCAATATCTCCTAACGACTGGTAAAAAAATATATATATTGCAGCCTACCAGGAAAAGTTATTGATCACCTTTAACTTAAAAGCAGCGTTTGCTCAGATCCAAAGCCGCTCGCGTAATGCGCTCCCCCCCCTCCTTTCCGTTTATCGCAAACCGGCATTTTCCCACAAGACACCGCGAAACCGGGTGTGACGTCATAGCATCCCGCGATGTAGTACAGAAAACAAATATAGTTAAAACTCTTCTAACTTTAACTAGAAAATGAATTACTAAGCGAAAATATTATAAACTAAGTAGGCAGCACAATGCTTCGAGTGTTTTCCATGTTGATGAGGGTGAGTACAAATGACTGATTTACAATAATTTAATTGTGAAAGTGCGCTTGATTTATCGTACAATTTCATTGGACCTCTGTGAACTACTCATCAATTTTATTGGTCTACTGTTATGAGGCAAAATGTTTACGAGGCGGCATGAAAAAAAAACATGCATTAGCCGCTTCGGATTATAGGCCGCAAAGTTCAAAGCTGTTCAAAATGTGGGAAAAAAGTAGCGGCTTAAAATCCGGAATCTACGGTATAAGGTAAGGGAGTCAAGGTCTGACCATAAGACCATAAGACATAGGAGCAGAATTAGCCCATTCAGCCCATTAATCCACTCCAACTTTTCATTGTGGCTAATCCCGGACTTTATTCAACCTCATACACCATATCCCTTGATATCCTGAACAATGAGTTATCTATCAACGTCTGCTTTAAATATATGCACAGACTTTGCCTCCACTGCAGTCTGGCAGGGCATTTCACAGATTCACCACTCTTTGGCTAAAAAACTTCCTCCTTACTTCTGTTCTAAAAAGACTGAGGGAAAGTACTTATTAAGTCCATCTGCCATTTCTTTGACCCCCTTTACTACCTAACCAGCAACATTTTCCAGTGGTCTGTTATCAACTCTCACCTTCCTTTTATTCTTTATATGACTGAAAAAACTTTTAGTATCCTGCTTTATATTATTGACTAGTTTGCCCTCATATTTCATCTTTTCCCTACTTATAGCTTTTTAGTTGCCTTTAGTTGGATTTTAAAAGTTTCCGAATCATCCAACTTCCCACTCACTTTTGCTACTTTATATGTCCTTTCCTTGGCTTTTATGCAGTCCTTAACTTTCCTTGTCAGCCACAGTTGCCTAGCCCTGCCATTTGAGAACAACTTCTTCTGTGGGACATATCTATCCTGCGACTTGTGAACTATTCCCAGAAACTTCAGCCATCTCTGCTCTGCCGTCATCCCCGTCAGTATCCTCCTCCAATCCACCTGGGCAAGCTCCTCTCTCATGCCTCTGTAATTCCTTTTATTCCATTGCAATACTGATACATGTGACTTATGCTTCTCCCTCTCAAACTGCAGTATAAATTCAATCATATTATGATCACTGTCTCCTAAGAGTTCCTTTATGTTAAGTTGACTAATAAAATCTGGGTTATTACACAACACCCAATCTAAGATAGCCTTTCTCCTAGTAGCCGCGAGGAAAAGCCATCTCATATGCATTCATCAAAATTCCCTCTCTTGTATCTGACAGCAACCTGATTTTCCCAATCCCTTGCATACTGAAATCCTCCATTACAATTGCCTCATTACCTGCATTACATGCCTTTTGCAACTCCCTTTGCAATCTTAACCCCACACCATGGCTACCTTTGGAGGCCTGTATATGACTCCCATCATGTTTTTTTAAACCTTGCAGTTCCTTAACTCCACCTGCAAAGATTTGACATTGTCTGATCCTATGTCACCCTTTTCTAATGATGTAATGCCCTAACTAATCAACAACTTACAAACCTCTGCTTTAAATGTCTTGGCCTCCACAGCCTTCTGTGGCAATGAATTCCAAAGATTCATCGCCGTCTGGCTAAAGAAATTCCACCTCATCTCAGTTCTAAATGGATGTATCTCTATTCTGAGTCTATGCCCTCTAGTCCTAGACTCACCCACTACAGGAAACATTCTCTCTACATCCACTCTATCTAGGTCTTTCCATACTAGATAGGTTTCAGTGGGATTTCCCCTGATTCTTCTAAACTCCAGAGAATACAAGCCTAGAGCCATCAAACTCTCCTCATAGTTTCTTGTCTGACAAATCTGTTGGAATTCTTTGATGGAATACCCTGAAACCTCATTCTTAATCATTCACTCCCACATCTTCCCAACCACGGAGATCAAAGTGGCCTTTAATTACCTTTCTTCTGTCTCCCACCTTTCTTAAAGTGCTGAGCAATATTTGCAATTTTTGAGTGCTCTGGAACCATTCCAGAACCTAGTGAATCTTGAAAGATCATTACGAATACCTCCATAATCTCTTCAGCTGCATCTTTCAGAATTCTGGGATGTTACTGATCCAGGTGGCTTATCTACCTTCGGACCTTTCAGTTTCCCAAGCAACTAGTAATAGCAACTGCACTCAGTTCTGCTCCCTGAGACTCTCAAACATCCGACATACTGCTAGTACCTTCTGTAGTGAAGACTGATGTGAAATACTTACTAAGTTTGTCTGCCATTTTTTTTCTGCCCTATTGCTACCGCTCCAGTATAATTTTCCAGTGGATCCAATAGCTACTTTTGCTCTTTATATATCTGAAGAAAACGTTTTGTATTCCTTTTTATAGTAGTTGCTAGCTTACCTACATATTTCATCTTTTTGCTCCTTATGGTTTTTTTTAGTAGCCGTCTGTTGATTTTTTAAAAATTCCTAATCATCCAACTTCCTGCTATTTTTGCTATATTATATGTGTTCTCTTTTCACTTATGCTGTTTTTGACTACCCTGTGAGCCACAATTGCCATATCAGCCTTTTAGAGTATTTCTACATATTTGGGGTGTATTTATCCTATGCCATCTGAATTGCTTGCAGAACTCTAGCCATAACTGTTCTGCCATCGTCACTGATAGTGTGGCTTCCTTTAAACTTAGGCCAGCTCCTCCTATTCTGATCGCTGTCTCCTAAGAGTTCTTTTACCTTAAGCTTTCTAATCATTTCTGGCTCATGACACACTATTCAATCCAGAATTACCTTTCCCCTTGTGGGCTCAACACAAACTGCTCTAAAAACCCATCTTGTAAGCATTCTACAAATTTCCTAGCTTGGGATCCAACACCAACCTGATTTTCACAATCTACTGCATATTGAAATTCCCCCTAACTAATGTGCCATTGCCCTTTTTACATGTCTTTTCTATCTTGTGTATAATTTATATCCCACATTCTGTTTACTGGTTCGAGGCCTGTCTATAACTCCCGTCAGGGTCTTCTTACTCTTGCACTTTCTTAACTCTACCCACAAAGATTCTACATCTTCTGATATTTTGTTACCTCTTTTTAAGGATTTGATTTCAGTTTTTGCCAAAAGAGCAACCCCACTCTCTCTGCTTACCTGTCTGTCCTTTTGGTACAATGTGTATCCTTGGATGTTTAGCTCCAAGCTCTAATCTTCTTTCAACCATGAGTCAGTGATGCCCACAACATCATACCTGCCAATCTCTAACTGTGCTACATGATCATCTACCTTATTCTGTATACTGCATGCATTCAAATATAACACCTTTAGTCCTGTATTCAAGCACCCTTTTTGATTTTGTCCCCATGTTATACTTCAACTCATCGCAATGACTGAAATGTGTACTATCTGCATGTTAATTCTCACAGATATATTGCGCACTGCATTGACTTGTATATCAGCTGCTATATTCGCAGCTCTCTCCCCCTGGTTCCCCTGAACCAGATAATTAGCCACTTATTAATCTGCACTATCATCCTGTTCCTACCCTGGCTAGCTCGTGGTACTGGGAGTAATCCTTAGACATTACTGCCTTGGAGGTCCTGCTCTTCAGCCACTGCTCTAACTCCTTATACTCTCTATGAAGGACCTCTTCCACATTTCTACCTATGCCATTGGTGCCAATGTGCACTATGACCTCTGGCTGCTCATCCTTGTTTTTGAGAATGCTCTTGCTCTGTGTCATCCTGGACCCTAGCAACAGGGAGGTAATACACAATCATGGCATCTCCTTCACAGAATCTCCTGTTCCCCCTAACTATCAAGTCTCCTATCACAATCCCTCTGCCTTGACTTTACCCTTCCCTGCTGAGCCTCAAAGGCAGCTACAGCCCCAATGGCCTGGTTGCTGCTGCGGTGTCCTGATAGGTCATCCCCCCACCCCCCAGCAGTATCCAAATGGGTATAGTTGTTGCTGAGGAGAGCGGCCACAGGGGAACCCTGCACTGACTGCTTACTTCGCCTGGTGGTCAACCATCTTCTGAAACCTGTACTCTAAGTGTGACCACCTCACTAAAAGTCTCACCTCTGAAGTTTTAAGCCTCTCGTACGGTCCAGTGTGCATCCAGCAACGGCTCCAGTTCTTTGACCTTGTCAGTCAGGAGCTGAAGTCAGGTACACTTTCTGCAGATGTAGTCATTAGGGAACCTGTTAAGGTACCTGAAATCCAACTTCTTAGAGAAGGAGCAATCCACTGCCTTAACCACCAAACTGCCTATATTTGTTATGCCTCTAATTTCTCATGCTTACTTTCTAGCCTGCATAATTTGTCATCTAAGCCCATTGAGCCAAACCCTGACCACTGACACATTCTAACAATGGTTGTTCTGTTTATAGCTCACTTCTTTTTATTGGCTTCTACTGGGTACCTAGACATTGTTAAGAATGAAGCCCATCAAAAGGTTCTGAAAGGTCCCCAGCTCTTTTTAAACCTTGCACTCCCTCACCAACAAATGACTGCTCACGATGATTGAAGCCCACCGAAAAATATACAACCCCAGACTTTTGGATCTGCTAACCAAGCTTTTGCCTCTGGACCTCCTGCCTGGCCTCAGAGCTCCAGATCTGCCCCACACGGACCTCTAACCCTGGGAATCATTGACATTGGGGGTCACTGGGGCCTGTCAACCTCAATTCTTGACCACAGGGATGACTAGTCTACTTCTTCAGTTCCTGCTGACCTAATATCCATTCTTAGGGCCACTGGCCTTCAACCCTGAAGCATTCAAACCTGAACTCCAACCTTTGGCTCTTTCACCGCCCCCGACCTCTAACTCTCTCTCATCGTTTTTCCTAAATCTTAACCAGACGCCTAATTTCCTAAAAGCATCCCTAAAACCATCCCTACAAACAAATAAACCAACTAAGTCTAAGCTATGACCTCGATGGACATCGCAGCTCAGCACCAACCTGACAGGAATAACTTCTTCACCTCTGCCATCAGATTTCTGAACGGTCCATGATCCCAAGGACACTACCTCATCATTCCTCCTTTGCACTATTTATTAATTTATTTATATTGTAACTTGTAGTAATGTCTTATGCTGGCACCACACTGCTGCTGCAAAGCAAACAAAATAAACCCATGACTTACGTCAGTGACAATAAACCTGATTCTGATTCTGATTCCAACCATATCTTGAGTCTTGCAAGGAAGTTTGCTAGAGCTTCTTGGGGGGGGGGGGTTTAAACTAAATTTGCAAGGGGCGGGGATCCAGAATGTGAGAGAGGATAGTGAGAGGAAGAATAAAGGACAGGTGGGGACTACACGGTTCCGGAATATTAAGTGTGTAGTAGAGGAAGGTGGGGCGGAACAAGTGATAAGGAGGACTCGTGTACAGAGGGATGGTCTGACGGAACATGGAGTTAAATGTGTTGAAAGAATAAGTAAATGTAGGAAGGACAACAAAATTCTAGGGGCGTATAGCCCTATGGGAGTTCGGGGAGCTGGGTTAAGCACAATAGGCAGCGATTCAAACAGAGAGAGGAGAAATGGGTTAAAAATTCTATATCTGAATGCACGAAGTGTCAGGAATAAGGCGGATGAGCTTGAAGCCCAGGTGCGAATGGGTAACTATGATGTTGTTGGGATAACGGAGACATGGCTGCAGGGAGATCAGACCTGGGAAATGAATGTACAAGGGTATACGTGCTATCGTAGGGACAGAAATGTGGGCAGAGGGGGTGGGGTGGCCCTGTTGGTGAGGAATGAGATTCAGTCCTTTGCAAGGGGGGACATAGGGTCAGGAGAAGTAGAGTCTGTGTGGATAGAACTGAGGAACAGTAAGGGCAAAAGGACCCAAATGGGTGTTGTCTACAGGCCACCAAACAGTAGCATGGATATTGGGTGCAAGTTGAATAGGGAGTTAACATTGGCATGTGGCAAAGGTAATGTCGCAGTAGTTATGGGGGATTTCAACATGCAGGTGAACTGGGAGAATCAGGTTGGTGCTGGACCACAGGATAGGGAGTTTGTAGAGTGCCTACGGGATGCATTCTTGGAACAACTTGTACGAGAGCCGACCAGGGACAAGACAATTCTGGATTTAGTGTTATGTAATGAACAGGATTTGATAAGCGATCTCGCAGTAAAGGAGCCATTAGGAGGTAGTGATCACAATATGATAAGCTTTTATCTGCAATTTGAGAAGGATAAGGGCAGCTCGGAGGTGTCAGTGTTGCAGATGAACAGGGGAAACTATGGAGCCATGAGGGAGGAGCTGGCCAAAGTTGACTGGACGGATAGCCTAGCAGAAAAGACAGTGGAACAGCAATGGCAGGTATTCTTGGGAATAATGCACAAGGTGCAAAATCAGTTCATCCCCCAGAGAAGGAAGGATTCAAAGGGGGGAAAGGGGCCACAGTGGTTGACAAAGGAAGTCAGAGATTGCATAGCATTAAAAAAAAAGGAAATATGACAGAGCTAAGGTGAGTGGGAGGACAGATGATTGGGAAGTTTTTAAGGGACAACAGAACTTAACTAAAAAGACAATACGGGGAGAAAAAATGAGGTACGAACGCAAGCTAGCCAAGAATATAAAGGAAGATAGCAAAAGCTTTTTTAGGTATGTGAAGAGAAAGAAGATAGTTAAGAACAATGTTGGGCCCTTGAAGAATGAATTGGGTGAAATTGTTAAGGGAAACAGAGAAATGGCAGAAGAATTTAATGAGTACTTTAGATCTCTTTTCACTAAGGAAGACACAAGCAATCTCCCAGATGTATGGATGGGCCAAGGACATAGAGTAACAAAGGAAATTAAACAGATTGACATTTGGAAGGAAACGGTGATGAGAAGACTGATGGGACTGAAGGCTGACAAATCCCCAGGTCCAGATGGTCTGCACCCTAGGGTACTAAAGGAGGTGACCCTGGAAATTGTGGATGCATTGGTAATCATTTTCCAATGTTCCTTAGATTCAGGATCAGTTCCTGAGGATTGGAGAATGGCTAATGTTATCCCACTTTTTAAGAAAGGAGGGAGGGAGAAAACAGAGAACTATCGACCTGTCAGCCTGACATCGGTGGTGGGAAAGATGCTAGAGTCCATTATTAAGGATGAAATAGTGGCATATCTAGATAGCAGTGATAGGATTGGGCCGAGCCAGCATGGATTTACCAAGGGTAAATCATGCTTGACTAATCTGTTGGAGTTTTTCGAGGATGTAACCAGGAAGTTAGACGGGGGAGATCCAGTGGATATAGTGTACCTCGATTTTCAGAAGGCATTTGATAAGGTCCCACATAGAAGATTGGTGGGTAAAATCAAAGCTCAGGGCATCGGAGGGAAGGCATTGACATGGATAGAAAACTGGTTGGCAGATAGAAAGCAAAGGGTAGCGGTGAATGGGTGTTTCTCGGAATGGCAGGCGGTGACTAGTGGGGTGCCACAGGGCTTGGTATTGGGACCACAGCTGTTTACCATTTACGTTAACGATTTGGATGAAGGCATAGAAAATAACATCAGCAAATTTGCTGATGATACTAAGCTGGGTGGCAGTGTGACATGTGATGAGGATGTTAGGAGAATTCAGGGTGACTTGGATAGGCTGGGTGAGTGGGCAGATACTTGGCAGATGGCGTTTAATGTGAATAAGTGTGAGGTTATCCACTTTGGGAGTAAGAACAGGAAGGCAGATTATTATCTGAATGGTATAGAGTTGGGTAAGGGAGTAATACAAAGAGATCTCGGAGTCCTTGTTCATCAGTCACTGAAGGTGAATGAGCAAGTGCAGCAGGCAGTGAAGAAGGCTAATGGAATGTTGGCCTTTATTACAAAGGGAATTGAGTACAAGAGCAAGGAAATCCTCTTGCATTTGTACAGAGCCCTGGTGAGACCACACCTGGAGTATTGTGTACAGTTTTGGTCTCCAGGGTTAAGGAAGGACATCCTGGCTGTAGAGGAAGTGCAGCGTAGATTCACGAGGTTAATTCCTGGAATGTCTGGACTGTCTTACGCAGAGAGGTTAGAGAGACTGGGCTTGTACACGCTGGAATTAAGGAGATTGAGAGGGGATCTGATTGAAACATATAAGATTATTAAGGGATTGGACAAGATAGAGGCAGGAAATATGTTCCAGATGCTGGGAGAGTCCAGTACCAGAGGGCATGGTTTGAGAATAAGGGGTAGGTCATTTAGGACAGAGTTAAGGAAAAACTTCTTCTCCCAGAGAGTTGTGGGGGTCTGGAATGTACTGCCTTGGAAGGTAGTGGAGGCCAATTCTCTGGATGCTTTCAAGAAGGAGCTAAATAGGTATCTTATGGATAGGGGAATCAAGGGATATGGGGACAAGGCAGGAACCGGGTATTGATAGGAATTGATCAGCCATGATCTCAAAATGGCGGTGCAGGCTCAAAGGGCCGAATGGTCTACTTCTGCACCTATTGTCTATTGTCTATTGAGTCAGGGTTAGCTTAAAGACCAGGCAGAGAGAGTTGGTGTGAAATGGGGGAAGATCGGCAGGGATTCCACTGGTTTGGGATCAGGAAGTTAGAAAGTTACTTTGTGTGAGCCAAGAGGACCAGAATGTTTAGTGGGGAGAAGGGTCTAAGGTGGTGTGGTTGTAGAGCAGCCTGTACATTGGCGTTGAGGAATTTGGCAATAGATTGCAGTGAGAATACAGAGAACCTCAAGGATTTGGGTCAGCATTTCTTGGCCACATTATCCTTAGAGTGCCCCACAATGGATACCCCCTGTTCTTTATGACCGATGTTCTCCTGTCATGCTCCAGTAGGACCATTACCCTGGATGTAATGTCATATCACATGTACCCACAATGTGGAAATTGTCTCAAGAGTCACAGGGGCAGGAGGAAATATCTGGTTAAGTTTCCCAACTGGCATGATTTGAGCCAGAAGTTATTGCGAGCACGATGTCCTCTAGATTAAATTAATTTTCAGCCATATAGTACCAAAAAGACCAATGATTGAAAGATGTCTTAACTAAACATTTTTTTAATGATGACTTGCTTACTGAAACATCTGATTCTCCCTGAAGTCACATATAAGCCAGACTAAGGTAAGGACATCAGTGAAATAAAGGAGAGCATTAGAAAAGTTTGATGACCAATCATGTCAAAAGCTGCAAGCAATTTGAGAAGGCTGAAGAAGAATAGTTTATCATAATTACAATCATGTAAGGTGTTGCTTGGGACCTTAATTATAAATATTTCACTACTTTTGAAAAAAAACCTGACTGAACTCCCTAATCAAAAATGTTAAATGGTAGCTAGAAACTAAAGATAATTTAGTCAGTGCTTTTACCATTTGATAATTTCTGATGTATGTTCATTACATTTTTTGTAATAGATTACCGATATCAATTGAGCCAATTATTTGGGTGTGCAAGGAAGAAAAGACGCAATTAACATCAGCAGTCCTCAGCAATCTATGCTGCACTCTATGTATCTCATATCACATCCAGAGCAAGCTTTCAAATTCTGAATAAAAATCAATCTGATTCAAATTAGATGTTTAATATTTAGAATTTAAAAATTATATGGAGGCACAGTGCGTTGATAATAGTAATTTCTTACAATAATACTGCATTGTTTCCTGTCAACATTTTCCTCTGAATTTACATGTTGGGAATGAATAACAAGTTTATATTCTGGAGGATGAGATTCTACTCCAGGAATGATCATTTATTAACATTTATTTGTTTAAAACAAACAATAGCAAAATATTGCTATTTTGCAGGTGACGCAAAAAATTTGACATTCAAAAAAAAAATTGCAGACACTGGAGACCTGAAATAAATGCTAAAAAAAAAGTTCTTGTAAGACTTAGGTCAGACATTGACTATGAAAAGAGAAATAAAAAGAGAAAGAACTCTTCTTGGGCTTCAAGCCAAGTACAGGTATTGATATTACCAACTTTTCGATGACAAACTCTGCCATCTTCATCAGGGTCAATGCCTGGGCATGCCCAGTCCGGTGGTACTTATACCCCCCTTGTCCGTTCCTCCTGATTGGTTCGTTCTCATCCAATCAGGTTTTCGCTGTCCTACCTTGCTTACAATCAAATTCCAGTTCTTACTTAGAGTGAGACCTTCCTCTTTGTTAAAATTATTTTGCTCTAGTTTTATTTCAATGGCTTCCATCACCAGGCAGACCTAAAAGCCATCATCATGGCACACTGATTTTATGCCGTCAAAGTCAATCCTGTGGTCATTGTAAATGCCATGTTCTGCTCCTCACGATTTCTTCAGGTAACCCAAATGGATACACCTCCTGTGCTCTTGATGAAGGTTTCAGCTGTGCACCCCATCTGGCCAATATACACTGCTCCTCATTAACAGGGAATCATGAGCTGTGATTTGAGCTTCCTTACAGGTTTGTAGATGGTATTAATCTGGTATTTCTTCAGGATCCTGGCAATCCTTCCAGAAACCATGGAAATGTAGGGAAGACAGGTGGTAGCAATGGGCTCCTACATGTTTTTCCATCAGCCTGCTTAAGTCCTGATTCATTTCCTTCACCTTGTAGCCATTCTGTAGGAACATTGTACGTAATCGTCTTATTTCCTCATGGAGACCCTCCAAGACTGAAATAGATTTTGTGCAGTTAATCAAAGCAGATAGAACCACTCTACATTGAGAGGCATGGTGGTGGCTTGTCTTCCCTATATCTGGGAGGATTTCAGGATCCTGGGGAAATACCAGATTAATACCATTCACAAACCCATAAGGAAGCTCAAATCATAGTTAGTAGAGGTCAAATATTCAGATTCAGATTCAGTTTATTGTCATTTAAAAACCACAAACACAATGCAGTTAAAAAATGAGACAACGTTCCTCCAGAATAATATCACAAAAACACATGACAAAACAGATTACACCAGAAAATCCACATAACGTTTGGCAATCCCCAATCCAGAGTCTGGAGAGGCTGCTGCGTATTAATATCGCGGTACCGTCTTAGCGCCTTCTCCAGAAAGGGGCTCCAATTCCACCAGACAAAACAAGACCAAAAACTAAAGCTACAAGACCTGCACAAAACCACATAGTTACAACAGTGCAAACAATAGCATAATTGATAAAAAATAGACCATGGGCAGAGCAAAAATAGTCCAAAGATGTTGAAAGACTATAAGTTCAAAAGAAACCACCATACAGTTTCCACAAGTCCTCAGGGTCCCGACAGACTCGCCATCCCACGCTGGTGGCAGAAGGGAATACCCCCGCTATGGACATCCACGGCGCCACCCGACTCAGCCTCGCAGATGCAGCACATAATGAAAGCTCCGTCAAACCCAGCCTCGCAGACGCAGCACACAGTGAAAGTGACCTGACCACAGCGGACTCCGAGTCCGTCGAACCTCTGAGCCTCCGACCATCCCCTCCGGCACAGCTTCTCCGAGCACCATCCTCTGCCGAGCGTATTAAGATGCCCCCGCCAACGGCCATCGGCATATACAGGATTTCCTGTGAATGCAGAGTAGCGTAGTGTATATTGGCCAGATGAGGCGCATGGTGGAAACCTACATCAAGGAGCTCAGGAGTTGTATCCATTTGGGTTCCCCAGAGAAATTGGCTGTAGCAGAACATTGCATTTGCAATGACCATAGGATTTACTTTGACGGCACAAAACTACAGTGCTGCACAAATGACATTTGGGAACCCCTTGTGAAGAAAGCCATTGAAATAAAATTAGAGGAAAAGAATTTTAATAAAGAGGAGATTCTTACTCTAAGCAAAAACTAGACTTCAATTGTAAACAAGGTAGAACAGCAGAAACCTGATTGGCCTGATTGGATGTGGACTAACCAATCAGGAGGGATGGGCAATGGGGGTATAAATACCGCTGGACTAGACATGCCCGAGATTCATTCCCAATGAAGATTTATAGTTTGTCATCAAAATGTTGGTTAAAATTGATACCTGTACCAGGTAGAAGCCCAAAAAGAACTTATTCATCATATCACTAGATCGTTTTTCAAAGAGAGAAAGAGATGGCATGATAGTGTAATGGTTATTGTAAAGATAGTACATCGCCATTTGTGAGACTGGGTTTCAATATCTGCTGCTATTTGTGAGGACTTAGTGCACTCTGCCCATGAACATGCGGATTTCCTCCAGGTGCACTGGTTTCCTCCCACATTCCAAATATGTACGATTAGAGGTAGCAATGCTATGTTGCTGCTAGAAGCATAGAGATACTTGCCAGCTAACCAGCATAATCCTTGCTGATTTGATTTGACCAAAATGACGCATTTCACTGTATGTTTCAATGCACCTGTGACAAATAAAGCTAATCTTAATCTTATTCCAGATGCAGAATCCTCCTTCAGAACTGGCAAAGTGAGGAAACAAGTTACTTTGCAGTTGCATAGAAAGTGGGAAGGGATGTGAAAGAGAAAATAAACTTCTCTGGTAGGGTAAGACTAAATAGATTAATGTGGCAGTTAGAAGCAAATTACACATTTTCATCTGTGTAATGCAACAATGAAATCAGAATTTGAGGCCTAACATTTGGCATTCCATCATCAATGAGTCCAGAATTCGTGGTCTAGTGTTCAACGATCGGCGGGTCCTGTGGTCGATGTCAAGGATCGAGGCCCAGGGGTTGAATTAGAAATCTAGAAGTCGAGGCCTGTTGGCTGGAGCCCTGCATCTGTGATGGTATGTGAGTCTGCTAGGGTAGTTGAAAACTCGATGTTTGTGTATCCAGGTCCGCATCCAAGACCACTGGAAGCAGGAGCCAAAGATGATGGACTGTGATTAGAGAACTGCGTATATGATTAAGTGTGAGGGAGGAATGAGGCTTGCTTTACTGTTGTTTTGTTGCTTCTTGTATTTTGTTTTGATCATGTACTGGTTGGAAGGCTGTGGGCCATGCCCCAGCTATTACCATGGAGAGAGGTTTTGGATAGTCTATACTTGGAAAATTAGATGCGTTTTTTGCTCCAGTTCAAACATAGAAACAGATATAAGCAATGTATTCATTAACTATAATATCAGGAATCAGGCCACCTGAGGTTAGTTTCTGTTTGGGTAGCTTCCAACCTGAATATTGATTTCTCCTTCCAGCAGAAAAAAAATTTCCTCTCCCCCCCCCCCCCCCATCTTCTATCCCCCACTCTGGCCACTTAACTCTTCTCACATGCCTTTCACCTTCCCCTGGGTCCCCTCCTCCTTCCCTTTCTCCTGTAGTCTACTCTCCTCTCAAATTCCTTTTTCTCCAGCCCTTTATCTTTCCAACCCATCTATCATCTTCTAGCTATCCTCCTTCGTCACCCCCATCTTTTTATTCTAGTGTCTTTCCCCTTCCTTTCCATCCTGCAGATGGGTCTTGGCCTGAAATGTTGAATGTTCGTTCCTCTTCATAGATGCTGCCTTCCTCCAGCATTTTTGTGCGTGTCACTTTGGCTTTCCAGTGTCTGCAGACTTCCTTGAATTTATATCAGGAATTATCATGATAAAAGATGATAGCACCTGGTTTCATCTTCCTTGGAATAGAAATGGTTGAGGGAAGATGTGTTAGAATTGTTCAAAATTACAAAAGAGTTTAAATAATTAAAGTTGTGTTCACTGGTTAGTGAATTACTAATGACAAGAGCTTATATGAGGAGGCTATTTGATCCCTTCTTTTATAACATTATAAAACCTGTAGATATTGCAATCAAATCAACCAATACATTGAAGAAAACAAGTGAAATTGTTAAAGGATACAGTAAAAGTTAAGGAAAATGAATGAAACAAAGTAGGTCAAATTCTCTTAAGCATCAGTCATTTGGAGTTGTTCTGTGTGCAGCCTTTCAGTATCGCATCGAGCAGCTAGAAACAGGAATGCCTGTGGTTTCTGGGCAATGAGAACTTTCTCGCCTGTTTGGACTAAACATTATCAGAATGACTCACAAATTTCTACAGATGTACCATGAAGATCATTCTAACTGGCTGCATCACCATCTGGGGTGTTCGGGGGAGGACCTACTGCACAGGATCAAAGTAAGCTGCAGTTGAGTTGTAAACTGAGTCAGCTCCATCATGGGCACTAGCCTCCGTAGTATCCAGGACATCTTCAAGGAGTGATGCCTCAAAGAGACCTGCACAATATTCGAGTAAACTGAGAAACACACAATCTACTGGAGGAAGTCAATGAGTCACACAGTACCTTTGGGAGGAAAAGGAATTATTGATATTTTGGGTTGAAGGCTCTGCCTCCTAGTTCAGGTTTTTACACAAAAGTGTCAATAATTCCATTCCTCCCACAGCTGATTTCCTCCAGCAAAGTCAAAGTAAATTTATCAGTGTACGTACTGTATATGTCACTACATTAAGATTAATTTCCTTGCAGTGAAGTTATCCATGCTGGTTCAGGAGCCTGGTGGTTGTAGGATGCTGACAGTTCCTGAACCTGGTGCCCAGTGGTAGTAGCGAGAAGAGTGCATGATTGTTTCTCCACATTGCAACATTTTCAGTCTCTATTCATGTAAGTAATATTAGTATATTATTGATCCCTTCTTCCATTCTGATGGTTTGACTACCTCCGAAACTACTGATCTGGGAGATTCACGCAGAGCAAACTCCAGAGTTTGCAAAGAATGGTGCGAGAAACAGAAAACCATTCAGTGAGTAGCAATTCTGTGGGAGAAAAATCTCTGAATGTACAGCACATTGAATCTTGAAGTGAATGGGCTACAGTAGCAAAAGACCACAAGCAGGCACTCATTATCACTTTATTAGGTAAAGGAGGGTTCTCAGAAGGGTTCTCTGAAATTTGGATCTCAGATGAATTTCCTTGCCAGTGTCAGAAAGAGGTGACAAAGGATCAGAGAATGTGGAATCATCGTGGATAGATTGAAAACTAAAAATATTCAGTGAGTGACAGTTCAGTGGCCAAAACACCTTGTTGATGAGAGAGGTCAGAGGAGAATGGACAAACTAGCTCAATCTGACTGGAAGATGACAATAATTCAAATAATCATATATAACAATGGTGTACAGAAGAATATCTCTAGCAACATGTCAAAACTTGAAGTGGATGGTCGACAGCAGCAGAAGACCGCTAATGTACACTCAGTGCCACTTTATTGGGTACAGGAGATACCTAACAAAGTGGTTACTGCTTATATAATCAGAGACAAAACTTAGACCTCAAGTGAGTTTCCTTGTAAGTGTAAGAGAGCTCATATCTGTTGAGGCAGAGTTAAATGGGGACATAGAGTCACAGAAAAGTACAGAAATAGGCCCTTAGGCCCTTCCAGTCCATTCCAAATCATTTAAGCTACCGACTCCTCTCACCTGCACCAGAACTATAACCCTCCATATGCCTATCAATGTACCTATCCAAATTTCTCTTAAACTTTGAAATCAAGCTCACTTGCACCACTTGCACTGGCAGCTCATTCCACACTCTGAAGACCCTCTGAGTGAAGACGTTTCCCCTCATGTTCCCCTTAAACTTTTCACCTTTTATTCTTTACCCATGACTTCCAGTTGTAGTCCCACCCAACTCAGTAGAAAAAGCATGCTTGTGTTTACCCTATCTATACCCCTCATAATTTTGTATAGCGCTATCAAATCTCCCCTCAAACTTCCACATTCCAAGGAATAGTCCTAACCTATTCAATCTTTCCTTATAACTCAGGTCCTCCAGTCCCAGCAACATCCTTATAAACTTTGTCTCTACTCTTTCAACCTTATTTACAACTTTCCTGTAGGTAGGTGACCAAAATTGCAAATAATACTCCAAATCAGGCCTCACCAATATCTTATACAACTTCAAAATAACACCCCATCTCCTGTACTCAATACATTGATTTATGAAGGTCAATGTGCTAAAAGCTTTCTTTACAACTGTATCTACCTGTGACATCACTTTCAATGAATTATGGACCTGTATTCCCAGATCCCTCGGTTCTTCAGCACTCCTCAGTGCCCTACCGTTCACTGGAAAACCTGCCCTGGTTGGTCCCACCAAAGTGCAAATCTCCTGCTGTGTTTCATTATTTCTCATTTATATATTTGGCTTGATCATTCAAACTAGTTAGGGAAGGATATTAATCATTTTTCAGATTGAAAAAAGTGCTGATTCTGAAAGCCTGAAATAAAACATTATATACTCAGTGTATACTCAGCCAGTCAGGCAGCACCTGTGGAGAGAAGAAAATGTAGCGACTATTTCATGTTCATGGCCTTACTTCACCCTTCCCAGCAACGACGAAGGGTCCTCAAACTAAACATCCAAGTTTGTTTCACTCTGTGTCGTTGCTATCTGACCTTCTGAAGATTTCCTATTGCTACTGATGGATTTTGACAAGATGTCAGATCTGTCTGTTGGATTTTGTGAAGTGAAGGTAATAAGATTTTCATGTGAACTTGGGCACTTTGTTCATAACTCTATGTGAAAGCATTGTGACAACATGATAACACTATACATTTGCCACTAGAAATATCCGGACAATACAGATTTAAAACAATAATCTTCCTAGTTTGACAATCCTGATTACAATTTCTGCTATTATATGCGATACCTAATCTTAACGTGCTAAAACATCTAAGGCGCTGTTTTAATTTTTTAAAATTATAACATAGAACTTTGCAGCACAGTACAGGCCCTCGGCATGCAGTGCTGTGCTGACCTTTAACCCTACACTAAGATCAATCTAACCTTTCTCCCTACATTGCCCTCTCTCTAAGAGTTTCTTAAATGCCCTAGTGTATCTGCCTCTATCACCACATTGGCAGGACATTCCTTGCACTCACCGCCCTCTGTCTAAAGAACTTACTTCTGATGTCCCTCTATACTTTCCTCCAGTGAAAATTATACCCCATTTGTATTAGCCATTTCTATCCTGGGGAGAAGGTCTCTGACTATCCACTCTGTACTGCATGCCTCCTATCACCTTGTACCACAATTCCTACAACAATTGTCCAGGTGCCTTCATTATAAATGCTACATGCACACAAAGGCAACAGGAATAAAACAAATATTATTTTAATGTTCTGCTCCTTAATTGCCTCTGAATAATTGAGTGAGAGTGTAAACTTTCTGGGTTACATTCTGTGCAAAACTGACTTGAAAATTAATTTCATGTAACTGGCTGCATTATTAGTGACCTAAATGTTCAGATATTGAATGTAGGTTTTTTTGACCAAAAAGAAAATGAATTGGCTTAAGTAGAAATGAGTCCTTTTTTAATTAAAAGCATCTTATAACCCAACCCTTGTTGATCCTTTTTCTCTCTCTGAAGGTTCAAAGGACGAGAGAAACACTTGGAATATTTTGATTGAAATCCAGCAGTTTGCAGACATCTGTTAATTCAGCAAATGCTGACATATGTGGGTGGTGAGGAACAAGTAGATGCACACAGCATTCAATGATAAATTCAATTAAGTGTGATATAAATTTTAGAGGACGGAGGATTTTTTCGTATAAATGCCAAAATTAAAATAAAATTACATTGGTAAAACTGTCCAAGTAAACAGAGATCATGAAGAAGACAAATAGGTAAATGGAGAACACAACAGCAGGTTCAATGAAAGCAAATAGTTGCATCACCTTCTGTTGCTCAGTTACTCCTTGGCAATGTTAGTTATTAATTATTGCCTAGTATTTAAATTGACAAAACGTGAATTATAAATAACTGGATCATCTTGAAAATATTGGGGCTAAGCATGAATGGTGGGAGGGAGGGAGTTAGAATGAAAGTTGTTCTAGGACAGCCTGAGATTATGGATCAGGAAGGCATCCAAATCTTGATCACAATTAAAGAAGCCCATCTAAAGATAAAAGTGGTTGAACCCTTCTAACTGCCTGCATCACCATCGGGTACGGTGAGGGGCAATGCATTTGGTCGATAGAATGGTACATCTGGCGATGCACTCAGACATATCATCAGTGATGCAACCTCTGGTCACAGGGTGTTTCGGGTCTTTCAGCATCAGATACCCCCGCCCGGGCGACCCAGCCGGGGTTGATCAGGCTCCAACTTGTGTCTGAGTATCATTCTGCCACGGATCACTCCTCCTGATCCACAGCCACCTCGAGGCTCCCTCTGCTGCCTTGGTGGTGTTCCTGATGGCTTTCATCTTCTGGGCTTTTGAGGTACCCATCCATCTGTAGGCATGGCAGAGGGATTGACCAGCAAAGCCTCTACAGCCCACCTCTAAGGGCATGCAGTGTGCCCACCAACACTTACTGCGGCAGTCCTCCACCTAGTCTTAGTACTTCATCTTTTTCCTTTCATAGGCCTCCTCCATCTTTTTTGCACTACTTATTGAAGTTAATGTTTTAATATATATACTGTGTTTATATATATGTATGTATACTTACTGTATATATTCTATACATGTACACTTACTGTAATTCAGTTTTTTTATATATTGCATTGTACTGCTGCTACATAACAACAAATTTCACAATGTAAGCCAATGATATTAAACTTGATTCTGATTCTGATGTCAGCTGAGACTGGCAGTGTGTGCATAATAAAGAACTTCATTTCCCAGTGTGCAATGTGGATGTGACGTTGACTATCTGGTCACACGCACTCGCGTCGGCTGGAGTGTCTTGATTAAAGATATATTAGTTTTACCCCCGCTGTTTGTCTTTTAACGAGAATAAACATAACATGGTGCCAGAAAAAAGCATGAGGACTAAACACAAAAAATAAATGTACTGCAAGCGATTAAGAAAGAGATGCTAGTTTCTGATGGAGAGGAGCTGCCAGCTCGAGAGCATGTTATGTCCTGAGGCTGCCGTTGTTCACCAAATTCACCAAGAGAGACTCAGGTGAAAGAAGCCTGAAAAACTCCACAGTGAATCAGCAAAGTTCTACACCTAGGCAACTTATCAGCAATCTAACTGAAAACTGGAAATGCCGCAAACAGTGCTTTAATATATAAATAGTGGTGAGCAAAGCCAGAAGGGCAGAGCAAGTATTGAAAGTGTCTATCTTTCTACATGTAATTGACGAATATGCTTTTGACATCTATAACAGCTTTGAAATTGATGAGACAGCCTTGACATTGGACACTCCAATGACAAAATTTGATGAGGATTTTGCCCAAGTAAAAACATCACATTTAAAAGATATAAATGCGACAGGAATCAAGGTGTTAGCTTTGACCAATACTTACTGAACTTTACAAGTGCGCAATTTTTGTGAGCTTGGAGATCTGAGAGACTCGCTAGTTAGAGACAAAATAGTTTGCGGGACTTCAAATAATGGGCTCAGAGAATGATTGCTCCATGAAAATGATTTGACGTTGGAAAAGGGTGTGAATGTGTGTAGGATAGGGCAGTGGAGATCATGCAAGCACAAGCTAAGGAGCTGCACAGGGCAGGAACTAGAGCACATACTGTGAAAACAGAGGGACAGAGAACAAAGCATTTCCCAAAGCAACAAAATAGCAAAAAGGTAGGCTCAAACAGTAAATGCAGCAAATATGGAGGCAGGCACATTATTGTGGGAAGAAGAATCATCTTGCAAAGTGCTTGAAAGTAGGGGCTACTAAGAGAAATATGTACGTTGTTGCTGAGGCAATGGAGGAAGTCTTTATGGATTCTCTGAAGACTGCTTGTGCTGATAAAACAGAATGGATTGTTCCAGTGACTGAGTATGAGATAGTAATTCCATTCAAGCTTGAGACCGGAGCCCAGACAAATCTGTTGTCAAAAATAAGATTGACAGGATGTACTGGAGAGAATGTTCTAGTAAAAGGGGCAGTATAGAGATCTTCAAGCACAAAGGGCAGCTCGTAAAGGCACTGCTACGGATTGTTGAAAAGAGAGTATAGCCAATATTCGATCTAAATGCATGTGAGAAGCTCAACCTGGTGAAAAGAATTTTTGTAGTGGCTTCATGGACCATAGATGACCACATTTCACTTACAGAAGGGTACACAGATATCTTTCAGGGGCTTGGATGCTTACTTGGTGTTCACAAAATGAGACAGTAGCTCCTGTTTTTCATCTGGGTTTCAACAGATGAAGCTTGATGACGCAAGTTTGACGCCATGTACTTTTAACACATCAGAGGGAAGATAGCACTTCCTTTGGCTACCATATGGGATCCTGTTACCAGAAGTCTACCATAAAACCATCCACGTGATCATTGAGTGCATACCTGGTGTTGAGACCATGATGGATGATATCATTATTTGAGGGTGTACCAAGAAAGAAGATGATGCAAAACTGAGACAGGTGGTTGACATGACATGGAATGTCAATTTGAAACTAAATAAAGAGAAATGTGAGTTTGGTGTTAACTTTCACAGGAGATGTCATATTGGAGTGAAGCTTGACCCAAGAAAGACGTCAGCCATTGAGAACTGAGAGAGGTCCCAAAACAAAAAGGAGATGAGAAATTTCCTGTGGATGGCAACTTGCCTGGCTAAGTTTGTCTCTCGACTGTCATCGGAGTCAGCACCACTTAGGCAACTCCATGAACAGTGAAATGAGTGGATTTGGTCTCACAAGCAAGAAGAGTGTTTCCAGAGGCTGAAAAGAGTCCTAACTGAAGAGCCCATGCTGAAGTTTTATGATCAGGAAAGGTGTACTAGGATCTCAGCTGATGTGTCTTGGAACAACCTTGCAGTGATACTACTGCAGCAGCATGATGACACATGGCAACCTGTGGCCTACGCATCAGGAGCTTTAACAAGTGCGGAAGCCCAACTATGCACAAACAGAGAAAGAGGTTCTCACTTGCACATATGCATGCCAAGAGGGAGATCAGTGGGGAGGAATGTATGGACAAGGGAGTCACGTTATGAGAGATCCCTGCGCAGAGCAGAAAGTGGGGCAACCTGGTACTAATCCTTGCAAGCGGAATAAGTGCTACACCTGCCCCTACACCTTCTCCCTCACTACTATTCAAGGCCCCAAACAGACCTTCCAAGTTAGGCAACACTTCATCTGTGAGTCTGTTGGGGTCGTTTACTGTGCTTGGTGTGTCCTCTTTTACATCGGTGAGATCCAATGTAGATTGGGAGATGACTTTGCTGATTATTTACACTCCATCTACCAGAACAAGCGGGATCCCCCAGTGGCCACCCATTTTAATTACACTTCCCATCCTATTCCGATATGTCCATCCATGGCCACCTCCACTGTCATGACGAGGCCACACTTAGGTTGGAGGAACAACACCTTATATTCCGTTTGGGTAGCCTTCAACCCGTTGGCATGAACATCAATTTCTCAAACATCCAGTAATGCCCCCCAATACCCACCTTTTCCCATCCACTTTTCCCTCTCTCACTTCATCTCACCAATCAACTTCCCAGCTCTTTACTTCATTTCTCCCCTTCCAGGTTTCATCATCACCCGATGGTTCTCTTCCATTCCCCCCCTCCCCCCCCGTTAAATCTATTCCTCAGCTTTTTTTCTCCAGTTCTGCTGAAGGGTTTCGGCCTGAAACATTGACCATACTTTTTTTGATAGTTGCTGCCTGACCTGCTGAAGTTCCTCCAGAATTTTGTGTGTGTTGAAGTGAAAGCAATAAATATGTGGAGATAAATAGTAGACCAAAAAGGATCATCAAACCACCTCAGAAACTGATTGAGGGTTGATGACTGAATAAGGGGCATTTCGATAGAAGCTAATGTCAATATCTGTGTTGGAAAGCAATATTGTTTCTTGAAAGTTCATGAGGACATACTATATGTTTGCTTCTTCTTTAAAAAGAGAAGATGTGTTATTCTGGGTGTACATAATAAAGAACTTAAGGTCCCAGTGTGCAATGTGGATGGTTCACCCAGCACCAGAAGTGATGTTGGTGACCTGATTGCACACACTCGTCACAGCTTGGAGAATCCTGATTTAAAAATTGTTAGTCTTAACTGCGCTGTTTGTCTTTTAACAAGAACAAGCATAACAGGCTGGTTAATTGGTGTCCCAGGACTTTGTCAGGCTTCATCTTGGTGCTCTCCACTCTATTGTCTAGGTGTTTATACAGTGTCACACAAAAGTTTGGGCACCCCTGGTCAAAATTTCTGTTCCTGTGAATAGTTAAGTGACTAGAACATGAACTGATCTCCAAAAGTCATAAAGTTAAAGATGAAACATTCTTTTCAACATTTTAAGTAAGATGAGTCTATTATTATTGTTTTGTACAATTTTAGAGTAAAAAAAAGGAAAGGAACACCATGCAAAAGTTTGGGCACCCCAAGAGATTTGAGCTCTCAGATAACTTTTACCAAGGTCTCAGACCTTAATTAGCTTGTTAGGGCTATGGCTTGTTCACAGTCATCATTGGGAAAGGCCAGGTGATGCAAATTTCAAAGCTTTATAAATAACCTGACTCCTCAAACCTTGTCCCAACAATCAGCAGCCATAGGCTCCCCTATGCAACTGCCTAGCACTCTGAAAATTAAAATAAATGATGCCCACAAAGCAGGAGAAGGCTATAAGAAGATAGCAAAGCGTTTTCAGGTAGCAGTTTCCTCAGTTCGTAATGTAATTAAGAAATGGCAGTTAACAGGAACGGTGGAGGTCAAGTTGAGGTCTGGAAGACCAAGAAAACTTTTGAGAGAACTGCTCATAGGATTGCTAGAAAGACAAACAAAACCCCTGTTTGACTGCAAAAGACCTTCAGGAAGATTTAGTGGACTCTGAAGTGGTGGTGCACTGTTCTACTGTGCAGCGACACCTGCACAAATATGACCTTCATGGAAGAGTCATCTGAAGAAAACCTCTCCTGCGTCCTCACCACAAAATTCAGCGTCAGAAGTTTGCAAAGGAACATCTGAAAAAGCCTGATGCATTTTGGAAACAAGTCCTGTGGACTGATGAAATTAAAATAGAACTTTTTGGCTGCAATGAGAGGTTTGTTTGGAGAAAAAAGGGTGTAGAATTTCATGAAAAGATCACCTGTCCAACTGTTAAGCATGGGTGGATCGATTATACTTTGGTGCTGTGTTGCAGCCACTGGCACAGGGAACATTTCACTGGTAGAGGGAGGAATGAGTTCAATTAAATACCAGCAAATTCTGGAAGCAACCATCACAGCATTTGTAAAAAAGAGATGAAAAGAAGATGGATAATGATCCTAAACACACCTCAAAATCCACAATGGACTACCTCAAGAGGTGCAAGCTGAAGGTTTTGCCATGGCCCTCACAGTCCTAAACATCATCGAAAATCTGTGGATAGACCTCAAAAGAGCAGTGCATGCAAGACGGCCCAAGAAGCCTTTTGCAAGGAAGAATGGGTGAAAATCCCCCAAACAAGAATTGAAAGACTCTTGGCTGGCTGCAGAAAGCATTTACAAGCTGTGATACTAAGTACAGTACTGAACATGCAGGGTGCCCAAAATTTTGCTTTGGGCCCATTTCCTTTTTTTTTTATTTTGAACAGTAAAAGATGGAAATAAAAAAAAGTAATCTTGCTTAAAATATTAAAGAAATGTGTCATCTTTAACTTTATGCCTTCTGGAAATCAGATAATCTTTTACTCACTCAGCTGTTCGCAGTAACAGAAATTTTGACCAGGGGTGCCCAAACTTTTGCATGCCACTGTAATTCACCTCTAAATGCAGCAGTTTAGATAAGGAAATGGAGAATGCCAGGGAAAAGAACCAATGCACCAGGAAGATGGGGAGTGTAGGAAAATAATGCACCACTTTACCAAATGTGCCGGCTGGTGGTGTAGTGGCATCAGTGCTGGACTTCGGGACGAGAGGTCCTGAGATCGAGTCCAGCTGGCTCCTGTTAAGAGCTGGTTAAGAGCTGAAAAAAAACTCACCCAGCAGAAGGCAATGGCAAACCACTGCTGTAACTTGTCTAGTACACGATGTCCCGTGGAAAGATGCAACCTACCTTTACTAAATGTGCTCTTACAAAGGGCAAAGATCAAGGAATAGGTGAAAAGGGCATATTAATAATCTCATCAATATAGCAATATAATAATTGTTCCATTATAATTGGCCAATCTTTGGGTGATATTTCCTGCATCTTTAGTACACTTTTTAGAAACTTAGAAAAGCAGCAATTAGAAATGTGAGAATGGAAGAACATAAAGAAATGGTGAGGTGAAAGAGTGCATCTGAAAGCTTGGTTAATGACAGCCACTTAAACAATGACATTAAAACGTGTCCCAGGATGGGAAGTGACATTACAAAGGGCAGAAATGGGAGCAGTCTGCATAATGTACAAAACTCTAACAAGAAACAACCAGAGAGCCTCCAGATGTTTGAAGAACTGCTAATTAACTGCAGTGCATGAATCTGCACATTCACATCTTCCGTGTCTGTACACACAATAGAGCAAAACTGAGGAACACATTCTGTCTCCACTGGATTCAACTCTGAATTTGGTAGAAGCTTCCTTGAGCTAAAAGGTTCTAACAGCCTTGATTCCTAGACTGGCATATGTCATTGTGAATGGAGTCAGTACTTGATAGGTAAACGTGGGTAAATTATTTTCTGACCTTATTGGTATTTGATTTTGATGTTTGTAAATGTATTTTAAGTACATTTAATATTTTAGAATATTTTGCTTTGTTTTATTCTATAATAAAGTAGGTGTGCACCATTGAGCACATCTACAAGGTGCACTGCAACAAGAAAGCAGCATTTGTTATCAACACCAGTCAGGCCATGCTCTCTCCTTGCTGCTGCCATTGGGAAGGAGGTACCGGAGCCTTATGTCCCAGACCATGAGGGTCAGAAGCAATCATAACCCAATTACAACCATTAGGCTCTTGAAGCACTCTGGTTAACTTCACTCACCTCAACTCTGAACTGATTCCACAACCTACAGACTCACTTTCAAGGACCTTTAAACTCATGTTCTCAGTATTATTTACAAGGGGTGATTGATAAGTTCATGGCCTAAGGTAGAAGGAGTCAGTTTTAGAAAACCTAGCACATTTATTTTTCAACATAGTCCCCTCCTACATTTACACACTTAGTCCAGTGGTCGTGGAGCATATGGATCCCTTCTTTGGGTAGAAGCCGACGTCTTGGACATCCAAAAGTGGTCCACAGCAGGGGTGACTGATATGTTCGTGGCCTAAGGTAGGAGATGAGTTATACAGCTCTTGTTATATGCACGCGCTGTTCAACAGTTTGAGTGATTATGCAGAAAGTTTGAAGTTAATAATTCATCTCCTTCTACCTTAGGCTACAAACTTATCAATCACCACTCATATTTATTTCTTTTGTATTTGCATAGTTTCACTTCTTTTGCCCATTTTATTATTTGACAGTCTTTGTGTATAGTTTTTTCTCTGATTCTGTAGAATTTATTTGTTCTACTGTGAATGCCTGCAAGAAAATGAATCTCAGATATGGTGATGTATACGTACTTTGATAATAATATCTACTTCAAACTTTGACATTGTTAATGGTTACTTTGGATGCTAATAGTTACCTCACTATAGCTCAGTGACAATCCTTCTTGGTGTTGGTAGAGCAGGGAAGTGAGAAATGTTACTGAACCCAGTCGAGTCCGGGCCGTCGTCACAACCATGGATTTGGCAGTGCAGCAGATACGGCAATAGCACTTGTGAAATGCACGTGTGAGTTAATTATTTCTTCATTGTGATAGCATTTAACTCCATTCATTCCGTCGTAGTATTTGTCGAGACTTGGACAGGACACAGCAACACTTCGCTGCCTGCATTCTGTCTTGCCTGTGATATCGGGCAGTCAGGTCAACTGACTCTGAAGACTAGTGATATTCGTTTTATTCCTAGTTCTTCTTTTCAACCACAGTGCAGGCTTCGTTCACCATTTGAGAGTTTTACCTAATGCTCCTGTTTGGCTGAGAGTTTATTGTTTTCCCTTTAACACTGTTCGCATTAAAGTCAGTGAAATTTCGACCTACCTCAGTGTCTCTCACTGTGCACTTGGGCCATATCCGAACCTGGTGAAAATTGTAGAGCTTAATTCCCTAACGTGCCTCTGCAGATTGCAATAGTAGAAATGCAGAAACACTCAGACGTATTGCTGGGAAAAGGTGTGTCCAGACATTGACAGGGATAAAAATCTGCAGGTGATGACACTACTGGGAACTGCTCCAAAACATGCTGCACTTGAGTACTTAACCAAGGGTCCTGGCATTATTTAGGAGACAGATTGCACAGGAGAATAAAGCCCACCTTGCACTCGAATGAATTTTGAAAGCTTGTCTTGCAATTTATTTATTTTTATTCAGACAAATTCAAGTGAAATATAATCTAGCAATATATGCTTTGAAATTATGACATAGCCTGATGCCAATTTATACCCATTTTCATTCACCCTCCCATGTAGTTTTATTATTGTTGAAAGAAACTCTTTCGAGAATTCCACTGGATGCACTGCTTCATATACTGTAGATAGAACATAGAACATTAATACAGGCCCTTCAACCCATGATGTCATGCCAAACTTCTAACCTACTCCAAGGTCAATCTAACCCTTCCCACTGACATAGCCTCCATTTCTCTATCATAGGTATACACATGTGCTTTTTGTTCAGTGACCAACTCGCACAATACTTAGCTTCCCATAAGTTTGTTAAATTAGTATCAAAATCACAGTCAATTCATTTTTAACTTCAATACTTCTGAAAGTGCAATTAAATGAAGGTTTGATGTTGTATCCCAGAGAGAATTAATCCCAATACCTTGGCCCAGGTAACAGAAATCCCCAGTTAGTGAAGAGAAGACAATAGCACTATGCCAGTTTTGGGTTGATATAAATTCGAGACAGTGCAGGATTTCAGGTTGCATCAGCTTATTCTAGGGAGCCAGGAAAGTGGCCAGACCTTCATCCCTGAATGCCTGTTGGGACAAATTCTAACCTGAGATTGTCCATGACTAAAGGGACTTACCACACCAATGGCAATGAAGTGTCTGACATTGTGAGTCAGGATTGCTGAATTGCTGAAAGGGCTGGAGGAGGGAGACTTGAAGAGATTGTGAATGTGAATTGGCTGATGTGATCGGTTCCATCAACAGGATCAAGCTAGTGAAGAATTTTAGTAAGTTACTGCATCAGCAGTAGCAGTGAGAAAGAGGAAGAAATGAGGCCCTGAGCAGGCGAGAGAAAATAGTACAGCATGAAAACAGTCCTTTCAGTTTATAATATCTGTGCTGAGCACAATGTCAATCCAAGCTTATTCCACCTGCCAGCACATGGTCTATATCCCTTCACTTCCTCCCTATTTAAATACATCTTAAATGTTATTGTTGTATCGGCTTCCATCATTCTCTGTGTGAAACAAAATTGCCACATAATCCTTATTTAAACCTTTCTCTTCTCACCCAAAAGCTCTGTTCTTCAAAAGCTCCTACGGCCCTCCAGGGATTCCTGCAAACACTTAGTGAAAAAAATCACGATCTTGAGCCCATCTTGATATTAGTCTCAACTTTAAGTGAGACTCAGATAAACTTATTTCATGTTACAATTAGCTTCACAGGAAATGACCTTCCTGGTCAGCTCTTTTTGGAGTTGCAGAGGGCCGCTTCCTTCTTCAAGCTTCAGATATGTTCATTTTATAATTTTGATTTGTAATTTATAATTAAATGTTTTATATGTTTATTAATTCTGATATGTTAGGTTTAAATATAATTTTATTATGGAATCTAATCTTAGTACCAATTTCTGATCCCTTATTTTCCACAGGGACTAGTTAAATCGTTTTAATTTAAACAAGGTTTTTGGGAATGGATTGCCGATGTAACTTAATGTTTGGCTCTAAATATAACAATGTTCAGAGATATCTCTGGGTGGAACTATTTCTGTGATAATTATAGCCCCCAGTGAACCCCCAGTCAAGGTTCAAGATAGTCCTGAAGAGTCAAAGTCAAAGTCAAATTAAATTTGATTATCAAAGTACATATATGTCATGATATGCTACCTTGAGATTCATTTTCTTGCAGGCATTTACAGGAAAATAAAGAAGCACAATCAAATTTTTGGAAACTATTGTTACGTATTCAGGCAACAATAATTATAGATGAGTTAGACGAAGGGTTTTATAACAAATAACACGTTTATTAAACACTGATAACAAACCCCCTTCAAATGTAAACAAACCCAAACAATGATCCGAGCTCAGCTGCTCAAACAGTCCTTAATAGCGTTGCAGTCCCAAACAGTCTTCAAAGCGGTATTGAAAAGAACTCAGTTCGTTAAAACGGTATGCCGAAAGCAAACAGACTTTAAAACGATATGCCGACAGTTCAAAAGCTCACGGTACTTTTAAAAGGAGAGACTTTTTAAAGCGATGTAAATTCTCTTCCACGTCGATGTCCTTCGATTCCCAGCGTCGAACTCCCACGTCGAATTTTATTAAATATAACAACTTAAAGTGACTGACCTTCCTTCCACAATATTCTCAATCTCCCGCTTTTTCCAGCGGAGACTATCATGAGAATAGTAAACGAAATCCTTCCGAATGAGGATCACACAAGGTCGAAGTCAATCCATCGAAAATCGATTTTTCTTGATCTCCATTTTCCAAACTTCACTCTCCTTTAGCAAAGAAACCGTTGGCTCTGACCTTTTAAACTTTAGGCATTATATAAAACTTCATTTTTAACTAAACTGCGTCATCCCATTAAATCACACAGTGATATGAAGTCATCTTGGCAAATCCAGCCACGAACTGCCCCACCCGACAGGGTGGGTCTCTCTTTTATACCCTGTAGAAAAAACCTGTCACATGACCTCTACTGGCGGGAAAATGACATCACTCCACCATCACAAAACCATTACCTCATGTCCAGTATAACTTCAACCCCAGTCACGTGACAAGGGTACCACTGTCACGTGTCACGGGTACGTTACACTATACATAGACAAAGACAATCAAAATGGAAAAGAAGACAAATTGTGCAAATAAAACATAATACTGAGAACATAAGTTGATGAGTCCTTGAAAGTGAGTCTGCAGGTTGTGAAATCAGTTCAAAGCTGAGATGAGTGATGGTTCAGGAGCCTATTGGTTGCAAGGTAATCACTGTTCCTGATCCTGGTGGTCTGGGACCTAAGGCTCTTGTACCTCCTGGTGATGGTAGCAGTGAGAAGAGTGAATGACCCCGATGATGCAGGATCCTTGATGATGGGTGCTTCTTTCCTGTGGCAGTACTCCTTGTAGATGATCTCAATGATGGAGGGGTCTTTGCATATGATGGACAGGACTGATCCATTCCATGTTCCTGTACCAGGCTGTGATGCAACCAGTCAAGATACTCTCTATTGTGCATCTATAAATGTTTATAAAAGTTTTAGATAACATGTCAAATCTAAGCAAACTTCTGTGAAAGTCGATACACTGCTGAGCCTTCTTTGTGTTGGTGCTTATGTGCAAGTCCCGGCACAGATCTTCTGAAATGATAACGCCAAGAAATATAAAGTTACTGACCTCTCTACCTCTGATCCTCTAATGAAGACCTGCCCACGGACGTCCGGCTTCTTCATTCTGAAGTCAATAATCAGCCCTTTGGTTTTGCTGACATTGAGTGAGAGGACATTGTTGTGGCCCCAATCAATCAGATTTTCAGTCTTCCTCCTTTAAGCTGATTTGTCATTATATTTGCTTCAGCCAACAAAGGTGGAGCCATCATCAAATTTAAATATGGCATTATAGTTGTATCTTAGCAACGAGATTAAAGATATAAAGCAATTAGAACAGGGTGCTAAGCACACAGCCTTTTGGTGCACCCATGCTGGTGGTGATGGTGGTTGAGATGTTATTGCTAATCAGTACTAAATGGGGTCTGCAAATGAGGAAATCAAGATCCCATTTGCATAAGGAGATATTGAGGCCTAGATCTTGGAGCTTAGTGATTAGTTTTGAATGAATGAAAATATTGAATGCTAAACTGTAGTCAATGAGGAGCATCCTGATGCTCAACTACAGGGTTGAGTGAAGAACCAATGAAAAGACATCTGCTGTTGTAACAGTAGACAAATTGGAGTGGGTACAGGTCACATCTCAGGAAGGAGTTGATATGCTTCATGAACAATATCTCAAGGTACTTCATCACAATGGATGTAAGTGCAACTGAACAATAATCATTGTGACAGGTCAACACATTCTGCTTGGACACAGGTATAATTGAAGCCTGTTTGAAGCAGTTTGGCACTTCAGACTGCCAAAGCAAGAGGTTGAAGGATGTCTGTAAACACACCAGTCAGTTAATGGTTTCTATAGATTCACTCCCCTGAAGGATACTGTCACATCAGCTTTAGAGACTGAAGACCCAAGGTCGTAGTGGGCCATGGGGTTTCATGAAAGTGACTTCGTGTTCTGTTGGTCAAACTGAGCATAAAAGGCATTGAGTTCACCTGGGAGCAAAAGCTGAGACCTCAAGACCAGAAGACATAGGAGCAGAATTAGGCCATTCAGCCCATCAAATCTGCTCCACCATTCCATCATGGCTGATCTTGGATTCCACTCAACTCCATACACCTAACTTCTCGCCATATCCACTGATGCCATGACCAATCAGGAAATGATCAACTTCCTCCTTAAATATACTCATGGACATGGCCTCCACTGTAGCATGTGGCAGAGCATTCCGTAGATTTACTACTCTCTGGCTAAAACATTCCTCCTCGTCACTGTTCTAAATGGTGGCCCCTCAACCTTGAGTCTGTGCTCGCTAGTTCTGGATATCCCCACCATAAAAAACATTCTCTGCACCTCCACCCTATGTAGTCCTTTCAACATTTGGTAGGTTTCAATGGGATCCCCCTGTATTCTTCTAAATTCCAGTGAATACTGTCCCAAAGCTGCTCAACACTCCTCTCACGTTAACCCCTTCATTCCTGGAATCACTGTCATGAACCTCCTCTGGATTCTCTCCAACGACGGTACATCTTTTCTGGGATATGGGGCCGGAAACTGTTGACAATACTCCAAGTGCGGCCTGACCAGTGTCTTATAAAGGCTCCACATTATCTCCTTGCTTTTCTATTCTATTCCCCTTGAATTAAATGCTACATTGCATTTGCCTTCTTTACCACAGAATCAACCTGTAAATGTCACGGGGGACAGGAGGCTGGATCCAAGTGCAGGACACAGGCACTGAAGTACTAGGAGCAGGACAGGAATAACTTAAGGATAGAACCAGATGGGGAAGGTAATCCTGGGGTTCAGAGAGAGTTCGTGGCTGGGCTGGGTCCCAGAGTCTGTGGCTAGGCTGGAGAGCTCCCTGGGTGGCTGCATAACTCCTGGGCAGGGCCGCCTCCCAGGCAGGAACACGGAGGCCCGGGCAAGACGCGGAACACCTGGGCAGGTGCGGGCACAACCCAGAGGTGAGGGGTAGGAAGGGGACAGAGTCCCCTATGCCAGGCAACAGCAGTCTGGCCTGCTACCCGACAGAGGCAAGGGATCGTAAGGGAACTTGGTCTGGAGTAACTCCAAGGCTGACTCACAGAACTTCAGGATGAAGCCATGGGCCCTCCAAGCCGGGACAACCGGAACGAACAGAGCCAATTGGACAAAATACCTTGGAACATGGCAAACCAACTCATACAAGACAACCAGCGAACAGGACAAAACAGGTTCAGAGCAGGACAACCCCCCAACTAGGCTCAGTCCCAGAGTCCCTTATATTCACCTGCCAGCTGATAGGCAACAGGTACACCTTCTTAAGCCAAGATGATCCTATTTGGCTTAAGGGTGACAGGAGGGACAGCTGCAAGACCCAGAGTCCACAGACCAGATCAAGACCCAGAATGCAGGCTCCAGACCGGACCATAACAGTACCCCCCTGCAGAGGGAGCCTCCAGGCAACTAAGGAGGGTCTCTAGGGCTGGCCTCAGCTGGAACACAAGGAACTGGACAACCTATTCCTGGAAATATACTATTTAAAATCTGCAACTTATTGGAGTATTTTCATCAGAGTCTCAGAACATAGTCTTCCCAACAAATCATCTTGCCCAAAATAAGCATAACTAGAATGGTTGGAAGTCCAATCAGGAGGAATAGTGGGTCAGCTCTCTCCATGAGATCTAGGCCTTCTTTATGTCCTACAACCTGCATAACAGTCACAGCTCCATAGGTGACCACAGTCCAGTCGATAGATTCCAGCTGCTGCAAATGGGCATGCTTTTGAGATCCAGTACATAAACAACAGGACCTAGTTTTGTAAAGACAGTTAAATATTCAGCATTGCACTGTAGACATGCCACTCTGGCTGTACTGTTGCCCTTTACTTCTCATCTACCCATCATTGTAGACAAACGTGATGAACCCATTTAGTAGAGCCCCTGCACTTGCAGGGTCTCACCCATTCTGCTGTCCAATCATCTTCATCTGTGGTAAAACCAGCTCATACAAGGCAACCAGGACAAAACAGGTTCAGAGCAGGACAACCCCCCAACTAGGCGCGCGCTCTCCCTCTCCCTCTCTGTCTTGTTTTACAGCGGTTGGGACCCAGCTTAATGGTGCATTACCACCACCTTCTGCTCTGGAGTATGCAATAGACTCATATTCTAAATCCCTTCACCCAATCGCACACACACACATACCCTAACCTACACCTTATGCTTCCATCTTTGGCCATCCTAGTACCCTATTCCTGTTTATCCATCATATCCTATAAAAAAATCCTGTACCCCTTAAGAAAGCTAAAAATACCCTGACCTGTGTTTTCTCACCCATGCCCAGCAACCCTTTTAATGTGAATTCCTGCACCCCCAATTCCCTTAGATTAATTCTCATCATCTCTCTCTGTATCCCATACTTCCTGCAAGTCAGAACTACATGTTATACTGACTCCTCTTCCTGACATTCTGCACACAATCCTGTCTGGTGTTTCCCTATCAATTTCAATGTTTGGTTTAGTGCAGAGTGCCCCAGCCTTAACCTAGTCCACACAATTTCCTCTCTTCTGTATCTACTACCTACCCTAATACCTGCAAAACTTTTTTGTATTTGATATAAATGCCTCCCTTTCCCCTCCCTGTCCCATCTTTCTTGCCACATTTGGTTAATTTTTCCCAGATTTTACACTTAATGTGTACTTCTATATTTTCTTTCTTTATTGCCCTCTTTGCCAACTCATCCACCCTTTCATTGCCCTTCACCCCGACATGAGCTGGAACCCATAGAAATTTAACCTGACCTCCCTGATTTGCAACTCTTGTGACTGACTGAAGGACTTCATGAAGTACATCTTGCTGGCTGTTTGAGTGAGAAGACCTTAAACTTGCTAGTACTGAAGATGAATCTGAGCATATCAACACTCAGACTAGTCTAGCTTTCTCCACCCAACACAACGCAACCAACACTGCCATCATCTCCACTGTATACACCGCTAACTTATCAGATGTTCTTCTGCTGATTGCAATTGCTTTTGCTGGTATAGCCACCCCAAACCCTGTCACTCCTGTCTCAGTTTCCTTAGCACCATCTGTATAGACCTGAGTATAATCACTATACTTTTCCATCACATGACAGTTAAATGCACTTACCAAATCAGTTTTATACTTTTCTTTCCTTTTTACCTCTAACAAATGCCAGTCAATGTCAGGCCATACCTGCTTCCATGGAGCTACAACTGGATAAAATACTGAAGGACTTATCCTTAGATCAAACACTCCACATGATCTAGCAATATCATTCCCTACCCGACTAAAGTTTTCCCTCTGAAACCTCCCATTTTCCCAGGACTCCTGCAACATTCCTTTAGCAAGGTGAGAATCATTGTGTCCCTGCAAATTAACCCAGCAGTTTGCCATCAATTTCATCCTTCTTAATTCCAAAGGCATTATTCCCATTTCTACCTGCTGGGCTGATACTGGTGATGTTTTAAAAGCCCCACTGCACACTCTCAAAACCTGAGCCTGAATCACATCCAGTTTCCTTATAAGAGACCTAGCTGCTGATCCATATGCTACACTTCCATTATCCAACACAGGTCTTACTAAAGCCATGTACATTCTCTTCAACGCTGAACAACTTGCTCCCCATTCCTTACCAGTCAAACATCTCATCACGTTTATTACTTTTTTACATTTCTCCTCAGCTTTCCTGATATGGTCTGCCCATGTTAATCGTGAATCAAATATAACTCCCAGAAAATTAAATGATCCAACTCTTTCTAATTCAATCCCATACATCCTTAACTTCTTCCCTACTTCAATTCTTTTCCTAGTGAAAAATACAGTTTGAGTTTTTTCCACTGAAAATCTACATCCCCAATCATAACCCCACTCTACCACTTCATCAATTGCTCCTTGTAGTTTCCTGATTATATGCTCCATGTTCCTGCCTCTTTTCCACAAGGTCCCATCATCCACAAACAGTGACCTACCTATATCCACTGGTACCTTTGTGAAGACATCATTGATCATAACAATGGAAAGTAATGGGCTAATCACACTACCCTGAGGTGTGAGGTGTGCCATTTCCCACTATGTACTATTTTGATAATTCTGATCCAATCCGAACTTGAATTTTTCTACCAAACAAAAAATATTTAATCCAATTAAAAACTCCCCCCAACCCCCATCTTGTGCAGTTTAATTAATAATCCTTCCTTCCACATCATATCATAGGCTTTTTCAATGTCAAAAAACACTGCAACTACTGATTCTTTATTTGCCTGGGCCTTTCTTATTTCAGTCTCTAACCTTATCACTGAGTCCATGGAATTCCTTTCCTTCCTAAAACCACTCTGATAACTTGCCAGCATTCCTCTCTTCTCAAGATCATACGATAACCTTTCAGTTATCATCCTTTCCATCACCTTACATATATTTGATGTTACTGCCATTGGCCTGTAGCTAGTGGGTTTTGACAGATCCTTGCCAGGTTTCCTTATTGGAATTACTACTGCTTCTTTCCGTGCACTTGGTAATCTTCCCTCCTCCCACACTCTGTTATAAAAATGCAGTAACTTCAAGAGCGCTCCTTCTACTATATTTTTTTAGCATAACATAGCATATTAGATCTTTCCCTGGGGAGGTTGGTCTCGATCTCTTTATTGCTCTCACCATTTCTGCCAAAGTAAATGGATCATCAATTATATCATCTGTTTCTTTCCTCCTGTTTAACACACCTGGGTATTGACTCATTGTTCTTTCCCTTCTCCTTCTCCCTTCTTCAGAAGAATTTTCTGAACTATGTATCTTTACAAATGACCTGGCCATGATCTCAGCCTTATCCCTGCTATTTCCTCCTCAGATATCATTACTGGATACTCCCAATCCCTTCTATCTCCCCCCATCCTCTTAATCATTCCCCATACCTCTCTCACAGGCGTTGTTCTTCCTATTTTGTTGCAAAAACTCCTCCAACTTGCTCTTTTAGCTTGACATATAGTTCTTCTCACCACTGCCTGTGCCTTCTTATATTGAATCAAATGCTGCATATTATGGGTTCTTTTAACTAACCTGAATGCTCTATTTCTGTTTTTTTACAGCCTGACAACATTCCTCTGTCCACCATGGCACTATTTTTCCTATTCATCTTATTTTTACTCCTGGGTATAGATCCTTCTGCTGCCATAATAATTGAAGTCACCTGACTGTTTAATTCATCTATATCTCCAGAAATGTCAATCTTTCTCAATACTTCTTCACTTAACTTCTGGAACTTACCCCAATCTGCTTTTCCAAACACCCACTTTGGGACTCCCCCACTTGGTCTTATTTCAACTCTTTCACCCACTGAACATAAAACTGGGTAGTGATCACTGCCTACTGTTGAAGCAGTCCAAACTCCCCAGTTACTGATGCCAGCCAAGACATTAGACACTAACGTAATATCTAATACCGACTCAGTTCCTGTTATGTTTATCCTTGTTCCTCTACCATCATTCATACACACCAAATCCCTTTCTTCCATCAAATCTTCAATTACCGTTCCATTTGAATCTGTAATCAGATCCCCCCATATTGTGCTGTGAGCATTGAAATAGGCACACCACACTATTTTATGTCTATTTTGTCCTTGTATCCTTAGTAGGCTGTCCAAATCCAACCTTTTACATGGAATGTAATAGTTAATTATAACCACTCCCTCCCCTCTCTCCCATATTTCCACCACTATGTATTCCTGATCATCTCCTTTTTCCAGTACTCTATACGGTATTCTTTGCTTGATTAACATAGCACAACCTCCTCCTCTCCCTAGATTTCTATCTTTCCTTATCATTGTATACCCATGTACCACAAAGTCTAAAGCTGGTTTCAACCAAGTTTCCTGAATACACACTACAACCGGTTTTACAACCATTTCCTTAATAAAGTGCTTAAATTCCTGGCCATTGGCCAGTAAACTCCTTGCATTCCATTGCAATAGAATCACCATAATGAGTACTAACTAACCTATGACACTTCCTGGCTTGACTGATTAGTGAGGTTCTCCCTCACTTCTTCCCATGTCAGTCCTACTAACCCTAAATGGTTTACTGCTGCTTTGACCACCAGCTGAATTTTGTCACTTTTTGACTTTACCTCTGCCATACTATTAATGACTTCTGCAATGAATGTTATGAGAGCTTCCCCCCCCCCCATAAATCCTGTCATTTACTCTTCGCTGCATCTCTTGCATCCCTATTGCTCTCTGGTCATTAGGAGCATTATTCTGTTCTCTTGACATTCTTACAGCTTCTGCATAAGTGATCTTTCTTTTCACTCTTATTTCTTGAATTTTATTCTCCCGTCTCATAACCTCACACCCACTATACACCACATTATGAGCTCCTCCACAATTACAGCATTTTGGTTGCACTCCTGTTCCGCACTTTCCATATTCATGATCACCCCCACATCTAGCACATCTCCTCTGCCTTTTACAGTTTTGAGCTATGTGTCCAAACCTTTGACTATTATAGCACCTCAATGGCTTTGGCACATATACCCTTACTGGGTAACTCATGAAACCCAGGAACACTTTCCTTGGAACTCTTTCTTCTTCAAATTCAATCAATACTGTTTGACTTTCCTTTTTCATTCCCTCTTTTGTTGTTTTCAGTCTTAGAACATTAATTACTTTCCCCCCTTTGCTATTCCTCTTCAACTCCTCCATGTTTATACTCATTGGTACACCCGTGATCACTCCTTTACAACCATCATTTTGTGCTCCCACCCTCCCTGTATATTCCACCTTGCATTTTCCTATCTCTTTTAGCTTGAGTGCTTTCTCAAGTTGTTCCTCATTCACACATCCTACCAATAGATTGCCATCATTAAGGACTTTTGCAAATACTATTTCCCTTATCTTATTTGCCAGAGTTGTTGTTAGCACAAACAGGTTAATTTTCTTCATGTGTCCTTACACCTCATTAAACCTAATTATGACAACACCTCCTCTCTGAACTTGTTCATCTTCCTCACTTTCAAAACTCTCTCCACTCTCATTTCTTATTCTTTTATTCCCTTTGTCTCAGTTTTCATTCATCCATCCCCTCACTATCTCCTTATTCCCTTTATTTCTCCCTTCACAATAATCCATTTCTCCCCAGCTGCCTACCTCTGATCCCAAATCCCTATCCCACTCCTCCACTCTCTTTCCCTCAGCCCCTCCTCTCATCTTGTCTAGCATTACCAGACCCAGGCAACCCCTCCCATCAATTCCTACTTCTTTCCCTCAACGAGTCAGTCCAGCCAGCCCCAACTAGGCTTGGTCCCAGAGACCCTTATATCCACCTGCCATCTGATAGGCAACAGGTGCACCTTCTTAAGCCAAGATGATACTATTTGGCTTAAGGGTGACAGGAGGGACAGCTGCAAGACCCGGAGTCCGGAGTACATGGACTAGATCAAGACCCGGAACGCGGTCTTCGGACCGGACCATAACAGTAAATTAACCTTCTGGGAGTCTTGTACAAGGACTACTAAGTCCCTTTGCATCTCTGATGTTTGAATTATCTCTCCATTTAGATAATAGTCTCCACTATTGTCCTTTTTACCCAAGTGGATTATCATACCTTTGCCAACTCTGTATTCCATCTCTTTTTTGCCCATTCTTCCAAATGGCCTAAATTCTGCTGCAATCACATTGCTTTCTTAGAACTACCTACTCCTCAACTTGTCTTTGTATCATCCTCAAATTTTGCCACAAATCCATAATTCTATTATCTAACTCATTGACCAACAGTGTGGAAAGCAACGGTCCCAATTCTGACCCCTGAGGAAAACCACTAGTCTCTGGCAGTCAACTGAAAAAGGTTCTGTTTATTCCCACTCACTGCCTCCTGCCTATCAACCATTCTCCTATTCATGCCAGAATCTATCCTATAACACTATAGGATTTTATCTTGTTAAGTAGCCTCATATGTGGCATCTTATCAAACACCTTCTTAAAAACCAAACAAGTGACATCCACTGCCTCTGCTTTGTCCACGCTGCTTGATACTTCCTTGAAGAATCTAACATATTTGTCAGCCAAGATTTCCCTTTACAGAAACCATGCCGACTTTGACATATTTTATTATTAGTCTCCAAGTACCTCAAAACATCAGCTTTAATAATAGACTCCAACACTTTCCCAACCCCAGAGGTCTGTCTAACTGGCCTATAATTTGCTTTCTTTTGCCTTCTGCCTTTCTTAAAGAGTGGAGTGACATTTGCAATCTTCCAGCCCTCCAGGAACCATGCCAGAGTCAAGTGATTCTTAAAAGGTCATGGTCAATGCAGCTGTTATCCCTTCAGCAACCTCTCTCGGTACTCTGGGATGTAGTCCATCTGGCCCATGTGCTTCATCCACCTTAAGACTTTTACTTTGCCTGGCCCCTTTTCCTTTGAATTGTAATGGCACTGACTCCTGCTCCCTGACACTCATGGACCTCTGGAACACTGCTAGTGTGTTTGACAGTGAAGAATGATGCAAAGTACCCAATAAATTCATCTGCTATTTCTTCCCCCCCCCCATTACTACTCCACCAACATCATTTTCCAGTAGTCCAATATCACCTCTCACCTTCCTTTTACTGTTCATATAACTGAAAAATCTATTGGTATCCTGCTTTATATTATTGGCAAGTCTGCCCTCATATTTCATCTTTTCCCCTCTTATAGCTTCTTAGTTGCCTTTTGTTGGAATTTAAAAGCCTCCCAATCATCCAGCTTCCCTCTCACTTTTGCAACCTTAAATGCCCTTTCCTTGGCTTTTATGCAGTCATTAACTTCCTTTATCAGGCACAGTTTCCTACCCTTGCCATTTGAGAACCTCTTCCTCTGGCAGACATATCTAACCTGTGCCTTGTGAACTATTACCAGAAGCTTGTTGTCACCTATGTTGTTTGTTTTGTTTTCTAGGAGGAGAAGGCATTCAAGCCCTGACACAGCTGTCACACATCCTTCTTTGATTCCACTTTTCATCTCAGATGGTTTTCCAGAGATCACGCCTTGTACTTTCCTGGATCACTAGTCCTGAACAACACCAATTTGGCCCTCAGCACATTGTGAATCTCGTAGTTGATCCAGGGCTCTGGTTGGAGAAGAATTTGAACCATCTTGTGAGGACACAAATCATCCACATTGTGTCTTTCTAAAGTCCATGACAAGCATGGTTTATTCAATCATGTTCTCTGATTGGTCTTTGAACATGGCCTAGACCAGCAACTTAAAGCAATCCTATAGCCCCTCCTCTGCACTTTCCATCCATTATGAAAACAATCTCTTTAGCATGATTGAAATAAAGTGTGATTAAAACTAATTGTATGCCCGATTAAAAAGAGGAGAAATTTCTCAACATCTGTGAACTTCCTGTTGTCAAAATATTCCTTCTCAATGTCTTTTGAGTGGAATATCACTTCTCATCAAGGATTGTTACATTTTCACTTCCAATTGGTTGATGTTTCAGATGAGAAGGAAAGTACTTCCCAATATCTGGAACTCACTCTGAGATCTCCTGCTTGGCAGAAAAGTCCTCACAGGCCCTGCTCACTTTTTAAAACTGGCGTGTAAACTCCACAAGGAGCTACCTCCAACTCTCTCTGTGATCGGTTTGCCCTGGTGAAGGGCCTCAGCCTGAAATGTTGATTCTTTATTCCCCTCTATAGATGCTGCCTGACCTGCTGTGTTCCTCCAACATTTTGTGTGTGTTGCTCTGGATTTCCAGCATCTCCAGAATCCATTGTGTTTTGAACCTCTGTGTAATGTCTGAATAGATTCTGAAAGTTTTACATATCAAAGGCAAGGACTGAAACTTCCCTTCAGATATATTAACACGTATTAGTTACTCTCACAAAGGTGTGCTTGCAGCACCAACATTGATTTTTATCAGCATTTTCTGAGACCATTCACACAAAAACTCATTTCACAAAGTTATCACACATACAGCCAGCAAACAGGATGATTATGTTGATTAATCAATTGTCTGATGAGAACACGAGTTGACCACGTATTGCTGAATAGGTAAAAGATAACATGTCTACAATGGCTGCTGCATCGTGGATGTTTGACTGAACAGAAGAAAAATTTACTGGCTTAAACAGATGGACACAGTCTATAAACGGGGCAATAACTTAGTGGTTTAACAAGATGATCAAAAAAGATTGGATTAATTTGTCATGTGTATATCAAAACATGCAATGAAATGCATCCTTTGTGTCAAATCAAATCAGCGAAAATTGTGCTTGACAGCTTCCAAGTGTCATCACACTTCCAGTGCCAACATAACATGTCCACAACTTACTAACCCTAACCATCTTTTTAACATGAGAGAGAACCGGGGCGCCTGGAAGAAATGCACAAAGTCTTAGGGGGAACGTACAAAGTCTGCAGTGGGACTTGAACACCCATGGGTGATCCTAGGTGCTGCAAGGCAAATGTGTAAAGTAAAAGATGGTAACCTGGTAAGAGTCCAAACCAAAAAGATATGTAAGATTAAAAACATTACTGATGGCAACTGAACTGGAATCACATGAGGCAGAAGGTATCTCTTTTAAAAATATTTTTGTGGGAATTAGAAGACAACTTTGCTGCAAAGCTGTCAGCATAACTGAAAGTTATAGGTTTTAGCCATGAACAATATTCAAGGTGTGATTATTACTTAGTAGATTGTTTTATTAAAGAATGTATTGCTGTATTGCAATTTTAGTGTTTTTTTTAAATTTTTCAGTCTATGACAGATTTGTGTGGGGGCTGGTAAGTGAAGAAGTTCAATCAAAATTATTGCATATGCAGACCTGACATTCAAACTTGCATGTTAAATGACTGTGTTGATGGAAATGGCATTCAAGAATGCTGGAAAATTTGTCCATCACAAGTAATTAGTATAATGACGATCCATAGTCAGTCAGGTGAAGCAAAGTCCAAGACCGCACACTTCAGTCAAATGTTATCACTGCAATGGCCTTCACACACCACATGTTGGCAGCTTGCAACTGTCCAGTGCTTTTACTGCTGAAGGAAATATCACATTCTGACGGCCTGCAGATCCAATGGTTAGACATGAGACCAGAGCAATCTTAGTAGTAATTCAAAATGACACTGGAAAAGAGACTTCATCTTTCGAGAGTTTATTTAGACAATGAGAACAGGGTTGTATAGAAGCCATTCAGTAAGCTGTAGAAACACTGAGCAGACAGACTTTTGTATAAATGATGTTGACAAACAACTTGTGCATTGAGATGTAAATTGATACTGCTACAGATTGCTGAAAATAAGTCAAGAAAATTACTTTTGTAAGTTCAGCCAATATCCAGTGTTGATTCTAGTGAGCTTTCAGAGACATTGAAGCAAGTAAAAACACATCCTCTGACTTACCCTCCTTCTGTCCTATTTATTGCATCTACGCCACTTTCTTATGTTCTTCCTCTCTATTGTTTTCTTCTCCTCCTCCTATTCTTTTCCTTATCATCATCATTCTTTTCTTCCTTCTTTTCCTTTCAAACCTACACAAATTATTTGAAAATGAAACTTCATTACTGCTGGAACATACACACAGTGGCCACTTTATTAGATACCTCCTGTACCAAATAATATGGACACTGAGTGTACGTTCATGGTTTTCTGCTGCTATAGCCCATCCAAATCAATGTTCAATGCATTGTGCATTCAGAGGTGCTGTATGCACACCACTACTGCAAAACGTGGTACTTTGATTTAGTGTCACCTTCCTGTCAGCTTGAACCAGTCTGGCCATTTTTGCCCACAAAACTTCTGCGCACTGGATTTTTTTTTGTTTTTCACACCATTCTCTGCAAACACTAGCGACTATTGTGTGCGAATATCCCAGGAGATCAGCAGTTTCTGAGGTATCCAAACCACCTTGTCTGGCACCAACAATGATTCCACAGTCAAAGTCACTTAGATCACGTTTCTTCCCCATTCTGATGTTTGGGCTAAACAGCAACTGAACCTCTTGACCATGTCTGCACATTTTTATGCTTTAAGTTGCTGCCACATGATTGGCTAATTAGATATTTGCATTAATGAGTCGCTTATAGGTGTACCCAATAAAGTGGCCACATGTTTAGGATTCACATTCTCTTCATAATTGAAAATCATCGAAGAGACAGCTAAGTCCTATAACTTTAAAATCTTAAATTTAAATCCTTACAAAACTAGTTCTTACTGTCTGTTTCCCTTCTTGCCTAGAGTGAAATGTTTTGTGATCTGCAACCATTATCTATGGATAGTTTTAAGTCTTCGAGCATGATCTTATTCTCATCTGGGCAAAAGGGACCAGGACTAGACCAGTTTGATGGGGAATGTAGCTGGAGAGAGAGAATCCTTGGTGTCCATGTGATGATATCATGTTGAGAGCACCAGCACCAGGGAGGTATGTGGCATTGACACAGAGTGCCATCCTACCTCTTCACAGACTGGCAGTGCCCTGTTGGAAAAAGTGCCTTTCTCTGATAAAGAAAAGTAAGGGGATTATTGTTGGTGGCTCTCACAGAATAATGATTTAAAAATTCTTCCTTCACTTGATCTGAATAGAACCTGTATACCGTTGTTTTACCATTTTGATTCAGCATCATACCTCTTCATGCAAAGTAATAATAACAGCTACTGCTTTCCTCCTTAATCCATGAGGATCTGCTATCCCTTCCTTCTCCCAAATGGTAGAATTCATTCCCTCTCTTTTGGGGTTCCAGAAAAGGAAGGTGCAGAAATCAAAGTGATTAAGTGTAGATCATGTCATCACAGAAACTTTTTGTTTCTTTGCTGGAAATTTGAAAAACTATAAAACTCTCTCCTCCTGGTTGTGATTCATTGCTATCACAGTGACCCATGGAAATGCCAATGCAAAGGTCCATAAAATGCTGCAAAGCATTGTAAACTTAGCCAGTTCCATCATTGGACACTGGCTTCCCCATCGACGAGGACATTTTCTAAAGTTAATGCCTCAAGAATGTAGCATCTGTCATTAAGTACCTACTCTATTCAGAACATGCTTCTTCTCATTACTTCTATTGGGGAGGAGGTACCAGGAGTGTGAAGACACACACTCAATGTTTTAGGAAGACTGTTTGAGAAAGTTGTGAGTTAAGAACCTATGAGAAGGAAGTTGTGAGGCACCTTCATGGGTTGCTGGCATCTGTGCAGTGTAGGTACTCCCACAATGCTAATGGACAAGGAATTCTATGTTTTTATGGCAGAGAAAATAAAGGAACAGCAAATCATTTCCAATTTCAGTTGATATGTGATATAGAGTGCCTTGAAGATGATAATTCACTGCTCTTATTCTTGGTGTCCTTTTCCTTTTGGCTAGCCCACGCTCTGGGTCTGGGCCAGACTGTTGAGCAATCCTTGCTGAGTTGCTGCTGAGGATCTGGTGGGCACTCAATAGTATGAATCAAATTGAATATGACGTTCTCCTAAGCATTTGTCTATCAGTGGTTCTCAGGTTGCTGTAGTGACCAATCCAGTTTCCACATACTAAGGATTTCCAGACCTCATAATCTCATGCAGTTTGCCTTTTGCTGATCACCATGGGACTTAATCCAGGATATTTGGGTGGATTCCCTTAATGGGAAATGCCTGTGCAGGAATTTGTTTAACCTGGGAAGGCTGATGCATGGGGAGCCACCACAGAGGCCTTGACAGGTTGGGGTCAGGGTACTGTGGCATAGAATGCAAGGCAAGGGGACCCTTCACTGCTGCAGCCTTCCTCTGCTATCATTGAATCTGTCATCCTCTTTTACCAACTCCATCAATGAGGTCAAGACCCCAAGGCAGTCAACACTGAAGTCACAGTGCACATAAAGTGGAGGGAACAGATGTTTCTTGTGGTGGTTTACATCGACTGCTTTCTCCTGGGGTTCTTCATTTGTAAGGGTGTCTAAGATTATGGGGAGAAGCAGGAGAATGGTATTCAGAGAGAATATAAATTCGCCATGATTGAATGGTGGAGCAGACTCAAGGGGCCGATTGGCTTAATTCTTCTCCTGTGTCTTATGGTCTTATCTTGATTATTGCTGGAACTACATTCATTCAAGGAAATAGAAAGTGTTTTAGCACACTCTGAAATGCTTTGGAGACTCTTGAATAAATTTGCTTCTCACAGAGTGCACAGCTTTAGAACGGCTGTTGGAAGCAAGCTAGTGATCCTTGCTAGTTAATAGTGGGTGGATGCAATGATTGAATAAGACCTGTGTCCCATCCTTCTAAAGAGCCAAAGAGGTATGTGATCAGGTATGGCGGACAACCAGTCCCTCCATGCCGTTGTTTAGGCTGCTGAACTCACACTGGTTTATCTGAAGATCCAGAAATGTTTATCACTCCGGATGTCTCTGATGCAAATAAAATCAAAATATTCCAATAATACTCAATAAGTCAGTCTGCATCTGTAGAGGGGGAAGTACAACTAACAGTTGAGACCAATGACATATCATCTCAATTTATTCTTATCAGATCCTTGACCCTTAATGTCTACCTGCACAGCGTTTTCCCTGTAACTGTAACATCATATTCAGGCATTGCATTCTCTTTTGTACCGCCTGGATGTACTTATGCATGGAATGATCTGTTTGGATGGCATGCAACAAAATCTTTTCACTCTATCTTGGTAAATTTACAAGGATATTGCTGAGTCATAGGGAAAGATTGAATCGGTTAAGAGTTTAATTGCTGGAGCATATGTGAACGAGTAAAGTCTTGATCGAGGTATATAAAATTATGAGGTGCTATAGATAGGGTCATTGCAAGCAGGCTTTCTCATTGATGTTGAGTGAGACTAGAACTGGAGGTCATGGGTTAAGGGTGAAAGATGAAATGTTTAAGAGGAACATGAGGGAGAACTTCTTCACTCAGTGGGTGGTGAGAGTGTGGAATGAGCTGCCTGTGGATGTGGTCGATGTGGGTTTGTTTTCAACATATAGAAGAGATTTGGATGGGGACATGAATGGGAGGTGCATGGAGGGTGCAGTCCAGGTGCAGTTTGATGGAACTAGGCAGAATGGACCAAATGGGCTGAAGTGCTCTATGACTCTATATATGACAATAATAAACCAATTATCAATGAACAGTTATCGGGATACTTCATTTTTAATCCTTCTGCCTTGCAGACTAGTTCCTTGATTTTCCTCCTGCAATTAAAATGTTTCTAAGTATTTATTAAACTTTATTGTCTAAATATGGCAGCTAAACCATATTATTCTCTTTGTTCGGTAGATAAACTGAAATGCTGTGTATTTCCAAGCTTGTTGTATGACTTGTGGAAGAAACGTGCTCAGATTTTTATCAACAAATAAAAGGTGAATATTTAAAATAGATTTTAAAAATATTTAAAATTGCAAATGCAAATGAAGGACAATTAATCAGCACTAAAGTGCTAATAACAACCAGTCATAAGTTATAAATAGTGGCCATTAAGCCTTGCTTTTTCATGCATGACTCTCAGATGTGGGAGCACAATAGAATTTTATGATCAAAAAGACAGGGGAAGATTTCAGAATGCTTTATGCATGCTTATACTTTTAATTACAGACACATCAAAAAAGAGCTTTAGGTACCACATTGCCAGGTTCAGGAAGTTATTACCATTCAACCATCAGGCTCCTGAACCAAAGTGGACTACTTCATTCACCTCAACACCGATTCTGCTCCTATGGACTCACTTTCTAGGACTCTACAACTCATGTTCTCAGTGTTATTTAGTAACTATTTATTATTATTATTATTATTATTATTATTATTATTATTATTATTATTATTATTATTTGTTTTATTGGTATTTGCACAGTTTGCCTTCTTTTGCACATTAGTTGTTTGTCAGTGTTTATGTGTAGTTTTTCATTGATTCCATTGTATTTCTTTGTCTACTGTGAATACCTGTAAAAAAAAAGAATCTCAGGGGAGTATATGGATATATACCTTGATAATAAATTTACTTTGAACTTTTGAACTTTGCAAACGTTAACATCATTAAATCTACAAGCCTTTAGTTACATTGCAAAGAATTAAAGCATGTTGAATAATTCAGCTTTTGGAAATGCACTTTCTGTAACATTTGATTGGAATTCTCGGAACTGTTAAGGTAGTGAGGTTGTTGCTCCCCAAAACGAATAATTTCTGGGAATCATTATTTGTGTGTAGTTGGCTCCTTAAGTTTGACCATGCAGTCCGAAGGAAGCTGGAAACAGACTCTGATGCTTAGGAAATCAGCTTGCTGCTCACTGTAGAAACAAACTTGAAAGATAGGCTGAAGCTTTCAATACGGTTTAAACTCTGTGCTCCTGAGAGGCATGCGCCTGTCGCATTACTTTAATCATACAAAGTTATATTGCAAAAATTACAGAACAATACAGATTGTAACATAGTAATCTTATTTAATTAAGGAAAAAATCTTCACCATAGTCAACTTTAATAGCAGTGAGGTTCCTTTCAGGCTAGAGCTTATATCTAGCTTATATCAAAAGGAAGTTTCCTTCAGAAGCTGTTAGCTTTTGTTGTTTTCAACCTTTCCTCTCCCTGTCTATACTCAATTAAACTAATGGAAAAGAGTTTTACTGAATTATTTAAATTTCAAAGTAAATTTATTATCAAGGTATGTTTATGTCACCCTGAGATTTATTTTCTTGCGGGCATTCATGGTAGATACAAAGAAACACAACAGAATCAATGAAAAAAAACTGCACACAAGCAAAGACGGACAAGCAATCAGATCCTAGCACTTGACCCACAGCCTTGTGGGTTATAGCACATCAATTGCTTAGAGCTGTTTTACTCAGTTCCCTTCAACATCACCCAGAGAATCGAGCTGTTCCTTGATTTATGAAAGGGATGCAATCATGAAGAATGTTTCAATTAGCAAAATGTTATATATCAAAAGGCTGGTGAAATGCATTGCGTGTATTTTGCTACAGTGCGTTCCCGTGGCTGAGGATGATACATCATTTGATATAGCTTCATAAATCAAAGATACCAACCCCAAGGAGTCCGTGAATTATTGGAGTAATAATAATGATTATTGGGTTACAAGTGTATTGCCCCGGTTAAGAACATGTTTTATTGTATTGCTACTGTTGTGACGTCCAGAGTTTATTTTCTGCAGCTTTTCTGTAAAATGCAGTGTGTTCTGTTCATTAAGCTTCACAGTCCAGTATTTTGGTTTCTGCTAAGATAAGGAGTCGTTAGCTCATCTTAGGAATGGTGTGTCAGCCAATTGGGTTTGTCTTGATAACATTCTGTCCAGTGGGATGCCATGGAACATTCAAGAGAGCTTGGCAGCATCAGATTTCCTGAATACAGTGGGTTGGTTTTAGCCTTTTGTTGGGAGGAGCTGGAAGAAAAAGGAAGTGCAGAGAAAATCCCAGTGGAAGATATAGGCAGAACCCCGCATGACGGAGCGACCCAATAAAAGAGGTGCTTTGTGCATGAGAATGGTTCCTAGGAGGAAATGCCAATACTTCTGAGTTAGCCAGTTCATTCTTAATGATCTGCAGGGGAAGATCGAACTGTAGCTGGTGAAGTGGATTCAGCGCTGTGAGTAATTAAAGTGAAGCACCCGGCTATCCAGAAACGAGCTCCAATGTTTATGTGCACACTTAGACTGGTTTAACTGTAATGGGCCTTTTTTCTATTAACTGTGTGTACATTGAATGTAATTTTATGCCAGTGTAAGATCCTTTATTTCCTGGTGAAGGATAATTTTGTATGGGGCAGTTTTTGCACAGTGTTCGCCATAGTTTCTGTTCCCTCATCGGAACATTCCAACTTTCCTGTTTGGTTGAAGCCGAATCATACTGACCCTAGATGTCTATTGCTTATTGAAGGTGACTTTCTCACTGTTACCCATGCAATGCTGAGTCATGTAGCTGTTAGCCAGAGCTAGCTAAGGAACCTGGTTTATTATGAGCCACAGTGAGAGTGTTACACAAGTATACTCAGTGGCCATTTTAATAGATACATCTGTACACCTACTTGTTAATGCAAATACTGAATCAACCAATCATGTGGCAGCAACTCAATGCATAAAATCAGACAGATATGGTCCGAAAGGTCAGTTGTTGTTCAGACCAAACATCAGAAAGGGGAAGAAATGTGCTTTAAGTGAGTTTGACCACAGAATGATTGTTTGATGAAAATAGGATAGTTTGATTATCTCAGAAGCTACTGATTTCCAAGGATTTTCATGCACAACAGTCTCTGGAGTTTACAGAGAACAGTGCAAAAAACAAGAAACATTCGATGAGCAGCAGCTCTGTGGACAAAAATGCCTTGTAAATGAGAGAGGTAGAGGAGAATGGCTAGACTGCTTCAAACTGACAGGAAGGAGACAGTAACTCAAATAACCTTGCATTTCAATAGTAGTGTACAGGAGATCATTTCTGAATGCTCAAACCATTGATCCTTGAATTGGATGGGCTACTGCAGCAGGAAACCATGAACATACACTGCATGGCCACTTTATAAGGCACAGGAGGTACCTACTAATGTGGTCACTGAATGCACATCTACGGTGTCATCAGGACCCAGGGGAATGAGGTAGAGGGTGTTATGTAAAACTGTTGTCTGAGAGTGGATAATGTGTGTTTGAGACTGTATCAGTTAAGGTGGTACAGTTCTTAATATTGTATCCGGGAGACATGATCTTAACTTGACCACATTGTCATATCATTACATTTCTGGCAGATTGAGAAGATGGTGTCTTGGCTGCAGTGCTGTGGGAAAACTCATCCTACATCCGCCTCATTGGTTAAAAGTTGCTTCCTTTCTTCTTGCACATGCAGATCAATCTGAGTGCTGGATCCACAATGCTGTACCTGGGAGACTGTACACCCCACCTTCAGTCCTAGCACAATCCCTGAAGTCTTCTGCTGTTTGTCAGCCAATGGGCAGCACAATATCAGAGAAAGGGGCTACAATGTTACATATTTCCTTTCATACACTCAGTGGCCACTAAATTAGGTAGACCTCTACACCTGATCATTAATGCAATATCTAATCAGCCAATCATGTGGCAGCAACGCAATGCACAAAAGCATGCAGACATGGTCAAGAGGTTCAGTTGTTGTTCAAACCAAACATCAGAATGGGGAGAAAATGTGATCTAAGTGACTTTGACCAGGGAATGATTGTTGGTGCCAGATGGGGTGGTTTGAATATCTCAGAAACTGCTGATCTCCTGGGATTTTCACACACAAAAGTCACCAGAGTTTACAGAAAGTAGTATGAGAAGCAAAAAAAAAAATCTAGTGAAGATCAATGGACGGAAACTCCTTGTTAATGAGATAGGTCAGAAGAGATTGGGCAAAAAGGGTCAAGATCACAGGAAGCCAACCGTCATGCAAATAACCATGAGGTACAACAGTGGTGTGCAGAGAGCATCTTTGAATGCACACACATTGGATCATGAAGTGGATGGGCTACAGTAGCAGAAAACCATGAACATACGCTCAGCAGTCACTTGATTAAGCACAAGAGGTACCTAATGAAGTGGTCACTGAGTGTACAGTAGATTTAAAGTGTCACTGACAATGAAGTCCACTTTTGAAGATCTCTAGTTTTGTCACAACCACAGGCAGGCTGTGGAATGGGCTCAGCAATAATGTTTCTGAGTCTGCAGGTTCCAGACAATTAGTGTTTTATTGTGGAGACATTTAACTCTCCTCCTCTCATTTCAGTCGTGTCGAGACTTGACGAAAAGCAGAGCAATGCCAGTGCTCTCTGCTTACTGTTATCTTGGTTTTGGGAAAGAAGACTACTGTCTAGACTAACACTGTTAAGGAGCAGTACTTGTTTATTATTAAGCTACTACTGATAAGCTGCTGTATTTGCATTAGCTTTAGTTTGACAGTTCTAGTTAATGGCTCTGTTGGGCTAGTGTTATTGTTTTACCTTTATTTCTGCACAGTTCTGATTATAAGTCAGTGAACTATTGATCAATTCCATTGTCTCTCCCTCTGCACTTGGGCTCTAACTGCATATCCCTGTCAGAAAGTTTTGACAACAGAGAATGGACGCAGCTGAGAGAGAACAGCTGACCTTGGCGCTGACATTCATTGGCCAGGTAAGAGTGAAGTTACAGTCAGTTGGAGCTGCATTGGGAGTAGAGACTCAAGCAGTGAGACAGATGCTCTGTGAATGACAAGACTAGTCCTACCCAAAGTTGTGATGAAGAAACTAAAATCAGTAGAGCCTGGATTGGCCAATGTGCCTCACACAGCGTGACAGGTACTTTCATAATGGCAAGTAGTGTCCCAACTGGAAGAACAGGAGTCAGCCCATGTAGCAATGGTTCAGCAGCTCACCGCAGACTGCTGGAATCAGGCGGTAGTGATTACTGCTCTCCCAGCCACAGTTCCACAGCTTACAACGGACAGCCAGAATCAGGTAACAGCCATTGCACCTCACTTTGCCGCAATTCTGCTGCCTTTAGCCATGACAGTCTCACTCCCAACATCTCCCACATCTTCCTCTTCAAAAGACTCATCAACCTAGGCCATTAATGCCTCAACTCCTGTAACTGCAACCTGACCAGTAAGGAGTTTCCTCCGCCAGGCAAATATTCAGGTGACCTTGATGGCTGCAGGAATTTTATTACCCAGTGTGAGGTGACTTTCTAAGCCCAGTCTGGTTGGTTTTGTGATGATTCACAAAACATAGGCAGACATAGTCAGACTCCCACTCAGCCGGTTCAACACTCCATAGGAACAAAGTTGCCCTGCAGCCCAGTTGATTCGACAATTTGTTTTCGAGTTCAAGAGAGTTATTGACCTTCCAGTATGGAGTCAGGAAGCTAGCCACTGACTCCTAGGTCTGTGCCAAGGTAGAGGAGCAGTGAGGGATTATGCAGTAAAGTTCCACATGCTTCTGATTGATATGGGGTGGAATGAGCATTCCGTCATCACTGCCTTCCAACGGGAACTAAGCACAGAGATCCGGCATGGGATCATGGTGTATGACAAGCAGATCAGCCTGGATTTCCTGAGTAATCTGGCCATTTGAATTGATAATCAGGCAACTGAGTAGTGCAGAGAAAGAATGTCCCAAGATGTCACATGCCCAGTAAAAGAAGATACCCATCTACAGGAAGGGGAATTTTGACAGGTTGATTCTGACTGGAAAGATTTTCCCCTTATTGTGTAATGCTCCCAGATTCCTTGTTGTGAGGCTCTAAGACCCATGAGTTTCAGGCATTTATTGATTCCGGGGCAGCTGGAAACCTTTTGGATATCTCTTTGGCTCAAAGGTGGAGAATTCCGACTCAGCAATTGGGAAAAAATATTGATGTCAAGGCCTTGGATGGTCAGACTCTGCTCACCTTTCCAGAGAACCCCTCCAACTTATTTTACAGGTTAACATTTGGGAACAGCTCTCCTGCTATCTGGTTGAATCTCTGGAACAGCTGCTGGGGCTTGGAATTCCCTGGTTATCTCGACACAACCCATGGATTCATTGGTTCCTAAGGATGCTACAAGAGTGGGGGCAAGCATGCCTGTCTAGCTGTCTGGGTCCACCTCAAACTCCTGTCCACAAATACCCTACTGTATCAACTGCTGGTATGAACCTGTCTAGTATTTTGACTGAATGTGCTAACCTTCTTGAGGTCTTCAGCAAATAGAAGACCACCTCCTTGCCTCCACACTGGCCATATGACTGTACAATTTCACCTTTTACCCAGAACTAGTCCTTCCCAGGCTCATCTCTTTTCCCTCTCTCATCCTGCAATGATGGATATGGAAGAGTGCAGCAAAGATGCATTGGATTTAACCATCTGTCAGAATCTCCAGCAGGGGTGGGTTTCAAAGATTCAAAAAGTACATTTATTACCAAAGTATGTATGCAATATACAACCGTGAGATTCATCTTCTTGCAGACAGAAACAGAGAAACACCATGGAACCCATTCAAAGAAAACATTGGCTATCTAATGCGCAAAACAAAATAAAACAAATTACGCAAGCAGCAAAAAATGGGCAAATAACGCACAAAATATTAAGAATGAATTTGCAGGGTCCTTGAAACAGCCTAGGAATGTTCAACTTAATTCAGTTCAGTTCAACCTAGTGCTGCGTCGCTTACTGACAGCAGGCTGCAGAGCCAGTCCGCCCCAATCAAAATCAAAAAGAGGGAGAGGAAGACTAGCCAAACAGAGACAGGCAGTGCCGAACACCCGATGGCTTTCCACTGTCCTCCTTGTTGATTTCAATCTTGCTTAACACTTTAATCAACGAGTTGGTTGAGAATTGGAACTGATCATATGTTTGTGCTCTGCCAGTAGGCCGCACAATCATTTCTCAACCACGCCAAATTCCCTTGGACACAACAAAAGTACCAGAGGGAGGTTAGAGTAGAATGGCCAGATTGTTTCAAGCTGATTGGAAAAAGCCACAGTAACTCAAACATGTTAAAACAGTGGTGTGTAGAAGAATATCTCTGAATGCAAAACACATTGAGCCTTGAAGTGGATGGACTACAGCAGCAAAAGACCACAAACATGCCGTCAGTGGCCACTGTATTTGGTACACTCTTGTATCTAATAAAGTGGCTACTGAGTGTAGATAGCAAATAAATTTGTTCCTTGATCCTTCAATATCCTAGGAGTTTACTGCTTTGTCAAATGTTAGTAATAACTAATCGTAAGGGAAAATAATCTATATACTTTCACAAAGTATGTAATTTATGTGGAAAATTTTTATTGACACAAAAGGCGTTCAGCTCTTAATGGTTACTAATTGAATGTAATTTCAGGAACAAAGCAAACTGTCAGCAATATGTTTCACATATTTAGCCATTGCAGCTCAGAATTAGTATTGATGTGGTGACTTAATGCACAGTCACTTCCCTGGGCATTGTAATTTATTTCTGAATGCTAACTACCACATTATATTATGTTTGGCTTATATCCTTGATCTTTGCCAATGAATATGAACTCAGGTGTGAATAAACACCTTGAGCAGATTGCTTACATGTTGTGCGCTGTGGTGTAGCAGATGCCATTATCGCACAGAAAGGAAATACTTGTGGTGCAGTTCAAGTACATTGCAGTGTTCTTCCAGCCCCATGTGTTTTACAAATTCAAGCATTTTACAATGCTTTGTAAGCAATACTGAGGAACACAACATAGAACAATACAACACAAGAACAGGCTCTTCAACCCACAATATTTGTGCTGACTGCGAATCCAAACAGAACTAATCCTTCCTGCCTGTACACAGTATACATTCATTCACTGCCTGCTCTTGTGTTTATCTAAATGTCTGTTAAGTGCTGCTCTCGTATCTGCTTCCACCACACTTGCACTGGTAGCACAGTGCAGGCACTTACACTTCTCTCCGTGTGAAAACAAACTGTGCTTCACAAAAAAACAGGCAGCATTTGTGGAAAAGAATAAAGAGTCGACATTTCAGGTTGAGACCCTTCAACAGGACTATTTCCTTTCGCACTGATGAATGGCTCACAGCCAATAATTTGTTGACTTATCCCCATTGCCCCTTCACAATGGAAAAACATTGCTTATTTTCCAGTCCTCTGGGACCATGCTTGCAGCTAAAAAATAAATGGACTTTGTCAAACCACAAGCGGTCTCCTCCATTGCCACTCTTAATAACCTGTAATAAATCTCATCAGACACTTAGGACTGATCCAGCTTAATGTTCTTCAAGACATGCCATAATCCTCCTTCTTGGTATTAAAATGACTTAGAATATCAGCATATCCATTGCTAATCTTGCCATCATCCATATCCTTCTCCTTAATGAATACTAATGCAAAGAACTCTTTTGGTACCTTTCCCACTCCTTCAGGCTTCAGGCCTAAATTTCCACTTTTGTCTTCGAGTGGACCAACCATCACCCTATATTTTCTCTCCAGTCCTGATGAATGGTCTTGCCCTGAAATGTCGACTGTTTATTCTTTTCCATAGATGCTGCACAGCCTGCTGTATTGTTTCAGAATTTTGTGTGTGTTGCTTGGATTTCCAGCATCTGCAGATGTTCTCTTATTTGTTCCCCAGCTTTTCTCGTGTTTTTAATGCATATAAAAATCCTACTTGCCTAGAAAATTTCATGGCCCCTTTCAGAACCCATGATTGTCTGTTTATTTCCTGTTTCCTTTATATTGCTAAAGAGCCCTGTTCAATATTAGTTTCCTAAACCTTGCATATGCTTCCCTTTCCTCTTTGACTAAACTTGCAACACCTCTCATTTAACCTGGGGTCATCGAGTGTTTTGGGTCTTTCAACATCAGACATGCCTGCACAGGCGACCCTGCGAAGGTTCATCAGACCCTGCAGTCCTGGTCCAAAGGTCACATCTCTTGATCCATACCCATCTGGAGGCTTGCTCAAAAGCCTCTGTGATGGTTCTGATGGCTCTTTTCTTTGCAGCCCCATAATGCCAAGCAGACAGTAAGTTTGGGACAATGAGCAGTAGTTTTGATCACCTACCTGCAGGAAAGATGTAAACAAGTTTGAAGGAATGCAGAGAAAATTTATATGCATGCTGTCGGATCTGAAGGATCTGAGCAATAAGGAAAGCTTGAATAGGTTAGCACTGTATTCTTCAGAACATAGAAGATTGAGAAGCAATTTGATAGCGATAAGCAAAATTATGAGGGGTATAGATAGGGTAAATGCAAGCAGGCCAGCAATATCTCTACATGCCACTCTATGGGCTCACATCGTGCCCTCCATCCCTGTCTCTGGTACTGCTCTGCCAGATTTCTTATGTTTAAGCATCTCTTCAATAATTGCTTCAGTTAAGAAAACTGACTTTACATCAGCTGTTATGCAGAAAGACTGTAAGTTCAGGCTGGAAAGCTGCAAGCTACATGCAGCTTTGGAAGAAACTGAAGCTGAAGGCCACAGTATTTTCTGCATGAATTTTGTGTACAGTGTGCTTTGACCACCAACAATGTATATTGCTGTTGCTAGGAGCTATCAAAAATGTAGCTCCACTCAGCAAGTGATTAGCTTTGACATATGGCATCAGACCATCAATAAGAGTGCATCTGCTGCAGGATAAGTTACATCAGCCGGGGGATTTCAACCAGGAGAGGTTATGGTGTTGACCACAAGGATAAGAATCAGTTCAATAAGCAATTACCTCTCTGCTTTTTTAAACTGGTTGCATGAAGTGGCTAAAAATAAGAAATTGTGACATGAATAGTATGACAGATTAGATAGTAAACATGATGTTTAGGTGTGCAGGTTAAAATTCATTTTTTTTTAACACAGTCACCTTTAGGATATTGATACTTCTACGCAATCTGTAAAATATTTTAACTGCTGTTCTCTATACATAGTTGGAGTGTCCATTAAATTATGGTACTTGTCAGACAATTGATGGAACCCTGATGACCATAAGACCATAAGATAAAGGAGCAGACTTAGGCCAATTGGTTCATCGAGTCTGCTCCACCATTTCATCATGGCCGATCCAATTTTCCCCTCATCCCCAATCTCCTGCCTTCTCCCTGCATCCCTTCATGCCCTGACCAATCAAGAATCTGTCAACCTCTGTCTTCAATATACATAAAGACCTGGCCTCCACAGCTGCCTGAGCCAAAGAATTCAACTGATTCATCTCTCTCTGGCTAAAGAAATTCTTCCTCATCTCTATTTTAAAAGGATGCTCCTCTATTCTGAGGCTGTGTCCTCTGGTCTTAGACTCTCCCATCATAGGAAACATCCTCTCCACATCCACTCAATCGAGGCCTTTCACCATGAATTCAAAGCCCTCTTGTTATTAGCAATTGAAGGAAACACAGAAAGCCATCGGAACATACACTCAGTAACAGTGTTCTCTCTAATTTGTAATGACCAGTGTGCACAAAAATCTTGTGCTGTGTAATTTTTTGCCCAGTGACAAAGCATGTGCACACTGAATAATTTCTTCAATAAAAATAGTATAAATAAGCCAGTTCTAAAATCAGCAGATGAGTCATTGCAAACTCCACTTTGATGACACTGTTCACATCAGAAACCTAAAAAGGAAATGTAATTGGGTACGATTGTGAAATATACTTAACATGCCAACGAGGTAGAGGGTGACAACCTTTTGTGTGCAGTTTAAATTCCTTTGTGTGCTAGTGGCAAAAGACATGTGCATACACATCTTAGATGGAACATTACTCAGTAACCACTTTATTAGGTGTCTCCTGACTCTAATAAAGTGACTACTGTGTGTATATCCCTGGTCTTCTGTTTCTGAGCCCATCCACTTCAAGTTTTGGCATGTTGTGTATTTAGAGATACTCTTCGGCACACCACTGTTGAAATGCCTGGTTATGTGAGTTACTGTCGCCTTCCCGTCAGCTTCCTGTAATTTAAATCACCAAGTGTGATTTGTATGTTGTATTCGAGGATACAGTATTCTTTAAGGATCCATTTTGTTTGTTTTTAATTTGAAAGGAGTTATTATAATTAGAGGGGTCAGCATGGAACAGCATTAGTGTCAATGACCCAGGTTCATTTACCGCCGCTGTCTGTGTAGAGTTTATACTTTCTCCCCGTGACCGCATGTGTTTCCTGCTACATTCCAAAGACCTGTGGTTAGTTAGTCAAATGGGTGTAATTGGATGACACAGACTCATTGGGCAGAAGGGCCTGTTACCGTGCTGTATCTCTACATAAAAATAAGAATAAAATAAAATAATTATTTTAATAATCATTTCTTTTGAGAATACCTTGCACATTTTGAATCATTAATTCCTGCTGTTCCTGGCAAGAAGAAGATTGGGATAATTTACTTTGCAATAGAATGTAGGAGGTATGAACAGGGATACGTCACCAGTCCCATTGACCGGGTCAGGTCACAGATCTCTCAGTGGGTAAGCATCTGGGGGACAGTGACCACCACTCCCTGGCCTTTAACATTATCAGAGAGGACAGGAAAATTTGTAATTGGGGAAGGGCAAATCATGAGGCTATAAGTCTAGAACTTGCAGGTGTGAACTGGGATGATGTATTTGCAGGGAAATGTACTATGGACATGTGGTCGATGTTTAGGGATCTCTTGCAGGATGTTAGGGATAAGTTTGTCCCAGTGAGGAAGATAAAGAATGGTAGGGTGAAGGAACCATGGGTGACAAGTGATGTGGAGAATCTAGTCAAATGGAAGAATGCAGCATACGTGAGGTTTAGGAAGCAAGGATCAGATGGGTCTATTGAGGAATATAGGGTAGCAAGAAAGGAGCTTAAGAAAGGGGTTGATGAGAGCAAGAAGGGGGCATGAGAAGGCCTTGGTGACTAGGGTAAAGGAAAACCCGAAGTCATTCTTCAATTATGTGAAGAAAAAAAGGTTGACAGGAGTGAAGATAGGACCGATTAGAGATAAAGGTGGGAAGATGTGCCTGGAGGCTGTGGAAGTGAGCAAGGTCCTCAATGAATACTCCTCTTCGGTATTCACCAATGAGAGGGAACTTGATGACGGTGAGGACAATATGAGTGAGGTTGATGTTCTGGAGCATGTTGATATTAAGGGAGAAGAGGTGTTGGAGTTGTTAAAATACATTAGGACGGATAAATCCCCGGGACCCAACGGAATATTCCCCAGGTTGCTCCACAAGGCGAGAGAAGAGATTGTTCATCCGCTGGCTAGGATCTTTATGTCCTCGTTGTCCACGGGAATGGTACCGGAGGATTGGAGGGAGGCGAATGTTGTCCCCTTGTTTAAAAAAGTTAGTAGGGATCGTCTGGGTAATTATAGATGAGTGAACTTTACGTCTGTGGTGGGAAAGCTGTTGGATAATGTTCTTAGAGATAGAATCTATGGGCATTTAGAGAATCATGGTCTGATCAGGGACAGTCAGCATGGCTTTGTGAAGGGCAGATCGTGTCTAACAAGCATGATAGAGTTCTTTGAGGAGGTGACCAGGCATATAGATGAGGGTAGTGCAGTGGATATGATCTACATGGATTTTAGTAAGGCTTTTGACAAGCTACCACATGGTAGGCTTATTCAGAAAGTCAGAAGGCATGGGATCCAGGGAAGTTTGGCCAGGTGGATTCAGAATTGGCTTGCCTGCAGAAAGCACAGGGTCATGGTGGAGGGAGTACACTCCGATTGGAGTTTTGTGACTAGTGGTGTCCCACAAGGATCAGTTCTGGGACCTCTACTTTTCATAATTTTTATTAACGACTTGGATGTGGGGGTAGAAGGGTGGGTTGGCAAGTTTGCAGACGACACAAAGGTTGGTGGTATTGTGGATCGTGTTGAGGATTGTCGAAGATTGCAGAGAGACATTGATAGGATGCAAAAGTGGGCTGAGAAGTAGCAGATGGAGTTCAACCTGGAGAAGTGTGAGGTGGTACACTTTGGAAGGATGAACTCCATGGCAGAGTACATAGTAAATGGCAGGATACTTGGTAGTGTGGAGGAGCAGAGGGATCTGGGGGTATGTGTCCACAGATCCCTGAAAGTTGCCTCACAGGTAGATAGGGTAGTTAAGAAAGCGTATGGAGTATTAGCTTTCATAAGTTGAGGGATAGAGTTTAAGTATCGTGGGGTAATGATGCAGCTCTATAAAACTCTGGTTAGGCCACACTTGGAGTACTGTGTCCAGTTCTGGAAGCATTGGAAAGGGTACAGAGGAGATTTACCGGGATGCTGCCTGGTTTAGAGAGTATGCATTATGATCAGAGATTAAGGGAGCTAAGGCTTTACTCTCTGGAGAGAAGGAGGATGAGGGGAAACATGATAGAGGTATACAAGATATTAAGAGGAATAGATAGAGTGGACAGCCAGCGCCTTTTCCCCAGGGCACCACTGCTCAGTACAAGAGGACATGGCTTTAAGCTAAGGGGAGGAAAGTTCAAGGAGGATATTAGAGGAAGTTTTTTATTCACAGAGTGGTTGGTGCGTGGAATGCACTGCCTGAGTCAGTGGTGGAGGCAGATACACTAGTGAAATTTAAGAGATTACTAGACAGGTATATGGAGGAATTTAAGGTTGGGGGATATATGGGAGGCAGGGTTTAAGGGTCAGCACAACATTGTGGGCCAAATGGCCTGTACTGTGCTGTATTGTTCTTTGTTCTTTGTTCTTAGTAATCAATAAGACTGTGATTGTTAGCAAAGTTAGTTACTTTCCTTACTTTACACCTTATTTCCCCATCCTTTACTATTCTTAGTGGTCAAACATCTGTCATCTCTCATATGTTACCTTTGAGCCTTGAATATTCAATTCAATTCAAGTTTAATTACCATTCAACCATACATGAATATTCATGATTACAGTCAAATGAGACAGTGTTTCTCCGGGGTCAAGGTGCAAAACGCAGTAGCAACAATCACACACAGCACAAATCACACATAGCAGACACAAGACAGAAAGATACAGCCACTCAATGGAAGAGTCCAAGCTGAAGCCACCTAATACCACCGCAATCTGCAGACAACCACAACAGAGCCGTTCTTCTGCTAAACGATTACTTGAGGGAGCAGGGCCCATTCCAGCCTGGACGGCCCTCCCCACCCCCCCCCCCAGAGTGCACCGGTACTGCTGCCTCTCTCTCAGCAGCTGTAAGCAGGTGACACCACTGCTTGGGACCTAATCCTCACACATACAAGATAGCAAACACATATAGGATATCAGTAATACAATCACATAAAATATTTCTGTATATTGTTCAGACCCCGTCCATTGTTCTGTCAAGCAGACATCGGGGGGTGCAGCTCCAACTCCAGTTTGAATGCTGTGCCACACCGCTCCCGATGGAATGCACTGGTTCCGATGCCTCCCACCCAATGGCTGTAAACAGGTGGTACCTTGCCTTGGGGCCCTGAGTCCAAGTGAATGCCAGCAAAATTTGCAGTCGAATACAATAGAGCTTGTGTTCTGCTGAGCAAACGCTGGTGGGGGGAGCACTGACTCCAGCCTGGACCAATGCCACACTGCCCCCCAGTGGAATGTATTGGCTCTGATGCCTCACTCTTGCCAGCTGTAAACAGGTGATACCACAGCTTGAGGCCTAGTCCTTGCTACAAATGAGGCCACACAACTTCCACACCAGCTGCCCCTGATCACGGTCAATAAATCAGTGCATCAAAATTGCAACAGTCCACATTAACAGTCTCAGAAATAGGTTTAGTGATCACAAGAAAAGCAACCAAGATGGTCAGTCACTAGTAGACTGTACGTCTCCTTCGGCTCAGGCAGCAGCACGACACGTAGCTCCTGCTTTTCTCCACCAGCGAGCAACTCACTGATGGGATCGACCTGCAGCGCTTTAAGTTCTTAACATTCATATTAGCAATTAGCTAAGAATCTAAACTGGGCAGCTCTCTATTCTAAACAGTCAGCACATTTGAATTAAGGATGTTTATTTTAACTTCAGTCCTCACTGTTTGACCCTTTATTCCAAGACTGATTCCAGGCAGCATCTATGGAAGTAAATAAACAGTCAACATGTTGGGCCAACACCCTTCATTATGACTGCAAAGGAAGAGGGAGGAAGCCAGAATATAGGTGGTCGAGCAAGGGAAGAAGTGCAAAATGGAAAGTTATAGGTGAAGCCTAGGTGAGGGGGAGGGTAGTTGAGTGGGGAGGGGAGGAGAGGAAGAAGTGAGAAGCTGGGAGGTGATAGGTGGAAAAGGCGAAGAGCTGAAGAAGAAAGAATCATATAGAAGAGTGGAGTGGATGATGGAAAAAGGGATGGAGGAGGGGCACCAGAGGGGGTGATAGGTGAATAGAAGAAAAAAGAGTAGCCAAAATGGAGAAGGGTGAGAGGGGAGAAATTACTAGAAGCTGGAGTCAGCGATGTTCATCCAGTCTGGTTGGAGGCTACCCAAATGGAATGAGGTGCTGCTCCTTCAGCCTGAGGGTGGCCCCATCATGGCAGTAGAGGGGCCATGGAACAACATGTTGGAGTAGGAATGGTATTAAAACGTTTGGCCACTGGGAAATCCTTCCTATTACAGATGAAGCAAAGCATTGACTCTTTATTCCTCTTCGTAGATGCTGCCAGACCCGTTGGGTTCTTCCAGCGTTTTGTGTGTGTTTCTCTTGAAATAATGTTGAAGCAAGTTTCACAGGCACAGTAATGGCCATCCTCTGTGTGGCACAGTGCCCATAACCTAGTCCATAACCTAAACCTTAGGACAACACTCCTCTTTCATACATTAGCATATCCAACTCATGCTGTGCAGGAAAGAAACAAAAATGTGGAAATCAAGCAACTTAGAGTTAGTCCAGAATTTTCCTTTATATCTTACTTCGTTGTAAAATTGTATAATCCATATAATACTTATACACAAAATCTATAGTGATTGTACATGTGTTGTGTAAGTATTGTGGATATCACAATTTTTTTTACATTTACCGTAGATGTCGGATTATAAGCCGCTACTTTTTTCCCACATTTTGAACAGCTTTGAACACTGCGGCCTTTACTACGGTGCGGCTAATACATGATTTTTTTCATGCCGCCAAAAACATTTTGCCTCGTAACAGTAGACCAATAAAATTGATGAGTAGTTCACAGAGGTCCAATGAAATTGTACGATAAATCAAGCGCACTTTCACAATTAAATTATTGTAAATCAGTCATTTGTACTCACCCTCATCAACATGGAAAACACTCAAAGAAAAGCATTGTGCTGCCTTTATGACAATTATTTAGTTTATAATATTTTCGCTTAGTAATTCATTTGTTAGTATTTTCTAGTTAAAGTTAGAAGTACTACATCCCGGGATACTATGACGTCACATCCGGTTTCGCTGCGTCTTGTGGGAAATGCCGGTTTGCGATAAACAGGAAGGTGGGGGCATTAGGCGAGCACGAAATGCTGCTTTTAAGTTAAAGGCGATCAATAACTTTTCCTGGTAGGCTGCAGTATATATTTTTTTACCAGTCGTTAGGAGATATTGGAATGTATATGCAACGTAATTTGTGTGTTACCGATACGTATGTATATTTAAAAGTAGCCGTGTTACAGGCACGGTTCGAAAAAAAGCATTTGCAATATGTATTTGTTTATGTTACCATATGGATTTAATTAAAAGTTAAAAAATCCTCACGTGTAATATCTTTCTGTGTAAATATCTCATATTACAACGTGGGACACCTGCGGCCTAAAATCCGGTGCGGCTTGTACAAGTACAAAATTGATTTTCTTTCTAAAATTAGAGCCAGCGGCTTTTAATCAGGTGCGCTCTGTAGTGCGAAATCTATGGTAATTTTTTTAATTTATGTTTTTGCACTGCTTTAATTTAACTATACGCATATATATACTTACTGTAATTCACAGTTTATTTTAATATTTATTGTGCATTGCACTGCACTGTTGCTGAAAAGTTAACAGACTTCATGAAATATGTCAGTGATATTAAACCTGATTCTGACTTGGTATGTTCTATGCTTTTACTGTCATTGCTCATATACTCAGGAACCTGAAACATTAGGCAACACGATGGTAGAGCTTTACTGATTCATGCTTTCTCTGAATTACAAAATAAATGAGATATCTGGATGAATGGTGTGGGTCCTGTTCCTATTCACTATTGCCGATATCTACAGGGACGAAATCAACATCAGATGATCATGGTAGCGTGTCAATTACTGAGACATTATTACAACTCGGGGCATCAGAGGTTGGAGTTCAATTCCAGTGTCGTTTGCAAGGGGCTTGCCCATTCTGTCCATACCCTCAGAGTCCCATAATTTCCATCAAAATATAGGACCTGGAAATCCTCAGCGCGTCAAACTTGGCATGGGATCTGAGAGAAAATTCCCCAGCAAAACACCAAGGAATCTCAGAAAACATCTATTTTGCAGTTGGACTCCATGGGGAGTTTCCTGACAGGACATACATGAAAGTTGCTGGCAGATCTCACCCAGTTAGTTCAGGATTTCCATGTATGTGTTAAAGGCCAATGCCTATGAGCACTAAAACTTGCTTGCAAAACTTTAGGGCAGGTCATGAAATTCCAAGTTGCAATATGAATGGCCATTTAGACGATGCACTGATTATTGCTCACATGCACTGTCTTTCATTATCCGATAACGTATAGTTTAGCCCCATATTCTGCCACAGGGATCTGGTCTGGGACCCTTACTCTTGGTGATTTTTATAAATGACCTGGATGAGGAAGTGGAGGGATGGTTTAGTAAATTTGCTGATGACACAAAGGTTGAAGGTGTTGTGGATAGAGTGAAGGGCTGTCAAAGGTTACAGCAGGACATTGACAGGATGCAAAACTGGGTTGAGAATTGGCAGATGGAGTTCAACCCAGTTAAGTGTGAGGTGGTTCATTTTAGTAGGTCAAATATATGACAGAATATTTTATCAATGGTAAGACTCTTGGCAGTGTGGAGGATCAAAGGGATTTCGGGGTCCGAGTCTGTAGGACACTCAAAGCTGATGTGCAGGTTGACTCTGTGGTTAAGAAGGCATACGGTGTATTGGGCTTCAACAACCATGGGATTGAGTTTAGGAGCCAAGAGGTAATGTTGCACCTATATAGGACCCTGGTCAGATCCCACTTGGAATACTGTGCTCAGTTCACTACAGGAAGGATGTGGAAACCATAGAAAGGGTGCAGAGGAGATTTACAAGGATGTTGCCTGGATTGGAGATCATGCCTATGTGAACATGGTTGAATGAACTCAGCCTTTTCTCCGTGGAGCGACAAAGGATGAGAGATGACCTGATAGAGGTGTATAAGATGATGAGAGGCATTGATTGTGTGGATAATCAGAGGCTTTTTCCCAGGGCTGAAATGGCTAGCAGAGAGCTGCTTGGAAATAGGAACAGAGGAGATGTCAGGGGTAAGTTTTTTATGCAGAGAGTGGTGAGTGTGTGGAATGGGCTGCCGGTGGCGGCAGTGAAGGCGGATACGATAGGGTATTTTAAGAGGTACTAGGGTATTTGCATCCTGGACGATTGTGTCCCGGTCATTTGCGTGCCACTATCTAACTATTACTGGGTAACAAACCCCGTGTAATATATGCTAAGCCTCTTATCTCAGCTCAAAAAGCAACCGTCTAATCAATTAGGGTAATTGTAGGCAAATGAGGGGGGGCCTCGTTATAAACAAACCCCCACATGGTTCCTATTACAACTTTGCTTTAAATTTACTTTTTTTCAGAAACTAAGCTATGTCACTGTTCTTGAAATCAAGCAAAGGTGGAAAAATACTTGTTGATGGCGGAAATTATATCTATCACTATCATAAGAAAGATGCTGCAGGCAAGAAAACTTACTGGAGATGTGTGGTACGATCCTGCAAATCAAGAGTTCATACCGAGAGCGATGTAATAACAAAACGAATTAATGAGCATTTCCATGGTTCTTCTGTTGCTGCAATTAGAGCAAAAAAATCGATTTTAGAGTTGAAAGAAACTGCGATATCTTCACAAGAACCAACAAGACATCTCATTGGAACAACTTTGTCAAAACATGATGAATTTTCAGTGACAGAGGTGCCCTCTGTCTCAGCAATGCGGAGAAATGTTCGTTGTTGGAGACAAAAAGCACAAAATACTCCATCTATACCAAACCAAAGATGTAATTATGAAATACCAGAAGAATATTGTATTCTCCCCACAGGACAAAGGTTTCTTGCGATTGATACGACTTGCTGAGATCTAACAATAGTTTAGAGGGGTGGCATAACGCTATCCAAAATTCAATTACTTGTCAACACCCCTCTGTTTCGTAATTAATTGATGCATTGAAGAAAAAGGAAGCTATGGCAAACAAAGAAGAAAATTGACTACCAAAGAGGGATTATTGTCCAACCAGGAAAGAAGAATATCAATAAGTGCCTTCAATCATTAATTGCACGCTACAATCTTGAGGACAAATTAAGTTTCTTACGAGGGGTTGCCCACAACATGCATACTTTTTAAGTTTGGACTTATAAATCACATTTTTAATCAATAAAATGCATGCTACAATCCCTTTTTAATTAATAAAACTGTTTTTGATTTTTTAAAAATTACATGAATATGTAAAATTATATCTTTTATGAAATATACATATATTGGGACACAGAAATTTTCTTGAAACCTTCGATATCCTTCTGCAACACTGGCAGAGATTCTTCGTGTAGCTTAATACGAATTTCATGGTCATTCACAGTCTGCTGTATACTCCCAAGTTTCCGATCAAGCATTTTCAGTTCAGATTTAACCAGGTCGAAGGAATTCTGTAACAAATCAAACTTGGATGCCAATTCATCCAGTTTATCCAATTTTTCGAGTTTCTCTGACATTTGTTGAAACATTTCAGTCAAAGTCTCTAAAGTAGCCTCTTTTTTTGAGTGTTTTCTACTCATGGTGCTCTCACCGAGATAGGTTTAAACCTCAAAGTAAGCAAATAATTTCGGAGCACGTAGCTAGTGCAACCTACTCCATTACAGCCACCGGAAGTCTCCCAGGACACAAATCTAATATGAGATATACAAATATTGGGACACAAATGTCTGGGATGCAAAAAAAAACAGACGCAAATGTCCAGGACGCACTTGACCGGGACACAGTTGTCCATGACGCAATTGTCCTGTCACCCTTTTAAGAAACTCCTGGATAGGTACATGGATCTTAGAAAAATACAGGGTATGGGTAACCCTAGGTGAATTCTAAGGTAAGGACATGCTCAGCATAGCTTTGTGGGCCGAAGGGCCTGTATTGTGCTGTAGGTTTTCTATGTTTCTATATTTTTATATTTTTTAAATCTTTCATTTCTTATTTAATAATCAGAGGGAAATGTGAACTCAGTGGCCACTTTATTTGAAACCTCATGAACCTAGTAAAGTAGCGACTAATTGTATGTTCCTGATCTTCTTCTGCAGTAGCCCATCCACTACAAAGTTCAACATGTTATGCACTCAGAGATGCTCTTCTGTATACCACTGTGGTAATGTGTTTATTTGAGTTATTATTGCCTTCCTGTCAACTTGAACCAGTCTGGCCATTCTCCTCTGAATTCTCTCATAAACTAGGCATTTTAATATGAACTGCCATTTACTGGATACTTTTTATTTATTTTTTACACTGTTCTTTGTAAATTTTAGAGACTGTTGTGCATGAAATTCCAGGAGATCAGCAGTTTCTGAGATACTCAAACCACCCTGTCTGGCACCAACAATCTTTCCACAATCAAAGCCACTTAGACCATATTTCTTCACTATTCTGATGTTTGGTCTGAACAACATGTGAAGAACATAGAACTATAAGACATAGGAGCAGAATTAGGCCATTTGGCACAACGAGTCTGCTCCAACTTTCTATTATGGCTCCCTCTCAACTCCATTCTCCTTACTTCTCCTCATAACCTTTGATCCCCTGACTAATCAGGAACTATCAACCTTTGCTTTAAATATACCCAATGACTTGGCTTTTACAACTTGTTATGGTAATAGATTTCAGGATCTCTACCCTCTGGCTAAAAAAGTTAGCCTCATCTCTACATCTCTGCTCTAAACAGACATCTCTTTCTTCCAAGGCTGTGCCCACTGGTCCTAAACATCTCCTCCACATCCGCTGCACCTAGGCCTTTCAATATTCAATAGGTTTTAAAGAGATTCCTCCCATTCTTCCAAACTCCAGTATAAACAGGCCCAGATTCATCTAACAATTCTCATATGATAACCCTTTCATTCCTGGAATCATTCTAGTGAACCACCTTTGAACTCTCTCCAATAGCACATTTTTCCTTACATAATGGGCCCAAAACTTCTCACAATACTACAACTGCAATCTGAGTAATGCCTGATAAAGTCTCAGCATTATATTTTGCATGAGGACTCCCAAGTCTCTTTGTACCTCTGATTTTTGAATTTTCTCCCCAGTTAGAATATAATCTATGCCTTTATTGCTTCTAACAAAGTGCATGACCATACAGTTCCCTACACTATATTCCATCTGCCACTTCTTTGCCCATTCTCTTAATGTAAGTCCTTCTGCAGACTCCCTGCTTCTCAGCACTGCCCCTCCACCTATCTTTGTATCGCCTGCAAATTTGGCTACAAAGTCACCAACTCTGTCATCCAAATCATTGACACATAACGTGAAGCATGCAGTCCGAACACTAGTGTCACTGGCTGCCAACCAGAACAGGAACCCTTTATTCCCATTCATCTCCTGCCAGTCAGCCAATCTTCTACCTATGCTGGTATTTTTCCTGCCATATCATGGGCTCCTATTTTGTCTCCATATTTGGCACCTTGTCAAAGACCTTCTGAAAATCCATGTAAACAGCATCAAATAGCTCTCCTTTGTCCATCCTGCCTGTTATTTCCTCAATTAAATTCAACAGATTTGTCAGACAAGATTTCTCCTTAAGTATCATGTGCCTCTAAGTACCCCCAAACTTCATCCTTAATAATAGACTTCATTCATTATGTGTGTATATGTATATACAAACCCCATTTCCAGAAAAGTTAGGATATTTTCCAAAATGCAATAAAAACAAAAATCTGTGATATGTTAATTCATGTGAACCTTTATTTAACTGACAAAAGTACAAAGAAAAGATTTTCAATAGTTTTACGGACCAACTTACTTGTATTTTGTAAATATGCACAAATTTAGAATTTGATGGCTGCAACACACTCAACAAAAGTTGGGACAGAGTTAAAATAAGATTGAAAAGTGCACAGAATATTCAAGTAACACCGGTTTGGAAGACTCCACATTAAGCAGGCTAATTGGTAGCAGGTGAGGTATCATGACTGGGTATAAAAGTAGCGTCCATCAAAGGCTCAGTCTTTGCAAGCAAGGATGGGTCGTGGCTCACCCCTTTGTGCCAAAATTCGTGAGAGAATTGTTAGTCAGTTCAAAAGGAATATTTCCCAACGCAAGATTGCAGAGAATTTAGGTCTTTCAACATCTACAGTACATAATATTGTGAAAAGATTCAGAGAATTCAGAGACATCTCAGTGCGTAAAGGGCAAGGTCGGAAACCACTGTTGAATGCACGTGATCTTCGAGCCCTCAGGCGGCACTGCCTAAGAAACCGTCATGCTACTGTGACAATTATAGCCACCTGGGCTCGGGAGTACTTTAGGAAACCATTGTCACTTAACACAGTCCGTCGCTGCATCCAGAAATGCAACTTGAAACTGTATTATGCAAGGAGGAAGCCATACATCAACTCTATGCAGAAACGCCAGTGAGTTCTCTGGGCCCAAGCTCATCTCAGATGGACCAAAAGACTGTGGAACCGTGTGCTGTAGTCAGATGAGTCCACATTTCAGCTAGTTTTCGGAAAAAACAGGCGTTGAGTTCTCTGTGCCAAAGATGAAAATGACCATCCTGATTGTTATCAGCAAAAGGTGCAAAAGCCAGCATCTGTGATGGTATGGGGGTGCATCAGCGCCCACGGCATGAGTGAGTTGCATGTATGTGAAGGTACCATTGACTCTGAGGCGTATATTAGGATTTTAGAGAGACATATGTTGCCATCAAGGTGACATCTCTTCCCGGGACGTCCATGCTTATTTCAGCAGGACAATGCCAGACCACATTCTGCATGGACTACAACAGCGTGGTTTTGTAGACACAGAGTGCGTGTGCTTGACTGGCCTGCTGCCAGTCCAGAGCTATCTCCTATTGAAAATGTATGGTGCATCATGAAGAGGAGTATCAGACAACAGAGACCACGGACTGTTGAGCAGTTGAAGTCTTATATTAAGCAAGAATGGACAAAATTTCCAATTGCAAATCTACTACAATTAGTATCCTCAGTTCCAAAACAATTAAAAAGTGTTATTAAAAGGAAAGGTGATGTAACACAATGGTAAACATGCCTCTGTCCCAACTTTTGTTGAGTGTGTTGCAGCCATCAAATTCTAAATTTGTGTATATTTACAAAATACAATTAAGTTGGTCCATAAAACTATTGAAAATCTTTTCTTTGTACTTTTCTCAGTTAAATAAAGGTTCACATGAATTAACATATCACAGATTTTTGTTTTTATTGCATTTTGGAAAATATCCTAACTTTTCTGGAAATGGGGTTTGTATATACCACCATATATTACCTTGAGATTTATTTTCTTGCAAACTTTTACTAGAAAATTAAGAAATATAAGAGAATCTATTAAAACTGTACATAATCAAAAACTAGCATACAACCAATGTGCAAAAGAAGACAAATTGTGCAAATAAAAAATGCATAATACTGAGAATATGAGTTGTGAAGTTCTCAGAAGTGAGTCTGAGGGTTGTGGAATTAATTTAGAGTTGAGGCGAGTGAAGTTATCCATTCCGGATCAAGAGCCTGATAGTTGTAGGGTAATAACAGTTCCCAAATCTGGTGGTGTGGGACCTCAGGCTTTTGTACCTCCAACTCAATGGCCTGGATGGTTGAAGTCCTTGATGATGGATGCTGCTTTTTTGCGGCAATGTTTCTTGTAGATGTGCACAGTGGTGGGGAGGGCTTTGCCCTGTGATGAACTGGGTTGTATCCACCACCTTCTGTAGATTTTTCTGTTCCTCAGCATTGATGTTTCCATATCAGGTTGTTTAGCAACTAGTCAGAATACTCTTCACTTTTGCCTATAGAAATTTGTCAAAGTTTTAGGTGACAAGCTATTGGCCTAGGTCTATTATGAAGATAGAGAAAAGGAAAGGAATTAAATGTGTCTTGTTGATCTGCCCTGGAATGAATGACAGCTTGACTGATTGACTTCAGAGCTGTGAGCTCCTGGACTGGGATAAGAACAAAGAAAAGGTCCAGGAAGATTGAAAGGAAAATCACGTAGCAGAAGGGTTGTTTGAGATATTTGTACAAAAGACTGAGAACAATAATCATAAGAAGTTAAGGCCCTGAGTTTGGAACTTATAGAAAATTACCTGCTGGATTGAACGTGGACAGTTAAATGTTACACAGGGACTATTTAAGTCCAGTCTGTGAGTCCTGAGATTTCATTCACAAGTCAGTGGTTTGCATGCTTTTTTAAAGTAGCCCAAGTGGTAATAAATATTAAGTTATACTAAAACTTGGCTTGCAGTCTTTCATTTGACACATCAGATGATTCTTTATGGAGGTAATAGAGTCAACAATCCATCTGACAGTATAATTGAAGCTACCCTATTTAGAGTTTCCTGCTTTTTGCATTCTGTTTTTCTTAAACAAGGGGATCATATTTGTGGATCTATTTGTGTACTAGAAATCATCAGTTTTGAAACATTTTAATCAATGCTGTACTGCCTATACATCTACATACCTAAACCACATAGATCAAAGCTAATGATTTCTGGTAACTTTAATCCCATTAGTTTTCCAATTCAAAGATTCAAAGTACATTTATAATCAAAGTATGTATTCAGTATACAACCCTGAGATTCGTCTTCCCCACAGACAGCCACAAAACAAAGAAAACAATGGAAATGATTGAAAGAAAAACATCAAATCCCACATGTGCTAATAAAGAACAGATCATACAAATGGCAAAAAAGAGCGATGAACACAGAATATAAAACACCAAATCACAAAGTCGTTGAAAGAGTTCGGGCATATTCAGTTCAGCTTGGTTCCGTTCTAGCACTGTATCATTCATTGACTGCTGACCACAAATCAAAATCACACAAAACAGCAACAAATAAAGGAGTGACCTGAAACCAGAAACACATCACAACATGAACTACTGAGTCCAATGCACAAACTGCATCGATTAAGCCTTGCGCAAGACCGAAGACACCGGCTCCTTCCTCTGGCAACATCGAGCAAGAGGGGGAGAGAGAGAGAGAGACCATTGAACATAACAACAAACACAAAATGCTGGTGGAACACAACAGGCCAGGCAGCATCTATAGGGAGAAGCACTGTCGACGTTTCGGGCCGAGACCCTTCGTCAGGACTAACTGAAAGGGTCTCGGGCCGAAACGTCAACAGTGCTTCTCCCTATAGATGCTGCCTGGCCTGCTGTGTTCCACCAGCATCTTGTGTTTGTTGTTTGAATTTCCAGCATCTGCAGATTTCCTCGTGCTTGCCCATTGAACGTAGGAACTTTCTTCCAGGAGCAGCGGGCAAAGAGGTGAGAGTGGACTGATCACACACAGGTAGACTGCACTGAACACCCACTTGCCTTCCGCTCTCATTCTCATTGATTTCAATCTTCCTCGACACTTTAATCAGTGTGATCAGTGAGACATTGAGTACCTTGTCCCTGGTCCCTCATGAATGGGGTTGCTTCAGGTATCTACAGCTGTTTGAAGCTAAACAAAAAACCTGATAGAGGTCCAGCTGCTGGAGAGTCAGTGTCCTGGCAAAAACTGCATCATGAAGACAAACGAACACTCCAAGCAATTCCGCGAAAAGTTGAGTAAATTTACTGATGATACAAAGGTTGGGGGTGTAGTGGATAGTGTGGAGGGTTGTCAGAGGCTACAGCGGGGTATTGATTGAATGTGAAACTGGGCTGAGAAGTGGCAGATGGAGTTCAACCCAAATAAGCGTGAGGTGGTTAATTTTGGTAGGTCAAATATGATGGCAGAACATAGTATTAATGGTAAGGCTCTTGGCAGTGTGGAGGATCAGAGGGATCTTGGGGTCCGAGTCCATAGAACACTCTAAGCTGCTGCGCAGGTTGACTCTGTGGGTAAGAAAGCATATGGTGCATTGGTCTTCACTAATCGTGGGATTGAGTTTAGGAGTCCAGAGGTAACATTGCAGCTGTATAGGACCCTGGTCAGACCCCACTTGCTTTACTGTGCTCAGTTCTGATCACCTCACTACAGGAAAGAAACTATAGAAAGTGTGCAGAGGAGATTTACAAGGATGTTGCCTGGATTGGGGAGCATGCCTTATGAGATTAGGTTGAGTGAACTTGGCCTTTTCTCCTCAGATCTATGGAGGATGAGAGGTGAACTGACAGAGGTATACAAGATAATGAGAGACATTGATCGTGTGGATAGTCAGAGGCCTTTTCCCAGGGCTGAAATGGTTATCACAGGAGGATACAGGTTTAAGGTGCTTGGCTGCTGGCAATGGTGGTGGAGGCAGATACAACAGGGTCTTTTAAGAGATTCCTGGATAGGTACATGGAGCTTAGAATAATAGAGGGCTATGGTTAACCTTACGTAATTTCTAAGTTAAGTACATGTTTGGCACAGCATTGTGGGCCAAAGGGCTTGTATTGTGCTGTTGGTTTTCTATGTTTCTGTGTTCCTTACCTTTTGCATATTTGCAGTGTCCTACACTGTGCAGACTGATCTAAAGTATTCATTTAAATTACCTACTATTTTCATGCTTATTAATTCCTCGTTCTCACCCTATAGGGATCCCACGCTTACCATAGCTACTCTCTTCATTTTTATATATCCACACAAACTCCCACTGTTTGTTTAGTAATTACTTAAAGTTTTCTCTTATAATCAATATTCTGTTGCCTTATTAGATTTTTAGTCTGTCGCTGCTGCTTGTGAAAACAATCCCACACTTCCAGCTTACCACTGGATTTTGCTACTTTGTATGCATTCATTTTGATTTGATTTAATACTTCCCTCGGCATTATTTGTTAAACCTAGATTCTTTGTTTTTCTTATTGAGTCCCATCTTTCTAATTGGGATAAATTTCTGCTGAGCATTGTTAAACAGCTGCTTTAATATATGCTGTTCTTTACCTTCAGACCATACCCTGTTTTCTTGGTCCACTCTAGACAACTCTTCCTTCAAAAGATAAAGATTAGCTCTATTTGCCACATGGACACCTAAACATACAGTGAAATGTGTCGTTTGTGTCAGATCAAATCAGCGAGGATTGAGCTGGGCAGCCAATGAGCGGTGGCACGTTTCTGGCACAAACATAGTATGCCCACAACTCATTAACTCAAACCATAAATTTTTGGTAGGAATGTGGGGGGGGAAACCAAAGCATCTGGAGGAGGCCCATGGTGTCACAGGGAGAACGTACAAACTCCTGACAGACAGTGGTGGGAATCGAACTCTAATATTACAGCTTGCATGGTAAAACATTGTGCTAACTATTACACTACTGTGCCACCCTGCAAACATTCATAAAGTCAATTGTGAAGTTCATAACTTTTCAATTATCCTTAAGTCATTTGAGGACACTCATTTTGGAGTCAAGGTGTTCATCCGCAAATCTGGTATCTGAAATGCTACACTGCTTTTATCACTACTCCTTAGGGGACCCTTATCTCCAGGTTGTTGTTACTCTATTGCAGTGTGGTCTTACTCCTTGACTGTATCAATGTATGTCCTTCTTGAATTGCAAGGTTATGGAAGTCACAGAAGGCTATCATTAATTTGGATACCTGATCTGTAGCATAATATAGATCCTCACCTGATTTGCCCAGGCAGAAAACCATGTACTTTTAACTCCTGAGGTGTTCATGTGATTCTGGTTACATCTGTGCACTGTACTGCTTTTGAGTTGTTATCGGAAGTACTCTGACTGAGGACTTAACCATGAAGGCAAGGAGGACTGATTGATTAAGTCAATGAAGTAAAACTTGATGCTGGCATAAGGCATAATTACAACAGTGTATAGAGATGATTTTACAATTGGTAATGTGAGAAATATTCCCAAAACAGACGGTGTATTACACTTTGTTTTTTTTTTAGTGGATAGTTTCTATTGCAGAAACCAATGGTATTTAATGTGAAACAATAACAGTTGTTTTTTGTATCCACATCTCCAGTGGAAATATTCTGATTAAGTAAAATGGATCTACAGAGAAAATCTTGCTGACCTTGAGACACGTGACCAGGATCTGGGAAGACTGAAAATCTTGTTGACAAATGAAATGACCATTTAAAAATGCAACTCATAAACTTGACACTCCACATTCCAATGGAGGGTGCAAATGTTTACTATTCCTGTGAATTATCCAGTTTATTAATTAAAGTGCTAACTGCATATTTAATAACACAGGTAGCTTCATCTTGTGGCCAGTGACATTCAAGATCAATTAAATTAGTATATAAAACAATATTAATAATGCATTCATTATATAAACTTCTCCACATGCATTCTGAAAATATCTTGCCAACCAACGAAGTTCATATCTCTATGATTCCTAATTGAGAAATGAAAGCAGTAAAAAATAGTGGCCAATTTATTAGGCACACCTGTAAACCAGCTCATTAATGCAAACAGCTAATCAGCCAATCATGTAGCAGCAATTCAATGCAGACATGGTCATATGTTCAGTTGGTGTTCAGATCAAACATTGACTTCAGCAATTATTATGGCAGCAGAAGGATCTATACCCAGGAGTAACAATAGGATGAATAGAAGACTAGTACCATGGTGGACAGAGGAATGTTGTCAGGCTGTAAAAAAACAGAAATAGAGCATTCAGGCTAGTTAAGAGAACCCATAATATGCAGCATTTGATTCAATATAAGAAGGCACAGGCAGTGGTGCGAAGAACTATATGTCAGGCTAAAAGGGCAAGTTGGAGGAGTTTTTGCAACAAAATAGGAAGAACAACGCCTGTGAGAGAGGTATGGGGAATGATTAAGAGGATGGGGGGAGATAGAAGGGATTGGGAATATCCAGTAATGATATCTGAGGAGGAAACGGCAGTCTCCAGCAGGGATAAGGCTGAGATCATGGCCAAGTCATTTGTAAAGTTACATAGTTCAGAAAATTTTCTGAGGAAGGGAGAAGGAGAAGGGAAAGAACAATGAGTCAATACCCAGGTGTGTTAAACAGGAGGGAAGAAACAGATGATATAATTGATGATCCATTTACTTTGGCAGAAATGGTGAGAGCAATAAAGAGATCGAGACCAACCTCCCCAAGGAAAGATTTAATATGCTATGTTATGCTAAAAAATCTCGGAGAAGGAGCGCTCTTGAAGTTACTGCATTTTTATAACAGAGTGTGGGAGGAGGGAAGATTACCAAGTACATGGAAAGAAGCAGTAGTAATTCCAATAAGGAAACCTGGCAAGGATCCGTCAAAACCCACTAGCTACAGGCCAATAGCATTAACATCAAATATATGTAAGGTAATGGAAAGGATGATAACTGAAAGGTTATCGTATGATCTTGAGAAAAGAGGAATGCTGGCAAGTTATCAGAGTGGTTTTAGGAAGGAAAGGAATTCCATGGACTCAGTGATAAGGTTAGAGACTGAAATAAGAAAGGCCCAGGCAAATAAAGAATCAGTAGTTGCAGTGTTTTTTGACATTGAAAAAGCCTATGATATGATGTGGAAGGAAGGATTATTAATTAAACTGCACAAGATGGGGGTTGGGGGGAGAGTTTTTAATTGGATTAAAGATTTTTTGTTTGGTAGAAAAATTCAAGTTTGGATTGGATCAGAATTATCAAAACAGTACATAGTGGGAAATGGCACACCTCACACCTCAGGGTAGTGTGATTAGCCCGTTACTTTTCATCGTTATGATCAATGATGTCTTCACGAAGGTACCAGTGGATATAGGTAGGTCACTGTTTGTGGATGATGGGACCTTGTGGAAAAGAGGCAGGAACACGGAGCATATAATCAGGAAACTACAAGGAGTAAATGATGAAGTGGTAGGGTGGGGTTATGATTGGGGATGTAGATTTTCAGCAGAAAAAACTCAAACTGTATTTTTCACCAGGAAAAGAATTGAGGTAGGGAAGAAGTTAAGGATGTATGGGATTGAATTAGAAAGGGTTGGATCATTTAAATTTCTGGGAGTTATATTTGATTCACGATTAACGTGGGCAGACCATATCAGGAAATTTGAGGTTAAATGTAAAAAAATAATAAATGTGATGAGATGTTTGACTGGTAGGGAATGGGGAGCAAGTTGTTCAGCGTTGAAGAGAATGTACATGGCTTTAGTAAGATCTGTGTTGGATTCTGGAAGTGTAGCATATGGATCAGCAGCTAGGTCTCTTATAAGGAAACTGGATGTGATTCAGGCTCAGGCTTTGAGAGTGTGCAGTGGGGCTTTTAAAACATCACCAGTATCAGCCCTGCAGGTAGAAATGGGAGTAATGCCTTTGGAATTAAGAAGGATGCAATTGATGGCAAACTACTGGGCTAATTTGTAGGGACACAATGATTCTCACCGTGCTAAAGGAGTGTTGCAGGAGTCCTGGGAAAATGGGAGGTTTCAGAGGGAAAACTTTAGTTGGGTAGGGAATGATATTGCTAGATCATGTGGAGTGTTTGATCTAAGGATAAGTCCTTCAGTAGTTTATCCGGTTGTAGCACCATGGAAGCTGGTATGGCCTGACGTAGACTGGCATTTGTTAGAGGTGAAAAGGAAAGGAAAATATAAAACTGATTTGGTAAGCGCATTGAACTGTCATGTGATGGAAAAGTATAGTGATTATACTCAGGTCTATACAGATGGTGCTAAGGAACCTGAGACAGGAGTGACAGGGTTTGGGGTGGCTATACCAGCAAAAGCAATTGCAATCAGCAGAAGAACATCTGATAAGTTAGCAGTGTATACAGTGGCGATGATGGCAGTGTTGGTTGCGTTGCATTGAGTGGAGAAAGCTAGACTAGTCAGAGTGTTGATATGCTCAGATTCATCTTCAGTACTAGCAAGTTTAAGGTCTTCTCACTCAAACAGCCGGCAAGATGTACTTCATGAAGTCCTTCAGTCAGTCACAAGAGTTGCAAATCGGGGAGGTCAGGTTAAATTTCTATGGGTTCCAGCTCATGTAGGGGTGAAGGGGAATGAAAGGGTGGATGAGTTGGCAAAGAGGGCATTAAAGAAAGAAAATATAGAAATGCACATTAGTATCAGCAAAGCAGAGGTTAAGTGTGTAATCTGGGAAAAAATCAACCAAATGTGGCAAGAAAGATGGGACAGGGAGGGGAAAGGGAGGCATGTGTTGCAGGTACTAGGGTAGGTAGTAGATACAGAAAAGAGGAAATTGTGTGGACTAGGTTAAGGCTGGGGCACTGCTCACTAAACCAAACATTGAAATTGATAGGGAAACACCAGACAGGACTGTGTGAGGAATGTCAGGAAGAGGAGTCAGTAGAACATGTAGTTCGGAGTTGCAGGAAGTATGGGATACAGAGAGAGATGATGAGAATTAATCTAAGGGAATTGGGGGTGCAGGAATTCACATTAAAAGGGTTGCTGGGCATGGGTGAGAGAACAGAGGTTAGGGTATTTTTGGCTTTCTTAAGGGGTACAGGGTTTTTTTATAGGATATGATGGATAAACAGGAATAGGGTACTAGGATGGCCAAAGATGGGAGGATAAAGTGCAGGTTAGGGTATGTGTGTGTGTGCGATTGGGTGAAGGGATTTAGAATGTGAGTCCATCGCACACTCCAGAGCATAAGGTGACGGTAATGAACCATTAAGCTGGGTGCCAACCGCCGTAAAACAAGATGAAGAGAGAGAGAGATCAAACATCAGAATGGAGAAGAAATGTGATCTAAGTGACTTTGACCATGGAATGATTGTTGGTGCTTTGATTATCTAAGAAACTGCTGATCTATTAAGATTTTCCCATACAGCAGTGTCTCCATTTTACAGAGAACGGTGCAAGAATCAAAAAAACATCCAATGTGTGGCAGTTCTGTGGGTGAAAATGCCTTGTTAATGAGAGAGGTCAGTGGACAATGGCCAGACAAGTTCAGGCTGACAAGAAGGCAACAGTAACTCAAATAACTACATGTCACAACAGTGGTGTGCAGAAGAGCATCTTTCAATGCACAACACATCAAAACTTGAAGTGGATGGGCTTCAGCAGCAGAAAGCCACACCAAGTTCCACTGCTGTCCACCAGAAAGCTCAAAATATACAGTGAAATGCGCAATTTCTGTTAACAACCAGAATAAGGATATTCTGGGGGGCAGGTGACAAGTGTCACCACACATTCTGGCACCAACGTAGCAAGCCCACGACACTGGCAGAACAACGCAGAGCACAACAAGCGACAATTCAACAACTGCAAAACAAGCCCCTTCCTTTCCTCCCTCCCACCCGCCCATAAACACACACTCACGTGGGCAATCCTCCAATTTCAGGACAGGCCTCCAGAACTCCAGTCTGCAGCCTGCACACTTCTCCCATTGGGCTTAGACTTCCAGACAGTAGAAAGAATCGAAAGGCAGATAATTAGATAAGTGGTAAGTAATTACAAATGGCTGGAGTACAGAAAGATCCAGGTGTTCTTGTGTATGGAAGATAAAAGATTAGCTTGCCGTTATTTACTTAGTGATATAGCATGGAATAAGTCCTTCCAATTCTTCAAGACACGCTGCCCCAGCAACCCCCAACAAATTGGATTAATCATAACATAATCACGGGACAATTTACAATGACAAATTAACCTACCCGGTACATCTTTGGACTGTGGGAGGAAACCAGGGAGCCCAGAGTAAACACATGCATTCCACAGGAGGATATACAGCAAATCTTTTTACAGAATGGTGCCAGAATCGAACTCCAAGCTCTGGAACGCTGTGAGCCAGAATAGCGTCACACTAACCCTACGCTAACATGGTATATTAGGCAAATGGTACATTGACTTTATTGCAAGAAAGGTGTAGTTTATAAAGAACCATGCACAGTATATTTGCAATTGTATAGGTTGTTGGTAAATCTGCAACAAGAATACTGTGTAAAAATTTGAGTCACAGATTTAATCAAGACAGAAATGGGCCTTTTGGCCCATCCCATTCATGCCAGCCTATTTGCACTAATTTACATTAACATTAATCCCATTTGCCTGCATTAGATCTCTGCCTTACCAGTTGAAATGTCTCAAATGTAATGATTGTATCTGATTCAAGCACCACCCTCCCACCCCCCGGCAGTGAGTTCCAAATATCATTCATTCTCTGAGTCTAAAAATAATTCCTCTTGCATTCCCTTTAAACTTTTTTGTCTCACCTTAAACTGTAAATTATATACTTACCACAGGTAAAGATTCTGACTCCTTATGTATCAATGCCTCTTATAATTCAACATACCTCTGTCAGGTGACACCTCAGTGTCATTCACTCCAAGGAAAACAAACCTATCCTACCCAGTCTCTCCCTACAACTGAAGTCCTTCAGTCCAGGCAACACGCTGTTGAATCTCTCCTGCACTCTCTCCTTGGCAATCATAACCTTTTTAAGGCATGGCAACCTGAACTGCACACAGTGCAGTCTAAAACACTGTTCTGCAAATTTGCAAGATAACCTTCCAACTTCCATATTCAGTGCCTTAAGATAATGAAGGCAAGCATGCCAGTTGACTTCCTTATTACCCTAAATACCACATTCAGGAAACTATGAACTAGAATTCAAAGGCTTCTCTGCTAATTAACATTTCCTTATAGGAAATATTAACATTGTGTACAGTTCAGAGGAGTTTCTCCTAGCTAATTCCAGGGATATATTACAAACAGTTGAAAGGAATAGAAGACTGTGAGTTATTCTTGTTGATACTAATAAGATCCTATGAGGACATGTTGATTTGTTTCCACTCTTGGGAGAATGTTTGAATGATAGATATGGTTACATGATAACAAGACAGTCATTTAAAAGAGGTGTGTGGGAAGTTTATCATGTAGAGGGAGATGAATCTCTGCCCTGAGGGTTTTGTTACTGAGCTAGAGCACTGCGACTATTTAAACAGGAAATGATAATGCTAGGAATTATGGGAGGAATGAGGGCCAACTGGAGCTTCACAGATGAGTTGGGGTCTGGGTAGATCAGTCATGATCATTTTGAATGACCTTCAGGGGTCAGTATCCTATTATCTTGTATTCTTGTGTAACACCATAAGGTTCAGGAGCAGAATAAAGTTATTTGGCCCATCAAGTCTGCTCTGACATTCAATCATGGTTGATATATTTTCCCTTTCAACCACATTCTTCTCCCTTCTCTCCATAGCCATTGAACCCTTACTAATCAAGAACCCATCAACCTCCACTTTAAGTATATCCAATGACCCGGCTTCCACAGCTATCTCTGTCAATTAGTTTTACAGATTCACCCCCCCCCCCCACAGTCTAAAGAAATTCCTCCTCATCTTTTTTCTAAAGGGATGTCTTTGTATTCTGAGGTTGTGCTTTCTGATCCTAGACTCCCCCACAATAGAAAACGTCATCTTCATGTCCATTCTATCCAGGCCTTTCAATATTTAATAAGTTTCAATCAGATAGCCTCATTCTTCTAAGCTTCAATGAGTACAGGCCCAGAGCCATCAAATGCTCCACATACATTAACCCATTCAGTCCCAGTATCCTTCTTCTGAACTTCCTCTGGAACCCCTCAGACGTGTGAACATCTTTTATTAGTTAAGGGGCTCAAAACTGCCCACAATACTCCAAGTGTGGTCTGATTGATGCCTTATAGAGCATTAGCATTATATCCTTACTTTTATTTTCTAATCTTCTTGAAATGAATGCTAACATTGAATTGATTGAGGAACCTAGTTGCATGATAACAAGAATGTCATTTAAAAGAATTTCATCTTGTAGAGGGAGCTGAATCCTGAAGGGTTATGTTGTGGAGCTAGAACACTGTGACTAGTTAAACAGGAAATGATAATGCTAGGGGTTAAGGGAGAATTGAGAGCTACTGGGCCTTCTCAGAGGATCTGGGGCTTGTGTAGATCAGCCATGATCACTTTAAATGTCAAGCAGGCTTCATTGATCAACATCCTATCATTTGGCCCATTAAGTCTGCTCCACCATTCAATCATTGCTGATTTACTTTCCCTATCAACCCCATTCTCCTATAACATTTGACAGTCTTACTACTCAAGGACCTATAAACTCTGGTTTAAATATACCTAATGACTTGGTGTGCAGAGCCATCTATGGCGATGAATTTCACAGATTTCCCCATCCTCTGGCTGAAGAAATTCCTCTTCATCCTCTGAAGGAACTTCCTTTTATTCTGAATCGGAGACTTTCCCACTAGTGAAAGCATTCTCTCTACTTCCACTCTCTCTAGTCCTTTCAATATTCAATTGGTTTCAATATGTTTTCCCCACCCCTCCCCCCAATTCTTCTAAACTCCAGCAAGTAAAGGTCTTGGGCCATCAAATTCTCCTCACACACTAACCCCGGAAGCAGTCTCATAATTTTTTTTTTTGAATCCTTTCCAATGCCAGCACACACCTCCTTGGATATGAGGTCCTAAACTGCACCCAGTATTCCAAATTTGGTGTAACCAATATCTTATAAAGCCTCAGCATTACACCTTTGTTTTCATATTGTAGTCTTCCCAAAATGTATGGTACCATTGCACTTGCCTTCCTTACTACCAATTCAACCCACAAGTTTACTTTTAGGGAATCCTGCACTAGGACTCTCCCAAGTCCCATTGCACCTTTGATTCCTGAATTCTCTTTCCATTTAGACAATAGCGTGAGCCTTTATTTATTTCACCAACGTGCATGTCCTTGCACTTTCCTGTGCTGTATTCCATCTGCTACTCCATTGCCCATTCCCTCAACCTGTCCAAGTCCTTCTGCAGACTCCCTGCTTCCTCAGAACTAACTGCCTATCCACCAATTTTTATATGATCTGTTAAGATGGCCGTAAACAATCAAATCTATCATTCAGATCATTAACATATGATATGAAAAGAAGTGGGCCCAACAGGGCAACCAACCAGAAAAGGTCTCTCTTATTCCCACCCTTTACCTTCTGCCAGTCAGCCAAACATCCATCCATGCTAGTACCTTTCCTGTAGCACCATGGACTCCTATCATTTTAGCAGCTTCGTGCATGGCACCTTGTCAAACGAGTCATTGGAATTACCTGCAGAGTCCTAACCAACGACTTCCGTTATCTTTTCCATTGCTTTCCTCATTCTACCTGTGACAAAACAGTCTATTACATTTCTTCTCCAGATCAAGAAAGTGACATGATGGAAGTACATTTGTAAACAACTGTCAAAAAGAAATTAACGACACAATCGGAAAGGCAAGATTAACAGTTCATGGGAAGGCGGGGGGAAGTACATTGAATGACAGGATATCTTTTTGAAGTGCCAACACAGATATGATGAGGTTGGCTTTTCCATCTGTATTTTAAAATTCTGCTCTGGTCATCTGAGCAATGCCTTGACTTTGATCCTGGCTGTTTAAGAGTGACTCTACCTTGATGTACCCCAGTACATAAGCAGGAAGGATCCCCTCATGTCTCCAAACAGTCCAAGGAAATTCATTTTCAGGATCTCAAGGATTAAATCAAGAATTCTACAGCATAATAAAGAATTAATAAAATCACTAATAGAAAATAATGTTGACAAGATATTTAATACATTGACTTACATGACTGAATGTCTACTAAAAGCAAAGTATGTATTCCACATATTTAAATGATCCTAATTTTAAAATGCCATTTATTTTCTGAAGGGTATATTATGGAAATATTATAAACTATTTTTTCTGAGCCTCCCTTTAGGTGGTGTCCACCTTTCACAAAACAAAATTGCCTTTTTTTTCCCTTCAGTTCAGATAACATATTGTTTAATGCAGAGAGCAACATAGATTCAGTGGCCACTTTATTAGGCATACCTGTACACCTGATCTAGTCAGCTAATCATGTGGCAGCAATTCAATGCATAAATACTGGGAAATAGTCACAAATACTTGAAAATACTGGGACAGGATATGCATATGGTGCGATGTCAGGCAAGGTCCTAGAATCATAGCAATCATAGAGTTCCTGACTGCAGAAATAGGAACCATGGCCCAGTGAATTCAACACCTGGAAACACTAAAATGAATGGTCTCCTCTTACAGGTAGATGTATAACATGTAACCGACAGTCAGTCAGCAATTTATTAGATACACTTATACATCTACTCATTAATGCAATTACCTAATCAACCAAACATCTGGCAGCAACTCAATGTATAAAAGCATGCAGACATGCCACCAAAAGGGGCAGTTTGAGTATCTCAGAAACCACTGACCTCCTGGTGTTTTCACACACAATAGTGCAAGGTTTAGAAAGAGCTCATGGCCTTTCGGAACCTTTTTGCAGGCTTAATCATCATGAGCAGTTGCTTGAATGGCTGAGGCAGAACAAGGTTTAGAAAGAGTTTGGGGCCTTTTGGAACTTCTTGGCAGAATGCAGTCATAATGATCCCTTAGGCATTCGACAGGGGCCAATAAGAAGAAGCAAAATGTAAGCAAAGAGGACACTGTAGGAGTGAGCCAGTGTAGAGTGGTCAGGCTTTGGCTTCACAGACTTTGGTAAAGCTAGAACTTCAGCTTGAGAAGTTCAAGGTCTAACAAGTGTAGCAGGATGTAGTTAAAGCAGTGCAATGCTCCTTCTAAAAAATAAGGGATTTCAGGGTCTCTACTGGTCTCCCCAATGACAATGTCTCTGGGAAGAGCATCCAACTTCTGCCCCTGACTGACAAGGTCAAGGAACTGGAACTGGAACTGGAGCTGAATGTACTCAGGACCATCTGGGAGGCTGAACACCTCATAAGTGAGACTTCTACTGAAGTGGTCATAACCAGAATGCAGGCTTCTGATAATAGATGGGTGACCTCCAGAAGAATTTAGGGGAATTAACAGTCAGTGCTGGGTTCCCCCATGGCCATTCCTTAAGCAACAAGTGTACCCCTTTGGATACTGCTGGTGTGGATCACCTATCAGGGCATAGCAGTAGCAGCCAGGCCAGTGGCACTGTGGCCAACTGTAAGGCTCAACAGGGAAGTGAAAATTCAGGCACAGCGATACTGACTGAAGACTTGATAGTCAGGAGGATGGACAGGAGACTCTGTGGCCATGAAAGACATGCCAGGAAGGTGTGTTGCTGCCAGGTGTTAGGGTCCAGGATGCATCACAGCAGATGCAGAGATTCTCAAGAGGGAGGATAAACAGCCAGAGGTCGTGCTGGTCATTGGCACCAATGACGTAGGTAGAAAGGGGAAGAGTTCCTGCACAGTGAGTATAAGGAGTTAGGGAAGAGGCAGAAGAGCAGGACCTCCAAAGTAGTGATTCCATCCAGGCTTGACAAGAAGCTCAGACATCTTGGCCTTCACCCTGTCTTGTGTAGCTGAATCCTGGATTTCCTGTCAGATTGCTGGCAGGTGGTTAGAGTGCACTCCCTCACTTCTGCCCCTCTGACCCTCAACACAGGAGTCCCTCAGGGCTGTGTCCTAAGCCCCCACCTTTACTCTCTGTATACCCATGACTGTATTGTCACCCACAGGTCCAATCTGCTAATTAAATATGCAGATAGTACTACGTTGATTGGCCTTATCTCAAATAATAATGAGGCAGTCTACAGGGAAGAAGTCATCTCCCTGACACAGTGGTGTCACGAAAACAACCTCTCCCTCAATGTCACAAAAACAAAGGAGCTGGTTGTAGACTACAGGAGGAATGGAGTCGGGCTAACCCCTATTGACATTAATGGATCTGGGGTTGAGAGGATGAACAGCTTTAAGTTCCTTGGCATACACATCACCAAGGACTTCACGTGGTCTATACATACTAGCTGTCTGGTAGAAAAGGCACAACAGTACCCTTTTCACCTCAAATGGTTGAAGAAGTTTGGTATGGGCCCCCAAATCCTAAGAACTTTCCACAGGGGCACAAATGAGAACATCCTGACTGCCTGGTATGGGAACTATATTTCCTTCAATTGCAGGACTCTGCCGAGAGTGGTGTGGACAGACCAGCACATTTGTAGATGTGAAATTCCCACTATTCAGGACATTTACAGAGACAGATGCATAAAAATCATTGGATCTTTGGGGACCCGCGTCACCCCAACCACAAACTGTTCTAGCTGCTACCATCTGGGAAATGGTAACGTAGCATGAAAGCCAGGACCAACAGGCTCTGGGACAGCTTCTTTGACCAGGCCATCAGACTGATTAATTCATGCTGATACAATTGTATTTCTGTGCTATATTGACTGTCCTGTTGTACATACTATTTATTACAAATTACTATAAATTGCACATTGCACATTGAGATGGGGACATAACATAAATATTTTTAGTCCTCATGTATGTGAAGGATGTAAGAAATCAAGTCAATTCAGTTCAATTCTCTGGATTACTCCTAGTACCATGTGCTAGGCAGGGCAGGAATCAGGTGATAATACAGATCAATAAGTGGCTGAGGAACTTTTGCAGGGAGCAAGGTTTCAGATTTCAGCATCATTAGCATCTCTTCCGGGGCAGGTATGGTGTGCACAGAAAGGATAAATTACACCTGAACCCAAGGAGGACCAAAGAGTTGTTTGGGAGGGGGAGTTAACCTAAGTTGTCAGGGGGATGGGAACTAGAGTGATAGGGTTGAAGATGGGGCAGTTGGTATACAAGTTGATGCCATTTCTAGCGATACTGTGAGGAGGACAGGCAGATAATAGGGCAAAATTGCAGTCAGTGGGATAGCTGGAAGAGTACCACGGGTTCAGAATTGAAAAGGGTGATGAATACAAGGCTGAAGGTGTTATATGTGAATGTACACAGTACATAGAATAAGACAGATGAACTTGTAGTTCAGTTAGAGATTGTCAGGTGTAAAGAAGTGGGGATCGCTGACTTGTGGCTGCAAGAGGATCATAGATAGGAGCTCAGCATTCAAGAATACGCATTGTATCAAAAGGACAGGTAAGTACTCAGAGAGGTTGGGATGACTCTGTTGGTAAAAAGTAGAATCAAAACCTTAAAAAGAGGTTACATATGAGCAGAAAATGTAAGATCCTTGTGGGCAGAGTTAAGAAACTGCAAGGATAAAGAGACCCTAATGAAAGTTATATTAACGCCTCTGAACAGTAACCAGAATGTGGGATGTAAATTACAAGGCATGTAAAAAGGGCAATGTTCCAATAGTCATTGCAGATTTCAATATGCAGGTAGATTGGGTAAATCAGGTTGCTTTGGATCCTAAGGGAGGGAATTTGTAGAATGGCTAAAAGATGGATTTTTAGAGCAGCTTGTGGTTGAGCCCACTAGGGGAAAGCCAGTTCTGGATTGGGTGTAGGTAATGAACCACATTTTGATTAGAGAGCTTAAGGTAAAGGAGTTCCTGGGAAAAAATGATCACAATATGATAGAATTCATCCTGCAATTTGAGAGGGAGAAGATAAAGTCAGATGTGTCAGTATTACAGTGGAGTAAAGAGAATTACAGAAGCATGATAGAAGCATGATACTTGACAGATAGACCTCAGTATGTGCGGTTGGGAGACTGTAGGTCTGACACGGTGGTCAGCAGCACAGGAGCGCCGCAGGGAACCGTACTCTCTCCGGTCCTGTTCACCCTGTACACATCAGACTTCCAATATAACTCGGAGTCCTGCCATGTGCAGAAGTTCGCTGATGACACGGCCATAGTGGGGTGTGTCAGGAATGGACAGGAGGAGGAGTATAGGAAACTGATACAGGACTTTGTGATATGGTGCAACTCAAACTACCTGCGTCTCAATATCACCAAGACCAAGGAGATGGTGGTGGACTTTAGGAGATCTAGGCCTCATATGGAGCCAGTGATCATTAATGGAGAATGTGTGGAGCAGGTTAAGACCTACAAGTATCTGGGAGTACAGTTAGACGAGAAGCTAGACTGGACTGCCAACACAGATGCCTTGTGCAGGAAGGCACAGAGTCGACTGTACTTCCTTAGAAGGTTGGCGTCATTCAATGTCTGTAGTGAGATGCTGAAGATGTTCTATAGGTCAGTTGTGGAGAGCGCCCTCTTCTTTGTGGTGGCGTGTTGGGGAGGAAGCATTAAGAAGAGGGACGCCTCACATCTTAATAAGCTGGTAAGGAAGGCGGGCTCTGTCGTGGGCAAAGTACTGGAGAGTTTAACATCGGTAGCTGAGCGAAGGGCTCAGTAGGCTGAGTAGGCTACGGTCAATTATGGATAACTCTGAACATCCTCTACATAGCACCATCCAGAGACAGAGAAGCAGTTTCAGCGACAGGTTACTATCGATGCAATGCTCCTCAGACAGGATGAAGAGGTCAATACTCCCCAATGCCATTAGGCTTTACAATTCTACCGCCAGGACTTAAGAACTTTTTAAAAGCTATTATTAATGCTTTTTGAGATAGTGATTTAGATGCATATAATATTTTTTTACTGAGTTAAGCATTGTATGTAATTAGTTATGCTACAACAAGTGTATGGGACATTGGAAAAAAGTTGAATTTCCCCATGGGGATGAATAAAGTATCTATCTATCTATCTATCTATCTATCTATCTATCTATCTATCTATCTATCTATCTATCTATCTATCTATCTATGAGAGAGGCGCTGGTCAAAGTTGATTGGAAAGGGATACTAGCAGAAAGGCAATGGCTGGAGTTCCTAGGGGTAATTCAGAAAGCATAAGATAGATACATCCCTAAGATAAAAAAAATCTTAAAGGGAGAATGAGGTAAATCTGGCTGACAAGGGAAGTCAAAGGAAGCATAAAAGGAAAAGAGACTGCATTTAGCAAAAATTACTGGAAAGATAGAGGATTAGGAAGCTTTTAAAAACCAGCAGAAGGAAACTAGAAAGTCATTAGGACAGAAAAGCTGAAATATAAAGGTAAACTTGCCAATAGTATAAAAAGGGATACCAACTGTTATTTTTCAGAATTATAATGAGTAATAGAGAGGTGAGAGTGGATATCAGACCACTGGAAAATATGCTAGAGAGGAAGTAACGAGGGGACAGAAAAAGGCGGGTGAACCTAGAAAACATTTGGTGTTAGTCTTCACTCTGGAAGACACTTGCAGTATACCAGAAATTTGAGAGTATCAGGGGTGCAGAAATGAGTCTGGGTGCTATTACTATGGAGAAGTTGTTTGTGAAGCAGAAAGGTTTGAGAGTAGATAAATCACATGGACCACATTAACTACACCCCGATGTTCTGACAGATGGAGCTGAAGATATTGTGGAGGCATTCGTAATAATCTTTCAAGAATTACTAGATTCTGGAATAGTTCTGGAGGACTGGAAAAGTGGAAATATCATTCAACTCTCTGAGAAGGGAGTGAGGCAGAAGAAAAGAAATCATAGGCCAGTTAGCCTTACTTCAATGGTTGAAAAGATGTTGGAGGATGAAGTTTCTAGGTTATCAGAGGCACACAATAATGTAGGCTGAAGTCAGCATGGTTTTCCGAAGGGGAAATCTTGCTTAACAAATATGTTGGAATTCTTTGAGGATATAACGGATAGGGTAGACAAAGGAGAGTCAGTGGATGCAGTTTACTTGGATTTGTAGAAGGCCTTTGACAAGGTTCTGCACATGAGGTTGCTTAATAAGATAAAAAATACTTTTCTTGAATGATATAAAATGAAAGATACTAGCATGGAAAGACGATTGTTTCACTGATAGGAAGCAATAAGGGAGAGCTACTCTGGTTGGCTTCCGATAAATAGTAGCATTATGCAGGGGTTGGAAGTGGAACTGGTCCTCTTTACATTATATATCAATGACTTGGATGATGGAATTCATGGCTTTGTGGCTGTGTTTGCAGATGGTACAAAAGAAGGTGTAGGGGCAGGTAGTATTGACAAGGGTGAGAGTCTGTAGAAGGACTTAGACAGAGTAGGAGAATGGGCAAAGAAGTAGCAGATGGAATAGACTGTAGGGAAGTGTATGATCATGAACTTTGGTAGAAGAAATAGAGATGTAGACTGTTTTCTAAATGGGAAGAAAATTCAAAAATCAGAGATGCAAAGGGACTAGGGAGTCCTTGTCCAGGATTCCCTAAAGGTTAACTTGCAACTGGAGTCGGTGATAAAGAAGGAAAATGCAATGTTAGCATTCATTTCGAGAAGACTAGAATATAAGAGCAAAAACATAATGATAAGGCTTTGTAAGGTATTGGTTAGACTGCACTTTAAGTATTGTGAGAGAGTGGTGAATCTGTGGAATTCTCTGCCACAGGAAACAGTTGAGGCCGGTTCATTGGCTATATTTAAGAGGAATTTAGATATGGCCCTTGTGGCTAAAGAGATCGGGGTATGGAGAGAAAGCAGGTATAGGGTTTTGAGTTGGATGATCAGCCATGATCATACTGAATGGTGGTG